>NC_137326.1:78064865-78797917 GCF_965287045.1 Carcharhinus amblyrhynchos | reverse complement strand
CTTCCAGTCTCCTCTCACCTTCTCTGTGCCTCTGCTCCTGATCCCAACCTCAGCTAATTTCATTTAGACATGTACAGTGGATTTCCAGTGAGATTTCCACCCTCTGTTAGATGAGCTAGCACTGGGGGACAAACAGTTGAGGCGGAATCAGTGTGGGAGGGAGAGGGTCACTACTAGAGTGCTGTCAGGCTGGTTGCTTCCAGCTAGGTGAAGAGGAGCCTCTAGTTTTATTCTTTTTTTTAAATTATAAAAGCATTGTGCAACCTTCCTGTGGTCACCAGCACTCCCTTGATGGTGGGTCAGGGGAGGGCTACAAAATTCAATCCCCTTCAATTACTAGGGGCACAGGTTTAAGATGCGGGGAGCAAGGTTTAAAGGAGATGGAGGAGGAGGCCAGTTGGCCCATCAAATCTGCACCAACAACAATTTTTACACAGAGGGTGGTGAGTGCCTGGAACTCGCTAGGGAAGGTAGTGGAAACAGATACAATAGTGACTTTTAAGGGGCAATTTAACAAATACATGAATAGGATGGGAACAGAGGGAAATGGTCTCCCGAAGGATAGGGGGTTTTAGTTTGGTCCGTGCAGGCTTGGAGGGCTGAAGGGCCTGTTCCTGTGCTGTAATTTTCTTTGTTCTTTGAGGAAACAGTCATTTTGTGTTGGGAAGGGTTTCCAGTTGAACGGGAGGTTTTAGAGAAGCTCAGCAGCACTTGGATTTTTCAGGCTGCATGAACGATGAGACAACCAGGGAAGGATCTCCCCAGGTATCACTGACTCTTACCTGCAGATGCAGCTAAAGGAGCGGAGGGGCTGCAATGTGGTAAGCTGACCCAAAGATGAGGGAGGACTGCTTCCCCAATCAAGTAGTCCTGGATGGAAGTCGCTGAGGAAGTGAGCAGCAGGAGTGTGTCCCCTCCAACCTAGAGGCTTGTTTACAAATTTGGTTTTGGGATTTAATTATCATTGGCAAGGCCAGAATTTATTGCACAGTCCTAGACATCCAGAAGGTTGTGGACCACCTTCTTTTAACTGCTGCATTGTGAAAGTACACCCACAGTGCTGTTCCAGAGCGAGTTCCGGGATTTTGCCCCAGCGATGCTGGTGAAGGAATGCTGATACAGTTCCAAGTCAGGATGGTACGTGAACTTTCATGTGGTGGTATTCCAATGTATCTGCTTCCTTTGTCCTTATAAAGGAATGGATAATGGTCACTGTTTTTGAGCGTGTTGCCAAAAGGGCCTTGATGAGTAGCTGCAGTGTATCTTATAGATGATTCACAGTGCGCAGTGGTGGAAAGAATGAATGCTTAGAGCGAAGAATGGAGTGTCCATAAAATGAACTGCTTTGTCTTGGATGGTGTCAAACTTTGAGTGTTTTTGGAGCTGCACTTATCTAGGCAAGTGGAGAATATTCCATCACGCTCCTGACTTGAGCCTCGTCGACGGTGGACTGGCTTTGAAAAGTCAGATGAATTACTCAATGCAGAATTCCTAGCTTCTGACCAGCAGACTATGTAGAAAGGCCCTCCCTGGGGTCCGAGATTCCCTCTCAGGTGAGTGGCATAAAACATTTGGGTTCCAATCCACACATTGACTTGTTCAGCATTCTCCTGTACATCATTCCTCAGGTCAACACACCTTACACATCAACCCATCCCCATTTGAGATGCCAATACTCATGCTTGTCCTCAACCTATTGCTCTTCCACACCCATGCCTCATAGACAGCCTCCACCAATGTTGCTCTTCGCTCCTCTACACACAAGCTATCATGAAGACACGCATCTGTGCTTTCAAGACATCTGCAGAGTGGGTGGTGGCAAGGCAGTGACAGGTACCTGCTGCCCTTGGCAGTGTGTGCCCATCTGATCCACTGAGAAGGAGATTGTGCCAGGAGACTCTGCAAAGCTCTGCTGTGAGATACTGGGCCTCCAGACATATTGATGGATCCTGCGTTGTGTCTTGGTTCCTTCCAGCTGGATCTTAGTGGCCATCTCCCTGTCCTGTGGAGGAGAGTGAAGCTGAGAAGGTAGCTGCTGCTACTGGTGTTGTTGATGTTAGTGTGGCTCTTCCTTTTGTCCCACATTAGAAGTGGAAGGTGGAACATCATAAGCTGTTCCCATGCTGTAAAAAAAGCTGGCAGCTAGGATGTGCAGCTGTGGATGAATGATGCACTGGACAGATGAAGTGCCTTCTGAATATTGGCAATTGCCTGACACGCAATGATGACACTGTCTGACAGGAAGGGTGCACGGTCACCTCTTGGTACAAGCCTTTGGTACAACTGATCAAAGCCTTCCCAGCTTCTCAGTTTCATCAGAAAGTTCCTCCACTGTGCACTCATCTTCACCAACCTGCCAGATTGGAGGCCCTGTGTAAGCCTGTTCCACTAAGAAGGAATTGAGCTCCCTTTTAAATTAGCATTTAAGCAAGTTAGCTTCCCATCTCAGCCTTGGAATTTCTGACCTCATTATCAACCCTCCCTAGGGAATGATAGAAGAAGGTGGGAGCATTTTGGGATATCAACCCAACACAATTTCTGTAATTTTCACAGCGCTATTTCCTTCATGCCTGCACTCCCAAAACCACATTCAAACCCAATTCCCCAGCAAGGGAAAATTCCACCCAATGGGGCCAAATCTGACTTCAATACAATCAATATCTATCTGAAAATAGAACCATTAGATATCATAATGATGCTGAGCTGCCGAAAATACCACTTTATCTTTCACACACACAAAACTATCACCCGTGGTAGACTGAACGGAGAATTTGGGTTCCTAAGAGATGAACTACAACCATCATCACCTGCTAAGGCCTCAGGACCAGGAGGAGGCCTCAGAAGGCAGCAGGTTGCCCTTCAGGTAATAGAGGACACCTCATGGTGGAGGTGCCTCTCTCCAACTTTTGAGACTTGTAAATAAAAAAAAAAGTCCTCAGTAATTGGGTCACCATCGTGGAGGGAAATCCCTCCACAGGGTGGCAAGCTGTGGCTCAAGCCAGGCAAGCAGGGAAGGCCTCAGAGCCTGCCTGGAGCACTGACCAGCACTCCAGTCTGCCACTGGCAACCATTACCATGCAGCTGACCTTGATTCTAATGCCCCCAAATCCAGAGGCCAATATGAAAATTCAGACAATACGCCTCAGTTGGCCATTTAATTCCTGAGTTGACTAAGTCACCTGTGAACTAGTAGCCCTGTTGCAGCCCCATATTTTCTCCAGGAAAATTATCTTATAAAAGGCTGGCAAACTGGCATGAAATTTTACACATGCCCACTTTTGTGCCCACCCTCATGGGGGCCAAAGCCCTGCTTATGGCATTTCCACCAAACTAAACAAATGCAAACAGTTGAGATTAGGCACAATAATCCCACTCCGATAATTCAACTGGCTACACCTTCCTGAGGGTGGCACAGGGGCATAGTGGCTAGCACTACTGCCTCACAGCACCAGGGACCCGGGTTCAATTCCCAACTTGGGTCACTGTCCGAGTGGAGTTTGCACATTCTCCCCATGTCTGCATTGGTTCCCTCCAATTGTTCCAGTTTCATTCCACAGTCCAAAAGACGTGCTGGTTAAGTGTATTGGCCATGCTAAATTCTCCCTCAGTGTACTCAAACAGGTGCTGGAGTGTGGCGAATAGGGGATTTTCACAGTAACTTCAGTGCAGTATTGGTGTAAGCCTATTTGCGACACTAATAAATAAACTTTATTAGACATGTGACAGTTGCTAATAAGACATTTACTTACCCATGGAAGGCTGCTCTTGGCAAACAATCACTTTGTGGGCTTGTGAACGACTGACTTTAACATTACAAAATGTACATTTGTGCAGGAACATGAGAGTGACGAATAAGTTCCAGGATAATTTTCAACCTCACAATGTGCTAACCAGCAAAGTGTATGCTTCCGGTGCCATGCATCTCCGTGCTGTGCTCCCTCAGATGAATCCAGCCTTTAAAGTTGGACAATTGCCTTTTGCAAATGGATAAAGAAAGTCTTTCCACTACGGAGCCCTCTGTTTTCATATGGAGGCTCCAAATGACTGCATGTTAAGTAACAGAAATAAGAATGAATTCGAAAACCAGTAGGAGATGGGCATTGCTTTGCAATTTTGAGCAAAAAAGAAACAAAGCCGTTTCTGAAGTGCCATCATTAGTATGCCTGTCACCCTCTCACTGGTGGGGCGTAACAAAAACACACTGTTCGGGAATATTTCAAATCAACTGAGGTGCCCGTGGAACTTGGTGAGTTTTCCAAATCTCGATCTTACAAATTATTAGATTAACTTTGACCTTCAGAAAATGCATCACATGGTAGAGGTGCTGCTGATATTTCACTTCAATCTTCAGGGGCCAAGGATATATTACAATGGTTGTAATAGTTACGTTCGGCCTGTGTGGTGTGGTTTGGAAAGCTGTGCTTCATCCTGAAAAGAAGAGTGAAAGCTACTTCCCCTTCATTTAATTCAAAGTGAAGCAAGTCAAGGTCAAATCAATGCCGTACTGTAAAGATGATTGCACAACATAAAGCTTTTGCTTATGATTTCTACAAATAATAACATACCTTTACTACCCTGCAAGATCCCTGGAAGGATATTAAGGCACTCAGAGGAATTATCACTTTATATAGATGCCTCAATGTGCTGCGTGGACAGTACACAATGATAGGAGCAGGGTTGGTACACATTAGATTCAGATACAGTTACCTGAGTGGTTTTGATAAAACACTAGCAACCTTGATGTTATGAGTTCAAATTCCAACACGGCAAGTCACAACATTCAACTAAATAAATCTGGTCACTTTTAGACAGCACCAGAAAAAAAAGAGTACATTGAAGAGGCAGGACACAACATGCTTCTCAGGGCAACATACACCATACTGTCTAGATCTTCAGTCTCTAGATGGTTTGGGGCAGACGCTGGACACTACCCCAGATAGTCTGCCATGGGATCCCTTAGATGTCCCAATGCAAGAACGTCTGGGACTTGTTCAGGAAGTTTGAACTTCTGATGGGAACTTCTCTGCCCCCAGAATCCTCTAAGAGAGTCTCCAGCTCTGAGTTGAAGTCTCAGGGCAGGATTTTACAGTCTCACTTGTCCCGAAACCATTAAATCGCATCCGAGGTCAACAGACCTTCCTATTGTCCGGCCCTTGCCCTCTCCAATTCCCCTGGCAGGCGAGGTGGTAAAATTACAGTCAGAGTGTTCAGGCAGTTTCAACTTACTTAGCTGGTTACCCAGGAAAAGCTAGACAGAAAAATCCTAGTCTAACTCCTGAGTAATTATATAACTGACCCCTACTCGCCACACAACTATTCCCCATTGTTCCCACTACCCCTCCCAAACCAACCCAACTAGTCATCACCACACAAGTACCCCAACCACTTGACTCCCCCAACCCAAACTGACTGTCACCCTACTGAATCCCACTACCTGAACTGACTAGCCAACTTGCTCACTACTCACTCCAATATCCCACCTCCGACCGGACCCAATTAGCCCCTGACCCAATCAGACTCCTTCCCTCCCAACTGTGCACAATAGCACAGTGATTAGCACTGCTGCCTCACAGCACCAGGGACCCGGATTCAATTCCGGCCTCAGGTAACTGTCTGTGTGGAGTTTGCACATTCTCTTCGTATCTGCCTGGGTTTCCTACAGGTGCTCTGGTTTCCTCCCGCAGTCCAAAGATGTGCGAGTTAGGGGGATTGCGAGGATAGGGGCTGGGTGGGATTATTGTTGGTGCAGGCTCGATGGCCCAAATGGCCTCCTTCTGAACTGTACGAATTCTATATTTCTATATAAAAAAAAACTTTGACGAAGGTTCATTCTGACTCGAAATGTTGGCTCTATTTCTTCACAGATTACGTCAGACCAACTAAGCTTTTCTGATACTTTCTGCTTTTATTTCCTTCCCAACCCAACTCCCTCCCGACGTGATCTGACTGACCCCCGACCCAAGCTGACCCGCCCCTACCACCTGAATCCCCCACCTCCTATCCTACCTGACAACACCTCTCAGCATAACTAACCCACCTGTCACCCTACCCACATCTGCCACCTGCATACTTTTCATTCTACCTGCTTACTACACCCACCTTACCCCTTTACCAATCCTACCCCCCTCACCACACTTCTCCCCATAGTTTTTCAAAGCAGTTTTATGACATTTAAACTCTTTATTTATATGGCAGCGCATGTTGTCAAAAGGAGACGTGGTGCCTTCACGGTTCTCTGCACTGCTCCATGCAAGGTTTGCTCCGCTGAGTCGTTTATGAAGGCTCCTCCATCAGGACATTGCTCAGAAATATCAGAGGAAGGTAAGCGTGTACTGTTTTGTAAATGGGCCTTCCAATCCTGATCAGAATATTCGGACCGACATAGTTGTATTCTGAATGACAATTTACCAGTTTTAGCCTTTGCATCAAGGGAAGGTGCTGCATGCTCAGTTCTTATACGTCTTCAAGGTGTCCAAGTCAAGAAATTTGAGCAGTATGGGGAATCCGCTGAGAAAGTCCAAGTGGGCAATTCTCCCATCCCAGCGCACTAATTTCCTAGCGCAGCAGGATGGGAGAATCTTACGGCTAGGAATGGAAGGGATTCACTCATGCATTCCCACACGGGCTTATCTCCCAGGTGCCAGATTTCTTGCACCATCAGACCCTCATTGGCAACCGACGGTAAGAGCACTTCACTCCAGCAAGGTTTACAGAAGGTCCCCATTTTCAGGGAAATATCGGGTTGAACCTGCTGGAGTGAAGCGGAGGCAATTGGAGCCCTACCAGGGGTTGAGCAGCAGAGGTCTGGTGCACCCTGGGAATGGGCACCCTGGCACTGCCCAAGGGACAAAGTGCCCATGTCCAAAGGGCACCTTGGCACTGCCCATCGGACATGCAGGAGTGTTCATCGGGAGGAGCAATCGATCAGTGGGGGTGGGTCCCACTGCCACTCTGCTATTGGGATTGGTTGGGGCAGAAGGGAAGCCAGCGATCAGCGTGGGCTGGGGTTAGAGGTTGCTCAGATCGGGGCTGGCTGACAGGATCTGCCTGCCGAAGGGTCAGCACTGCCAGGGGGTATTGGGAACCTGGGGGGGGATCTGTAGGGGGGCGCTGGGGATCAGGGCCATCCAGGCCATGGGAGATTGGGGGGAGGGCGATATGCAGCAGTGTGGGGGCCCAATCGCTGGCCAGCAATCGGGAGGTTATCAGTTTGGAGCCACTCCACATGCAGAGGCCCACTAGTTTCAGCCTCTCGAATGGGAATAGCTACCACTCCCTGAAATCTAATGGTATTCATACTGGTGGCCTTTGCATTGCACGGAGTCTGGGAGATTGTAGTGTGAACTCGCACTGAAAAACAAACTGTGAATTTCACCGGTTTTTCCACAATTTTGACACTTAGAATTTTTTTGGGAGAATTCCAGCCCAAGTCTTGGAGATTCACAGTTGATTTTTTGAATGCAATACCAGAAAGGATTTGACTACCTTCACGAACTGCAATATTGTATCTTTCAGTTATCTATCCCCTATAGGAATGCACCATAAATCATGTCTGTTATTTTATTCAATTTGTTGCCAAAATAACTTTATTAAATTCATTACATACAATAAATTGGTCTTTAGATTGAAAATGGGGCATCAATTTTTATACATTTTTGACAAGAGAGACATAGTCGAAGTTTTTAGTCTTGCACTCATCAGCACAAACACAAAAATGTCAAGCTTCAAATGAGATTAAAGTTTATTAATTAGTGCCACAAGTAGTGTTACATTAGCACTGCAATGAAGTTACTGTGAAAATGCCCTTGTCGCCACACTTCGGCACCTGTTTGGGTGCACAGTAGAGTTTAGCTTGGCAATGCACCTAACCAGCACATCTTTCAGACTGTGGGAGGAAACCACAGCACACAGACACAGGGGGGATGTGCAGACTTCATACAAACAGTGTACACCAAAAATTGAACTCAGGCCCCTAGCAATGTAAGGCAGCAATATTAACCATTGTGCCACCATAATCAAAACAATTTGAGATAAAAGGGTGCTGATTGGCCATGGCATTAGTCTGGTGAAAGCTCTGTATGGTTCGCGGAAATTCAAAATGATGCCAGATTTGAGTAAGTTCCCTTTGTTTGTAGGAACCAGGTCTCTGCTTATGAATATGTCACTTCTAGCAAGAGCAAATGAGCCATGAATTTGACTGATTATCTTAAATTGCTAGTGTATGTTAGGAAACCAGATCAGAAACCCCAAGGCATAGTATAAACCAGACTAGACCACAACAATTTTCTATTTCGGCATTACTGTGAAGTTAAGATACTTCACTCCAAAAGTGATCCTACTGACGAACTAGGAAGTTTTTATCACTTAACACAATTTAATTTCAACAAATGAACTAACTTAACTTTTAACAATTGAACAATACTTAAACATGACAAGACACCGTTCTTAATTACTAACCTATCACTAAGAGTTCCAATCAAGCAATATTTCTTATATAGACTTAAACCTCTCTTTAAAATAGTTAAGAAAACACAGGCATACTTGCTTTATCTTAGGTTACCAGATTTAGAGCTTTCAGAAAACTTTTGGAGAGAGAGAGAGAATTGGAGAGGGCAAGGGCCGGACAATAGGAAGGTCTGCTTTCTTCAGGCAGCATCTCTTTGTATTTCATAATGAAAGAGAAACACTTTCTTTTCTGCAAGATTAGCTCCTCCCATTAATCATGTGACTCTGTCGCTATCAATCAACCTAATCAAAACTCCCAGGACTCTGCATATCTGGTCTAAAATCTCAGTAGAAGTAAATAAACAAAAGGTCCATTAACTCCACAAAATAACACACCCCTAGTTACAATTAGTTATTAGTCTGCATTCTTCGAAGCTGATGTATGTCTACCAGAAAAATTGGTTCCTATAACAAAACATTACTTCTTAAAGCTGCTCCACCTAAAACAAAATATATATTTTTAAAAAATGCAGTATCATCACAATAGCAAGTGCTTCTCAATCGCAGAATCACATCTAATAAATCCATTTTGTTTTGGGTTTTGCAAGCACAGGATTCTGCCCATGGCAAGTAATTGCAGTACCAAGTTTTTTGATCTGATCATTGAATCATTAGGACATTCAGCCTACGACCTGGCATTGTATTAAAATTCATAAATGGCGTTGCTCAATTGTGTGGTATGCAGAATGTGTTTTTTGACTGATGGCAGCTTCCTGTGAACGGAAAACACAACTCTGGTTGTCACTGCATAGTAAGCAGTGTGAAATTGCTTGCTTAAACCTGATGATCGAACTGAGATACTTTGCCTCTCCAGATTAACTTAAGCTCAACCCAGCAATTGTCAGGTCCGAAAGTGGTGGCCTCTGGCCCATTTGTGGGCTTCAGTGACACACAGCAAACAATAATTCGATCAGGACAGCCATTTTTCTACAGGATAGCTTTGGTGCATTCTATTTTACCATTGAGCTTGCAAGGTGAGCAAATGATTAGCGCCATTTTACAAATTTGCTGACAAGGCCATTTTTGTTAGGATGTGGACCACTATGAAAATATTGACTAGCGAAGGTAGGCTTGCGGTAGAAACTATTAACAGATTTCTCAGTCAACACATTGACAAAAAGAAGCATTTAAGACTGCTTAAACTCAAAAATGTGAATTTGAGCTTGTGAAAGAGCACTAACAGAGTAGAAGACAATTTTTACACGCAGCTGCAGATTGAAGAAATTTGGCATTCTTGCATTTGTCCTGGTGCATGCTAGATAAAAACTTTGGCCACATGTCTCTCTTTTCAGCAATATTCACGTTCTGTACTACCCAGCAAATTGTTACTTGAGCATGAGGCATTGTATTAGTTCAGGTAACACTTCATGACACATAAATGGCTTTTTTGTTAATGCCACATCATCTTATTTGGGAGATGAATGTCATTTTTGAGAAAATCTGTACTGTTTGGGCAGGGAGTATTATAAAATAGAAAAAGGCCATTTGACCTATCAAGTCTGTGCTGAAACTTCTCACTACACGGACTACAGTCTATTTCTATTGCTCATTCCCATTATCTGCAATATTCCGCTTTTTAAATAATTATCTAATCCCTTTCCCAGAAGGATTTATGGACAGTGCCACAGAGAATTCTTTTTGTAAAGACAGACATGTTTCTAACCTCCCCTTTAATTCTTTTTGCAATTATCTTAAATTTCTGTCTCACCAACCAGCGGAAACAATCTATCACTACTTAGCCCCTCCTAACTTTTCATGACCATAGAGGCTTCTTTCAGGTCACCACTTAACTTTTATCAGCATTAGTGGAAACACACTTGATCCATGCTTATTGCTCCAGTTTAAGATGATAGGTAACTAGTGGCTACTTTATTTCCAACTTGATTTATCTTGCTCAATTTATTTATTTTTCATCCTTGGATGTCAGCTTTGGCTCAGTGGGAACACTCTCACCTCTGTATTAGATGTTGGAGAGGGACTCGATTTCACTTTCTAAGTACAAAGTTTAGCATGAAACCTCAGTACAACACCTAGCTTGAAACCTCAGCACAATACTGAATGAGCAGATGTGCTGTCTTTCAGATGAGACCTTAGACCAGGGCTTTGTCTGCTCTTTCAGGTGGTCACATTCCATGCCACTCTTTGAAGCCCAGAAGAGTTCTCCTGGTTGTCCAACATCAATGAGACAAATTAAGTGTTCGTGAGATTTTTCTGTGCACGGATTTACTGCCACATCTCGCTACATAATGACAACTGTATCTGGATTACAAAGAGCTTTTGATCAACTGCAAGGTACAATATAAGTGCAAGCTTTTATTTCCCAGTGGTGATTGTCACAAATCTGGTTTTTTTGTGGTTTGTAGAGCTGCAAAGTCCATTAAGAGGATCTCTCCTTTCAAGCCCTATTTTGGAATGCCTGCCAACTAAACTGTTTCAGAGTGGCTCTTTTCCCAAAGTGGAAGGCACGAAAATTCAACCAATGTCTGAAGGTGTCCCCCTCATGTTTGTGTTTCACTTCAGTCAAATGTTCTTAAACTCAAATTTGTTTCAAACAGAAGGTAGAATAAAAAAAATAAGATTTGCAGCCAGAAAACGGATTTATGCACCACTCCCTTTTTTTTTTACAGCAGTCCAGCTTTGGCATGCCTTATCCAAAAAGCACCAAAATGACACATACCAATGAAAATGTCCACAAGACAGTGTCTCCTTTCAACACACTTTTGCTCAATTGTTTAACCAGCTGTGCTGAAACCAGCAGTAAATTTGCTTAAAATGCAATCACAGACTAAATAAAATTAATATTAGACATACAACATGAAGAGACATCATTGACTGAGTGGATTTGGAACATAATCACCTGACAATTTTCAAGTCACTAAACAAATTAAATACATTTATCTCTGATTTGAGTTCCAAAACATCTGAAATCTAGAAAAACAATACTTTACAAAGTATTACAAAGCCAGTTTACAAAGCAGCATTAAAATTAGCACGAGCACAATCCCAGACCTGATATTAACACAAATCACTTTAACCTAACAAAGTAATCTGATTCAAAAGAACAAAGGTAACCCTTTCCAAGTACAGAAAAGAACTGTCACATGTTTAACCCTTGTTCAGGAAGATTGCTGCTAGTGATTTAAAAAACAGAAAAAATTTCAGCGTATGTGCCAACGTAATAGTCACTTTTTTTTTGTACAAGAACTGACTTGCCGACTGCGATATCCTTGAGTTACAGAGTCTGAACGAAATTGTCAGTTTGAGGAGGGAGGGGGTGAGAGACCATGGTATGTATTCTGAGTCCGACTTGTGTGACAACATGCACTTTTACATGGATGTTGCAGTCTGGGCCAATGGGGAGTGATGGCCAAGACTTTGGGATGCTAAACTCATTATTTAATAGGTGAAATGCTTCAGACATAAAATCCATTTTCACAATCACTGCCTTAAAAACAAACATCTTATGAATCATAATTACAAAATACTGTAAAGTTAATTTCTTTCAAATTCTGCTCTGTAATAAACTCTCATTACACATTTCTCTTTGTCCTTCAACACATCATTCATTAGGATTATGGCAGAGACTCATGCTGTGCATACCAGTTGATGTGTGTTGAAGTCCCTTGACCTGGCATGTATTGTGTGTGCCTGATCTGACGTGTGTGTTGCATGTTTTTGATCTGACCTTTGTTGTGCATACCTCTTATTAAGAGATGATCTAATCAGTTACATGTGTGCCTGAACAGACTTGCATGGCACAAGTCAGGTCTGACATCTGCCCGACCTGATTTTTAAAAATATTTTGGGATCTGGACATTGCTGGCTCTGCCAGCATTTATTGCCCAACCCTAATTGAACTTGGGGAGGTGGTGGGCAGCTACCTTCTTGAACTACTGCTGTTCCTGTAGCATAGAAAATCTCAGTGCTGATAGGAGAGAGTTCCAGGATTTTGACCAGCGCCTCTAAAAGGAACAGCAGCATAGTTCCAGGACAGGATGGTGGGTGGCTTGAGGGGAATTTGCAGGTGGAGTTGTTCCCATGCATCTGCTACCCATCTCCTTCTAGATGGCAAAGTTCACAAGTTGGTAAAGTACTGTCCAGAGAGACCAGGTGGATTGCTAAAATGCATCTTACACAGTATACAATGCAGCCACTGTGCACCAGTAGTGGAGAAGATGAATATTTGAGGTGGTGGATGGGTGCCAATCAAGCACGATGCATGATGTAGGAGCCTGACCAGTTCTGGCACGAACAACCAGTTTTGAGCAATGACAGTTTTTCTTAACAGTGCCACCCAACATTCAACAAAGCAAGCCAAAACATGGCACGCACAGACATTCGTATTTCCGCAATCAGCTAACCAGAATCAGCAGATCTTCCAATGTCTGCTGATAATGAGAGATAGGCGAGAAGAAACAGAACGGTATTAATTCTAGTTCTCGAAGGAGCAGCACTCCAGATATGAGCTACTGCCAGTGTTGTTAACAAGACAGAACCTCTGAACCCACCACCCCAAATCCACAACAGCCAAACAAGCCCAATATGGGGAAAGGAAGGCCCCTGCAGTTCCACAATCAGAATTTAAATTTATATTTTGCTAGTGGAAATTAACTAAGGAACCACAAAGCAGCACAGCTTAAATCTGCGAGTAATGTACTGAGTCAGAGTGCTGAGATCTGGGCACACGACAGCCACTTTCCCCTCCCGACTCTTTCTCAACCAAATCTTGGCAGCGGTTTCTGCTGTAGCCCGACTCGTAAACTGCCAGCAAACATTAAACACAAACTTACCTTGAGGAGTGTTCGCACGAAGTAGATTATACTGAGCATTCTCTTTCTGCAGCTCTTACAAAGTCCGTCCAGTGAAACATACACGGCTTGTTTCCGTGGTCGATCTCCTGCCGTGCCTTAGTTTGATGATGTTTATTGTTACTATTTTGGAGAGACTTAGTCCTACTGCTGTACATGAGCTCTGCCAGGAGTTTACATTAAGGAGTTGCATAATGATTAGAGCTTATCTGTTTTCCCTTTGCAAAGCAGTTGCCGTGTGCAAGCGCAGCAGAGCTGGAAAAATGCGCTCAGTGTAATCTTATACACATTTCAGATTGTGGTTTTGACTGAGCATATAATTCAACTGAAGAAAATACAGTCAGAAGGAATGTTAAACAGCCCCGTCAGATGCAGTAAATCCCATATAAATGCGATTTTCTTGCGATTGCTTTCCTTTCTTGTCTATTTGATTCACACACGCAGTTGCAAAGGAAACTTTGCTTAAAGGTGTTGTCCTTAAAGAGGCAACCACCACAAATATGTTTAGAATTGATGCTGCAGTTTAATGAGTCATTTTTATACATTTATGGAAACAAAAAGATAGGAGTCCACCATTCGAGCCTGTTTTGACATTCATTTTGATCATCAAATTTAATACCCTGTTTCCCTCTCCCCCTTGATCCCTTTGGCCCTAAGAGCATCTAATTCCTTTTTGAAATCACACAACATTTTGCCTCAGCTACTTTCTGTGGTAGTGAATTCCACACATTCACCACTGTCTGGGTGAAGAAATTTCTCTTCACCTCAGTTCTAAAAGATTTACCCCTTATCCTCAAACTATGACCCCTAGTTCTGCACTCCCCCATCATCGGGAATATTTTTCTAAATCTACCCGGTCTAATCTTGTTAAAATGTTATAAGTTTCTATGAGATCCCCGCTCACTCTTGTAAACTCCAGTGAATATAATCCTAACCAATTTGGTCTCTCCTCATATGATCTTTGAACCTTTCACATTTGGGTGAATTCAAAGCAACCAAATTAATCATAATTAAAAGGTGAAATATGAAATACTTGCATTGATATAGCACCTTTCACAACCTTAGGATGATGCTATGTGCTCTACAGCCAATTAGATGCTTTTGCAATGTAGCAAATACAGTTGCAATGTAGGAAATACAGCTGCCAATTTGTGCACAGCAACCTCCCATAAACAGGCCAGCCAGCTGGTAATCTGTTTGTGTGATAGGGTCAGAGCCTCGGGAGACACCGGAAATGTAGACTTACATGTTAACGTTTTTTGTCTTTTTATTCCGCAGGTGTCGGTCCACCTCGTTGTCAAACGAGGGGCATGCACACGATGGGTCGTGCGTGGGCTGCTCTTGGAGGTTCTGGGAGTGGCCTAGTACTTCGTGTCGGTGTGTGTGCTTGATCCTGGACCAGTAGATGGGCGCCGCAACAGCTCGGTGACTAGCACTGCTAGCTGTGCAGATACATGGATTTGGGCCTGTGTCTGTGGGAGTTTGCGCATTCTCCCTGCGGATGCGTGGGTTTCCTCCGGGCGCTCCGGTTTCCTCCCACACCCCAAAGATGTGCTCTTAGGCTGATTGGTTTTACCAAATTGACACTATTCTCCCCTGAATCTGGCTACATTAGGGGTTCCACTCACATACACACAGGGCAGGGTAGGTGTAGGAGGATGCGGCGGCGCGGGCTCGTTGGGCAGAAGGGCCTGTTTCCCGTGCTGGGTTGTTCTTTGACACCAGTGATGACATCCACTCATTTTCACAACAGTTTTTTTTTAATTTATCTAAGGGAACATGCAAATAACATCTCATTTGAAAGGCAGCACCACTGACAGTGCAGCAATCCTTCAGTTAAGCCTTAATTTGGAGTCAGACTTGAACCCACAACCTTCTAATTCAAGAATGCCAAACACTGAGCCACGTCCAACAGGAATACATCACAAATGCAGGAAATATCTTGTAAAAGAACATTTGAAAGGTTCTACAAAAAGAAATGTTATATTAATTGGGTGACAGGGTGGCATTGTTGCCTCTCAGTGCCTGGGACTCAGGTTCTATTCCAGCCTTGGGTGACTGTCTGTGTGGAGTTTGTACATTCTCCTTGTGTCAGTGTGGGTTTCTTCCGAGTGCTTCACAGTCCAAGATATACAGGTTAGGTGGATTGGCCATGCTAAATTGTCGCTGGTGTCCAAAGATGCCATGATAAATGCACAGGGATAGGATGGAGGGCCTAGTTGGGATGCTAGATGCAATGGGCTGAATGGATTCCTTCTGCACTGTAGGAATTCTCTAGTTCTATGGATTCCCTCATTCCTGTCCATTTCCCAGAAAATATTTTGTTCTAAGTTGGTTACTCAAAAACAAACAATATGGTGATGCACGCGGAGAACAGTAAGGTGTGTTTCACTGAATAAGTTCTCATATTCAAATAATGGGTAGGGCTGTTTCATCTCAGTGACTGTTATTATAGCTACAGAATTACAGACAGGTGGAAATTTTGTAAACTGTCTCTTTGTTATGAGATTTGACAAAGGTGATCAATGATCGGGGCATTTTCTCGTATAAAAAAAGCTTCCATGGCAGGAGGGTCAATAACCAAGGGGCAGAGATTTAAGGTATTACCATATGGATGTGTGCCGAGGAAGAAAACTGTAGGAGACAGGTGTCATTAGCCCTATTCATAGGCCAGCGGTTCTGGTGATACAATGGGTAATAAATTCACCTTGCAGCCCAAAATTCCGAGTTCAAGTCTCAATCCAGGACTTGATGGCCACAGGAGATGTACCCAGTGTGACTGAACCTGTAAATCCCTGTGGAAGGTGAAAAATGTGGAAGAGTCTTGTGGCCAGCCAGAACTCTATGTATGTGTTGTAGCTACAGTGCAATAGCTTCCCCGTGTTCAGGAAGAATGCTGACCAGACAGGGCAACTCCCGGCGGTTCTTCCTGCAGGCTGCGCTCGATGACAAGCATCTTCCTCGCTTTGAGTTGAAAGGCACTACCAGAAAAAATACTCGTTCAAAGAGCAGGTAGGCTGAATGAATTCACTCCTTCTATGCTGTATGATTTTATGAGCACCAGTGTTGGAAAAGATGGAGTCAATCTGGCTGTAGCTCCTTATAGTCAAGAGTGGGTTTGGGAGAAGATGAAATACTCATTCACAACTGTAGTATCAGTGAAGTACAGTATGAATATGAAAGCTGAATCTGCTCATCGCTCTTGAATTTTTAAACAAACACTGAACAGAAATTGGCATAAAATGATGTTCACCAACCATGTTCCTTATTGCGGTGTTAATTATATACTTCGAGCTGCAGCTTCCACTGTTAAATGCAGAGCGGGTAAGGAAAATCCCATGAGGGGGAAGCATGTTGGTGCACCAGTGCACAGCTGTTCAGAGTTTGAGAGTCTTTACCCATCCTGTCCCACACCACTGTTTGTGAATTTGGTCAGACCACCTGGCCAAATGCCAAGCAATGGGTGGAGAGGCTCATTTCCTTGCAGAGAGGGAGAGAGAGAGAGAGAGGATATCTACCAGGTGAGTCACGCACACAGCCTTCATACATCTTTCTGTAACTGATTACTGATTCAGACTGGCAGAGAACCAAAAGCAAGTTTCCCACTTTCTGTCTTAGGTGGCTGATGAATGGCAAAATAAAAGAAAAACAAATGCAGTTACTTAGATTCAACACAAGGAAAGCAAGACTTGTGTCTCACTTTTTCAAACCATTTTTAAATTACAAGGGATTTACCTTTTAAAAGTGACATTGGTTAAACTTGCCCTTTTGATATAATTACAAAAGAGACTTATATTTGACAATCTTTTTTGAAAGCTTCCTATTGAGCTCACACTGAGATTTAGTGTCAACTTCTATTATGTTAATACTTCTGTTTTAGACAGGAATTAAATTTGGATTGCAGAATTAATTTTGTATTTTGATTTGTTGTCTATACAAGTTACACTGTACTTGATTGCTTGTATAAATCTACAGCCATGTACCATTTCCACGCCATGAACTGTACATTTAGCAGCACGGCTGTAGAGACCAATAGAGATTAATAGTGCCACCACCAGGCTGAGTGATAATACTGCAATGCTGTTCAAGTGCAAAAGGTTTCTATTTCTTTTGAGTGCAATAATCACACACTGCTGATTAAGTGCAAGCGAGTCAAGCCATTTGAAAGAAACTTCCAATCTGCTTGAGGTATCTGGCACATTTGAAAATATAATTTATGTAGTGTAGTGAATATGGGGGACTGGGTAAGATGCTCTGTTGGACAGTTGGTGCAGACTCGATGGGTCAAATGGCCCCTTCTGCACTATAATGATTCTATGACATTCTGTGAGAGAGAATTTTGCTTCATTAGGAAAAAAGTTTGCATTTATATAGTAACTTTCACAGCTTCGGGGCATCCCAAAGCGCTTAATGGCCAACAAAGTACTTTTTTAATTATAGCCATCGCTGTAATGTGAAAAATACAGCAGCGAGGTCCCACAAGTACCCAGTGATTACGACCAGATAATCTTTGAGGGATAAATGCGGACTAAGCAGTAGGGAAAACGCTTCTGTTCCGACATCCTAACATCTTGAAATTTAAGAAGTCAAATTTAATCCAATGCCACTCATATTTCTGCTGCACGACATTCCAAATGCAAATTAAACCATTCTGCTCCTAGTCAACCTGTGGGGGGAAATGAATGGGGGCGGATGGCTTTAGCACTGCTGAATAAAAAGACAAAGATGCACCAGACATCTAAATGGATGATTAGGGAACTCCCAACCTTGCACCTCTTTATCCCACCCACTATTCACTATGAGGAATACATCTGGCTGCTCAGGATATAGAACCCTGAATATCTTAAAAGTCAACAGTCATCTAGCAAGGCTCTAATCAAACCAAAATCAGCTCTGAAGAAGAGTCACCTGGATTTGCTAACTCAGTTTCTTTCTCCATTTATGCTGGTATACCTGCTTAGTTTTGTCAGCACTATCTCTATTTGTTTCAGTCAAAAGTTCTTCAGTATGCAGATGATGCTTGCATGTACACACTCAGAAACTGAGCTCCAGCTCATTGGCAGATGAGAAAATGGGCTTTTCACTTTCTTCACTCAAAGGGTGGTGAATCTCTGGAATTCTCTGCCCGTTGAAGTGGTGGAGGCTACCTCGCTAAATATTTTTAAGATGCAGGTTGATGGGTTTTTGATAAGAGAGGGGATTAAGGGTTATGGGGAGAGGGCGGGAATGTGGAACTGAGCCACGACAGATCAGCCATGATCTTATTGAATGGTGGGGCAGGCTCGAGGGGCTAGATGGCCTACTCCTGCTCCTATTTCTTATGTTCTTATGTTCTTATGTCAGTTAATATCAACAGCGAGATCTTGAAAAATGTGGACCATTTTCTGCATCATGGGAGTCTTCTCTTGATAGAGACAGACATAGATGATGAAATTCAAATCCAAGGTTAAGGTCATGGTTTACCACGTAGCAGTGATTCCCTGCCCTTATATGATTTGGAGACTTGGATGATCTACAGCAAATACCTCACAGCATGGGAGCAGTAGAAGTACCACCAGCAGTGCCTTTCCAAAATCTTCCAAATCCTGTGGCAGGAGTAAAGAAGCCAATTGTTGTAGTCAGAACATGGACACAGTTGGAGACTCCCAGGACAACAGTAAAAATGCTCCAGGGATGTTCTCAAAGAACCTCTGAATAGGTCAAACATTCCCAATGATTCTGTTGCAATCCCTCACTTCTGACTGACCAAAATGGAGAAGAGTCATTTAGGAAGGCACCGGATAGATAGAAAGATTCAGTCTCGAACATCGGAGGGACTGCACAAACCTCCAAACAACCCATCTTCCCAACCCCGCATGTGGCAGAGTCCACATGACTTGTGTGCCATGTCAGAACCCATTGAAACAGAATGAAAGCAAGTCATCCTCGATCCCAAGGAACTGCCCAAGAGAGAGAGAATAAAATGTGCCACTCACTCACTTGAATACACAATTTTAAAGGAGTAACACTATCTTGCAAAATGTGTTTGGCAATGTATTGAATTAATTTGCAGACGCAATCACAAGTGAAATAAATTTCAACTAAACACATTACCCAATTACTCTGCCTGATTCGATCATGACAAAAATCATGCACATTTCTTTTGGTCCTCATTACTCACACAACAAAATACTTGCCAGAGGTTTTCATGAAAGAAGTGCCCAGAACGGACCCTGATTACCAGCGTGGAGAAGCTTCTTAAACTGGATTGTGTTTACAGCTAATTTGTTTTTATAGAGTAGGACCTCGATGAACAAAGCTGCTTGTGTTGCAAATGACTGGCACTACGTCTGAGATTTTTTTTTACAGCAAAAGTGATTTTCCTTCCCAGTACTGCAGGAGATTCCTTTGCACCAACCCAGGCCATCCTTCTATTGGAATCAGCAGTGGAAAATTGTTAGCTTGACAATTGAAGTAAATAGTATAGTTATGGTAACAGCAAGCAGGGCAATGACATTTTATAGACAATGTGTAAAAGAAAGGCACAATGGGCTCAGAAAGAAAGGAAGGAGGAAAGAAAGAAAAGAAGGACTGACTCGCAGTTATATGGCATCTTTCACAACCTCAGCAAGTCACAAAGAGTTTTACAGCCAATGGAGTACTAGGCTCAACCATTGTAAAGTAGCAAAAGAATTCCTTTCTATTTAGTTCCCTAAATTGGACACAAATATAATGTCTGGTGAACGAGTGAAAAGCTACTCGAGGCATTGCTTTTCCTTTACGATTATAGTCATAAGATTAGAAAAAATACTGGGGTAAAGATAGATTTTAGGACCAGAATGTTAATCAATTCTGGTCAAAAACTGATCCAATTTACAGTAGTCATAGAATCACTACAGTGCAGAGGAGGCCATTTAGCCCAATGAGTCTGTACTGACTCTCCAATAGAGTATATTACCCTGGTCCTCTCCCCTGCCCTAGCTCCGTAACACCACACATTTTCCATGGCTAATCCATCTAACCTCAGGGGAAATTTAACATGGCCAATCCACCAAACATGCACATCTTTGGACTGTGGAAGAAAACTGGAGAACCCAGAGGAAACCCATGCACGGGGGGACCATGTAAACCCCACACAGATAGTCACCTAAGGCCAGAATTGAATCCGGGTCCCTAACACTGTGAAGCAACAATGCAGTACTGTGCCATTCTTGAGGAATAATTATTTATTCTTGAGGAAGCTGTTGCCTGGGTTTCACGCAGCTTCTGGAATGCCCCCTTTTTGAATTATTCAGTGTCAGATTTCAACAATTACTAATCCAAATGGCTTGCCCAACCACCACAATCACTCTGCTCCACGAATCTCCATCAACTGGACATGCAATGTTACACATCCTGGGCAGATCAGTTGCTCTGAACCTTGACAAAAACATGCAACTGTTATTATACTGAATTATACTGACCAAGACCTTTGGTCATTTTGTTAATTCTTCCTGCAGTCTGTTGTGACGTTACCATTTGGACATTTCTGGCCTTGGCATAACTGTATTAAAAAAGGCTGTTTGAATTATTGACACATTGATAATTGTCCAGGGAAGCAAGATGTACCCTGATGGACAGGGTTTTGCAGTCTTTGAGTTGTAATTTTTTCAAATCTATTGAGTGTATGGTAGTGCACACATACTCACATGACAGAGAAAAAGATTACAATATCTTATAGCAGGTTAAAGTTACTTCCTGCTAATAAGGAAATCCCTACCAGATTGAGGAAGTTAATGATATGTCGTGATTAACAGAACACAAAAATATCAAATCACAATTGGTCTCCGTATGGCAACTGTGGAAATGCAACTGAGAAAATAGCCATAGATTTTGCCATTGAACTAGATTTTTGCCAGGCACTTATTCAACCATAATTATGAGCTATGGCATTTGGTGAGTTTTAGCTTACTTTATCTCACTGCATATGTGACAATTCACTGTTGTGCATATGGAAATTTTGACATGACTCAAGTGATTAATCATTAGAGAGAGTGTTGTCATAAACAAGTAATACATTCAAGGGCTTTGGAGAGGAACAAATAACAAAGAACAATACAGCACAAGAACAGGCCGTTCGGCCCTCCAAGCCTGCACCGATCATGTGTTCCTAACTAGACCATCAGTTTGTATCCCCCTATTCCCAGAAAAGGGAGACTGGAGATGGTGTGATATTTTGTATAGATGCCAGCAATTTCAACCCATTGGCAAATCATCTAGTCAGCTAAGTTCTTGACCTTGAGTCTCTTAGTTGTAGGGTTGGAGCAGTTTACAGAGTTAGGAAGGGATCAGGGTTGGAGAATTTTACCGAATTAGAAAGAAATCAAGTTAAAGTCCCACAAACAACAATCAAATAGCAATTGCATAAACAGATTTAATGGTTTTGGTTGAAGGATAAATATTGGCTGAGACACAAGAAGAACTTTCCTGCTGTTCTTTAAATACTGTCATCAGATCTTCAACACCTACCAGAAAGGGCTGACAGGGTTTAACTTTTCATCCAAAATATGGCACCACCAACAATGTAGCAGTCCCACAGCATTGCTATGAAGTATCAGCTTGGTTTATGTGAACAAAGAACAAAGAAAATTACAGCACAGGAACGGGCCCTTCAGCCTTCCAAGCCTGCACCGACCATGCTGCCTGACTTAACTAAAACCCCCTACCCATCCGGGGACCATATCGCTCTATTCTCATCCTATTCATGGATTTGTCAAGATACTTCTTAAAAGTCACTACTGTACCTGCTTCTACTACCTCCCCTGGTAACAAGTTCCAGGCACACCTAGTGTGCTTAGGACTCTCCATTAAAACTTGAAACCACAATCTTCCAAGGCAAAATCACTAAAACTGAGCCAAGGCTGGTATTTAGAAATTAATAAACACTTGGTGAAAAATACATTTTGTTGTTCAGATCTGCACATAGCAATATTGAAATTTATCCCATGATGAGGGATCATGGTCACAGAAATGGGGTTCAACTTACAAGTTGACACTATCAGCAAGAAGTCTCACCCATTGACAGTGCAAATAAGAAAGCTGGATGGGCATTACTTTGTTTTTCCTATAATATGGTCCTCCTCACTTCCCATAATCATTATGCACTGACTAAACCCGGCAGTGATGTGATCGTTCAGGATCCCAACCTGAGTGCCCTACTGGAGAGAAACCCTGCCCGCCTAATTTGTAAAAACAGATTGACAGACATACAGAGCTATCTAACCCATCCAGATGTTGTAACAGTAACTGGAATGGGTTTTGGAACAGCAGGGGGGATTGAGAGTTGAGACACATTGGTGCAAGTTTGCCCGAACACGGGTGGAGTTCTAACTCAATGGTGTGTGTTTTTTGTGCAAAAAGATTCCTCAACCAAATGCCAGTGTCATTGATAGGCTTGACTGTCTGTCGGATGAGGGAAGTTCCAGAAAAGATTGCAGCTCAGGATTAGGTACATTTGGTCGATATTGGGGTAGAGATGGGTGGTATGGCGGGGGGGTGCCTAAGTTGAGGGAAAGTAGATGGAGTATGATTACTGTTTTGGCTTTTGGGCCACTCCTGCTCATCCCGATCCACAACCAGTGTTGTAAAGGTATTTTCAAATCCTACTCTTCGACCTGACAGAATTTCCAAGCCGCTGGAAATTGGCCATGGGTTGAAAATAAGGAATTTAAGACGTAGGCACATTCTCTCCCTGAAAGCTGACTGGAAGCCTCTTGAATGAATTCATCACCTGCAAGCTCCCCACCCGCTGTCCAGCTCTGTTGAAATCAAAAATGGGTGGGTTTGAATTGGGATGGGTCCTGTTTCAGATTTTAATATTTCAACCACTCAGGTAATAATAACTCAAATATTCAAGAAATTCTGATACCATTCAACAACTAAGCTTGATTATCTTCAGTAATACCTAGAAAAGGTCCTCTTATTTAGCATTATAATAGTTGTATGGGTGATTAGAGGGACATGGTGCCCCTTTGGTCACCCACACAACTATTATAACGCCAATGACCTCCAGCCTCCAGAATCCCAACCTCCTAACCCTCCACCCCCAAACTGACCCTACATATCCCTCCACAATCAACAACCTTTCTCTATCCCAATCTCTGACCTCCTCCAATGAGGCAACTGACTCTCCCTATCACCTGGCCTCTGAATCTTGCAGGGGGATTGGAGATTGTGGAGGAATGGGTAGAGTCAGGCTGGTGGGGGTTTGGAGGTGGTGGGAATGACCATTTCCAAGGTTCAGAAGGGCCATGGATTGGGAGGGGCGAGGTTCAGTCTAGGTATTTACATGTCACCCAGAAGTTAGAGAGGTTTTCATTCTTCTAACATTTTCAGAATAACTATTGGTGCAACCCAGATGGAACAATCAAAAATTAGCAATTTAAAATCACATTTTCAGATGGTTTCTAGCACAGCGTAATTGCTCAGAGAGAAGTAGTGCTCCTGGGCAATTGATGTACAAATCCTTATCTGCAAAGTTCTGAAAGGGAATCCCCAGTGTACTTTGAGGTGCCTCCTAAATTTAACATTGGACTGCTTGAAAGTTACAGCCCAAAGTAAACCAGAATTGATGCAGTGGATGCGTGTCAATGATCTGACTTGGGCTTGTGAAAGAGGAAGAAACACTTGTAGACTCTCTTTAAAAGAAAAAGATCTTAGAGAGAAGCAGTAATAAGGGCATTCATATTAAAGACAGTGGAGACACTGTCACACACAAATATTATTATGCTAACAGAGTGGACCTTTTCTCGGTATTACTGAATATATCACGCTTAGTGGTTAAATGGTGTCAGAAATACTTGAATATTTATGAGTTGATATTGCATCTCAAGGTTTCACTATCTCATCACTCACACAAATTGCAGCATTTGATTTATAACTGCTGACAGCAACAACTTTATAAATTCCACACTACAAGTGACTACAGTAAGTGCAGTTAAGGGTTTCTTCTCGGCTAATAAGCTCGGAAATTGAAGCATCTACACTTTACTTGTCAAGAGCAGAGGCAAAACAAAACTGTCTGGGTTTTAAGAAAAATGTAGTTGGTGTGAAAAGAAAACTTGGGGCTGAAAGATATTGAATAAGTTGCAAGACTCATGGGTAATAACATTTTGATGAACTGCGTAATCAGTATGTATATAATATGTTGGATAGATATAAAGGAAAGCTTTGAATTTACGTAGCATCGCAAAGGAATATAATGAATTATTTGAAGTGTAGTTGATATGAAGGATAGTATGGCAGCTATTTTGCATAAATCGCAAGATCCCTCACATGCCAAGGGGATTCTTTCATTGAAATATCCTCCCTAAAGTCCTTAGCTTTCTCAGATCTCTTTCCTCCTTTAAACCCCTGATTTAAACCCAATTCCTTCACTCACTCTTATCTGTCCACTGTGATTCTTCATTTGATAACACCTCTGTGAAGCATGGTTGGACTTTAACATTATGGGTAATATATAAAATGAGACTTGTCATTCCTGTTTGATAGGCATTGTTTGTTTTGCTTGAAAGAGGATTTGGGAGAATGTTCATCTAATGTTGGAAGAGTGAGATATATGAAAAAACTTCTGGACAAGGATCATTGGAACAAACGGATGAGCTTCAGTTTAATAGCTCGTTCAAGTGACAGCATATCTGATGTGAACCTCCCAGTACCACTTTGGAGTATTGGCCGAGATGTATCAGGAAGCATGTGTTACTAACTGGGCCAAACTTAAATGTTGTTTCATCTAATGAGAATATAAAGAAAAATAGTTTGGTCGGAGGGAATGTCACCATTTAATTAACCTTAGCTCCACTATCTCGTCAAAAGAGCCATCATTGCCTTGAAATCAATATGTCTCAAATTGGCAAAGCAGCAAGTACAAGGGATTAAGATATCACCTGTCTGTCAGTTTCTAAAGTCTACAGTATGGTTGTAGCACAGAAAGTAGAACATATGGTTATGTTCCACTTGAGCATCCTCCAAGCCTTCTTCATTTAACACTAACATGAGCCATCCTTATATATCTTATTACATCTAAGCATGTGAATTTAACACTAGCATAGTCCAGTTCAGTCTTGTTTTCCCAGTGTTGAACAATCCCCCCCTCCTTTCACATCAAAGTTGTGATAAAGCATCTGCAATCATGTTCTCTCCTCCTACTGTATATATAATCTCTGAATTAAGTGGATGTAATAACAAGCTCCAGCTAAATAGTCTCTCATTTTTTATCTTTAACCTCCTCCAGGAACTTCAATGGATTATGGTCAGTGCTAACAACTGTTGCTGATAAATTACTAGCAACATAAATGTTAAAATGTAGTCATTCCCAGACCAAACTCAGTGGCCGAATCTCTGCCAGAACAGAAATCTCTGTTGGCCTCAGGCGTGATTTTACAATCTCGCCGGACCGAGGCCGTAAAATCCGTTCCAATATCTCCTTCTCCATAGTCGAATATTTCTTTTGATGAATATTTAATTTTCTGGAACTATAACCAATAGGTCTTTCTATCCTTTTGACATCCTCTTGTAACAGTACAACACAAGCCCATATCACTCACATTAATGGCCACTTAATGTTTTGTACAATTTGGTATTGCCAAAACTGGTACAGTGGTTAACACAATTCTCAGATTGGCAAATGGGCTCCTGACATTCAGGCATCAATTGAAATTTTCTGTGCTTTTTCAGCAGTTCAGTGAAGCAACCACATTGCTACAATCTGGCACGATTTTTCTGTTGAAACCACTTATGCCCAGGAATCTCAGCGTTTCTCTTCTTGCTAATTTTCATTTTCACATTCCGTGGGGCCACTGGTCCAATTGTACAGCTTAAGAATGTGACTTGGGCTTTTGCAAATTCACTTTTAGCCAAGTTCACCACCAAGACCGCCTCCTGTAGTCTAACGAACAATTCCTATAATGTTCCAAATCATCATTCTACATCTGACTGAAAACCGCCAGATCATTTATGAACACTACACAATTATTTCATTTAGAAATGAATTGTTGGTTAGTCTTTGAAATGTTGCTGGCACATTCTTCATTCCAAACAGCATGATTTTAAATTGATACAGATCATCTGACAGCACAAAAGCCAAAACTTCCTTTGCCCTTTCTGATAAAGATACTTGCCAATATCCTATAAAAAGATCAAGTTTGGTAATGAAATTTGCTTGTCCCACCTTCTCAATACAGTCTTCCTATCAAGGAATAGGATATAAATCTGACTTCATAACCACATTGACTTTTCTATAGTCCAACATAAATGTTGTGTACCATCTGGTTTTGGTACCGTCACGGTAGGTGAGCTCCAGTCCCTACCACTCACTTCAATGACACAATTCTTGGGTGGCACAGTAGCACAGTGGTTAGCACTGCTGCTTCACAGCTCTCGGGTCCTGGGTTTGATTCCTGGCTTGGGTCACTGTCTTTGTGGAGTTTGCAAATTCTCCTTGTGTCTGCTTGGGTTTCCTCCAGGTATTCCGGTTTCCTCCCACAGTCCAAAGATGTACGGGTTAGGTTGTTTGGCCATGTTAAGAAATTGCCCCTTAGTGTCCAGGAATGTGTAAATTAGAGGGATTAGAGGGTATAATATGTAGGGATATGGGGGTGGGATTATGTTCGGTGCAGACTCAATGGGCCGAAGGGCCTCTTTCTGGACTGCAGGGTTCTATAATTGTCCCTTGCTTTTAATAGCTCACCTACCATTATTACTACTTACTCCCTGCTAACAAGACTATGAATTTTTGATCTCTAATCTGTTCTTTTCATCACATGCTGTGCCATTTTCAAATGCTATCTGGCCAACTCACCAAAAACAGTTTTAAACTTTAAACAAAGCAATCTCAGAACTCTGACTCACCAATTTCTCCTTGATCAATTTAAGTGGTCCTCTTATCTCATGATCAAAAATTAGATCAAATGGACTGAATTTAGTTGATTTGTTAGGTACATCCCTAATTGCAAAAAGCACAAATGAAATTCCTTTATCCCATCTTCTACATAATCCTGACTATAGGCCCTCAAAATGGTCTTTAAAGTTTGGGCATCATTCTCACGCTCCCTGAATTTCTGGATGATACATAGCTGATTTAAATTGCTGTACGCCCAAGAAATCCATAACTTGCATGAATCACTTTGACATAAAATTAGACTCGTGATTTGGTTGGATTTCTGTAGGTAGTCCATATCTGGTAAAAACAATTAAGGTAACTACTCTACAATCCTCTTAGCTAATAATACCATGCAATGAAATCCAGCAAACATATCCGTTATGGTCAATAAATATTGATTCCCACTTTTAGTTTTAGACAGGGATCCCATGCAATCAATTAGAACCCTAGTAAAAGGTTCCTCAAATACCAGAATGGATAATGTGTGTTGGTTTGATTAAAATTCTGCTGCTGCTAGCCCACAATGCCTTATGGATGCCCAGTCTTAAATTGCTAGATTGATTCTAAATCTATCCCCACTTAGCAAGAGGGTAGTGTCACACAACATAATGGAGGATATCTTCAATGTGAAGACGGTGCTTTGTCTTCACATAACCATACAGTGATCACTCCTACCACATACAGGATGCATTGCAGCAATTAACCAGGCTCGCTTCTAAAGTACCTAACAAACCCATGATGTCTACTATTTAGAACAAAGGCAGCAAACGCATGGGAAACCTGTAGGGTCCTCTCCAAGTCACTCACCATTCTGACATATAGTGTTGTTCCTTCACTATTGCTGGATCAAACTCCTGGCACTACCTTCCTAACAGCACCGTAGGTGTGCCTACACCACAGGGACTGCAGGCTTGCCACCATTTTCTCAAGACCAATAAGGCATGGGGAGCAAATGCTGGTCCAGTCAATGATGCCTACATCATGTGAAGGAATAAAAAAATCATTTGGTAAAGAGCTTGCTTCACGGAAGTCTCTGCTTGATAGCACAGTTCTACATTTGACAACAACTTGCATTTATATAGCATCTTTAATGTAGAAAAGACATTCAAAGTTTCTTCACAGGGACACAATAAAGAAATAAAATAAGATTGCCAAAGGAAGATATATTAGCATGGAGGACCAAAGGTTTGTTAAAGGGATGTGTATTAAGAAGGGCCCCAAAAGGATGAGAAGGAACTGGGGAGGCTGAAAGCAGTGAATTGATCATTGGAAACACCAAGGGAATGAGATTTCTCAATAGCAGTTTCCCTGATGTTGAATGGCTGTTAAACGTGGGATGATATTATGAAGAATGGTTCTTTTGTGGAAGATGCATATTGAGGGGATTACTAATGCATGTAATAGGATGGATCATTTAGAAACTACTGAGTTACAAATTTAAATAAACAGGATTTCCAATTTCAATATCTGACTTTCAGTTGGGATTTGCGGTTTCTCACATCTGCAGAGGGCTCTGTTATTTTGCCCCAACATCTGTTTCCATCTTACCTTAAATATTACAAAAATGGCCTATAATAACATGTTTGAGAAGTTGTGAAGCTTATGGAACTGCAGACCCAGCTTTAAATCGCTTTCATAAAAACACTGTGTGTTAGGGAATTTCTGGCTCATGTATCAGAAGCTGCCGTTTACAGACATGCTTGTGTCATGACGACATTGCTTATGGAGCTGAGCACTATCAAAGATTTAGTTCTCCAAGGTTTATGATTTTGACCTTTGAAATCAGGATCTTCTAAATAAATACATGATTTACGAAGATGTCGGGGAGACAAGTTGTTGAAACCTTCGATGACACAACCGACTGGTCACCTTCTAACATTGTAAACTATCAAAAACCCACAGAACTGCTGCAGTCAAATTAGTATCTACATTGCAACACTAATTATTAAATTACAGGAATTTTGAGTTTATTCTTTCACCAAAGAATTTGATAGCTTTATGTGAAGTTTTCCAAAGTGAGAGGTTTTGGCAAGAATCTGGCCTTGCAATTTCTTTATATAGTCATAGAATATGATAATCTAACTGGGAACTACTTTCTCCTGAGTTGAAATGACAGATTTACATATATTGGGGTCAATGACATTCAAGGAACTTGATCTATTTCCTAGAAATCTGCCTCTTATAATTTCCACATCTATCAAAGAAAACAGCTTGCTAACTACCAATCTTGTTCCATGACAAACTCCTTGTTTAGGATGTGCAGAAGCTCTGAAGATTATAGATCTTCAATCTTCTTCATATAAAGAATTAAGGCTAATGTGTTATTTTAATTTGCCTGACAAATTCTCAAAACTTTGTAATCAAACATAGTAAATCCTCAATTCTAGAATGGCTTTCAAAGAATAAGTTGTATCAATTAACTCTCCTGACATTTCACCTCACTTAACTAATTCTATCATTTCACACATCCCCTCCCATGTCATCCCTTCTCTCACGTCATTCCCATTACATACAATTCTATTGCTTTCCTGCCATTCCTCTCATTCCTTCCATCTCTCCCATGCCTTCTGCCCATCAATTCCATTCCAACCCTCAATGAAATGATTTTACTAGCTGTGGTAACTTGTTTGTTAGGCTCCCCTCAGCATTCCGTGTTTAGGTCCTCCAATAACTTCCTATCCCATCCTCACCACTGCCATGCACCGTTGGCAGTGACATGTGCATCATATCCTTCAATCCTCCACATGTTGCTGTATGCACCAGGCACTTCCCATCAAATAAATCTACCTCCTCGAAAGAAGCAATTAAAACAATCCAGACACACAAAAACTGACTATTATTATTATAAATGGAAAAGAAAGGAAGATCCGGAACAATGCTTCACTCTGTGCTATGATAAAAAGAAAATCAATAGGAATAGAAACTAGTGAAGAAAAGATTTGAGAAGAATGTCAGGAATTGACTCTTTAGTCAACATGTATGTCAGCCTGAAATATCAGGAAGACATGGATCTGAAACACTGGCACAACTTCCGAAAGTTGAAAACACAAGAACTTCGTTGCCAATCAAACCAAACATTAATGACTCACAGAGATGGAGAGTATTGTATTCAAGTTTGGTGATGAAAGCTAGGCGTAAGCCCTGCGGACAACTGAAAGGGACATTGACAGGTTAATTGATTGGGCAAAAATTTGGCAGATGGAGTACAATATGGGGTGTGTGTATTCTTTGGTAAGAATAGAAAAACAAAATATGTTTTAAAAGGCATGAAACTTGTAAATGTTGATTTCACACAGACTTGGGTGCACTCAAAGGAATGCTAAAGATTCGCAAGCAGGTGCAGTAAGCAATTAGCAAAACAAATGGGCTGTAGGCCTTCACTGCAAGAGGTTTGAAGTACAAGAATAAAGAGATCTTCCTTCGGCTGAACAGAACTTTAGTGAAATCACACTTGTAACACTGGATGCAGTTTGATCTCCATATTGAAGTAAGGATATACTTGCATTGCAGCGGTACTGTGAAGGTTCACTGGATTGTCTCCTGGAATAAGAGAGTTTCCTCTGATGAAAGACTGACTGAATAATGCTGATACGCCGTGAAGTTCAGAGAAATTACAGGTGCCCTCTTCGAAACACAAAAGATTCTGAAGGGGTTTGACAAGATAGATACTTAGAGGGTTTTCCCTAATTTGGAAATCTAGGACATGGGGCACAGTCCCAGGATTAGGGGACAATCATTTAGGACTGAGATGAGGAGAAATTTCTTCACTCATAAGGTTGTGAATCTTTGGAATTGTCTGTCCCTGAGGGCTGTGGCATTGTTGAATATATTTAAATACTGGACATATTCTGTTCATTTGGAAGGAACCCTTCAAATGCAAACAATAAAAATATAACAAAACTTACTCCAACTTATAAATCAAAGAAAGGGTTTTATAAAGACACTTCATGATTCCAAACTTGGGGCCTCATCCTAGGCCAATCCAAGCTCCCCACAATTTCCAACAGGTTTTTATTTATAGTGAGTCAGCTGACCATCACATCATTCTGTAATTGGTTCCATGGTTTACTGGGTCAGCTGACTTTTACAGCTTATTACCATTTGTCACATTACATCCAATACAAAGTTGTCACCGGTTATATTCTAACATATTCAAGACTGAGACTGATAGGTTTTACGTCTCTCAGGGAATCAAGAGATATGGGGAGCAGGTGGTACAGTGAAGTTAAAGCCCAGGATCGGTATTGAGAAACAACTGTCTTCTCCTGCTCCTATTTCTTATGTTCTTATCTTTTTGAATAGTTACGTAGACTTTGTAATTTACATTGCAGATAACACCAGATTTTCTCCACTTGTGGAAACAGGACTTGAAATTCCTCAGGATAAAGGTCTCAGTAAATTATTCCAATGTATTCAGGAAAATTTTAAGCATTTGGCTCTTTCACAATTAATACATTTTTTAAAATAAAAAAAAGGATAACAAAGTGACAGTTGGATTTTTCACAGAGCATCACCCTTTCATTCTCCAAGCTATCACCCCCTTAACCAGCCCAGATTACAGAGGCATCCAACCTCCTCTGGACTTAGTTCAGAGACATTTTACAACATTCAAACCTCACCCATTCACTGTTGCATTCTCTCTTTCTCAGCCTTCCCAGTTCTTACTGTACTGTTCTCCCTTTCATTCTCATCCTTAAATTCAACCTGACATTCTCTTCCTGTCCAACCAAGTTCAAACTGCCACTGTTTTGTCCTCTTCCTCCCCCAGATAGACTGACACACCTCTGATTATTCACTCTCTCTCGCCATTGTTGACAGTTTTAATTCTGAAATCTCCCACCTCCACCCAAAAGGTACCCAAAGATTCTCTCTTCTTTTTCCCAAAATGTTACATCCTGGTACATTCCCTTTCCATTGGCCAGCCACTCCACCGTCATATACCTTCCCCTAATTTCCATCCTTTCCCCACAAGACTTCCTAACAACAATACGTGGTAGTGTAGACCATTCAATTAGATTCAGAATGGCCTCAAGAAGAGAGTAGCCTATTTGCACTGACATTTGTCAGCAAACATTGACATGTAAACTAAGGCCCTAAATACTGACTGCCATCTGAACTGTTGCTGGATAGCACATGCGACACAAAGAGTAAGTGACAGTATTAAAAATGCATTCTTTTATGGGATGCTGGCATTGCTGACAAGTCCAGCATTGTTGCCCATCCCCAAATTGACCTTTGCTGAATGTGAGGCCATTTCAGAGCCAACCACATTGCTGTGGGTCTAGAGTCTGTAGGAGGGAAATAAAATGAATCGATCCTTGGAGACCGTGTTGAACTTCAAGAAAAGTTTTTATCCCACATGCATGAGGGAAGATGAACTCAGGTCTGAAATCCCAGGCTGCAGCATGTTCTCTCTGCCCATTGTAGATTTGTTCAGTTTATTATACTTTCCTGGGTCGCAAAGTTTTATATTATCATATTAATTCTTTGAGTTGATACAAGATGGTTCTTTTAATCGTACCATGCAAAACATATTATTCAGTACATCCCTGCTAATCATTTCTCTGGACATTTCTGTTTACCCGATTGCATTGTGTTTGGCCAACTGATCTACAATGATGTGTTCATTTCTCCCTCCTCCTCTGCTAGGTGATCATGTTTTTCAGAAGACTATGACCTCCCTAGGCTGTATAGAGCCTGGCTGTCTTAATGTGGTTCTCCCATTTATGTGATAACTCGGAAAGATCTCCTGCACATTTACTATTGCCAGAAGTTGATAGCATATGTTAGTCGTTATCTGTTGGCTGTCTGCATTAACCCTTTGCTTCCCTCTGGTGAGGCCAGGCTCTCTGGGCTTGCCCTATGTAACTCTGCATGTACTATACTGAAATCACACAAAATATGAACGGACACATAAATTAAAACCTAAAATATATGATCCCTGATGTTGCCCTGCAACAGAGTCACATGTGGGCCAAATTGGGTAAGAATGGTAGATTTCCTTCCCTGAAGGACATTAGTGAACAAATGGGTTCTTGCAAAAATCCTCTAATAAACACACTGAGACTGACTTTATATTCTAGATTTATTAACTGACTTCAAATTTCACCATCTGCCATGGTGGGATTTGAGCCTATGCTCTCAGAACATTAACCTGGGATTCTAGATCATTCATCCAGTGAGATGGTCATTACACTACCATCTAGGCAGGATAAAGGAGGCATTATCTTAGGGTCATATAAGGCAGAGTGAATACAATTCCAGGGATTATTGAGATGCAAGTATTTTTGGAATATAAAGTTGCAAAGAGTGTAAACATTGGAACATGAGCATTTAAGGGATTGCTTTGATGCCTGAAGGAAAATGTGTAAGTGTTCATTGCGTAAGTCAACATACGCACTCATTCTGAACAAAAGGGTAACTTTTCTCCTTTCAGGATCTTTCTGCATGCTGGGAAATTGTGTCCAACAGGTCGGTTATTTTCCAACAATTGATTTTACTTGCGACCTTCTTTCCCAATTTGCTTCGATCATCAGACGTCTCTCCCACATAATTGCCGACTTCTCCTTCCTTAGTGCTGTCAGGCTCCAAGACTCTCTCAAGACAGTATTGCAAGGCTCTGAGACTTCCTCATTTCCGTACACCGAGACTGCAAACCCTGCTCCCAATGCTGTCAGGATTAAGCCCTGTGCCAATAAGTCAGTGTCCCAGCTAGATGCTTTAGTAGTCATGTCCTTATGGAACTTCATGGAATAGTGAATAATGCCAAGAAAATGGATAAAAAGCTGCCTGATTTTGCATTGATTAAAAAAAGACGTGCATAATGGCCTGTTTCTTGCTTATCTTCACTGTTGACATTTTCATGAGCGTCAGGGTGGAAATGGGTAGCATAACATAAGACTGATGTGTGGTCTGGCACATCTCCTGTACCAGAGTTCTATTGTAAAGATGTAAAGATACTTGTGATCTCACTCACCCTTTTGTTTTTCACTGGATCAGAGCCAAGATTACTGAGCAAACAGCTAACAAGCTAAATAATCTAACCTTTATGACGTCAACTACATTCTTCCCCATCTTAAAAACATCTAATTGTTGTTAAGAGAAAATTAACTGATGGTTGCCTGGCTTTGAAGCAGTAAAATTAAGATAGGTGGGGCACTGTAATACATCAACAAGCCAGTGCATGGAGAGGCAGACGGTAGGGGTGTGGATTCACTAGGTATCCCCAAGTGCTCAATCTCGGCCTTATTTCTGAGATCTATTGTTTTCCTGGTGTAAGGAATCACAATTGGCAAAGGTTCAGATTCAAACTTCCCTTAAGCCCCTCTGAATGAAGTGGCGAGAAGCAAAGGATGAAAGGAAGAGGGAAAGTTCAGTGTCCATTTGTTCACTCTCTTGACTTCGAATGATAAAGACAGCATTGTGCTAAAAGGAAAGAATATGAGAATAGGAACTGTTCTGTATTTGAAACTTTGCCTTTCACATTACTGGGACATCACTTCAAAAACCAATGATTTACTTTTAAAATGCCAACTTTTTTTTGTAGGAAAACATAGGAGCCAATTTGTGAACAGCGCCGTTCCGCAAAGAACCAACCTGAGGAGTATCTAGTTAATTGTTTTGATGGTGTTTGTTAAGGGATGAATCTTGGCTGGGTTGCAGGCAGACTGGCTTGTTTTTATCCAAAAAGTGCTGCAGAATCTTTTACATCCACAAAAACAGTCTTGGTTTAGCATCTCATTCGAAAGCCTTTGGCCTAGTCTATTCAGGTGCCCTATAAAAATGGTGAGTAGGTCCCGATTCCAGAATTCCCAACCCCATTCCCAGCTGTGCAATTTTTGAGTGTGTCTTTAAAGGGTGCATTCTCATTCCTGTCAAAAGTCCCCATCTGATACTCCTGACCTGACCTTTTCCATTGCAAAGATAGGCCAGGTTTATAGTGAGCTCTGGCTCACAGCCCTGAGAGGTTTTGTCAACCTTAATCTACATGAGGGAGCTTTTTCAAAGGAAAGTTCAAAATGTTCCTTTCATGTCCCATTTGACAAGTTGTGCCACCCCATCTACCCATAGTACTTCATGTTCTCAATGCCAGCTTTTGACCTTCCACCCATCTCTATCGCCTGTGTTTCCCCTGTGCCAAGTTTTCCCTTCCACCTACCTCCTGTGGCCCTGTATGTCCAAAGATGTACAGGGTAGGTTGACTGCTAAATTGGCCCTAGTGTCAGAGGATTAGCAGGGTAAATATGTAGTATTATGGGAATACAGCCTGGATGGGATTGTGATCGATGCACACGCAATGGGCCGAATGGCCTCCTTCTGCATTCTATGATTCTGCGTCCCTCATGTCAAACTTTGCCCTTCCATTCACCTCCCATGGCATCCATGTCCTCTATGCCTCTATTAGCACCCCTCTAGAGCACCTCATGCCTCTTATTCTAAGAAATAGCACGTCCATCTCCATTAATCCACTCTTTTTTTTCTTGAACCAATAAACCCTATAGTATTAAGTGGCACATGTAAAAACAAACTTGAAAAAGTCATCCATTGAAAAATTCTTCCTGTTCAAAAAAAGTCTGAAGTACAAGCTAATAGAAGTATCCATCATTCAGATCGCAAAAACCACAAAGCCTAAAATCATTCAACTTGTGTAAACAAACATTATGAAATTGAGGGCAGAGATCAGAAAGCGTTTGAGCTTTGTTATCAGGAGCACAATAGGAAGCCACTAGTTCTCGTAAGTGCAGTGTGAAAATGTTGTATAAAAGTGGAGGGTGACAGTCAGTTGCTCATGCAGTGGCACAGAATTGCCATCACTATAGCTGAGAGGCTTGATTTTATGAAGATACGATATACAGACCCAAGAGAGAAATGAGGCTGTTGGCATTCACGGCCACCTCTAGCAATGCCTGCTTGGAATGGCTCACTGGAGCTCTTACTTTTCCCTGCAGGGAAGAATACAGCTGTCCTGCCACCAAAGCCTTGATCAGGGCCTCAAGGAAGGAATTAGAAAACACATGGAACCTCATGAGAAGGGCTGCTTGTCCATTGCTCTCCCTACTCATTGACAATGGGAAGCCCAGACATGGTTGCCATCTGTTTTTTCAATTATCCCTTCATTTCCAACTGTCACCTCTTGCCCGTGTCCAACACCCATAATTGAGTGCCAAATTTGTCTCTGGGCCAAATAGGAGCTGCCACTTTGAAAATTGCATTGCATTACAGCAGTTGACACAGTGCAGGGTTGGACTTGGCAATGTTCTGGGCATTGGGTTCTGAACCCTAATCTGAAAGAAAGGCAGACTCATTTTTAATTATGCTTTGCCATAACAACTAATCTTCCATAATTGTTTTGATGTATTTTAAGATGAGGTTATAATGACAGAAGATCGGAAAGACTCTTTAATTGGTCATTTTCTGTGCTGATAATGATGTGCAAGCATGGACCACTCTAAACCACCAACGTGCTGCCTGATGAAGTGTCACCTAGACTCAAAACATTGGATCTATTCTCTCCCCACAGAAACTGTCAGACCTGCTGAGATTTTCCAGCATTTTCTGTTTTTGTTTCAGATTCCAGCATCCACAGCATTTTATTTTTATCAACGTGCTGCCTGTATTGGATCATAGATTTCACATGTGTTCCTCCTTCTGTACAATAAATCATACAAATGCCTTTCTTTCCAGTGACCTAGACTCTCCAAGCAGTGCTTAACCTTTCAAAATATTCACACAAATCAAATAAGTAAGTACAGTTTTACATTTCCTCTTGATGAATCACAGCAACCAAAAATATTTCACTGTGGGGTAGTGTTTAATTGGAAAGAGAAGGAGAGAGACAGAGAGAGAGTTTATTTGAAATGTGAGAAGTTATCTTATGAACAGAAACTTTGCTGTGCTGTGCTAACTTTGCATTGAGTGTCAGTTGTGACTCAATTAGTAGCACTTGCATCTCAAAATCATAATGTTTGCGGTTCAAGTCTCACTGCAGAACTCAAGCAGGACAACCAAATCTAACACTCCAGTACCATACAGTGCTAAACTATAGGAGATGGCATCTTTGGAATGAGATGTTAAACTGGGACCCTATCCAACTACTTGGGTTGATGTAAAAGACCCTTTGGTACTATTTTGAAGAGCAGGTGGAGTTACCCCCAGTGTCCTAACCAATATTTATCCCTCAGTCAACATCGCAAAAACAGAATATCCAGTCACTATCATATTGGTGGTGTGCAATTCGATTGCTGAGTTTCCTACATTGCAACACTTTACAAAGACATTTGAATGCTTTGAGCTGACCCGGTGGTCCTAAAAAGTGCTATATGATTACAATTTCTGCTTCTATTAATGGTCAACCACATCATGTTTGTTTAAAACCATTGAATAATCAATTAACATTTCAGGCGTGATGTTTGAACAAGGATGAAGAATTGACCTTTTGCACTGTGATGTAAACCCATGTCCGCTCCAGAGAGTAAACTATGCTATCCTCAAAATCCTTTGGAATACTACTGCATAAGCCTATTCTCATTGTTGATTTACAGTCACCAGTTTCCACCTTGTCCAGGACAGTAGAACCAGAGGACACGGGGGTGTTTGGCATGGAGCAATTTCAAACATAATTGGCAGAAACAGTGTGCAAGTGGTTAATCTGTGAAAAGAGATAGCATTGTTTCTTTCAATTGCAAACTAATTTTCTTGCAAAGAAAACAATTTGGAATATTATAGCGGGGGAGTCGTATCTCTGACTAACTTCTAGCTTCTGCAGGGCATTCCCTGTAAGGTTCTGGATGCTGGACCTCACAGTTACTATTGGGACTGTCAACTGGGTCAGCGGCAGCCCTACTGGCTAGTGGCAATGGCAATGGGGATGGCATGGTGAATAAATGTTCTCTGTGCCTGGGGTTCCCTTGAGAATCCTTCAGTATTCACGGTGGAAAATGATCTGGGAGGTTGTACTGCAGATTTGTGGTGGACTGAAAAGATTGAGTATGTGGACGTTAAGAAAGAGGATGTGTTGGAACTTTTAAATTGCATCAAGATAGATAAGTCGCCGAAACCGGATGGGATATACCCCAGGTTACTGTGGGAGGTGAGGGAAGAGATTGCAGAGCCTCTAGTGATGATCTTTGCGTCGTTGATGGAGACGGGAGAGGTTCCAGAAGATTGGAGGTTTGCGAATGTGGTTCCTGTTTTCAAGAAAGGGGACAGGGATAACCTGGGAAATTACCGACTGGTGAGTCTGACCTCAGTGGTTGGTAAGTTGATGGAGAGGATACTGAGAGACAGGATTTATGAACATTTAGAGAGGTTTAGTATGATCAAAGGTAGCCAGCATGGCTTTGTCAAGGGCTGGTCATGCCTTACGAGCCAAGTTGAGTTCTTTGAAAATGTGACTAAACATATTGACAAAGGAAGAGTGGTGGATGTGGTTTACATGGACTTCAGCAAGGCGTTTGATATAGACCCCCATACAAGACCTCTTGAAAAAGTGAGAGGGAATGGGATCCAAGGGGCTGTTGCCTTGTGGATCCAGAACTGGCTTGCCTGAAGAAGGCAGAAAGTGGTTGTGGATGGGTCTTTTTCTGCATGGAGGTCGGTCACCAGTGGAGTGCCCCAGGGATCTGTTCTAGGACCCTTGCTGTTTGTGATTTTTATAAATGACCTGGATGAGGAAGTGGAGGGGTGGGTTGGTAAGTTTGCCAATGACACGAAGGTTGGTGGTGTTGTGGATAGTCTGGAGGGATGTCAGAAGTTGCAGCGAGACATAGATAGGATGCAAGGCTGGGCGGAGAAGAGGCAGATGGACTTCAACGCAGATAAATGTGTAGTGGTCCACTTTGGCAGGTCCAATGGGATGCAGGAGTACAATATCAAGGGTAGGACTCTTAGCAGTGTAGAGGATCAGAAGACCTTGTGGTCCGGGTCCATAGGAGTCTTAAGTCGGCCTCGCAGGTGGAGGATGTGGTCAAGAAGGCATATGGTGTACTAGCCTTCATTAATCGAGGGATTGAGTTTAGGAGTCGGGAGATAATGCTGCAACTTTATAAGACCCTTGCCAGACCCCACTTAGAGTACTGTGCACAGTTCTGGTCACCTCACTACAAGAAGGATGTGGAGGCTATTGAAAGGGTGCAGAGCAGATTTACAAGGACGTTGCCTGGATTGGGTGGCATGCCTTATGAGGATAGGTTGAGGGAGCTAGGTCTTTTCTCCCTGGAAAGGCAAAGGATGAGAGGTGACCTGATAGAGGTTTATAAGATGTTGAGAGGTATAGATAGGGTGGATTCTCGGAGGCTATTTCCCAGGACTGAAATGGTCGCTACGAGAGGACACAGGCTTAAGGTGCTGAGGAGTAGGTGCAGAGGAGATGTCAGGGGTAAGTTTTTCACTCAGACCGTGGCGAGTGAGTGGAATCGGCTGCCGTCGGTGGTGGTGGAGGTGAACTCATTGGGGTCTTTTAAGAGACTTCTGGATGAGTACATGGGACTTAATGGGATTGAGGATTATAGATAGGTCTGGTAGGTAGAGATATGATCGACGCAACTTGTGGGCTGAAGGGCCTGTTTGTGCTGTAGTGTTCTATGTTCTATGTGAGGTAGGGGAGCTTGTGAGGAGCAGGGCTTGTGTTATGGGGTTCAGGCTGAAAGTCGATATACAGGCCAACTTAGAACTATTCAGATCGGGGCGTGAGCTCTCTACATGTTTGTTCTCTTGTATCTTTAAAATGACTTGATTTAATATATTTGGTATCAATTCAAGAGTCACTGAGTTAGAATCCTCACTTGTTCACTATGCTTCTTCCTGGTTTACAATATAAGTGAATAATCTGAGGTAAGTGTAGCAGGCTTGAGGGGACCAAGCAACTATGCTTTCCAAAGATCCTCCCCCAAGGCTTTCCACACCTCACATCTGGTTCTGCTGTAGACTCATTGATAGAGATTGATTGATTGCTATGAACTCAGTTTAAATCACCACCAGGACTGAGTCTGCTGAACCATAGTCCCAGGCTGGGACTGGTGTGTGTACACCATGGTCGTGGTATTACTTTGCATACTGCAAACGATGTTCCTTTCCAGTCAGGCTTCTTTGAGCTATTACAATACTCCATTTGCCAGATCTTTTTCCACTTGCATTACTTATAACTTTTGTAGCCTCCTTGTGTCCTCTTCACAACTTACTTTGTGACCTTTGTGTCATCAGCAAATTTGACAACCATCCCTTCATCTAAGTCGTTGATGTCAATTGCAAACAGCTGAGGTCCCAGCACTGATTGTTATATTCTGCCAACTGAGAAAACTCATTTATGCCTACTCTCTGCTTCCTGTTGGACAACCAAACATCTATCCATGCCAATATCTTACCCCACTATAACATGAGCTTTTATTTTCTGCAATAACCTTTGACGTAGCACTTTATCAAATGCCTTCTGGAAATCTAAGTACAGTACATTCACCGGTTCCCCTTCATCCACGGCACAAGTTACTTCCTCAGAAGAACTCCAATAAGTTGATTAAACATGATTTCTCTTTCATAAACCCATGTTCATCTTAAGCTTATCCAAATGCCCTGCCATAGCTTCTTTAACAATAGCTTCTAACATTTTCCCTACAATAGATGTTAAGTTTCTCACTTTCTATCATCCTCCCTTTTTGAATTATGGAGTTACATTTGCTATTTTCCAATCTAATGGAACCTTCCCTGATTTGAGAGTGTTCTGGAAAATTAAAACCAATGTATCTAACAATCTCACTGCTCATTAGGATGAAGTCCGTCAGACCCCTGACGCTGGTTAGCCCACTGTTCCAACAATTTACCGAGTACCATTTCTCTGGTGACTGTAATTTTCCTGTGTCCCTCCTTTCATTCCATTTCCAGGCTTATAGCAATTTCTGGGATGGTACTTGCATCATCTATAGTGAAGAGTGATGCAAATAACTGTTCAATTCATCTGCCAGACTTATTTTCTAATCGAAAAGCCCATAGGCCACCACAGCTGTCTTGATAGTATTTCCTCAGACCTCACATCCTTTGAGGACTCTATTATACCAGTTTTTCTAATACAGCCTTCCACACTGGTGCTTCTGATTGGGAAGGAATCTTCTGACAAAAAAATAAAACCAATGTGGTTGACAAGGCTCTAGACCATGTCTGTTCTATTTCACACACTTCTACTCTCAACCCTTGCCCTCCCTTTCAGAATGCACAGAATAAATCGATTCCAATGAGTAAAAGAAAGTTCAAGGAATAGACCCAACAGTCATGGTTAACTGGAAAAGTTAAAGGTAGGGACAATCTGGAGCCCATGCAAATGCTAGCAGGGGCTCAAGATCCGGAAGTTGACGATCTCGGATCTTCCCTGTCCCTCATAGGGAATGTCATTAGATTCACACCCAGGGAATTAGACACCTGTTTTTGCCCCTGCTGATAGAGACAGGATCAGCTGAAACAACTTACAGAATTTTACTCCTTAATTTTATGATGCTTGGACTGATTATTTAGATTATTCTAATTAAAGTAACCTATTGTAAAACATTTGGCCGACGGCAAAAGTACATTTCCCTGCAAAAATAATGTTATTGTTTAGCATTCCAAAAGCACCGACTAAGTAAATGTGGTGTTAGTACAAAATGATCTGATGCCCAAAAAGGAGAACTAAAAACCAAACCTCTGGCAATTTGGACAAGATGTTTGTCCTCTTAGTAGGTTTGCATTTTCCTGTCTGACACTGCCAGGCTGCTACATGTGAAGGAGCCTCCTTATCAAACTGACTTTCAGCCTTTGGCTTGATGTCTAATCACTGAACAGCATATAGGTTTTGACTTTTGAAATGTTCGAGTCTAAATTCGGTCTGAACATGCTCTCGGAAACTGTTCACATGGGACATAAGTTAAGTCAGCACAGCTTATCAAACACTCAGTTAATTGAACAGTTTCACATATGATTCGCCAGCAATACTTTATAGCACAACTTACCTTTTGGAACTTCTCAGTAGTGATCTCAGGAGAAATAAGCATGGTGCCCCCTAGTATCTTAAATTGGGGGTATAATGCAGTCTTCCAAAGCAACAGCACTAGCACAGAATTATGTTGTTCTGGTTCTTCACGTTGTTAATAGTATTTATTTGTAGAAAATCCAGTTGTCCCGATCACTGATTGCAGCAAAGTCCCTACATCAACCAGCAGAATGTTTTTGCTAGATTCCGAGCCACATTCTGCAAGTCTGGGAAAATGTCTTTATTGTCTTTCAAACAGTAGGCCGCAGATTAGCATAGTAACCACGGCAACAATTCACTGGATCACTGATCAAGCACTTTTGAATTTTAGTTGCAGAACAGCCACAGGCCCTGGGCTTGTCCAAGTGTGGTGCATGAGCCACTGAAGCACAATATTTATGTCAAGTCCGCAAAGAAAGTGGCCTGTGAATTCAGAAAGGGTGAGAGACCGAGAGAGCGGAGATGAATTCTAAAGCAAGACAAACACCCAGGCGATGGCGGATAACGGACTGTAAATCTGAACATCAGAATTCCTCAGCAAATTCCATCTGCCTCATCCTTCAAAGTTTTGAACAGTGCTCCTGTACATAAAGCAGCTGTGATAGTTCTAGTTCTAAAATAAGCCCATTAAACTGATGCTATTGGACGCATTGCAATGAACATTTTAAAGCAAACACCAAACAAAATCATTAACTGCTTAATGACGTTAGTGAGAACTCAGCGCTCAATGAATGGGGTGGGGTGAAGTGGCCTGACCCCACCCTCCACTCAGCAGAACGACAAGATTTTAAAAGGTTAAATAGTAAAATACTGCTGAATCTGCAATATTAACAGGGAGGCAAGTCAAATAAAGAGTGTTGCTGTGGGATGGGTCCTGGTCCTAACCCTAACCCTAACCCTAACCCTAGTCCTGCCTTTTCTGGGATGTATGTAAAGTTCTCTGCTCTAGTCCCATCAGGACCTCTCCCAAACCTCTTTTTCCAATACGTTGAAAGCTGTTCCAGTGCTAATTCCTGCTTTCATCCTGAGCTGGAAAGTTTCATGACTTTGCTTCCAACTCCCACCTTTTTCTTACCTTTGCATGATCCACCTCAGACTTTTACCATCCCTTCTAGACTTCTCGGTCTCCATTTCTGGGGATAGGACATCAATAAATATTCTCGACAAGCCAGTGGACTCCCACAGCTGTCTTGACTACACTTCCTCAGATCTCACTGCTTATAAGCACTCTGTTATTTCAGTTTCTTTAGTATAGCCTTCCATACTCGTGCTTCTGATTGGGAAGCAAACCTCGGTTAACAAAAGGAAAACTAATGTGATTGACAGGACTCTCGACTACGTCCATTCTATTTCACACACTTCTATTCTCATCCCTTTCCCTCCCTTCAGAATCTTTATCCTCGCCTTCCACTCCACCGACCTGCATTTGACCATCCTCTGCCATTTCTACTATCTCCAGTATCATTGAACCAGCAACCTTTTCAGTATTCCGAAGGGATTGTTCCCTCCACAATACCCTGTCTCGTTCCTCACGCACAATACCCCTCCCCTTCCTCTGAATGGGAAATGGAACCCTGCCTTTTTACTTTCTCCCATCTCGCCATCAATAGCGGGGGCATGGTAGCACAGTGGTTAGCATTGCTGCTTCACAGCGCCAGGGACCTAGGTTTGATTCCCAGCTAGGGTCACTGTCTGTGTGGAGTTTGCACATTCTCAAGTGCATGCTTAGGTTTCCTCTGGGTGCTCCGGTTTCCTCTCACATTCCGACAGACGTGCTGGTTAGGTGCATCAATCCAAACAGGCGCCGGACTGCGGCAACTAGCGGAATTTCTCAGTAACTTCATTGTAGTGTTAATGTAAGCCTTACTTGTGACTAATAAATAAATAAACTTTATAAAAGCTTGCAAACACTCCCTTCAAGTGGAACTTGTACTTCCTTGAATTTAAAATACTGTATTCCATTCTTACAATGTGATCACCCAATGTAGATGAGATCAAATACAAATTGGGGCCCAGACTTTCATTCCCCTGTCAGGAGCGTAGAGTTAGGTGATTATCCAGCACACAGTCAACTCGAACCTTAAAATTGGCAGGCCCAGAGGTGGGATTGTTTGGTTGGGGGATGAGTGGGAACAGTCTGAAACATAAATTGGGGCATGAGACTCCAGATTGAATCCACAGCCAGCACCCCAGCCCTCATACTCCCCATTCCCAATCTATACCAACCATGTCCCCCACACGCCTTTATCATCTTAGTGCCAACACATTCCCCCACCATCTTTTGCCCTTACCAGGATTATTGCCACAACAGCAAGCCTCTCCACCATGGTGAAAATCTGGAGCTGGGTGGCCACTTTGTGGAACATTGTCAAATAGTCTACAGGCATGACCGTGAGCTTCCAGTCACCTGTGAATTCTCCACCTTGCTCCCGCTCTGACCTCGCTGTCCATGACCAGCTATAGAGTTCCAGTGAAGCTCAACACATCTCGAGGAACAGCACCTCATCTGGAGTTTTACATCCTATTGAACTCACCATAAAGTTCAACAATGTCAGATTGTAAATTTCGCTCTAATTTGTCTTGTGCTTTGCTGGTTTGGATAATACTATCTTGCCATTCACACCTCCTTTAGACACAGCTTTTGTTTCTTTACTATCCCCATTATTATTTAGTTTAGCCTTGCAGCGTTAAACCTTTTGTCATCAGGATATTGAATTCGATGATCAGCCATGACTGAAACGAACGCAGAGCAGGCTCGAAAGGTTGATTAGCCTATTCCTCCTAGTTTCTTGGTTTCTATAGATATAGTCCTTGGGCCTAATGGGATCAAGAGATTTGGGGTGAAAGGAGGAATCAGGATATTGAATTTGATGGTCAACCACGATCAAAACGAATGGTGGAGCAGGCTCAAAGGGTCAAATGGCCTATTCCTGCTTCTAGTTTCTATATTTCTAATTGACCCCTCTCTACCATTCAGAGAATTGAGAGGTGATCTCTTTGCAACATACAAAATCCTTACAGGGCTTGATGGGGTAGATGCATGAAAGATGTTTCCTTTGGCTGGGCGGGATCTAAAACCAGAGAACCCACCATGTCAGATTAAGAGAGCAGGAAATTTAGGACCAAGATAAGGAGGAATTTATTCACTCAGAGGGTGGTGAATCTTTGGAATTTTCTACCCCAGAGGACTTTGGAGGCTCAGTCATCGAATGTGTTCAAGGCTGTGATCAATAGATTTCTAAACATTAAAAACATGAAGAAATATGGGGATAGTGCAGGAAAATGGTATTGAAATAGAAGATCAGCAATAACCTCATTGAATGGTGGAGTAGGGCTGATTGGCCTACTCCTGCTTCCTATATTCTTATAGCTGGACTATGCAATCAGTATAACAGGAGGCTGGAAATATACATGAATGTAAAATTATCGATCAATATGAAGGAACCATGAGGGGAATGATCTAACAATTTGTTTCAATCAGTGAATAGAAAATTTATTATAATACTTAAAAAAACAAAGGATTGATTGTTCACTTCCAAAAATGGGTGGGTTGGGCAATAGGTTAAAATTTAAAATTCTGAAACAAGAACCCAGTTCTTGCCTTCATTAAAATCAATAAGTGAGTGGGAGTTATAGAGGCTGGTCATGCAAATATTATTGAAAGGTCACAGATCTGAAACATTAACTCAGTCTCTCTGTCCACAGATGCTGCTTGGCCTGCTGAGTCTTCCATCATTTTCTGTTTTACTTCCAGCATCCACAGGATTTTGCTTTAATATTATAACATACAAAAAAAGGAGCAGGAGTAGGCCATTTAATAAGATCATGGCTGATCTGATAGTAACCTCAAATCTGTATTCCCTTCTACCCCCAATAACATATCAATCCCTTGCTTACTAGGGATCTGTCCATCTCTGTCTTAAAGACTCTACTTCCATATTCTCTTCAGAAAGAGAGTTCCAAAGACTCTCAGGCTCATAAGTCCACATGTTTTTCATTCTGTGTCAGCTAGGTTTTCAATTAACAACAGATCTCAAGAAACCCAAGTAGTGAAAGGAGATTTGGAGAAAGGAGATTCATTTGCACAAACGAAAAGTGGAGCTTTTTCAAGGAACAAATACTGCGTATCCTTGATAGGTATGTCCCTGGCAGGCAGGGAGGAAATGGCCAAGTGAGGGAACCATGGTTCACAGATGAGGTTGAATGTCTTGTCGAGAGGAAAAAGGAAGCGTATGTAAGGATGAAAAAATAAGGTTCAGTTGGGTCACTTGAGTGTTACAAGGTAGCTAGGAATGAGTTAAAGAAAGGGCTTAGAAGAACTAGGAGGGGGCATGAGAAGTCCTTGGCCAGTTAGATAAAAGAAAACCCCAAGGCTTTTTACTCTTATGTGAGAAATAAAAGAATGACCAGGGTGAGGTTACGGCCAGTCAATGATAATAGTGGGAATTTGTGCATGGAGTCAAAAGAGATAGGTGAGGCATTGAATGAATACTTTTCTTCAGTGTTCACTAAGGAGAAGGGGCCATGTTGTTGAGGAGGAGTGCATGATACAAGCTGATTGGATGGAGGAGGTAGATGTTCTGAGGGAAGATGTATTAACAATTTTGAAAAACCTGAGGGTGGATAAATCTCCTGGGCCTGATGGGATACATCCTAGGATACTTTGGGAGGCAAGGGATGAGATTGCAGAGCCTTTAGCTTTGATCTTTGGATCCTCACTGTCCACAGGGATAGTGCCAGAGGACTGGAGAGTGGCAAATGTTGTTCCTCTTTTCAAGAAAGGGAATAGGAATGACCCTGGTAATTATAGGCCAGTTAGTCTTATTTCGATGGTTGTTAAGTTAAAGGGTCCTGAGAGATAGGATTTATGACCATTTGGAAAGATTCAGTTTAATCCAAGATAGCACAGTTTCGTGAGGGGTAAGTCCTGCCTCATAAATTTGATTGAATTCTTTGAGGAGGTAACTAAGTGTGTGGACGAAGGTAGAATAGTTGATGTTAATAAGGCTTTTGATAAGGTTCCCCATGGTAGGCTCATGAAGATAAGGAGGTATGGGATAGAAGGAAATTTGGCCAATTGGATAAGTAACTGGCTGTCTCATACAAGACAGAGGGTGGTGGTGGGGGGACAATTTTCAGACTGGAAGCCAGTTACCAGTGGTGTACCACAGGGGTCCGTGCCGAGTCCTCTGCTTTTTGTGATTTTTATCAATGACTTGGAAGAAGGAGCTGAAGAGTGGGTTAGTAAATTTGCTGATGACACCAAGATTGGTGGAATAGCGGATGAGGTGGAGGGGTCTTGCAGGCTGCAAAGAGACATTGATAGGATGCAGAGCTGCGCCGAAAAGTGGCAGATGGAGTCTAACCCTGATAAGTGCGAGATGATTCATTTTGGTAGGACAAACTTGAATGCAGATTACAGGGTCAACGGCAGGGTTTTAAGGAATGTGGAGGAACAGAGAGATCTTGGGGTTCACATCCACAGATCTCTGAAGGTTGCCACTCAAGTGGATAGAGCCATGAACAAGGCTTATAGTGTGTTAACGTTTATTCATGATGTGGGTATGCCGGCGTTGGACTGGGGTAAACACAGTAAAAAGTCTGACAATACCAGGTTTCAGTCCAACCGATTTATTTGATAGTAAACTCACGAGCTTTCGGGTTAGCCCCTACGTCAGGTGAATGGAGAGTTCTGGCCTCAGACAGAGCTTATAAAGCACAGACAGTTTACAGATTACTGATTAGAATGCGAATCTTTACACCTAACCTGCTGTTCAAGTCTTAAAGTGGCTAACAATGTGAGTGGAAGGAGCACTGATCACAGGTTAAAGAGATGTGTATTGTCTCCAGGCAGTACAGTAAGTGAGGTTTTGCAAACCCAGGCAAGTCACGGGGGTTACAGATAGTGCGACATGAACCCAAGATCCCTGTTGAGACCGTCCTCATGTGTGCGGAACTTGGCTATCAGTCTCTGTTCAGCGACTCTGCGCTGTCGTGTGTCGTGAAGGCCGCCTTGGAGAATGCTTACCCGAAGGTCAGAGGCTGAATGCCCGTGACCACTGAAGTGTTCGCCAACAGGAAGGGAACAGTCTTGCCTGGTGACTGTCGAGCGATGTTCATTCATCCGTTGTCGTAGCGTCTGCATGGTCCCCCCGATGTACCATGCTTCAGGACATCCTTTCTTGCAACGTATCAGGTAGACAATGTTGGCTGAGTTGCAAGAGTATTTACCGTGTACCTGGTGGATGGTATTCTCACGTGTGATGATGGTATCCGTGTTGATGATCCAGCATGTCTTGCAGAGGTTGCTGTGGCAGGGTTGTGTGGTGTTGTGCTCACTGTTCTCCTGAAGGCTGGGTAGTTTGCTGCGAACAATGGTCTGTTTGAGGTTGCGTGGTTGTCTGAAGGCAAGAAGTGGGGGTGTGGGGATAGCCCTGGCGAGATGTTTGTCTTCATCAATGATATGTTGAAGACTCTGGAGAAGATGTCGTAGCTTCTCCACTCTGGGGAAGTACTGGATGACGAAGGGTACTCTGTCCACTGTGTCCTATGTTTGTCTTCTGAGGAGATCGGTGCGGTTTTTCGCTGTGGCTCATTGGAACTGTCTGAGGCCAGAACTCTCCATTCACCTGACGAAGGGGCTAACCCGAAAGCTAGTGAGTTTACTATCAAATAAATCAGTTGGACTGAAACCTGATGTTGTCAGACTTTTTACTGTGTTTAACATTTATTAACAGGGGGTTTGAGTTTAAGAGCCGTGGGGTTGTGCTGCAACCATACCGGACCTTGGTGAGACTGCATTTGGAATAGTGTGTTCAGGTCTGGTCACCTCACTATAAGAAGGATGTGGAAGCATTGGAGAGAGTGCAGGGGAGATTCACCAGGATGCTGCCTGGTTTGGAGGGTAGGTTTTATGAGGAAAGCTTGAGAGAGCTGGGGCTTTTCTCTTTGGAGCGGAGGAGGATGAGAGGCGACTTAATAGAGGTTTATAAGATGATGAGGGGGATTGATAGAGTGGACGTGCAGAGACTATTTCCTCGGGTGGATGTAGCTGTTAGTAAGGAGGCATAACTATAAGGTTCATGGTGGGAGATATAGGAGGGATATCCGAGGTAGGTTCTTTGCTTAGAGTGGTTGGAGTGTGGAATACACTGCCTGCTGTGATAGTGGAGTCGGACACTTTAGGAACTTTCAAGCAGTTATTGGATAGGCACATGGAGTACTCCAGAATTAGAGGGAGGGGATAGCTTGATCTTGGGATTGGACATAGCTCGGCACAACATTGAGGGCTGAAAGGCCTGGACTGTGCTGTAATGTTCTATGTGATAAGAATGACTGAACCCATGAGGCAAGTCTTACAGGACTTCTAGTGGAATAAGGAGGGCCTGGAATGCATTCATTAGGCCCAACAAGCCATATGGGAAGCCTGCCTTTCCCCCAACATCCGACTCCCCCACTATCATCAGATCCCCTTACCCACATCGGACTCTCACCCACTTCAGTCAGAACTTCCATCCAACCACCATTAAAGCACCTTCCTGCACCATATGAATAGGACCTCGTGCGCACAATTAGGAAACAACCCCTTCCCCCTATGCCTGTTGATTTTCCGACACAAAGCAAGTTGTCTCCATGGAACCCACCCGGTCTCTGCTCAAATCCAGGCCAGGGGTTGTGTCTAAGAAATTGGATGGGCTGGGAAATAAAATATCTGAAAGGTCTGTGGGTGTATTGGTGTATTATTAAAACATATTTGAAAATTAAAATATGCAAAAGATTTGAGCCAAATAGGAAATAGGGCTCAAATTGCCCTCCATTTTGCTAGTTTCCTAAATAAAGTTATTTGCTTAAGTTTCTACATCAAACTCATTTGCATTTCTCCGCACATAAAATCTTCCATGGATCAATGAAGTCTGGAAGAGTTTTACAAGGTAATTTTCATTATAAAAATGTTCTGTGATATATTTAAGAGGGGAAACCTGCCACAGTTTTATTAATACTACAGAAGATGGGTGTACCATAGTGCCATGGATCTTCTACATCCATTTAATGGACTACATCCAAAAAATGACACTGTTGATGGTGCAGCACTCTTTTGGTACAACGCAGGTGTGTCTGCCTAGATTTGGGACTCAAGTCACAAAAACAATGCTGATTTCTAATGCAAACTTAAAGAAATATTTTACTAAATTACCAATGGTAAAAGCATCTTTTATCCACCTTATTCATGGGAAGATACAACCCGATACTTTTCCCAAATAATGGTTCAGAATATCGCCGGCACATCAAACAAGCCTCTTCACAAAATGTTATTCTGATACAAGTTTCTTTTAACTATTTGTTTTTGTTACAATGACCCGCAAATGTCCTCTTAAGAGGGACCAACTATTTGTTTTATTAGTTCATTTGTAAATGGGATGAGTATGAAGAGACACTCATGAACATTGGCAGTGGGTTTGTAAAGTTCAGAGCTATACATTTGCAATGCCTTGTGTGAATAAATCTAAATTTGCGTAAATATTGACTGCTCGGGTCAAATTCTCTGACCTCACCCAGAGCTGGGATTCTCCGCTCCTGCTACAGTGATGGAGATTTGGCTGGATGGCAAATTCTCTGTTCTTGTTGACAAAGTCATGATGTGGATATGCCAGCGTTGGACTGGGGTAAACACAGTAAAAAGTCTGACAACACCAGGTTTTAGTCCAACCGATTTATTTGATAGTTTACTGTCAAATAAATCGGTTGGACTAAAACCTGGTGTTGTCAGACTTTTTACTCGTTGGCAAAGGCAGCAGGGCACGAATGGCCGGAGAATTCCGGCCCTCATCTCCAATTGACTGTAATTAGTTTAACAGCAGTGCCCAGCTCTGAGTTGAGAACCTCCAATTGCTACTCCCTCCACCCCCACCCCTGGCCTTGGGAGCCACCATCTGTCCTTAATTCGTTGGCATTCGGGGAAGGCAGCCATTTGATTGACCACCTCCTCAGGAATCACATTCTGCCTCCCTTCATCAGCACGGGTGGCTTCCTGACCCACCATAAGATGGATGGGGACACCCAAACGACAGTCCGGCCAATGCCTATTTGATTGGGGGTAGTTAATAGGGGGAGAGATTATCTTGCATCTCCTTCAGCTGGCTAGTGACAGATGGAGCAACTCCACACATTTACCAAATGTTATTGCCAAGACTGAATGGCGTTCCCAAAATGTAACTTTGACACAAGAGCTATACCTTTTATATTGTACGGAAACACCATTAGAGACTTCTAGCTCTGGTTGCTTTAGTTGCAGAGGGTAATAAAGCAACACAGCTGTTTGATCCTGGTCAAGGGATACGTTTCACTCATTGCTTTTCCCTTCAGGAGAGGGCCATTGTTGGTGGACTACAGTGGGAAACTTTTATTTAAAGTAGTATGACGTTAAGATTAAACACCTTTAAGTTTGAAAACCATTGGCTGGGATTTTCTGCCCATTAGCCACCCCCATCACATGGCAGCTTTTCCCCGCTGTGGAGGTGACGAACTATCGGCCGCTGGGAGGCTCTTCCAGTCCCATCAAAATCAATGGTCATTTGCATAGCTCACCGGCTCCCCCTGTTTGGGGACTCACCATTGCGGCAGGGTTGAGGGGAGTGCGGGTGGTATTGGCCTCAGCAGGAGTGGACGGTTCCACCAGCAAGATGGGCCTGAAAATCCCGCCAGATGTAAGAAAACACAATCACTGCACACCCATGGCATGTTTGCCTGATTACACACTTTCACTGCTCAAGAAGTGAATATTTTCAAAACATTTGGCCTTTTACAGTCAGTCCTCTGAGATCAGTGAAAAACAATACTTTTCATGGATGAAATTTGACAGTGGGTGGCTAGCTAGGAGGCTGACTGTTTGCTGTCCATACTCTTTGTAGGATAAGTTGGGACTTTTTCTACAAATTTTAGTTGCTGTACATTTATAAGTTTCTGTTGTTGTTGAGATAGACAGGAATGGTACAGTCATACTTTCACAGGCCGATTAAAAACAGACAGATTTTGGAGCTAATAGGTGCATAGGGATTTTGGAGTCTTAGACTTAGACCAAATATTACTCTTATTTTTATGGTTTATGATTCTGACCATGTGTTTTTCAGAAGCACTGAAATTGAATCGTGTCTACCCAGATTCAATCAATGATATTTAAATCCTATAAGAGTAGACTTTAATCCCATTTGCCTAAGTTGGATTTAAATCTACTCACATACCACTGAGCCCCATCCTTCAAATACAGCAAGCTATTCTCTCTTCTGCAACTCATCAGTCCCACAGGGAGTAAAACATAGAATACAAAGACATCAAACATGTGTTCATGTGTGATGTACATACAGAGAACGGTTTTCTCCTCTCATGGTCAATTACTTTTCTCCTGTTTCCAACCCAGTTACACAGAAATCTCTTAGAGAGAAGGCACACTCCCAAGTTCAGACAGTTGCAGAGAAGGTGTGGGAGGGTACAAGAGAAGCCAAAAACATTAGTCACACAGTCATTATGGCACAGAAGGAGCCATTCAGCCCACTGATATTATATATCTGTAACATAAAAATAAAGTGGTGCTGTGACATATTGGGATCATATTTCATGTATTTAACTCCTCAATTGACAAAAAAACCCAATCTTCTCCTGTTCATGAAGACTTGACTTAATAAGCGGATCACCTTTGCACAGAGTCCCTTGCAGCTTTTAACCTGGCCATTTGTAGATGCTGTAGAGCAATAATATTTGCTCCAGTTCAGATCAGGAAGATGCCTTGCACGGGGCACTTCATACAGCACACGGTATCATGGGAACCTGTTTCCATTTTGAAACATAAAGAGAAGAGCGTCTTTCTTAAAAGTGGTAAGAGTTCAAGATTCCTGCAAAGTTGCTGCTGTAAATCCAGAAGGCAAGATAGAAATTAATTCTTACAAAGCAAAGTAGAACATGAACTAACAGCTTTAACAGACCAGCACTGAACACTAGAGCCAAATATTGGACAAGTAGTTTTGGCTGGGCTACAGTCATGAAGGAATTCTGTTTTTCAGACAAACCTGAAGTACCAGAAATCTTCCTAGCATTCAGCTCTGAACAGTTCCACGTGGGAAAGATAGCTCAGCTGCTCATAAATCTCAGATAGCTGATTGTTCCACCCTATGTAACCTTTCCCCTGTTTAAAGCAAGAGCAGTCTCCAACATCCTACTAATACCTACCAGATAAAATTCTGTATAAGATACACACTACATACCAGGTGCGAACAGTGGCTAAGAAGACTCAATATTATTTCTTGCGGAGGGGCAATTATCCATTTTATTAGCAGTCTATCTGCTATAGCACTGCACACACTGAGTTACGACTAAGTGCCAGAGGTGGGTTTACTGTTCATGGGGCCCATGCTTACCTTCATTTCTGTGCTGTCCCCCTAACCCCCTCCAATCTCACACCTTTGTCCACACAGAACACAAAAGGTACAAGTGACAAAAATACACAATTTGATCACTGCTTTAATGCTTTTTAACTTACAAACTGCACCTCCCCCTCACATCTTCTTCTTCCCCCAACCATCTACCCCACCCCTCATGTTCTTACTCATCTGGGGTTTTCAAAACAGCCTCCTGCCTCACTCATTTTCTCATGACTAAGGCTTGATTTAGGGCATCATGCCTCACCAGCGTTTTCCCATTCTATCAGACTCACCAATCAAACAGCATTGCCTGCTGATGCTCAGCCTATCAGCAAGTACAGAGTAATCAGGCTCTGATTGGATGCCCAGTGCACCAGTCAACGCAGAATGTCCCCTATTGGTCAAGGCCCTGTGTCCAGGCACAGTGTGGTTTATTGTAAATCCACCTTAGCCAAGCGCATTCTACGTGTGAATGAGCATTAGAGGCCCGGAAATAGTTGGGATAGAATTTGCAATGGAAAGTCTTAGCAGGAACTGCATGCAAACATAACATTTCTTAAAAAGCACATTATAGACTGATATTACTTGATGGTCATTTTTGCCGCCACCACCCCCCTTCCCATTGTGCTGTTTTTTTACAGCAGTAGAGACAGTTCGCCATTGGCTGCTGATGGGATCTTCTGGTCCTACTAATGTCCATGGCTTTTTCTGTGACTCACGCCCTCAGCTGCCATCGCCAGGACTAGAAGATCCCTTTGGCAGGGAGGGCCAGTACATTTCAGCCATAGAATTTAGTGAACAAGAATGTGAGACATAGGTCAGCATGCTGTTTCATAGCAGGACAGTGATTAATGTTTGAATGAGAATTAAGCCATATCTGGTTTTTGAAAAGTCATCTGCACCATCAAGATACAGGAGAGCCTTGAACTAATCTGTACTGTACTTGGAAATGCCCATGAGGGATTTCTGGAGGCAATTTTGTTGTAATTTGGAACAATTTTTAATTTTGTTGCATAGCACCATCTGTTTTATTTTAGATTATCTAGGTGCTAAAAGGAGTGAAGAAAGTAAGTTAATTAATATCAATACAGAAAAAGTACTAGGGAAACTCAAGGGATTAAAATCTGTCAAATCCCAGGACCCTATGGCCTACATCCCACATTTCTAAAAGAGATAGCCAGCACTTCCACTATCTCTGCAGCAATGACTTTGCAAAATTCCCTAGATTTTGGAAAATTTCTAGCAGACTGGAAGTTAGCAAATGTAACACTGCTATTCAAAAAAGGGAGGGAGAGAAAAAAAACCAGAGAACTAGAGGCTAGTTAGTCATTGGAAAATATTGGAAGGAAGTTTTAGCAATACATTTAGAAAAGCATTGCATGGTCAGACAAAGTCAACATGGTTTTACAAAGGTATAATCATGTTTGACGAATTTATTGTTGAATTTTTTGATGTAACCTGGATGAACAGATCTGCAGCAATGTCACTGTTTGCAGAAGCTTTAATTCTGGGTTTCAGAACTTGAATGTCGACTGGAGTCACCATTGTGTAACTGTGAGGCCACATGGTAGCAAGCTTAAGGAAGTGGTACCACTGCAGATTAGGAGCATACAAACACAGAGGGAATAGGTGAGAGCCAGGCTGGTAGTGCAAGACACCCTGAGTGGATCTTGTTTGCTAATCAGTTTTCCATTTTGGATATTGATGAAGGTGATGGTTCCACAAGGTAATGCAGCCAGAGCTAACTCTGTGGTATCATGGACAGCTCAGCTGCACAGGTAGGGAGGAAGAAGAGTAGATCAGTAGTATTAGGGAATTCTGTAGTCAGGGGATCAGACAAGCTTTTCTGCAACAGTAAATGTAACTCCAGGATTATATATTGCCTCCCCGTTGCCAGGCCAAGGATGTCACAGAGCTGCTACAACTCCTCTGGGGAAGGGTGAGTAGACAAAAGTTGTGGTTCACTTTGGTAACAGTAACATAGGTAGAGGGAGGAGGTCCAGAGAGCAGATTTTAGGGAGTTACAAAGGAAATTAAGAACAGGACATTATGATAGGATTACTCCCAGTTCCACATGCTAGTGAGCGTAGGAATAAGAGAATTGAGTGATTGAACAAATGGCTAGAGAATTGGTGTAGGAAGGAGGGCATCAGATATCTGAGGCATTGGGACCAGATCTGGGGCAGGTGAGACCTGTACAAGCTGGACAGGTTACTGGGACTCGCATTCTCAAAAGGAAACTTGCTGGTGTTGTTGGAAAGGGTTTAAACTAGCTTCTCAGGAGGATGGGAACCCGAGGGTTAGCTTAGAGATTAGTAAATTAAGAGGCAGAGTGGGAGAAAGTAATGAAGTATAAATCAAGGTTAAATTGCATGTACATGAATATAAGATTGTTGAGTTACAGTTGTATACTATCATGTGGAATTATGATGTTGTGACAATAACAAAGACCTGGCTCAAGGAAGAATGTGACTGTATATTAAATATTCTTGTTCATAAAAGATATGAAAGAAAGAAAAGGAAAAGGGGTGCTGGTATTGGTTAAGGGGAACATTGTAGTGCTGGAGAAAAAGGATGCTCCGGTAGTATTGCAAAAGGCAAGAAACCAGACGCCAAGCCGGTTTCTTGCCTCTCTCACGATCTTAAGCTCGCCAGGACGATCGACCAGCGGGATGAGCCAGTAAGATCGTGAGAGAAGCAAGAAACTAGCTTGGCACCTGATTTCTTGCCTTTTGTGATACTGTCAGAGCATCCTCATGGTTTTGCGAAATTTGACAATTTTGTTTGAGTCTTTTGAGGATGTAACAAGGAGCATAGAAAAAGGGGAACCAGCAGTTAGGAAGGCAAGTACTTGGATTTCCAAAAGATATTTAGTAAGGTGCCACACAAAAGGAAAACAGACAGGATTATAGTTATGGAGTTGGAGGTATTAGCATGGATAAAGAGTTGGTTAGCAGGCATAAAGCAAAGAGTAGAGGTAAACAGGACATTTCCAAGCTAGCAGGCTGTAACTATGGATGTCAAAAGGATCAGTGCTCAGCCTTAGTTATTTACAATCTATATATAAATTACATTGGCAATGGGATAGAGAGTAAGTCTGCTGATGATACAAAATTGGGTGGGAAGCTGTAGAAGACAAAGAAACATCAAAGAGATTAATAATGGTTAAGTGAGTTGGTGACAGTGGATGCAATATAATGTGGGGGAAGTGAGTGGTTATTTACTTTGGTCATAAGAATAGAAAAGCAGAATATTTTTTAAAAGACATGAAACTTGTAAGTACTGATGTTCCGAGGGCTTGGATATACATGTACAAAGAACACTAAGTTAGCATGCAGGTATTGCAAGCAGTTGGGTAGGCAACTGATAGGAGGGCCTTCATAACTAGTGGACTGGAGTTCAAGAACAAAGAAATTTTGCTACAATTCCCCTACCAGAAAATTTAGACATCATTTTGATTACATAGGTTAAACAGGGATCATTTGCACTCGTGTGTTTATAAATGCTTTAAAGTGATCATTTAACATTCCAAGTAGAGATCAATTCACATCATTAGTTATCAATTTGAATTAACCGCGCTCAAGAAATATAATTTGTAATCATTCACCATCAATTAATTACCTTCACAACTCCCAGAATCATTTAAATAACATCCAAAGTAATCAGACCTTGTTTGTGAAGAAATATTTGAAGTTCTAGCGATCACTGCAAAATTTAACAAGTTCCAGACATTAGTTGGCATCAACAATGTTATGCCATGTATTTTTCTAGGTCTCAGCTGATGCAGCATGTGTTGTGTAGATTGTTTAACAGTAGGAGTGCAAACGCACCTCCCTTTCCCTTGCAGTTGTAATTTAAAAAAAAATCCTTTCCTTGCCAATAACAAATGTGTCTCATTTTGTCCATGCCAATCAGATCCCTCCACACTCACTAAGATGCCTTGATCAATCATGTGTCCAAGGCAGTGGCCTACTGGAATCCTGGGAAAGCCATTGCACATCCCTCCTTTTCAGCATTCGACTGTCTCTATTAAGTCCAACATACATATAAGCATAAAATTTGGGAGGTGTAGTTAATGTATACAGAGAGGCCACACATTCAACATTTTGATCACATTTGATGTCAAATGATGGTAACGAGTGCTGCTGATTAATGAAAAACATATTTGAAATTATATAGTTCAATGGCAATTGATTTCTGATCACTTTTGAGCACATTTCACTGCAAAATGAAATCAATTTGTTCCAGAGGGAAGGTTTTGGTAAAATTACATGTAGAACGCTCTGCACAATTTCAGTCTCAAGCAGGATATAATTTCATTTGAAGGTTCACTAGATTGATCCTTAGGATGAGAGAGCTGAGGAAAGTAGGTCTTTATTATCTGGAGTTCCCAATCTCACTGAAATACAATATTCTGACAGAATAAACCCAGAGTGTACGTGTCCCATGACTGGGAAATCTAGAACACAAGGCCACAGTGTCAGGATCAGTGCTAGTCATTTGGGGCAGAGATGAAAGTGCACCTTGAATCAGCAAAGCTCAGCAGCCGCACTCTCTGGATTGAATCTGACTACTTTTGAAGAATAATGTAGAAAAACTGATGTTGATATGTTTAAAGGTAGGCTGAACATTTGCACTGCAACTGGACAGGAGCAGCTGGTAACAGATGAAGTATAATGTTTTCTACAGTATGCCCAAGTATTTGTTGATCACAGGTATCAAGTGGACCTTTCACAAATTCCTTTTCTGTTTTTTTCGCTCTTTCCATCTCTTTTTTCCTTCCGCACTTCCTTTCTCTTTCATTCTTTTGTTTTTTTATTTATTCCTAAGTTAGCTTACTACCTTTTATTCCTAAGCAGTTTTCTGCTAGTGTCATTTCCCATTTATATTTCTTTCTAATCAGCTCGAGAGCCTCTCTACCAGCCCTAAGTTATTGATAAGTCTAAGAACCATAGTCAGCCAGCCAAGAGTCCCTCTTCATCCATCAGTCTGAAACTGTACATCAGTCAATCTTATTCACCTCCCAGTCGGAGAACTGCACACTGTTAGCCTGAGACACGTGCCAATCAGTCTGAGAAATCATTCAGTCCTAGGAACATTATCACTTACTTTGAGTTCCATTGATGGTTCTATCCACAATAGTGTGTTTTTGTGCGTGTAGGACAGCTTGGGAGAGGAGTGTTGTTTGAGGGAGTGGAGGGGGGGGGATCAGTGTGGGGGAGTGCAGTGTTTATGCACGTGTGTGATGTTGCAGCAAGTCTGTGCTCACACATCCTCCAGCAAGTGAATTCCTGACCTCATACGTACTCTTCCAGCAAGGTTAGAGGTTAGACAAAGTTCAAAATGGTCCCAATTCTGCAGTTTGTCAGCTTGGATCATGCAGTTCAAGCCCAAGACAGGAGGTGAGAGCCCTGTCTTGTCAGCTTGGATCAGGAACATCTCAACTTGTTGAGACTCCGAATTAGACTTGATTTGATTAAATTGGAATAAATTTTTTTTAAAATGCAGTTTGCAAATGTCCTCCCAGAGGCCTGCTGGCTGCGAGTGGATTCCAACACCACCTACCCAACTTTCAAAAGGCTCATTGGAACAATTTCAGCTAACCATCAAACTGAAGTTTCAGATCAGTCACAAGTTATAAAAGTGGCCCAATTTTTGCTTCTATTCATTTCAATGCAAGCAAATATAGGGCAGTTAAAAATGGAACCAATTCATTGGAATCAATGTGTCATTACAAAACAAATGTGTGGGTCCCGAGCCCTATGGCAATGCAATGCAAGACCAAAGAAAATAATAATGTTATATTCAATACCACTTCAGATATTAAATAAATATTGTACTTGTAAGCAATCACATATAAGCACTTGGCAATATAACTCTAAAATTGTACACTGCAAAGAATTGTGTATCATTCAGTAACAGAATATCAGTGACAGAATACAGACACATGGGTTAAACATTCTCTGTGTGGTTAAACAGAATTTGGAATTCACTCAAAATGCATTAACCAATGTGTTTATCTTAGTACAAGAAAAAAATTCAACTGTCAGACATTAAGAATGAGGCAACAAGTGGGGGAGGTGATATCAAGCTGGGGAATTATTCAGAGGGGCATTTGTGGTTAGTAATGATGTGGGCAGTGGCAAGATAAAAATATCCCACATCTCCCAACCTTGAGCTTGTGTGAACCACAGAGGCAAAAATAGAAATAAAGAACACTCAGATTGCCTGAGCTAACATCTGCAGGTCCTCACAGTCAGGAGACACATTTGAACACCAATCTGTAACAAGCCAGAAGGCCACCTCTGAGGAAGATAACATGGTCCTCTCAGAGAAGGCATGATCACACCCTTCACCAGCGCAGAGACTGTCACCTCAGTGGGAACATGTTAGCGCTGTAGCAGCTGAAGGATAACATGACAACCAAAGTTCCTGACAGCCGGAAGACTTGCGAAGACCAGGCCCATGCTGAGCCCTCTGCTGATGACAAGTCTCTGGGAATGGTTGCAATAAACCTGGAAATGCAGAGCCAGACAGGGGAACGTCGGACATTTATACCAGAGGTTGTGCACAACCTTGAGTGAACAGTGTTAGGACTTTATCAAGGCATGTGACTGCATAGGTTTCTCCATGAGCATGTTGGTGACAGCCATGGAAAGCCAGGTCCATCAGAACATTCAGTGGCTGCCGGATATGTAATCAGACCTGAATTCTGCAGTTCCGATCACGGAATTTATACAGTGATGGCCAGATGAAAGGGAAACAAGGCACCAACAGGGAGGACTAACACCAGTCAGCCCAGGCATCATCCCAGGGCACTGCAAATGTGTGCTGCCAATGTTTTGAATGCCAATGGCCCCAGTGCCTCCATTGGTGAGGTTGAGGAGAGAACTGCACCTGTGCAGGAGATCCTCAATAGGCCAGGGCCCTCTGGGCCTCTGACCACAGGGGGATGGTAGCCAAAGTTTTCTGAGGTAATGGGCCATAACATTCAGTAGGCTGCCTCCATGTCAAATGCAGGTGTTAGGGTTCCACCAAGCCATAATGATAGAAAATCTAAGTGAATAACCTTCTAAAAGCACAAAGGTGACACAGGTTTCCAACATAACATTGTAACTTTGTGTAATGATCACTTTGATCATGTATGCCGAATGGTCATGTTGTTGGGAGTTTTGCAACCAGACAGGTGCTTTTAAGAAACTCAAATGATAGCAGGGGTGGAAGTTATGGGCAGAACAACATTTATTAAGTAGTACTGGAAATAATCACCTCGTGGAGTTTCTTGATATATGGTGGTTTCTATCTTTGTCAATCTTTGTTCAGTTTGGGCATTGGCACTTTGTTGTCAAATCAATATGGTCAATCCATTTATCACCCCTTAGAAGCTGTTGGCTCAACAATATCTACAGCCGAGGCATTCCTTATTTATCAAGTACACACGCACAGATCTCAATAAGGCTTTGCCAAGATTGGTATGTGTGTAACTGAGTCACGTGCAACATCCTTTCATGTCAGAAGTTTGTGTGGCTTTGACAGGATCACACATTCCGGCTTGTTCATGCCAAGGACCTGAAACCTTTTCCCTCCTAAGTGCCAGAGGTCATGGCCCTTTGGTGCCTGCGTTGGTGGCACTAGTTGATCTGGAGCGATCATATAGTGGAAATCAAGAGGCCTTCCAAAGCTCTGATTCTGGCTGAAATCAGGGTTCAATGGAGTGTCACTGCACCCTCTAAGCATCAGTAGCTGGAATTGCACTATGCATCACTTAGTGGCTTGATTCTTTCCCTTCAACTTCATACAAGGATAAATCTGACTCTTCCATCTCCCAACAGTCTTTCTTTATCCCTTTGCTGTGTGAGTTTGTGTAGGATGTAGCTGACCACAGTGAGCTGGAGACTCTCTGTAGTGCATACCAGAGTGGTCAAAGCAGCAGAACTTTATCTTCAGCAATGGTGTGTTCCATTGCTGTTCTTGTTGAGGCCTGCACAGCATTGTAACTCTCCTCAGTTGATCTTTGTGGCTCCTACACGGGTGTCATAAGCCAGGTGTTCAATGGATCCTCTCACCCAGGAGCCACCCTGCAATTGCAGAGAGGGAGCAAACAGCTGAAACACCTGGAGTGACTGAGAATGGACAAGTCAAGAGAGGTGCCTGGGAAGTGAGCACACTGCAGATTTGTTTGTGGTGATCACTAACTTGCAACATATTGAGACAGTTTATGAATGCTGCTGCCTGTCCCCAGCTCTGAGCACCACTTGTATTCCATTAACTGCCCCTTGTGCTTGGGGAAATCCAGGGATGGAACGGAATCCAACAGCTTTGGCTCCCTGGCTCTCAGGATCCATGGTGAATCACACAAAATCATTACCCCTATGAACAGGACATTGGTGAAGTCCCTAATTCAAGTGCCAATTTGTGGACTGTGGACCAAAGGGGAGCCCATTTCCATGCATATCTATACCATCATCTCCACCCATCCCTTCTTGATGTGGCATAATTCCAATGGGTCAAATGGCCTTATTATAAGCTGTAAAATTCTGCAATTTTGGGACTGTCCCTCAAAGCAACTGCAGTAAAATGAACTTTCCTATGACAAATTTGTAACAAAAACTCTGCATGCTGTTTGTTGGATACAGCATAGAGCATGAATCCAGATGTTCATACAACAGAAAATCTGGCACTAGTCACCTTCCAACATAAAAATGATGCCATGTGACAATAAGCGTGGCCAAACCAACTTCTTTAGTTCTCACTATCTAATAAAAAGCCAACTTTAACAGTTGGAAGGATCTCCTTTGAGGATTTCAAGCTGCCATAAGGCCAACCCACCAGAAATCCGTCCTCCCATCTTACCCTGAGGACTCGAACATGATGAGCTGTAGGATATGGCACGATTCCCTCTCTCCTCATAATAAACTTATGTAGACACAGCATTCCTATTTGGGAGTGCCAATTGCATGAGAGCTTCACCTTGTATTAATCATGCTCACTGTTCTTCACACAGCAATTTGAAGATCGTGTCTCCACGACCAAAGCTTTTTTTTAAAATCAGAAAATAATTTGCAAAGGCTTATTGCCAAACTATTGTTTTTAAAAAAAAGTTTGAGTTTAATAATTGGCTTGCCTAAGGACACGATTTTGAATATGATCGTTTTTTGTCCCAAACCTTGGTGAACAAAATGGCTTGAAATCAACCACTCTGGGGCAGGGAGAGGTTAAAGATTTACATATGGGGCACATTCCCCCAACATACTGTATACATGTCCATTGCCAAATGTGCAATTATAAATTTTACAGTTGGGGTTAGGAAACCTAACAGTGAAAGGGAAAAGGAGGCAAGAGCTGCCAGCTCCACAAGGTGGAGCTTTTATAGCACTCCTTGTGGGTGAGGAGCAGCAGGAGTATACCACCCAGGTTTCACAAGGAAGCCTTTGGCTATCAGGGCTGGGAGAGATCAATGACCATCATCAACCTTTACCCCCAACCCTCCCAATTCCTTTCTCCAACACCAACCCTTCTCAAACCCCCTTGCCAGGATCCATCTACATGGGTCCTGCTGCCACCTTTTCTTCCAGATACCATCCAAGCTGCCAGTTTGCTTGACTGGCAGGCTGAAAGCAGGTCACGAAATAATGAGCTCCTATTATTATGTTGTGCAAGACTCTATGTCCTCATCCAATTCTTATGCCATTTTTGGATTCCCAACAGCCTTCCTATCTCCCATAAATATCTGGACCTGATTGTTGATGGTTCACTCAGCATCATAGCACAAGAAAGAACAGATTATCATCAGAAATATTATCGCATGGCATGAGGCTGTCAGTAACACCTTTCAGCAGAAATCATGCAACTTAATTGCAAGTTTTTTTAAAAATTCCATTTGAATGGGATTTAAAATTAATCTTATGTTAGCTGCCTTGTTGTTGATGGGTCTATTGGAAAAGATTGCAGTGAGAGCTGAGGAAAATGTGGGAAAGTTTTCCCTTGAGTGATTAATGGCTGGTTCCTTTGAAAATAAATATTGTCCTTTAACCAAAATAAAAGGAGTGAGGCTCATGAAGGTCAAATAAAAAGGTGGAAGTCCTGCTGGACATGACATTTATACAACTGAATCCAGATGGTCATGAGGGTTTTATGCCTTTGGCATCCAACTCAGCAATTTTTGTGTTTGTTTTACAGCCCCTTCAATAAATACTAAGATTTTCAATTTGATTTTAATTCTCAACTTTTTAGCTGACAATTGAACTGCCTCTATTTTTCAATTGTTTGGTGTTTGATTATGTGAGTCTGTTTACGGTTGATTCTCACTGTGCTCGACTGGCTAAGCCTGGGGTTTGGACTCAGTGAAAAGTAAACAAGCTCTGGTAAGAACTGGAAGCTGGAGATAGAAGCATGGACCAGACATTATAAAGCACTGTGAATAAATCCTGTTACGCACATAAGGAGGTTTTGACCCTTCCTGCCAATGGCAGGAATCGTGGTGGAAGATATGGCAATGTTCAAAGAAAATTAGTTTCCAGCCATTGGGAGGATGTCAGAATGTTGTTCTCCCATGATGATGTACATTGAGAACCCCTTTGGCATTCCATGAATTCTTATGAAAATATCAACATTAGTCTCCTGTTAAAATTTTCTGCCAGCAGAAATTTTTCAGGTATGTATCCAGTTCCCTTTTACACAACATTATAAAGCCAGTGATTCCCCCTTCTTACTGATTACATAACTGAAAATGGAACTGTTACATTGGAAATATACATTCCCATACTCTAGTCCAGTATGTTAGAACTCCAGTAACCTCAGATCTTACTTGATTTGCCACAAATGAACATTAAAATGGTCCAAAAAGCTACCTCATTACATCTCAACACCCAATTTGTTACTTGATACAGTGACATTACCAACGTGCCATGGGAACATGAAGTCATGATTAGGTCATTTTAACAAATGTTGGTGCCAAAACAGCACAAAGCACAAAGATGGTGAAGATGATTTAACTGTTGGTTGAAGGTGATGACAAGGATGAAACAAAACCAAGCACTAGCTAATTTCTCCCAAAACTGGGGTGCTTGCTTTCCATGACACATTTTTCTTTAGCAGGAAAAGGATGTGGACAAAAAAATCTCCATCAATTGTTAGGCCATCATTCTTGGGGTGAGGTTAACAAAAGCCACGTTAAATAAAAATATATGCTGGTACTATAACACTTCCTTGGGTCACATTCTCTGTATATTGCGAATGTATGCTTGAAGGAAAATAAATACTTGCATTTATGTAGCACCTTTCATTACCTCAAGGCATTCCAAAGCATTTAATAATCAATGTGTAAGATTTTCCATGCCCCCGCACTGCATGCTTTGCAGTGTTGGAGACAACCTACCATTAGCTGGTGGTGGAATCTGCCGTCAACAGGGTTTTTTTTTGCTCCACGCTCTCATCAGCAGTGGGAAACCCGATTGGGGACTTATCATCCTCAGGGCTGGAAGATCCCATCTGCAAGATCAGCTGGAAAATTCCAGCTGATGAAATTGTTCGAACTATAGTCACTGTTGTGATGTAGGAAATACAGCAATCATCCTTCACTGCACTGGAGGGTTGGCCAAGATAATTGTGCTCGGGTGACTACAGTGGGATTTACACCCACAGCCTCTGAGTCAGAGATAAGAGTGCTTACTCTCTGAGGTAGGGCTGATAATCACAGTTCTATACTTTACAAGCAGAAAGAAACATGTAGTGCTGGATTCGTGGGGAGTAACAGTGGCACAATGAATTTTTATAATTTCTGTTTCTGTCATTAAAAATTATCAACACTTTGGATTTTGGTTGATGTTTTTCCCCTGAACTTTGTGAAAATGGAGGATGTTTTATTTTTCAAAATAAAGATAGAAGATAAAAAAAAAAATCAGGTATGACTGAATGTGGCAGAGATGCTTGGCTGAATTTGATCTTAGATAACCTTTCATCTCCAAATGTACGTGGAAACTATGGAAATAACAATGAGTGTACTGTTAGATGGAACTTGCACAGAAATTGGAGAACATAAGCAACAAATTGGATCAGTTGATGAAATATTATATCACTTTGGTTTGATAATAAAATGGCACACAGATTTCTATATTGTGCATTTGTGTCAATACCCATGTAAATCACGTTGAAGTATCAGCATAAATGAGGGATAAAAAAATACTCAACCAAAAGTAAGTTATCATACGTTCCAAACCATTTGACCATATTGTCCATTTTGGTTAACTGATAAAAATATTCAAATTAATGAGTTTATAACATGAAATTATTATTTTATTGATTGGAGATTTGTTCCAAATGTTCTTTTGGTGCCTTAAGGTGGAATGAAAACCATCTAGACTCTAGTTTGTCCCATATTCAGGCGAGGTTCAAAGCATGACTTGTAATAGTCACAGTGTACTCGGCACAAATTGGAAAATACTGTAGTCCATTAGATTACCCTGAAATCTTTCAGGGGCCATAGCACCTCACATTCTGCATCATCAGTTGCATTTTATCATGCTTTGCTTTAGTTCAGAATTGTTTTGTTTTCAGCTTGCTTCACCAATTAATTCATCTGAAATGGGGAGGAGATTGAGCCAAAGGCCTTTAAAGTTTCTCAAGGCTGTGTCAGCCACCAAGCCCCCAAGGCTGTTGAAAGATAACAGATTCAGCTGTGATATAGAGGGGATAAAAGGAAGTACATCAGGGGAAAGCAAATGTTTCACAGTTAATAAAGTACTTTTTGAAATGTAGTTGCTGAGGTAACAGAAAACACAGGAACCAATTTACACACAGCTAGATCCAGAAATAGAGAGGAGATAATGATCAGATTTGTCTGTTGTTTAGTGTTAGTCGAAGACTGCCATAGGATCTTCTACATCCAACTAAGTGGCATCTCATCCAAAGGACTGAACCTCCAACAGTCAGTAGTCCCCACCCGTGCCAGTGCAGATTATGTGCTCAAGTCTCTGAAATTGGACTTAAACCCGAGACCTTTTGACTCAGAAGCAAAAAGGCTATCACTGAGCCAAAGGCAATAAATTAAAACATGTGCCTGTCTTTCCCTACCTGAGCTTCAGTTTCTCAGTTGTCCTGCCTTAAATTAAAGTAACTGGAACAAAGGAAAAGCATTCTCTTTTCGTGGCACAAGTGAGCCACACAATGACCCTAAGAGCTGAAAACAATTAAATCTCTTCTTTTGGGTCAAATTCCCAAAATAATCCACAGCAGTTTGAATGTGCAACTTTGCAGTGGAATAGGGTGCCACTTCAGAAACATAAACATTTCAACAGACAAAAGGTAAATTAAAAAGAGATTTTAAAACATCGTACCTATCCTGAAATCTGTTTCTGAGATTGTTGGCTGCTGATCATCACAGACGATATATTCAGGTTCATACAGCAACAATTACCAGTAACATCTCCCAACAGTTAGAATAGTTGTACACTGCTGCCTTTCGTGTCCTCAAATAACCACCACACTAGGAAACTTCATAAAATGTTTTCCAATTTCAAGAAATATGCACTCGGGAAGGGGGAGACCCACCCACATTTAGAAATGAAACTCATTTTTCTTATTGCAGATGGAGAGAGAGGGAAAAAAAAATCATGTCAGTCCTCAGGCAATTCAGGTAAGCCAATGAGCTAGGTTCATGCCCTTAAGTCAGGAACTGATCTTGTCATCACTTTGGCTTGATAAGAGCTAGAAACTGGAAAGCAGCTCTTAATTTCACTTTCGGCTCTGTATAAAATATTCAGCCCTACGTTAATAGATATTAAATGTTTAGCCTATCAGTCTTTATTTTATTTGTTAGCTCATTCATAATGTAAAAACTCTATCCAGCTGGCTGTATCTTGCACAGTAGCGGCACTTATTGACTCATGACAGTTTCAAGTTCATATAGTCCTTGTTGTAAAATTCAATACTGCCCCCAAAATTTAGAGATACCCCCAAAACAAACCTGATTCCATTTTTCTTTTTGCTCATTAGGAATCAAAGCTTTAAATATGTGCCAAAAATTTGTTCCCATTGACAGACTGACAAGCAGAGATTATAAAGCATGATGATATAATGCCTTCACTATGTGCCTGTGAGCTGCAGTGTGAATTGATTGCAATGAAAGTCTGTTTTTATTTTGTTTTGGCAGGTAAATACAAGACAAGAGTTGTTAGAAATCTTTGTCAAAGGCACATTATCCAATTTTTGGGCATCCAACATTGGGTTGAGAGTTTCCCTGTCAGATATAGGAGTAATGTTTCTTGCAAGTTGGATCATCTACTTGTCAACTGGCTCCTGTGCGGCATTTCCAACATGGCTGTCTGACTGAGATTGCCAAGTAACTCAAAAACTGTCTAAACCCAATTCAATTTGGCCTTTTGCAGCTAGCAGTAAAAGAATTTCCATCCCATTAATCTGGGCAAAGTTCAAAGCTAGGGTTCCACAGCAGCAAGGAACGTGAATTAGCCCAGTGTGCCAACTGCTTTACAGGCATTCCATTCTTCTACCCAGTTTGTACTTTGCATCTTTTCTTGGTAACTGAAGTGGCATAGATTACATGATGAAAATCATTGCCCTGGTTAAAAACTGTGATCGAAAAAGGGATCTGGACTCGTGATCCAAATGCTTAGAGTAAATAAGCAATATGATTCTAATTTGACCATTGCAGTTTGATCATTTGAATTTCGTTATTTTTAAGTCGTCAATAAAATGCTGGTATTAATAAGAATGCAGAGTGTCTATTAATGCCACAATGCAGCCAATGAGTTGGAGCATACATAGGGCTCACAGCAATCAGCGTATTTTAATGCCTGCCACTGGGTATTCACCTCCAGGCAAATGCTCTGGACACACACTGCATCAGGAAAGTGAATGCCAACCATCCCAATCAGCCTCCTTTAACAATCATTACCAGAACTCTTAATGAGCCTCACTGGCTGTCCACCTTCTGGAGGGTAAACAGTCTGGCTGGATCCCAAACCCACTTTCCTCAAAATGGCCAGCGCCAGGAACAGTGTCGGATAACCAGCTCACTGGCTGGCATCATCATTTTGAGCCCTTTAACCCTCCAAACCCAACCACGACAGTGCCCGAAAATTTTGTCCAAAGTCAAGTTTCTCATTTTCTGCTCCACAACCAGGACTGCCTACATTCACCTCTATCAAATTGCTGGGCTTTAACATTCCCTTAGGTCATTTGCTGCTGAAACCCTCATCCATATCTTTGTTATCTCTGGACTTGACGATTCGCACATTTTTCACCCAATTTAAATTTGTGTTCATCCAAACTTTGCTATCGGTTTTTTAAAAATTCATCCTCTGCCTCATTCACCGTTCTGCTTATTGATCTTCACCAGCTTCTTGTTCAGTAATGCCTCAATCATACAATCCTCACACTTGTTTTGCAAACTCCTCCGTGTCTGTCTAACCCTACAAGCCTTTGCCACCTCCGTGTTCCCCCAGTTCTGATTTTCAGCACATCCCTAATTTTAAATCAATCCACCTTGGCTGTGTTTTAAGTTGCCTTGGCACAAAGTTCAGGAATTCCTTCCCAAAACCTCACTGACTCTGTAACTCATGTTACAAATCCTCCGAAAAACCTGCTTCTTATGGTCAGCCTTCCTAATACTTTAACAATAGTTCAGTACCAAAATACTGTTAAATTAGCTTTATTGATAATTGATCTGGTTAAGTGTCTTGGGGCATCTTACCACATTAAACAGGCTATACCAATGCAAATTGTTGTTGCAAAATCAATCCCACTTACAGTACTGCAGACACCAGATATAATTGACTGGGAAAATCCAATGTGAAATTATTCAACTAGAGGAGGAAAATGAAAAGGGATCAGACTTAGGTGCTTAGGATTTAAAGACAGACTAGAAAAGCAACAGCTAAGCAAGGAGGGTTGCCTAGAAGAGGAAATAATTCAAGTCTGGACTGGAAACATTCTTGCAATGAAGGAAGGATGAACACTCCCTTGATGATTAAAGATATAAAGATGAAAATCAAACAGAAAAAAGTAGGCTTGTGCTAAATTTGAAGTTGCTGTAGAGACCCAAACAGAATACAGAGGAGAACTAAAATGTGTTCCATTAACCTATGCTTAGTTAAATGGTTAATTAAAATCCAAAAAGGACATTTTCTACAGAGGTAGGGAGCCTGGCTAAACTACAAAATGATTGCAACATTCTTCACTAAAGAAAATAAATGGATACTAACAGCAACATCAGAAAGAAGGTAGTAAAGAAATTGGGTATGATAAAGTGAAGAGGAGGTACCTAAAGCTTGGTATTAATCCAAGCAGAAACATCATCTGGTCCAGACGGGATGCATATTTGATTGTTGAGTTGAGTAAGGATGGAAATTGTAGAAGTTTTGCCTTCCAATCTTCCAAGGTATTACAGTGGCTAGCACTGTTGCCTCACAGCGACAGGGACCCAGATTCAATTCTCGGCTTCGGTCGCTGTCTGTGCAGAGTCTGCACATTCTCCCCATGTCTGCGTGGGTTTCCTGCCACAGTCTGAAAGACATGCTGGTTAGGTGCATTGGCCATGCTAAATTCTCCCTCAGTGAGCAGGTGCCGGAGAGTGGCGACTAGGGGGTTTTACAGTGTCTTCATTGCAATGTTAATGTAAGCCTAACTGTGGCTAATAAATAAACATTGGCCCAGTGTCAAAGTACTGGAGAATTGATGATGTTACACTCATGTTCAGAGAGAGGGAGAGGGATAAACTCAACAATTACAGGCCAGTCATTGTAAGTTTGGTGGCAGAGGAACTTTGAGACATTGGTCAGGCTATTTTGGATGGCAGGGTTGCTTATCCTATCATCTCAAGAGTCAATGGGGAACACTGCTATCGATACTGCCTAGCCCACAGCCACCTCATGCTGAAGTTAACATTAATTGGCTGCAGGCGGGATTTCCATTCCTCACTCAGGAGAAAGTTCTACCTGTGAGAGCTGCTGGCCAATCAACTGCGCGGTCCAAAATACCCCTTATCATCAATATCAAATATCAAAAGTGACAGAAAGTGCACAAAGTGGTCTCTGGGCAGGGATGGTGTAGAAGGCTGATGAAAGGAAAGGGATGGGAGTGGTGTGGAGGTGGATAGTAGAGTGTCAGGATGGAGAGATGTCCAGCAACAGACGAACCTTGAAGTGGAGGGATGCTCAAATGGAGCTTGTGATGAATCCCTCATCACCCCCCCACTACCCTCCCCACCCCTGAGGCCTTAGCCTGATGGGTTCATGGTCTGCCCCACACCTAGGATAGCTTCCCACCAACCTAAAATTGAGGCCGTTTAGGAGTCAACAATTGGCCAACTAAAGGCTTCAATTGGGACTAGGGTGGGCATCCCATCCAAGACATCTCCTGCCCCAGTGTGAATTTGCTGAAAGATGGGGGCAGGTGGAAATGCAATGGGAAGCCCATTTGTTCTACATCATGCTCTCCCAACACCACCACCCCCTCCACCCTAAGCCCATAATCCTTTAGTGAGGGGGGAGGTGAAATTCAGGCCATTAATCCAGGAAAAAATGTAATTGACTCATCGACAAATTTACTTTACTGCTGCCACATTGATGTGTGTTCCTTAAAGCTATTTTGTGTACTTAATTTTAAATAAACATAGGGCAAGTTCATATAAAGATCAAGAGGCTGGAAATATTGTACATGCCTTACGAATATGTCTGTTTTTTTTGCATGTGTGAGAAATTTGCTTTAGGTTATGTGTGATATCTGAAGTATGAAATCTGTGTAATAAGGCATTTATATTAAAACAGGTTGTGTATTTCCTGTTGTCAGTAAGCATTTACCACTCTAAGTTCCTATGTCAACAGTTTCCCATTTAGTTTTATAATATTGTTAAGGTGTGGTTGCATTCTCTTGCTACTAGGTGACAACATGGAACATGTTTTGAGGCATCTCCAACCATGTTGCCATATTGTCCATAAAACACATGATATTGATCAAGCAACAGTAAGCAATCCTACAGGCAATTTACCAACCTTATTGATAGATAAATAAAAGCAAACTGTAAAATATACCCAATATGTTCATGTCCTTTCCACCATTGGATCCTCAACTGTCCATTAATTCTCTCAAAGATTTGTGGTTGCAATGTGTCTGCTGTGATTTATTGAGTATGAGGAAGCTTTAAAATTGTGTCACCCACGTTTAAGTCTAAACCATTAAAATATCCAACAAACAGCAAGAACCACAACTCTGAGCCCTGAGAAACACACTGGTACCTTTTTATTCATTTCCATAGACCATTATCCTTTGTTCCCTGACACTGAGCCAACTTTGGATCCAACCTGCCACCTTCTGTATCCCGTGAGATCTCACTTTTCTGACCAGTCTGCTATGTGGGATTTTATCAAATGCTTTACTGTAGACAATATCCACTGCACTACCCTCATTAATCCTCCCTGTTACTTCCTCAAAAAATTCTATTAAGATAATAAGACACAACCTTCCTCTAGCAAAACCATGCTGACTATCACTGACCAACCCACGCCTTTTGAAATGACAGTTTATCCTGTCTCTCAGAATTGTTTCCAATAAAGTTACCCACCACTAAAGTCAAACTGACTGACCTATAGTTTTCTCACCTATCCATCACACCCTTTTTAAATAAAGTACAATGTTTACAGACCTCCAATCTTCTGGTTCACAACCAGTCAAGCTATTTCTTGAATGAGTTTTAAAGTGAATTGTAAAACATTGCCTATTGTGCAATTTGAACCCCTTGACATATTACTGACTTGTCTCACTTTCATGATATCCTGTTTGTAATTGACTGTACTGGACAGCTGGATTACTCATGTACCAATTCTCCTGGAGGATTTAACACACAGTCTTCCACCCAGTCAAACAGACATTTCTCCAGTGTCCGAAAGTCTTAGTTTTTAATTCTTGGAGACACAAGGCAATTCTGGAGAATTGGCAACCCTACATACTGTACATGATGCACTCTCTTGGAACTAAAAGTATTCCTTCCTTATAATTTAGTAGACTTAGTGGCCTTTTTCTGTTGGCTCACTGTATATCTGTGCAGAATAAAAAGTCAAGTGTGTCCAAGTGCAATATTACACAAGCGTGTGATCAAAGAAACCTGGTATATGGATCAAACATGCTAATAGGCCCCTGTCTGTAGTGCAGCTGTTCATACCATTCTGCTTAGAGACAGCATGAAAGAAATACTCATTATACTCAAATCTGCTTGTCTTGTTATTCCCTGTTTAAACCCGTTTATCTACAGATCATCAGCATGTTCGATCTTTAGCCTGACTCATCATTTCATTTTTAATTCTGCTTTTAAACTGAGTTGGGGATGCTTATCAGTAAACACCAGATTTAAATAGCGATCTCTGGCAAGAACATAGGTCTGCCATAAACATTGATCAAGAGTCACTGTATTTTGTGAAGCATTTTATCCACACCTAGAGTTCATAAAACATACAAAATAATTTGATAGAGGTTGTTACTTTTCATGACTGTTTCGTTCCTAGTTCCATCATGTTCATGGTCTGTAAATATCCTGAAAGGTTCTTTTACAGTATATGACGTAGGTTATGGTAATGCTGTCAGTACATTTTCTCATTTTTTTCTGTTTATTGTTTCTATTTTAATGCATTTGGCTTAATCATGACCAAACTGCAGATATATTCAAAGCAATTCACTCTTCCTTGTGTGATATGGCCCACAAATACCACACATTTAAAATGATCTTTGTGTTTGAATTCCATCATGGCCTTGGACCCTCCTCACTTATCTTGTCCATCCCTATGTCCCTGAGAACTCAACACTCTCCAATATTGACCCCTTCAACTCCACCCCTTTCACTCTTCCTGTGGCTGTGCCATCTGCCGTATGTGTCTCAAGCTCAGGAATTTCCTTCCCAAATTCGTCTGTCTCTGATTCCTCCATTAAAACTGATCTATTTCATCCGTCGTAATATCTTTTTTGTGGCTATGTCACTTTTTGCCTGATTAAACCTCGGTGAAGCACCTTGGTATTTTTAACTACAACAGCACCCATGTCAATACTGTGGCTACGTGAGTGAGTCAGAGGCTGGGGATTCCGTGGCAAGTAACTCACCTCCTGATTCTTGCCCCACCCCCCTGGCAAAGCGTTCCAGCATCTATAAAGATACAAGTCAGGAAATGTGATGAAGTATGCTGCATTTGCTTGGATGAGTGTTGTTCCAACAGCATAGAGTCATAGAGGTTTGTAGCATGGAAACAGGCCCTTCAGCCCAACTTGTCCATGCTGCTTTTTCTTAAACCCTGAAGCTAGTCCCAGTTGCCCGCATTTGGCCCATATCCCTCCATACCCATTTTACATATGTAACTCTCTAAATGCACTTAAGAAGCTCAACACCATTTAGGACAAAGCAGCTCACTTTTATGGACACCACATGCACCATCTTAAGCATTTTGTCCCTCCACTACTGATGCACAAATCTACTATCGACAAGATGCACTGCAGCAACTCACCAAAATTCCTTCAATAACAGTTTCCAAACCCATGACCTCTACCACATAGAAGAAAAGAGCAGCAGATACATGCAAACACTATCAACTGCAAGTGCTCTCCCAACTCTCACACCATACTAATGTGGAGTTGTATCACCGTTGCCTTGCTATCACTGGATCAAAATCCTGGAACTCCCTTCCTAAAAACACTGTGGGTGTACCTACACCACATGGATTGCAGTAATTCAAAAACGTAGCTCATCACCACCTTCTCGAGGGCTGTGTTTTTCTAATATTATCTCTTTTTATTTCCAACTTGCCTTAAACCTTGTCCTAAAGGCTCATGTAGAAATTTAGGCTGAACTGGAGCATTAGTCCCAGGTGTATAGAACAGAAATTCACACAACGGCAATAAACTCAGTGCTGCCTTTAAGCAGATACCCATAGGCTCCTCTTCTTCAGTGTATATTCTTCACTCACAGATAATGATAGATGATGCCATACTCTTTAGCCGTGTCTGCAAGCAGACATTCACCAGAAGTGGATTTAGCTTTTAGTGTGCATTTGATAATTTATCATTTGCTGAGTTTTATGTTACATTTCTGATATAATAACTTAGCCACACCACATGTGCAAGCATAGCTTAGCAACCCTCTCTAACAATGTGTTGTTTTCAAATCTAGTTGAAATTTCCAGTGATAACCCAAACATTGTGCACTAGAGCCCGTGAAGGATTTTTTACTTCTCCATCGGGACATCGATTGTTATCATTTATTTCATTCATTACTGTGATTTTCTAGGCATGTGCGTAGCTTATATTGATGGAGGTTGGCATTTTACAAGGTAAATGCCATGACTACTTGTGGAGTCATACCTGAAGAGTGGCCTTTGCCTGTGGATTTTAAAGCTTAAATTGTAAAAGTAATTTGTGACAAATCACATCAGCTCAAACTGACATTAGAGCAATGTATATCTAGTTAACAATAGAAAGTACCAGAAACAGTGGACCTGCGTGTTCAAAAAAAGTAAACATTCAAGATGTAAATTGATCTGTTCTATTAAAACTGCTGACTGAGCAACAGAGTGTTTCTCGCCTGTTTATGTTTCAGATTTCCAGCATCTACAGCCAGAATGAGATGGTACATTGCAACGAGACGGGCAGTGTGCATGCAGCTAAAACTACTTACATCACAAATTGAAAGAATTGCATTTACGCAGCATAACCTCAGGAAATCCAAAATATTTCTGAGGTATAAACTTTAAAAGTTTTTTTGTTAGTGTCACTAGTAGGCTTATATTAACATTGCAATGAAGTTAGTGTAGGGTGAATTCTTAGCAAAAAAACGGTTTTCTCTCCAGATCTTCAATCACTCTGCCAAAAGAAATCAAGGGGTCGTGTTTCTTACCATCATGCATGGGGACAGTGCCCCAATCAGAACTTGTGTAGGTCTCACCCCCAGCCCACAACAAAGATCTCAGGGTCTCTCTCCCCTGATTATATACCACACACACCATCCCACCCCTTGCCACACCCAGCTAGCACGCATCTCCACCACGTCTGGGTGAACCTGTTGTAAATAACACTGGCGTGATGTCATGCCAGCCCCTGCTGAATATCTGGTGGTCCTGGAGACAGTGCTCGCTAATGATACACAAATGTATTAAAATAAGCTTTCTGCGATCTGCAGCATGTTTCACACCACTCCACCAAGGAGGAGCCGGCAAGATTGGAACTCGGAAACTTGCCAGCATGAATCGCGCTCTCTGAATTTTGAGCACACATTGCCATTCCCACAGATGGCGAGTGCGAGCTTACACACCCTACACGGCTTCAGAGTGCTCAGACACCATTCTGCATAGTGCCCTGATCGGTGAACCGGGAGACTCACATGCCCCATAGACATCGGACCCCCTCCATCGGCACCATTGTCAGCCCCCACGCTGACACAGGCTGCCGGCATCGGACATCAGAGTCCTCCTAAAGGTCCCCCTGGTGGATTTCCAACATGGCCCCCTTCACATCCCATCCCTGCACCACACCCATTGTATGACACCCTCCCTTGCATAGGTCCACCTCCTGTGCATAACCCCCATCAACGTGCATAACCTTCCCACTGTCATTGTGCGCAGCTCCCCTATAAATGTACATAGCCCCACCTCCAGTCAGGCCCCATCCCCAGCACACATACTGCCAGGGTGCCAGATGGGTATTGTCCCCAATCACCCAGGGGCTTCAATGAACTCAAATTCCCTCTGGCACAGCCATGGCACCATGAAGAAACGGTGTTATAGTTCCAAATCATGATGGCGTGTAACTTGAAGAGGTGCTTGCAGGTTGAGATGTTTTCATGCATCCGTTGTTCTTGTTCTTCAGGGTGGTAGAGGTTGAGGGTTTGAAAGGTGCTATCTAAGGAGCTTTGATGAATTGCTTCAGTGTATCTTGCAGATAAACACTTTTGCCACTGTCAGTGGCGGTTTAGAATGGAGTTGAGGAGGAACCTCTTCACTCAAAGGGTGGTGAATCTCTGGAATTCTCTGCCCGTTGAGGTGGTGGAGGCTGCCTCGCTAAATATTTTTAAGACGCGGGTTGATGGGTTTTTGATAAGAGAGGGGATTAAGGGTTATGGGGAGAGGGCGGGAATGTGGAACTGAGACACAACAGATCAGCCATGATCTTATTGAATGGCGGGGCAGGCTCGAAGGGCTGGATGGCCTACTCCTGCTCCTATTTCTTATGTTCTTATGTTCTCTGCACCATGTCAAGGTTCTCACTGGCGAGTTAGGAAGGGAGGGAGCATGAAGACATTCTTGCCAGTAAAACAGGACTGGGAAGGTCACATTCCAATTCACATTTGTCTCTCATGCTGTCTTTTCTGGCTCACCATGCTGATCAACAGGCATGGCAATCTGGTAAATTTGCATCCCATATCTTCCAGCCCCAACCTCATTAATTATGCAACTAAGTGTTTTACACTTGTAGGGCTTTGTTTTTAAGGAAAGGAATGGGACTGACTGAATTTCTTTACTGAGACCTAACATGGATCGAATGGACTGAATGGCCTCCTTCTGTGCTGTAATGGCTCTATAACCTGGCCTTTGATAGCATATTTTTACAAGTCATCCATAAGTCAGTTTTCCCATTGTATAACCAGGGATATCACCAGTGCTATAGAAAAGCAGCAATGAATGACACGAGGTGAAATAGCCTGAACAACTGAGGGAGAAACAGATAAAATAAAGGAAAAAAATTCATCAAAAGCACCTTTCGTCAACTGTTTGTAGTTCAATGTGGCCATCAAAAAGCATTAGGCACTTTCAATATGTTTGCAGATGATGCAAAGGATATAAAAAGATTCAGATGTGTACCAAATTAACCACATTGCAACAGTCTGTGCTACAATGAAATGTACACCAAATGCCCTACAATCCTTCAGAGCTATCAACATTTTGGCTCCACAATGGTTTCTTGAGCAATTAGTTCCAGAAATAGAAGCATCAATGTCTTTTTAAAGATGTCTGTTTTACAGGCCACCCAGTGGTAGGAATCCTTACACAGTTTCAGGTCACTGTGAAAGAACTCTCCCCAAACGTTATCGAGTAGCTCAAGGTCGTGATTATAATTAACCTTCAATAGTACCATCGAGGCTATCACTGGCAAGCAGACAGACTCTCGCAAGAAGACAGCGATTTGAAAGGCGGCCAGATCTATTTCCATTACCCAACTTCAGAAATTTGCAGTGGATGGAACTTCCAACTGCTGACGTTGCTTTTCCTTCAAAATGGAAAATACGCCACGTTTTTAATTATTCTTTATGCAAATCTATACTTTTAGCATTGTGGCAAGTTTAAACTGTTTCTCCAATAACATGGAAATCGTTTCTTTGTGTCAGGGGAAATAACCATCAATGTCACAAAGAAGCATTCCTGACACTGATAAGGAGGATTTAGCATAAACATTGCAGTTGGTCAACTATGGCTCAACACTCTTGTGATGGAAAAAAATTGAACCTTCTATCATCACTATCCATAGCTCCAGGCAACCACATACATGTGAAAGCGTGTTGCCACAGAACTCAGTCATGGCAGGGGAGAGGATCGATTGATCCAGCTGGCTGGATGGCTGATCAGATTGGTGCCAACAGCATGCAGACTTCTTCACAAGCCTGCGGTGGGGGACAGACTCCTTCACAGGTCTGCGCTGGGGGGAGTGGGGGGCAGACTCCTTCACAGGCCTGCAGTGGGGAGAGGGGGGGCAGACTCCTTCACAGGTCTGCAGTGGGGGGACGGGGGGGGGGGGGGTCAGACTCCTTCACAGGCCTGCAGTGGGGGGACGGGGGGGCAGACTCCTTCACAGGCCTGCAGTGGGGAGAGGGGGGGCAGACTCCTTCACAGGCCTTCAGTGGGGGGACGGGGGGCCAGACTCCTTCACAGGCCTGCAGTGGGGGAGGTGGGTGTCAGGAGGGGGAGACAGACTCCTTCACAGGCCTGCAGTGGGGGGACGGGGGGGCAGACTCTTTCACAGGCCTGCAGTGGGGGGACGGGGGGGTCAGACTCCTTCACAGGCCTGCAGTGGGGGGACGGGGGGGTCAGACTCCTTCACAGGCCTGCAGTGGGGGGAGGGAGAGGCAGAACTCAATCAGGCCTGATCTCAGACAGAGAGCTCAAGAAGAAAAAATGCACGACCGCTCACGTAGACCCAGCTGTGTTACAACATCTGGGGCAAAACTCCTGCACTCCTTTCACTTGGGTCATGGTTTCCAACTGCAAGCCGACCACAAGTGGCACGCGTCCTGTTAATCCTACGCTGTACTATCCCCGTGACTGCAGCAGATAACTGGTGCCTTTCAGTGGAAGAGATTGCAAGTGGCAATTTGTAGAACGTAGCATTGAGAGACTGGGTGTCTCTCAGTGCTGCATTGGAAACTCAGACTAGAGGTCATGTAATCCATGCAGGCCCAGACTATCCGAGCTGTGAATAGCTCAAGCGGCTTGCAACCTCGTACAGGTGTCCAGCAATCTGCGCTGCTGGAGATTACAATTGCTGAGATGACACCCCAACAGAATGGCAGTAGTTCTATGGAATAGGATTTGGCACTGTCCTCCCTCAGGATGACCGAATTCATGCCCTCACCGCAGCCACTCTGCCAGTGCCCTCCCTGATGTCTTTCACTCTAAGTCCCACGACACCAGGTTAAAGTCCAACAGGTTTAACCTGGTGCTGTGAGAATTCTTACTGTGCCTTCCGCAGTCCAATGCTGGCTTCTCCATATGATGTCTTTCAGCCAGCCCAGTCTGTAACTGCTGCTCAGGATAAGGTGATGCAATCCGAAGACAAGGAGCTCAAGTCCTAGAGCTATTCAACATCATCCTGCAAAACCATTTGCAATCTCCCCCACTGAAAGGCAGAAGCTATCTGCTGCAGTTACCGGGGTAGCACAGCGTAGGATTACTAGGACATTTGTGGCTGGGTGGCAACTGGAAGTTATGAACCAAGTACAGAACCAGTCATTCTTTGTCACTAAGCATCCAGCCTCTAATTCATTGTGGTGGTTCTAATATAGCAAGCTACATTTGAGGAAAAAGAGAGACCGGAGGGAACTTGAAGTGAAGCACGAGAGGGACTCGGTAAGGAGTGGATTTAATAAGGTGCAGAGGATTTGGTGTTGATAAGGAGCGTAGGGTTTGAGGGTAATAGATGAGCAGAGGCTCCCATAATGTTGGAAAACATGTGGTCTAGGAGGCCCAGCAGAGAGGTGGGGGGTGGTGAGTGACAGGGAGAAGAATATTGATGGACACCACATCCAGGCAGGAAGGAGCGGAAGTGGGGTAACAAAAGTCAAGGGAATCAAAAGGAATAGGGGGGCAATCAGGAAAGTGGAGTTGAGACCATAACCTAATTAGCCATGATCTTATTAAATGGCACCTCAGGCTTGAAGGACCCAATGGCATTAAGTTGACTCAGTAAGAAGTCTCACAACACCAGGTTAAAGTCCAAAAGGTTTATTTGGTAGCATAAGCCACTAGCTTTCGGAGCACTACTTCATCAGCAGGTAAGTGACTCATCTGATGAAGGAGCAGCACTCCAAAAGCTAGTGGCTTTTGCTACCAAATAAACCTGTTGGACTTTAACCTGCTGTTGTGAGACTTCTTACTGTGTTTACCCCAGTCCAACACCAGCATCTCCACATTAAGTTGACTACCACAGAATGATGCCATTGTGACCTTTGCCAGAATGACAGACATTCATCCACATGATGCTGTGTGGCCAGACATCAATGACCCATTCTGGGAGACCTTTCATTTGCGGTACATCTTTCCATTAGTATGTAGTGGGAATTCTGCTATGTTGGCAAAATCATGTGCCTGTTCCCCCACCTCTCTCTGGGTAATCAAGTCTATGGCGTTCCCTAGCCCTTATCACATCCTTCATACAAGGGGAGCACAACAAACTGGAGGATATTAGTAATGGTTCTGGCTCCCAACTAGAAGGAAGTTATGAGCTACAGTTATTTTCATGTTCATTGGGAGCACCAGCTTCATTCTTTGGTGTGGGTGAAGGTCTAGCTGTAAAGGCAGCACACTTCAGTCAGCATCTTTTTGGTGAATCACAGTTATCTCGGACATAGCTCCAGGCAGGTGGAGGTAGCAGAAGTGTTTCCCAAAAATTCTTGATGAGTGTAACTTCTACTGAGAGCTCTCTTCCTCCTTCCTCTGCACACATCTTCTCTTCCCTGCTGCCTAACTATGTCTTTCTCATGCTCCAGAACAAGGGGACTGTCATTTCCATTAGCGAAAGCAATGTCTCTGCTGACAGGCCTTCAAACTCCTTACAGAAGTCCCCAACTGCCACTTTATCAAACTCCTCCAACAGCACAGCACACAATAATTCCACTAATTCTGCAGCAGCAGAAGAAAGTCATGACTTTAAATAGTGCAATGGAGGGGGAGGAGTGTGTGGTCCCTCTTCTACAACAGAATGTGTTCGGGTGGGAAGACATTAACAGGACTTGCAAGGTCCCAAACCCAAGTTAAATGCTCTTTGACATTACAATCTGTCCATTTTGCAAGCTTCCAATAATTCTGCTGATACCCTTATAAGCAATATGTTCATATGGATTGCACGAGAGGTGGCTGGAGACAGTTCAGCCACCACTTTCTTTACGTTCTGGACTTGGTTGCACCCACACCAGTGGTACTACAGGATCAGATTTTGTGATCTAGATGTCTTCTTTCATTCAATCAAACAAGATTCACTGCTCACTTATCTCATTATTGTTTGAGAGATCTGGATGGGTGAAAATTTAGTAGTGTTTGCTCATAATGTACTTCAAAGTCATTTATTATATCTGATTCATATCTGGTACATCATAAAAATGTAATGAAGCACTGGATAAATGTGGACCTTCCTTCCCTATCAAAGACTTGGAGGAATGTCTCATTGATGGATAAGTACAGATAAAGATGATCTATCTTTCCTGAGCTGCTAGTGATATGACAAGAAGACAACTAGTTGAGGATAAATGAGATAAGATTAGATAGATATTCTGACACTTTTTTCAATTTATTTTCCAAAAACACTTCTTCAGGAAGTTGCACTGGACAGAGGCAATGGCTGAGGAGATGTGTAGTCTATGTGACCTGTGGAATAAGATCACTGAGCCAAATTGCCCTTTCTCATTCTATATAAATTCATGTTGTTCTGGTCCCCCAAATCAGGACAACATGCTCATGAAGATTACTACAGTAACTATTCAAGATGGCCTAGCCTGCAGTTTACAGTCGCTGCACCCCAGTGTGTTTACATCAGAAGGTCACATAAGACATGTCAGGTTGCTAACCACATTCCCACCCACTGCCAACCCAGTCCCCATGACTCGGGGGGGTGGGAAATGTGCTCACAAGCCTATTGTGACCTATTGGGGACTTGATATCACTCAGGCAAGGCCCTTATTCCACTTTTACTGCAATAATATTGTTAGCAAGAATAGGAAGGCCATTTCTTAAAAAATTTTGGTGTAAAGGCAGGAAGGAAGTGTGAGGGCTACATCATTCAGAGGTATGTCCTGAGCGCATCAGGGGTACATCCCCCACCTTTGTTCCTCCCCTATCTGTGTTCTAATGCCCATATCCATGTTTCCTCCTTTCGGTGCATGAGATCTCTTTGCCCTAAATGCCTGGGACTTTCTTGGATCAAGTGTCCATCTTCAATCTCTGTGAACGTGCCTGCAGTCCCAGCAGTGTCCATAATTCTGGCGCTGCTGGGTCTGTTAGAGCTGCCAGACAATCAGGTTGGCCAGCAGCTTTCTAAGGCAGGACTTTTTCCTACTGAGGAAGATGTGTCGAATCATACAACACATTTTTAAATCACTTCAATCTTATTTCTACATCTCATCATACATGGATCTTGCGTACTCCGGAATTGGTTGAACAAATATTTGCTCAACTATAACTAATATTTTTGTTGCAATACCAAAGACGACTCCTCCAAAATCCAGGAAGCTGTTTACATCAGGTGTCATCTGTTAATGTGGAATCCGCATCGAAGATTGTTTTGAAGATGAATCCCCAGTTATAGTGGCGTATCTACCCGTGGAAGAATTTGATTACAGAACTTATCTGTTCGTGTATTCTTATTGTTGGTAATGTACAGGAGATAGCATTTTTGGGATTGAATGCATTCTCCCGTTAGTCCTGCCATTTTTACAATTCCAGATCATACTAATTCACTGCAAAATGATCTTGAGTTTTCCCTGATAAATAAATCATGCAGTCACCCGCGAATTGTTGCACCCTTTCTTTTAAACGTGTTGGGAAGGTCATTTATATAAGTCAAGAAGAGTAAAAGGTTCCAACTCATGTCTGGGCCACTTTAGAGAGAATGATTACCATCAGACACCACGCTGTCCTTTATTGCTAAGTGCCAGATCCAATTTAATAATGCCCGAGTCCATTGTAGTGGCATTTGGACAAGAGCTTTCCCTGAGGAACTTTGGCAAAGGCTTGTAAGAAATCTCAGATTACCATGCAAGTTGTTTCATCTCTTTCAAGACTTGAAACTAGATTATCGACAGTCTGCAAAAGCTCTGTTTTGACAGATTCTTTTGCCTGAAAACCATACTGACTATCGAGAAGATGTTGAGAGTTTCATAGTGCTTCATGACAAGAGAATGAAGGACATGTTTGAGTAATTTGTAAACGATGTTGGTGAGAGATACCAGTCTCACTGATGTTTGAATCGTAGAATCCCTACAGTGCAGAAGGAGAGCATTCGGCCCATTGTGTCTGCACTGACCACAATCCCACCCAGGCCCTATTTCTGCAACCCCTCATATTTATCCTGCTAACATCCCTGACATTAGAGTTAATTTAGCATGACCAACCAACCTAACCCACAGATCTTTGGACTGTGGGAGGAAACAAGAGCACACAGAGGAAACCCACACAGACACGGGGAGAATGTGCAAACTCCATACAAACAGTGATCCGAGGACAGGGATCGAACCTGGGTCCCTGGTGCTGTGAGGGACCTGTGCTAACCACTGTGCCACCATGCCACCCATTATATCTCTTACTTTTAAATATGCCACAGGTGTTAATTTATCTCTGCTAGTCTGGTAAGTAGCTGGCATTGATTGGGTCCTGAAAGAGATTGATCAGTATTGAAGCCAGGTCATCAGCTGCTAACTTTAAAAATTCACGTTTAAAGATTTAATCTGGACTCAGATCTTTATTTGGATATATTTCTTGCCACAATTTCAAAATACGGGATAGATGTAAATCAATGTGGATAAGTGTAAAGAGGTGAATTTTGGGAGGGACAATGTGGAAAGGCAGCATTGTGAGTGGTTGCAAGAACGGAGCAGAGTAATCTGGAGGGTATATATTCACAAAAGGTGGTAAACGGGGTAAAACCAATAACGTGCTTAAGCAGTTTAATTATGTGCTTTTAAAAAGCAGGACAAATACTTCTGGCTGTAACAATGTAAATATGACTGCATTTTTTAAAAAGCTGTTCCACCTGGCTGGTAAAGACAAACTTTTACTGTAACAATTTAAAATTGGTAGATAGCATTAACATCAATACACTAAATTTTACAGCTCTTGGGAAACTCTGTTAATTTGTGTCACTAAATACTCAAGCAGGGAGTCCTCCTTTAAGACTGAGATAAACAGCAACCAAACAAAATTAAATTCAAAGAATAGATCAATGCTGGCACTTAAGAGTTTGGATACATGCGAGACCACAGAAACCCTCAACTCTGAAGTGAAGTAGAAAGAAGACTTCTTACCTGGTGCTGAAGGTTGGAGTTTCGATCCAGTGCTCGCTGTGAGCAAAAGAAAAATCACATGTTAGATTTTCACAAGTAATAAAGCATTCAATTGACAAACTGCCTTCAAAATGATTGAGCAATTATGTTGGTTATATTACACTCAGGCTGATAGTCTGCTGTACCAGCTTAGTACTTCATAAAGAGTATGGTATTTACACATTGATTTGAGGGGCTCCTTTATGCAAACAGGTCCACTTACGGGTGAAATACCAAGCGAAATTAATTTTTGAAAATTTTGCAGCAACACAAGGCTACATTTGAAAGTAAAGGAAAAAAAACATATCCTTATAAATCTTGTGGCATTGGGGAGGTGGGGGTAAATTTTCTTGCTCCTGAGCTGAATACAGTACATAGAGGAAACAGAGACACATTGTGACTTAACGTGATCAAATACAGGAACATCTATTCTCTTTACTCCTCCCTAATATCTCTCAACTGTCCCAAATACTTTACATACACCAAATTACTTTCAAGGACGATTGTCTTTGTTATGTACAGGTAAACAGATGCAATCATTTGTACACAGCCACAAGATAAAACTTAACAGCTTCTAGTTGTGTGTGTGTGTGTGTGTGTGTGTGTGTGTGTGTGTGTGTGTGTGTGTGTGTGTGTGTGTGTGTGTGTGTGTGTGTGTGTGTGTTTGTTTGTGTTTGCAGGGGTGGGTGGAGAGATCTCTGTGCATTTTTTCAAATGACACATTGAAATGTTGAACATACATCCAGACTAACATCTCATCCAAAGCACAGCATGTCTGACAATGCAACACTCCCTCAGTTGAGTATTCTTCAGATCAAGTGTGGATTGAACACAGTCTTTGGATTCAGAGAGGGAAATGATACCAAAGACAGCCAGGCACATACTCAGAAATAGCTTCAAAAGGTGAAGTTGCTTCAACAATGAAAAGATCATTTGAAGGATGATAGCAGGGAAAAGAAAAACATGCAATTAGGCAACTTAGACAATACTCACCAAACAAAGCAGTCTTACAACTAGCAGCTGTTTCCAGTTAATGATTGGAGTTGGGTTAGACCCAGACCTGTCAGGGTCACAACTGGAGAACAGGGAGGTTGTGCTGACTGAGGGAGATAAGGAAAATCAATTTTATCTGGTCTTTTCCAACTTGCTCTTGGTAAGACTGAGAAGGTAGTTTTTAAACCAGCTAAAGAGCATGCCTGGCCTCCCAATTTTTAAAATGTCCTCATTGTAAGTGCTTGACATGCCTGTTTCAGGGGATTGACATTTAAAATGAACCCTAATTGCAGTAGGATGAGTCACTTTTGATTGAGTCAGGTAATAGAAACAGGTAGGGAAAATGGGCCTTATTCTGGGCAAATTACATTTGTGTTTTTTAACAGCCAGACCAGGGGCGAGAAATGTGAGAAGGATTCAGAAAATTACAAAAAGAGGACAGAACTGAAATTTGTAAACTGAACTGTTTGGCCGGAAGTCAAAAAATTGAAGAAGTTTAAGTAACAGCTCAATAGAGAGAGAAGAATTGGAATTCAATGATTATCTGTAGTAAAACAAATACAATACACACAAGCAATAAAAGTAAAATCCTGTGGATGCTGGAATTAAGAACGTACTCTGTTTTTATTGCAGTGCAGACAAGATTGCGTCCCCAGGAATAAGAAGTCAGATGATTGAACAGTGAGGAAATAGCCCTACCAATGTTTGGAGCTTAACCCTGTCAGAGGGCCCAATAACAAATATGAGAACGTCAGACTGCCCAGATCTCCTATAGCCAGGGATGGTAAATCCAGCATTGGGTGATCAGGAAATGCCAGATTTTCATGCCTGTGACCATTCCAGAGTGGAGGTGGGGATGGGGATTGGATTTAAAAATGGTAGATGGGACCAAATTCAAGATTTCTACCCAATTTCCCGATGTTTGCCAGCACATCAAAAGGGCATAGTCAGTGAACCTGCTTTCTGCACTCCATATCTGGCCAGCTCAATTGTAGAGGCAGACATCTGCTAGCCCCCCACAATTTGTATGGAGCTAGGTCAGCTGTTGCATGACAAATGAGGAGGAATCATAAACCATGGTCCGAATTTTGGAACCTGACGTAGACCAGATGGCCCATTGAGTTTGCACTGACTTTCCAAAAGACTACCTCAGTCAGACCCACACCCCCACCCTATCCCCGTACTCCACCTAACCTACACACCTTTGCGCACTAAGGGGCAATTTAGCATGGCCTGTACACTTAAACTGTATATTTCTGCAATGTGGGAGGGGCCCAGAGCAACCAGAGGAAACCCACACAGACATGGGGAGAATGTGCAAACTCCACGCAATTGCTGGAATCAAACTTGGGTCCCTTGTGTTTTGAGGCAGTGCTAACGACTGTGCCATCATGCCACCCATGAAAGCCTTACATTTTCTCCCCCTACCTCCTCCATACCAACCCAATGCCAACTCACGCACCTCACCCATCCCCAACAATGCTTCATACCTTCCATACCATCCATGGCCCTTCCATACCTATTCCCCTAGTATATACAATGTGCAGAACCAATGAAGCCTAATGGCATTTATGAAGCTGATGATAAAATAATTCATAATTGTTGGGGAAAAACACTCCCTTTCGCAATCAATAACAGAAATTATAACTACTTCACAGCTCTTAATCTTGTGCAAATAAACAGGGACATTGACAAAAGTGATCACAGAAAGAATTCATTACAACCACAAAAATATGTCAATCAAGTAGAGTTAACAGTTCTCCAACTGTGAAAACAACCTCCTACTCAAAAGTTCTGGGATTTCAAGCATGCAAAATGAGAAAAAATGTAATCAAATATCCAGGACAAAGAAGGAAGCTATTCCTTCTAACCGGACAGCCTCAGCATTCAGCTGCTCCTGTTGCCACCTCTGATTCGCTTCTGGGATGGTAGACCAGACTCTATCACACATCTGCACCACAGGCAGATATCATTCTTTCATATGATGTGGGTGTTTCTGGCTCAGGAAGCATTTATTGGCCAACCCTAATGATCCTTGAGAAGGTGGGAATTAGCCACCTTCTTGAATTGCTGCAGTCTTTGTGTAGATATAGTCAGTGTTGTCAGAGCAACAGTTGGATCTGATAGCATGTTTTCTATCGTGGCAGATCTGCCAAGTCAGGAAATTACTGAACACAAGCTCTACCTCTCCTGAAGTTGAGAATCCAGCGGATTGTGTCTTTTCTCTCGTTTGAGTTGAAGCTGATTGTTAATATAGCCTCAGAACTGAATTGTCACGGTGAGAAATCAAGGCTGAATTTTCTGTTGTTGGCCAATAAATGTCTCAATTTCTTTATTGTTTACCCCTTGCCATGAATCATTATTCTTCCATATCTGACATTGTGAGGGTTTTTTTCACTATCTTACAATCAGCTCCCTTTTACCTTGTCTCATGGTGCTGCAAATAATATTGGATTCCACACAAGTTGAGGCTTGAATCTGTGTTCTGTTTATTTCACCTTTATTTCTGTCAATACACAATGCACTTCCTTGACTATAAATTGTTGTGTGTACTATTATGAGGAATTGACTGTAATTGTTCCAATGTGTTAGGAGCTGTGTACAGTCAGTCTCCGTATTTGGCAGACAGCAAGAGTTTGTTGATCCAAAAAAAACAGATCAATTTCATGGATCCATGGAGCCCCCATCATGTTTCCCCCCTCTGTTGAAAAATAAGCACCTTTTTCCATTTGCTTCCGACTTGTGGCCAGCATTGACAGGCTGAGAGAAAAAGGGTCAGGAGTTGCCCTATATTGGCCTGTTTATGGGTACAAAGCAGACTTTAACAGTGGATGGTCTAATTCCCAATCAACCCAGGCATTGGGCCCACCACTAAATCTGTGGAGCCTTTTGTTGTGACATTCAGGTCAGCAGCCTAATACCACAGAGTGACTTTGAAGAGTGATGGTACCAGTGACAAAGATGTGAAGTTTATTGACTTTGGTCTTCCCAGTGATTAGCAGCACAAAGTTACAGCTTATCCTGAACTGTCAGACAAACAGTACTGCAGCATGGAGGCTATGGAAGGTCCGGGGGGGCGGTAGGGGAAGGATGGTGAGAGCACAGATTGAACCCAATCCAAGAAATGATGCTAAGAGGGTGGCAACGCAAGTCATTGCTGCAAATGCCTCTGGCTGTTCAAATATGGGAGAGTGGCACCAAGCGAGGGTAGTCCTGGCTCACCTGGACAACAAAGGTGAGGCCAACTTTGTCAGAGGTTGCAGTAAGCTTGAGGAAGGTGGGCGAATAATACACCTTGGTCACAGTATATCACGCTAAAGGTTTTTCCTAGAATATGAACCATTAGACAAAATGTTCTCGATTGCATTTCATGTGATGACAGTTGCTATGCTGTTGGCAGTACTCTTCTCTCTTGACAACTAGATTACATTATATCTGTAGTCAATAAAAGGCTTTCTCAATTAAAAAAAAACAATTTTACTCTGACTGAAACAACAAGACTGTATAAGCTCAGCTTTTTGGAATGTATATTGTTTAATTTAACCTCACTTGAGTAGCTTGGTTTAAGCACGAACCAAGTTCAGAAATGTGCTTTTACAAACAGAGCTGTGTTCCTGGAGATTTCTTTTGCAGTGGAAAGTGAAATGCATTTCACCTACTTTAAAATGTGTAAAATTTGGACAAGGAATACCAATTTTGCAGCCAGGCTGTGTCCGGTCCGCATAGGCATTTGTTCCATTGTTATATGCAGGTGGCTAAATTTTTAGGTGTTCAGGCATGAGCCTGAAATAGGTGTTAGGCCCCTTGAATGTGTTAAAAGGGTTCTCCTGTTGAAGACTCGCTTCTTGATATTAAGCTGTCATGAACACAGCTTCATCAAGCCTTCTGTGTTCAAAATAATCAGGTCCTAAACAGCAGTCTTACAAGAACAAGAGAAGGCTGTTGCCAAAAAAGGTAAATTTAAAAAAAACTTACCTCAGTGAGAAACCAGCTAGAATTTATTCTTCACCTCTAATTGTCCTTGCGAAGGTGATGGGGAAGAGACACCTCTGAGTACATCTGAGTGGCTTGCTACGCCACTTCAGAGAGCTGTTTATATACAAGCACATTGCTCTAGCTCTGGAGTCACATATAAGGCAAATAGAGCAAGGACAGCAAATTTCCCTCCCTGTTATATGGTGGCATGCTAGCATTGTCCATAGGTTTGGAGCTTTGCTAGTAACAAAAGGTATTTATTGATAAGAGAAACTTGGTACAGGAGGTTGCAATCCTTGGCTGTCCTCAAACAACAACTCCAATGCTCACATGCTTACAACATGACTTCTAAAAGATTCTGCCTGAGAGAGAGAGGACTCCACCCTCCATGATCACTTACACTCAATTTCCATTGGTCCCTCAAGTCAGGTGACTCACTTCAGCTGTACTATCTTGATAGACACCATAGACACCCAAAAGGCCATTGGTGTACAAATGAGTTTACAACATTTTAGTACTTTCACATGGTCTGATACTAGCTTTTTTTAATGGTTCAAAATTTTTATAATTTTGAACCAAATCATTGGATTCACTAACATTTATGTAGGCTCCTAAGGATGTCCACGTGGGATGTTGGCACCTGGCCTGAAATGTGGAATTCAGTCTTTCCTGGCCTCTTATGAATGATTTCTATCACAGGCGGCACGGTAGCACAGTGGTTAGCACTGCTGCTTCGCAGCTCCAGGGTCCTGGGTTCGATTCTCGGCTTGGGTCACTGTCTGTGTGGAGTTTGCACATTCTCCTCGTGTCTGCAAGGATTTCCTCTGGGTGCTCCGGTTTCCTCCCACAGTCCAAAGATGTGCGGGTTAGGTTGATTGGCCATGCTAAGAAATTGTCCCTTATTGTCCAAGGTAGCGGAGGTTAGAGGGATTAGTGGGTATAATATGTAGGGATATGGGGGTAGGGCCTGGGTGGGATTGTGTTCGGTGCAGACTGGAAGGGCCTCTTTCTGCACTGTAGGGTTCTATGATTCTGATTCTATGACTTTGCTATGGATAGCTAACACGGTAATGCTATTTCATGTACAATTTGGGAACACATAAGCATCAAAGACACTGGCCTCTGAAACTGCAGCAGCTTCAACAATGTTGTGGATGATAAATTTCTTCAAGGCTTTGTCTTTGGAATGGTAGTAGGCACAGTTTGTGCATCAAATGAGCTTGACATGGCCACAGCCCTTCTTGGCACTTCTGTTTTTCCTTCGCTTCTTGGTCACCTTCAATACGAGTCATAGAATTACTTAATTCAAGTCCTCCAGCTGCCATGGAATTCAGCGTTCTGGATTTCTAGTCCAGTTTGCTGAACATTATGCAACTGTACCTCAGAACTAGGCCTGAAAATGATGTCCATTTCACTCTTCTAGCTGCTTGGCTGTGACATGCAGCTCACAGCTACAGCATACTATCCTAAACTAAATTAGGCCCTGGGCTCAATTTCAACTGGGCCTTGGGCCTACTTGTTCCAGTGCAGAGAGTGCAGTGTTTATGTTGGCAAGCGAGTGTTACGCAATTTATACTGCCTATTCATTGAAACACCATTGATTCACATTCATGTGTTAACTCCACACAATGGAATTTGCAGTTAATGCCATGCATCTATAATTATTTGCTTTTAAATGTCAAGTCTGTGCTAAGTTAATGCCGTCCAGTGCTGGTACAATGGAGAGTGGTTTAAAGAAGAGTGCAGAAAGGCATGCCAGGAGCAATACCAGGCTTATCTGAAACTGAGGTGGAGCTGGTGAAGCTCCCAAACAGGACTATTTGTGTGCCAAACAGCAGAAGCTGCAAGTAACAGGCAGAGCTAAGCGACGCCATAACCAACAGATCAGACCTAAGCTCTGCAGTCCTGCCACATCCAGCCAAAGATGGCAGTGGACAATTAAACAACTGACTAGAGGAGAAGGCTCCACAAGTACCCCCAAACTCAATGATGGAGCAGCCCAGCACATCTGTGCAAAAGATAAGGCTGAAGCATTCTCAATAATCTCCAGCCAGAAGTGCCAAGTGGATAATCCATCTCAGCCTTCTCTGGTGGTCCCAGTGTCAGAGATGTCAGTCTTCAGCCAATTCAATTCACTCTACGTGATATCAAGAAACAGCTGAAGGCACTAGATACTGCCAAGGCCTTGGCCCCAACAATATTCCAGCAATACGACTTGATGCTTCAGAACTTGCCACTCCTCTAGCCAGGCTGTTCCACTGGCATCTACCTGGCAATGTGGAATACTGTCCCGGTATGTCCTATACATAAGAAATGGGCAAATCCAATCTGACCAATTAACGCCGCAATCTACTCTCGATCATCAATAAAGTGATGGAACGGGTCATCAACAGTGCTGTGAAGCAGCACTTGCTCAGCAATAACCTGCTCACAGATGTTCAGTTTGTGTTCCACCAGGATCACCAGCTCCTGACCTCATTACAACTTTGGTTCAAATGTGGACAAAAGAGCTGAATGCCAGAGGTAAGGTGAAAGTGACTGCCCTTGACGTAAAGGCAGCATTTGACTCAATAATGGCATAAATAAACTTTAGCAAAACTGAAGTCAATGGGAATTAGGAGGAAAACCTTTCAATCCTGTTTGGAGTCATACCTGGCACAAAGGAGGATGGCTATGGTGGTAGATCATCTCAACTCCAGGACATCACTGCAGGAGTTTGTCAAGGTAGTGTCCTAGGCCCAATTGTGTTCAGTTGCTTCATCAATGACCTTCCTTCCATCGGAAGATCAAAAAGGGGGATGCTCACTGATGACTGCACAATTGTTCAGCACCTCAGATACTCAGATTGGTCCATGTCCAAATACAGCAAGACCTGGACAATATCCAGGCTTGGGCTGTCAAGCGGTAAGTAACATTTGTGACACACAAAGACCATCTCCAACAAGAGAGAATCTAACCATCTCCTCTTGACATTCAATGGCAATGCTATTGCTGAATCCCTCATTATCAACATTTCAGGGGGGTTACCACCGACCAGAAACTGAACTGGAACTGGCCATAAAAATACTGTGGCTACCAGAGCAGGTGAAAGACTAGGAATGTTGCAGCGAGTAACTCACCTCCTAAACCTTCAAAGGCCTGTCCACTCTAGAAGGCACAAGTCAGGAGTGTAATGAAATATTCTCCGTTTGGTGGATGAATGTAACTCCAACAACACTCAAGAAACTCAACACCATCCAGAGTAACCAGCTTACTCACTACTCCTCCCACAAACATTCACTCCCTCCATCACTGCCAAATAGTGGCAGCAGTGTGTACCAACTACAAGATGCAATGCAGGAACTCACCTCAAGATTCCTTAGGTAGTAACTTGCAAACCCACGACCACTACCTTCTAGAAGTGTGAAAGCAACAGATATCTGGAAATATCATCACCTGGAGTTCCCCTCCAAATCACTTGGAAATATATCACTGCTGCTCCTTCACTATTGCTGGGTCAAAATCCTAGAATTCTCTTCCTAACAGGACCATGCATGTACCTACACTTCCAACTGCAGCAGTAAAGGGAGGCAGGTCATCCCCACCTCTTAAGGGTAAGGAGCGATGGGCAATAAATGTTGACCTAGCCAGCAATGCCCATATCCCGCCAAATTAATATAATAAAAACCCAGGAACTAAACCGCCTACAGTTTCCTGAAGCATTCAGAGAGCTGGGCAAAGATATTTCCCAATGTCATTCCATCTCCAGTATGTAATGGAAGGAATTAATGCAGGGAAGTAATGGAAGGAAGGAAATAATGTAAGGGAAGGAGACAGTTCCATTGTCATATCCTCACGATGTCTCAAAAAATCTTCACAGCCAATGAAGTTCTTTGAAAATCTATATTATAATGTGGGGAAAATACTGTGAATGCTTTATGCACAGGAAGATCCCACAAATGTTCATAAGATAAATGATCAGGTACCACATTTTTATTGAAGTAACTGAAGGTTAAATGTGGTCATTCTGGCCAGAAGATCTTCCTTGCCCTTCTTCTTCAAATATTGTCATGGGATCTTTAACACACATGTTGGATGGCAGATAGGGGCCTTAAAACATCTCATCTGAAAGACGACAGTGCAACATTGCTCCATATGGTCTCTGTACTGCTTTGAATCAATGGCATAAATAATGTGCTCAAGTCCCTGGAAAGGGACAATCCTCTGACTTGGAGGTGTGAGTGCCAGCACTGAGATAAAGCTAACACTTATCAAGCTAGTTTTTTCATAAGTTAATGCTCCCAGCGTATGTGAATCTTGAGAAATCCCAAACATTAATTTAATGAATAGGAATTCACAAACAGTGATGCCTCAGTTCCCAAACATGTGTGGCCAGTAAGTGAGGTAATGTCAGCTTGCAACATTACTTCTGTAGTATAACCATAATACAATTGGTGAATTGATATCAGAGCTGCACTTGTATTCAGCCCAGCTTCAGGCTGTGGTTCATTTCCTGGTGGCCTCACCATCACTCTTTAGTCTTCTGTGTGAAGCCTTGATAATCATAGTCAAAAATGAAGATGACAAAATAATTGGCTTGTTAGTCAGTGTACTGAAAATTTCATTGAAGGAGGATGAAAGATTTGGGGGAAAAGATGCCAATTTATATTAGGAAAGATCGAACCCATCTTTGAGGATCACCACACCTTCTCGCCTCTGTCAGTTACCTCTTACAGGAATGTTGGTCTTTATTACAAGAGGGCTGTTTTTGTGTGACAGCTATACACAACTCTGGTGAGCAGTTAACACATTTATTCTGTTTTTTTCTATTCTCCAACACAGTGGGACTGAGATTCAGAACGGGAAGGAATCATTTGGGAAAACTCAAGTCCCACCAGGATGGACACACCATGCTGGTGTTCCAAGGAGCACATACTACACTACAACAAAATCCATTTTTTGTAACTACACTTGAATCTTTCATAAGAACACATCAATTCTAATGGGGGAAAGAAACAGGAATGAAGTGAATCACAAAGCTTGCATTCATTTTTTTTTAATTCTTTCATGGAATGTGGGTGTTGCATTTATTGCCTACCCCTAATGGTCCTTGAGAAAGTGGAGGAGAGCTGCCATCTTGAAACCTTGCAGTCTCTGTCGTGTAGGTACATCCACAGTTCTGATATAGCATGTAACGCATCACCACAAAACACTTAACTGAATTACTTTTTAAATGCAGTGATTTATTAAGCAAAGGTATCATTCGAGAGAGTAACCTGCAGAAAATTATTTCTACCAGACATATGGACACACACACACACACACACACACACACACACACACACACACACACACACACACACACACACACACACACACACACACACACACTCCACATCTCCCCCCTCCCCCACCCATCTGCAGAACCTGCACTCCTCTAGTTTCCTCAACACTGTAAGAAGTCTCACAACACCAGATTAAAGCCCAACAGGTTTATTGGTAGCACAAGCCACAAGGTTTTGGAGCTCTGCCTCTTCATCAGGTAAGTGGGAATTCTGTTCACAAACAGGGCATATAAAGACACAAACTCAATTTATAAAATAATTGTTGGAATGCGAGTCTTTGCAGGTAATCAAGTCTTAAAGATATAGACAATATAGGTGGACAGAGGGTTAAGCACAAGTTAAAGAGATATGTATTATCTCCAGTCAGGACACGGCCATTATTTTGTAAATTGAGTTTACAACTACAGAGAAGAGCCCATTACCTCTCCTCCTGCCCCGCAAAAGTTAGTTACCTTAAAAAGAATCTATTTCCCGATTTGACACAATATAAACCTACACATTATGCTGTCTTTGTTGAACAGATCCTGCAAGAAGGAAAAAGAAGGAATTCACTGGGGCAAAGATATGAACATTCTGAAACATGTTAAAAGGATGTGCGCAAGGAGAATAGCAGAGAAGAAAGCAAAGCAGCCGACACAATATATAACAGCAGGAGAGTTTTTTTTTCGTATTCAAGCAGGAAGAATGCAGTCAAAGATGAGGCGAGAACAATAAAGGATGCAAATTGGGTTGAAACAAAGAGCTATCGCACAATAATTAACATGCTGAATGATTGCATCCTCCAAGTATTCGTAGTGAAAACATGAGCATCATGCCCCACCCAGCCCGAGATAACCTAGGCAGAACTAAATTACTTTGATAAAATAGAACTCTTAGTTAGGCGAAGAGGTCTTGAAACAAACAGATAGGACTATCCCAGTGTGGTAAAACAGAAATATGACTTTGTAGGTGTCATTACTGGAAATAGGTTAGAATGGTACTCATTTTCCAGGAAGGTAACAAAATAAGTCCAACAACCACAGATTCTTGCTGTCATATAATAATTTATCAGGAGGATTATTAGTATAATACCAATTGTGAGTGCCAATCATTGCAGATTTAGAAATGGAAGATCTTGCATTACTGACCATCTTAACCTCTTTTTGTGTGTGACATCCCAAGTGGACTATGGAAAGCCTGACAACATGTTACAACTAAACTTTCATAAGTCAACTCGCCACAAAGGTATATTAGTTGAGAAATCCCTATCTATGAACGTCCTGCAAGTATAAATGAACCAAGCCAGAAACTCAACTAGATATCTTAAATTGGTTATAAGCATGGACTTGAGTACAATTGGTATTCTGCCGATTTCATAGAGTCACAGGAATACATCATTTGATTCATCATTGCCGTGTAGCTGGCATTGCACTGTTACTGACAATGTAGCTCAATTATGAAAGGCAGAATATCCTTTTAGATAAATGACAGCCTGTTAGTGTATTTGCATACCCACTGCATAGTAGCAGTGTTGAATGTCTTGCTTAACTTGTTGTTCAAAGTTTTGAGGTATTTTCCTTTTCCAGCATAATTTGAGATAGATCAAGCAATTTTTAATCCTGCAATTTCTTCAGAGAAAGAAACTCCTCTTCCCTTTGCCCTGACAATAACAGAAAATAGTCAATGCTTACCAATTTACATATTCTTGAAAAATTGTCAGATGTCCTTAAGGACAGAGTTGTTGCTAATCGACAATTTATTTGCAATGGAGAACAACCTATCTTTTCTCATCCTCCTTCCTGCTCATTCTCCCCCCAACTCATACAAAAATTTAGCAGGGCTCCTACCTGCTATAGCTTTTTGAAAAATAAATACATGTGGAAACCTTTATAACAGCCTTTGCTACAGGTGTTTAAACCATTCTTACAAAGTGCTGAAGTGGATCAGGTCATGAGAGACTACTTTGGCACAATCCAAAGCCAAGTTCTAAAGTAGAACTGCATTAAACACATAACTTTTGAGTTCATCATTGCCTCTGGGTTATTGTTTTACTGTATGTGCATTTCTATATTTATGTTGTATTAATTTGTGTAAAACGTGTGTGCACACTCCAATAGTTGCCTCAGCAGGAGATCTGATATGGAACAATGAACAAACTTTACCTCAAATGCTGTGTGGGTTTATGCCAAAATGGATTGTAAAATGTTTGCCATTTGATTAGCACTTTCCTTTTACCTTTGTGAACATACTTTTAATTCATCATTTTGCCACAACTGCCACGATCAACATACATGTTATAGGGTAAAATCATAATAAAGATAGTTTAGTCATGTGCCAAGTATAGAAAAAAACTGCTAGTTATGTACCATCATAACATAGAGTTTACTCAGCCCGTGAGATTGTCTGCTGAAATGCTCATGCATGCCGAAGTCAGCTGCAGTCCATTATTTCAACACTCTCCTGGCCAGTCTCCCATTCTACATACTCTGTAAACTTCAGCTCATCCAAAAATACTTTGCCCTTACAAAACTCACACTCACCACTGTCCTCACTAGCATACATGAGTTTCCAGTTCTCCAATGCATGAAGTTTAAGATTCGCTTCTGTTTAAAGTCATACATTGACTTCACTCCTCATCATGTCTGTAACCTCCACCAGCCCTACCAACCATTCAGAACTCTCCATCCTCCAATCCAAGCATCTTGTGCATGTCCGCATCCCTTTGCTTCGTGATTTGGATCATACCTGTGAGGACCCATTTTAGTATTCCTTTTCTAAACCTCTTGATGCCTCCACTCACCAATAAGATGCAAATGAGCTCAATTTGAGCAACCCACCAATTAGCCCCACTGTTCCAAGTTTGGGGCCCTCCTCCTCCCAAAAATTGTTACAGTGCTCTTACTACCACCCCGCCACCCCCCCACCTCCCACTAACCCAGGAAGCACCATCAACCCTTCACCAAAGAGGGACATCCTCCCCCCACCCACAAATAATGGATAATACCCCTCAGGCCTTAGAATCCCTACAATGCAGAAGGAGGCCATTCGAACTATTGAGTTTGCACCAATCACAATCTCACCCAGGCCCTATTCCTGCAATCCCACATATTTACTCTGCTAATCCCCTGACACTAGAGTCAATTCAGCATGGCCAATCAACCTAATCCGCACATCTTTAGGCTATGGAAGGAAACTAGAGCATCTGGAGGAAACCCATGCAGACATGGGGAGAATGTGCAAACTCCACACAGACAGTGACCTGGCCGGAATTGAACCTGTGAGGCAGCAATGCTAACTACTGTGCCACTGTGCTACTCCGCTTCTTCCCCAGACACCCCCCTCAACCCGCCTCTCTCTCTCAGACCCCCATTCAGACAACACTTTCTCCTCAGACTACTCCAATCAGCCCCCCTTAAGGCAACATGCCTTGGCAATGCCACAGTGCAGTGTCCCCTGGCCTGGCATTTTGAGCCCCGAGTGGGCTTAAGGAGGTAGATTCAGTGGCCATTTTTCCCTCGACTGCTGCCAAGCTGCAGAGGAATAGTCCCACAGGGATCCTGAAGGTTTGGTGGGCTCCAGTTGAGGGCAAGGGATTGACCTTCCCCCTAGGATGGGTTGTTGTGGCTAGACTGCCTCTTCTCGCCCTGACAGACTTGAAGATCATCCCTGGCTTGATGATTTCAGGCAGCCTTGTGATCAACATTTACATTCCTGCCTGTCAGCTGTGAAAATTCTACAGTGGCCAGGTCAGTTTAATCTCAATGCACCCTGGTCACTTGCCAGGCTTTTAACTCAATACGGCACTCCATTCTGCAGCAGGGATTTCCCTTTCTCCCTGTCAGAAGCTGTAGGTGTGAGTAGACCCCTTGGAAGTCCTCTGATTGAGAGGAGATGTTAATTTCACCATTCTGCATAGCTTTGCACTTGGCCCCAATGTATGCACGCTGCTTTGATTTGAAGTTGCTGAGGCTTCTGAGCAAGTTGAATTCTTTGAAACTCTCTCCAATCCAATGAAATCCTTTAATGTCTAACAAATACAGCGTGCAGTGCCTTGAAAAATATTCCAATTACAGTTTAATGGATTTCTGCTCAGGCTACCTGTGTTTATTTTCATTTCCCTTCAAATTTGAATGGATCTCAAATACCCCCATTGATCCTGACCACAGTGTTGACAGAGCCTGTGATTTCTTCAAGACTATCATGGTTTGCACAAGAGGGCGTGAAACCACAGACTTTGAGTTTGTCATGTGGTGGCTGCACTGCCTTCTAATGATTGAATATCAATGGTGGTAGGGATGAGGCATTTAAATGGGCATTAATTGCCCATATAATGGCTTCAATTAGCATTGGGCCAGGAAGACCATGCACAAAATGTCCCGTCTTGGACTTAATTAGCAGCGCTGAACAAATGGCTTGATCCCCACTGCACACCCTCTTGCCTGATTAAATACCACCTCCAAACTCACCGCCAGGGTGGCATTAAATTCACTCATTTGGGCAGGATTTTATGGCTGCACTTGTCCCAAAACCGTTGAATTTTTCCATGGTCCACCCCTCACCCTATGGCGGGCAGGGCGGTAAAATTCTGGTCTAAGTATCTGTGAAGGGAAAAAGATAGATTAACTGCGAGGGAGAAAATTTGGCGATTAAGTATAATGTGGGAAAATCACTGTAATGATAGAAAAGCAAATTCTATTTGAATGCAAGGAGACTGCAGAATTCATACATGAATCACAAAAATTTAGCATCCAGATACAGCAAGTAGTTAGAAAGGAAACTGGATTGTTGGCCTTTATTGTAAGGGAGATTGATTATAAAAGGAAGCCTTACTACAACTAGGATATAATTTTGATGTCCTTATTCAAGGAGGGACATATTTGCTTTCAACACATATCAGAGAAGATTCAGATTCCTGTGATGAATGAGAAAGATTGAGCAGGTTTGGCCTATACTCATTGAAGATTAGAATGAGGGGTGATTTCTTTACAGAATGTATTTTGAAGGAAGACTAGCAGAATAGATGCAAAGATAATAAATCCTTTGTGGGAAAATCTCAAACTCTAATGCACAGTTTAGGACCTCACGTTTAAAATCAAAATGAGTAATTTATCCTCTTTGGGAGTAAACAATTTTGGAGATCCTTACCACCGAGAGAGGTGGAGGCAGAGTCATTGAATATCTTCAAGGCTGAGTTAGGCAAGTTTTTGATCTACAAGAGAGTTGAGGGTTTGTGGGGAGTAGACAGAAAAGTGGAGTTGAGGCCACAGCCAGATCTATTAAGCTGTTATTGAATGGTGAATAGGTGTGGTGGGCTGAAGAGCCTCCTCCTGCTTCTAATTCTTAAGTTCTCATTTTATGTTCTTTATGATTAACATTTTCAGCAAGAAAAACTTGCCCTGCACTTGTGCTTACAAAGGCTTCTTTGCTCAGATGCTAACTGACCTGTTCTTGATTCCTTTCAACTTCAGTGTTTTCGCAGTAAAGGCATGATTTTTAAAACAAAGTTCTTGATTCTGCGTCAGTTGCTCCCATGGCGATGAGGTTTTTGGACCTATTTTGCTACTGGTGTTTTCTTCCTTCCTGTGATGCAAAACTTTGGGGACGTTGACTGATACTTTCACAGATGTGTAATATTAACCTTTGATCTCTTTGCTGCATAATATGATAAAATAGACTGTTGCAAGGACCTTAATGGATGCTCAATAGTTGCATTCATTCTGTTGACACAGATGTTGGTTTCACAGTGTCCTGTTCTGAACATGACGCCCATGTTCGGCTGAAAGTATTTGATCTTCTAAAGGATGAGGGGATAAACATTTGAAGCAGAGGAAGACAGACGCTTTAAGAGGAGAAAGAAGGGCAGTGAGATCAGCTGGGATCACTCCTGCAAACAGCTGTCACAGATACATAGGGCCAATGGTCTGCTTCTGCCCTGTAAACCTCTGTCACTCAATGAGAAATATCAGCTTACTGTCATGCCTTGAAGGGTTTTTAGACAAGTGGAGAGATCAGCAGCCTATGGAGCTTTCTGATGATACAGAGCGACACATAGCAATAATGTCTCAGATGATGCCAAGGGAACAATCCAGGAGACTCAAGAATGGATCTTTGTGTTACATAATGCAACCTCTACAATGATGACTAGAGCTCATCGATTCAATAATACTGAAGTTTGTCACATTTCCTGAGAATAAAAATATGTGATTGCCAAATGATTTGCTTGAGTAACATCTTGATTGAAGTAATGCATTGGCACAGTGCATCATTCTCTAGAATCATCCCAATCTGCAAGCCTGTCACACTTCGGTTAATTTACTGTGAACCCCATATCAAATCAGCAAAGTGTATGCTGTGTACCAGTAACAGTGCCACCCGCATTGGGACACTACACAATCTCTGCCCATTGAAGTCATGTGAGGTCATCGAGGACTTTTGCACTAGGCGCAGTATCACTGCAATCACTGCAATGCAAATTTGAAAACCTTCCCAGACATTCTGAACAAACTTCAATTCAGAACTTTTGAATGTCATAAAAGAATCAAGTTGCCTTTACAACTCTTCTTTGACGTAAATACTCAAAGGTTTGAATTCTGGGACACGAAGGTCATCCTTGATGTTGATTCAAATCAAAAAAGTGCCATACAAATGCAAGTTTTTTGTTCTTAAACATTCCTGTAAGTGAATTAAGGAACTTCTATCACTCAGTGCTGACTGGTAACATTTTAATTCTGTAAGAAGAGGTAATTTAAAATGTTAATACTGTCGTTAATGTAAAATCATAACACAGTCATTCTTCCTGAATTTACTTAGATAAATGTCTTGGTGAGCTCTGACAGAAGCTAAATTGCAAAGTCAGGGAAATGTAGTAGGTGCAGTAATGATAATGTCACTGGGCTAGTAATCTAGAGGCCCAGGTTAATGCTCTGGGTGCACAATTACAAATCCCACTTTGGCAGCTGGTGGAGTTTAAATTCAATTAATAAAGATGTGGAGAAAATCCAGAAGTATTGAAAAATCCAACAGGAGTTCCAAGAAGGCTTTTATGCCACTGAGATTTCCCATTGGGAATATTCCCCCCGCCAGCCACCAGTGACGTAATGACATTTGGTCACTGAACTTGGCTAATGACCTTACATGGCAGGAACCCCATTAACATTCACTTAGCCAGTCTCCCAGCTAAATCATTCCTCAGAGGTTTTTGACAAATGCAGACCTGGTGAACAGAACCCATTGGGAAGGCACAAATAAGTACAGTGGCCAGTAGAGAGCAGGTCATGCTCAGGGCGCCACCACTTTACACTGACCCCAAAGGGACAGTGCCATTGGGCAGTGCCTGGAGGCTTTCATTGGGGAGATTTAGGGTGGCACAGGTTACCTGGGGGTTGGGGGGGAGGGGTGGTGGCAGGGAAGGTTCCCTCGGGTGTCCCATGTCCCTTGTGCTGTGAGTGCTTCCACGTCCATGAGTGGTTGGAGATACTTTTTTTTAGTATATATATGTTCGGAGCCAAGGGTTTGCTGGTGGGGTGGCCCCATTTAGAGTCCACTCCACCAGCGTGACATCACAGGACCAACTATTTCTATTTCTATGTGCTTAAAGTACAGCAGGAAAATCCAACAAGACAGCTGAAGCTGAACACCTTGTTCACGAATGTCCTTTAAGGGAAGGAAATCTGCCATCCTTACCCAGTTTGACCTACATGTGTTCATCCAGCAGAAGGAATTCTTCAGTTGCAAGCAATAAAAAGAACTTACTTCAGAAAGTAAAACAAAGAAAAAGGTTTAATAAAAACTTTTCACTACACTTGCAGCAACACCCTGGACCAAACTAATTCTTATATATACTAGGTCAGCTGATCAGCTGATCACCACACCATTTTGTCATTGGTTCCATTTGTCCACCTGGTCAGTTGGTCAGCTGACCCTCACAGCATGTTACCATTGATTACATTATAACAGATTCAAAGTTATCATTAGTTACCTTCTAACAACATGTGCATCCACACCTACAATAATGTGGCTGACTCTTAACTGCCCTTTGAAATGGCTCAGCAAGCAACTCGAAGGCAATTAGTTATAGAGTCATAGAGGTTTACAGCATGGAAACAGGCCCTGTAGCCCAACTTGTCCATGCCGCCCTTGTTTTTAAACTACCAAGCTAGTCCTAATTGGCTGCATTTGGCCCATATCCTTCAATATCCATCTTACCCAAGTAACTGTCTAAATGCTTTTTAAAAGGTAAAATTGTATCTGCCTCCACTGTTACCTTTGGCAGCTTGTTCCAGACACTCACCTCCCTCTGTGTGAAAAAATTTGCTCTCTGGACACTTTTGTATCTCTCCCCCTCACCTTAAACCTATGCTCTCTAGGTTTAGACTCCCCTAACATTTTGGAAAAGTTATTGACTATCTAGCTGAGCTATGCCCCTCATTATTTTATAGACCTCTATAAGATCAGTCTTCTATGCTCCAGAGAAAGAAGTCCCAGTTATCCAGTTTCTCCTTCTAACTCAAACCTACAAATTCCGGTAAATCTTATCTGCACTCTTTCTAGTTTAATAATATCCTTTCTATAATAGGGGTGAGCAGAACTATACACAGTATTCCAAGTGTGGCCTTACCAATGCCTAGCACAAAATTCAACAAAACATCCCAACTACTGTATTCAATGTTCTGACCAATGTAACCAAGAATGCTGAAGGCCATCTTTACCACTCTGTCCACTGTGACTCCACTTTCAAGGAGCTATGAATCTGTACCCCAAGATCTCTTTGCTCTGTAACTCTCTCCTGCCATTAACTGAGTAAGTCCTGTCCTGGTTCAATGTACCAAAATGAATCACCTCACATTTATTTAAATTAGACTCCATCTGCCATTCGTCAGCCCACTGGCCCAATTGATCAAGATCCCATTGCAATCTGAGATAACCATCCTCACTATCCACTATGCCACCAATCTTGGTGTCATCTGCAAACTTACTAACCATGCCTTCTATATTCTCATCCAAATCATTAATATAAGTGACAAATAACAGTGGAGCCAGCACTGATCCCTGAGGCACACCGCTGGTCACAGGCCTCCAGTTTGAAAAACAACCCTCTACAACCGCCATCTGGCTTCTGTCATCAAGATGTAGAGATGCCAGCGTTGGACTGGGGTAAACACAGTAAGAAGTCTCACAACACCAGGTTAAAGTCCAAAAGGTTTATTTGGTAGTAAAAGCCACTATCTTTTTGAGTGCTCGCTGCACCTTCGTCAGGTGAGTGGGATTTCAGTTCACAAACAGGACATGTAAAGACACAAACTCAATTTACAAAATAATGATTGGAATGTGAGCTTTACAGGCAATCAAGTCTCAAAGGTACAGACACTGTGAGTAGAGAGAGGGTTAAGCACAGGTTAAAGAGATATGTATTGTCTCCAGCTGGGACAGTTAGTGAGACTTTGCAAGACCAGGCAAGTCATGGGGATTACAGATAATGTGACATGAACCCAAGATCCCGGTTGAGGCCATCCTTGTGTGCGGAACTTGGCTATCAGTCTCTGCTCAGCGACTCAGCGCTTTAGTGTGTCATGAAGGCTGCCTTGGAGAACGCTTACCCAAAGATCAGAGGCCAAATGCCTGTGACCACTGAAGTGTTCCCCAAAAGAAAGAGAACAAAGAAAGAGAACACTCTTGCCTAGTGATTGTCGAGTGGTGTTCATTCATCTGTTGTCGTAGTGTCTGCATAGTCTCCCCAATGTACCATGCTTCGGGACATCCTTTCCTGCAACATATCAGGTAGACAACATTGGCTGAGTTGCAAGTGTGCATACCATGTACCTGATGGATGATGTTCTCGTGTGAGATGATGGTATCTGTGTCAATGATCCAGCATGTCTTGCAGAGGTTGCTGTGGCAGGGTTGTGTGGTGTCGTGGTCACTGTTCTCCTGAAGGCTGGGTAGTTTGCTACGGACAGTGGTCTGTTTGAGGTTGGGCGGTTGTTTGAAAGCAAGAATTGGGGAATGGGGATGGCCTTGGCAAGATGTTCATCTTCATCAATGATATGTTGAAGGCTGCAGAGAAGATGTCTAGCTTCTCCACTCCAAGGATGACGAAGGGAACCCTGATCGCCATGTTCCATGTCTGTCTTCTGAGGAGGCGGTACAGTTTTTCTCTGTGGCACATCGGAACTGTCAATTGATGAGTCAAGCGCCATATCCTGTTCTTATGAAGGCATTTTTCAGCATCTGGAGGTGTCCGTTGTGATCTTCCTCATCTGAGCAGATCCTGTGTATACGGAGGGCTTGTCCATAGGGGATGGCTTCTTTAACATGCTTAGGGTGAAAGCTGTAAAAGTGGAGCATTGTGAGGTTATCTGTGGGCTTGTGGTAAAGTGAAGTGCTGAGGTGACTGTCCCTGATGGAGATGCACGTGTCCAAGAATTCAACTAATTCCAGAGAGTAGTCCATGGTGAGTCTGAGGGTGGCAAGGAACTTGTTGATGTCGTCATATAGTTGTTCCAATGATTGTTCGCCATGAGACCAAAGGAAGAAAATGTCATCAATGTATCTAGTGCAGAGCATCAGTTGAAGATCCTGTGCGGTGAAGGGGTCTTGTTTAAACCTGTGCATGAAGGTGTTGGCATATTGAGGTGTGAATTTGGTCTCCATGGCTGTTCGGTGTGTCTGGATGAAGAACTGGTTGTTGAAGGTGAAGACATTATGATCCAGGATGAAGCGGATGATTTGTAAAATTCCATCTAGAGATTGGCAGTTGTTGGCGTTGAGTACTGAGGTAGTTGCAGCAATGCCATCATCATGGGGGATGCTGCTGTAGAGTGCTGAGACATCCATTGTGATGAGGAGTGCTCCTGGCCGCTGAGCTTCAGGTAAGCATTCTCCAATGCGGCCTTCATGACACATGACAGCGCAGAGTCGCTGAGCAGAGACTGATAGCCAAATTCCACACACATGAGGACGGTCTCAACCAGGATCTTGGGTTCATGTCACACCAGCTGTAACCCCCACGACTTGCCTGGGCTTGCAAAATCTCACTAACTGTCCCAGCTAGAAACAATCTCTTTAACCTGTGCTTAACCTTCTCTCCACTCACATTGTCTGTACCTTTAAGACTTGATTACCTGTAAAGACTCACATTCCAACCATTATTTTGTAAATTGAGTTTGTGTCTTTACATGCCCAGTTTGTGAACTGAAATCCCACTCACCTGATGAAGAGCAGCAAGCGCTCTGAAAGCTGTTGGCTTTTTCTACCGAATAAACCTGTTGGACTTTACCTTGGTGTTGTGAGACTTCTTATTCTGTCATCAAACTAATTTTGTATCCAGTTAGCTACCTCAATTTGGATCCTGTGAGATTTAACCTTATGCAACAACTTACCATGCGGTACCTTGTCAAATGGGCAACAAATGCTGACCTTATCAGTGACGCCCACATCGCAGGAAACAATAACTGCATTTTTTAAAAACTGCATTGAGCTTACGCTGTACCTGGTCTGGGCATTCTCAAAATGGGAACGTGTTGCAGTAATGACATGTCTTGTATGAAAGCACTGAGCTGGAAATAAACCCTTTTGCAGTGATACAAACATATTGCAAAATGAGCAGCTTGCAATTTCCCTGGCAGTGTTTGAGCAGAGCTTTTGGGAACAGACTGTCCTCAACAAGTGAACCTACCCAAACATCATCCACACCCCGCCCCTCTCCTCTCACCACCACCCACACACCCACCTCCCGATTGGCCAATAATTATTCTTCAAATTCTTGGCTTTGTATTTGTTCTGCTGGCTGGTGTCTGTGGAAAGTTTAATGCTTACACTACAAGTTCTCAATTCAGTGCTGTGGTTATATTAGGATAAATGTGAAGCAGAGAAACACAAAGTATGAGGGGGCGTTACACGTCGCCTTGGGAAGTGTTTGGGAGCCGTTATATCATTCATCTACATCCTCAGGGTTTGCTCTCCCAAAATTGTGTAGTCGAATATTGTGCTCAGGCACTTAAAGGCCAACAGTATCAGAGACTGAGTTTCCAGCATTGAAAAATGGAGGGAGGGCTTAAAACAGAAGAACTTTGGAAGGAACAAAAGAGTTAGTAAGTGTCTGTAGCCTAAGGAACACCCTATTTGAAAGTAAGAATTTAACTGATTATTTTCATGCCCATAGTTTTATGTGGAATGCAACAGCACTTTTGCAAGGGTTTTTTGTCGAAAAGATTGAAACGAATAAACTGCATCAGTTGAGAACAGCCCATACATAATACAACCTTCTCATTCCATTGCTTGTTGCCTGTAACCTGTTCCCTTCTGCTTTCTGTCATCATTTTATTTTAACAGTTCATTCTGGGATATGGGTGATGTTGGCAAGCCAGCAGATATTGCTTATCTCCAGCAGCCCTTTGGACGTTAAAAGGGGATGATTTTGAATTCATGCGAGACTATAAAACGGATGATGGAGATTCTGCCGTCCATTTTATATCTCTGCAAAATTGGGAGCAACTTCAGAAAGGATGTGGATCCATTTTGGCCTGTTTTACAATATCATGCAAAGCTAAAGTCACCCCCAACCACATATTGTGGAAATCCTGTCATGGATGGGCCAAGTCAGATAGGGGTGACTGTTATCATTCCCTCAAAGATAGCAAAGTGAATCAGTTGCCTTTTACAACAACCCAGCAACTTGTATGGTCATTTTTGTGACTTAGCCAGCAAATTACCAGATTTATGAACTTTAATTTCATCAATTTCCATTGGGTTTGCTCGTCCAAATTTGTGTTGTCAAATATTGTGCTCAGGTACTTTAAGGCCAACAGTATCAGAGACTGAGTTTCCAGCATTGAAAATGGAGGGAGGGCTTAAAACAGAAGAGCTTAGGAAGGAACAAAAGAGTTAGCAAGTGTCTGTACTGTAAAGAACACCCTATTTGAAAGTAAGAATTTATCTGATTTCCATGGTAAGATTTATATTCACAACCTCCATGTTGCTTACCCAGTCCTATATGTACTAAGTTACCAAGCCCAATAAAAAACATAATTCATTTACATTTTTATTAGTTAATTAATTATTCCCAAAATTTGTGTGAAAAAAGACATTTTGTCACAGTTTTTCTTCTCATGCCCATCAGCACAATTGCAAGAATGCCAAATATCAGGAGAAATTTCCAATTGTCCTGAGGCGTTCAAGATGAAAGGTTTTGACAAAATGGGTGGGATTTTACCGCCTTGCTCGAGCCAGACCAGAAAATACTGCCTGATGCCAATGGACATTTCCGTTGTCCACCCCTCGCCTGCTCCGATTCTATGGCAGGCAGGGCGGTAGAATTCCGGTAAATATCAGCAATACTCAAGTTCTGTACTATTAAACGTCTATAAGTCCCAAAATGTGAAATAGAACATAGAAATATTTAACATTGAAAATGAAATGCTATTTGTCTAAGTGCACTTCTCAGAGATAACTCCAGAGCATGCAAATAACCTCAAATGTGGTCTACTGTTCTATTCCCAGAGTGCACATTGCTGCAAAGGAAGCAGATGAGGACTTTGATGGGGCAGCCTACAGAATAATATTGAGAAGAATGCTTAGGGGAGTGATAGTCTGGCTCTGTAGAGCATAAACCTGCTGTTCTCTGTCAGGGACACACCACTTGTCCTCCAATCACTGCCGCTCCATCAATGCCCATCATCCAACCAGGACTGCTGCAGTCCATGTCACGACGGTGCAATCTGACTTTCTAGTGCCAGAGTAGCTCGAGGTCATTCTCCACGACTTCTGCAGCCTCTGCCACTGAATGTCAGAAGCCTTCCACCAGCCATATGTTACAGACACTGAGGTAGCTTTCCAAAGGAGCATTAAGACAGGTAAAGACACAGAGAAATCAGGCACTGAGGGAATACGCAAGAGTGGTTAGTTGACATTTGTGTGCAACATGGAATGATTTAATTAATACATTTGTTTGAAATGTTGCTTTTGTGGTGAATTATATTTCTGTATTGTGATCAAGCAGAATTTGTGATGGTCAGTGACAGACAGAATGTAAGATATGGATTGATAGTGAATGAGGATTTTGTGTTGCGGATACAAGAATCACATGTGCATGAGTTCTTCACAGACAGCCCAGCCAACAAAGGGTTTTCTAGATTGCCTTTTCCTCTTCATTTTCCTCTTCTTGATCCATATTACCATCCTAGTTCTCCTGCTCCTCAACTACTCTCTATGCAAAGGTTGTCTCTCATGATGGTGAGATTGTGCAGCATGCAGCAAACTGTGATGAACCTGGACATCGCTCAGCTGATAATTGAAGGTTAGCACAGCATAGCGTCTATTATATATATGCTACACATGTGTATGTGCCTTGTGCAGCAGTCACCAGCCCTGTGGTCAGCCAATCGCTTTTGTCACCCATTTGGCACCCTTTGATTTGCTGTGCTAGCTCAAGGGCAGTGGACTGATGCAGAATGAAAGCATCATGACTGCTGCCAGGATAGCTGGCATTGACCTGCAATGGGCATTAGGTAGCTGGATGTGAGTGGTTGGAATCGCTGTACATGCAGCATTTGCAAAACAATGTGCATGGGAATAGCACCCATGCCTAACACTGCCACATGTCCACCCTATCTCCTTCCCTCTAGCAGAAGGAAAAGAAGCATAGTTAGCGCTCAATCAATAGAGAACCTCAGTGATCCATCTCCCTTGCGCAATATTGGATGGCTAACTGTGAGATGTCACAAAATACCTCCATTCCAGTTTGGAAGGAAGTAGGCATGTAAAATTTCACCACCATAGACATCTTCACAGGCACGGTCAATGTGGTCCTCGCCCTACTCTGAGGTTGCAGATTGGAGTGAGGACACTGCTGCTAACTTGATGGGTGGGATGTTACGATCTCGCTCATCCTGAAACTGTAAGATTCCACCCAAGGTCAACGGACCTTCCCGTCTGCCCCTTGCTTGCTCCGATTCCCGTGGCAGGCGGGAAAGTAAAATTCCAGCCGCTGTTTCTCACTGAGGTTCAGGTAAGAGAATGGCACCCTGAACACTCTGGATAGATATGGCCTCATAACACCAGGTTGAATACTCACTTGATGAAGGAGCAGTGCTCTGAAAGCTCGTGACTTGTGCTACCAAATAAACCTGTTGGACTTTAATCTGGTGTTGTGAGACTTCTTACTGTGCTTATTCTAGTCCAACACTGGCATCTCCACATCACAGATATGGCCTCACACTGAGACACCTTCTTCTACCTCTTCCTTCTCTCACTCTGCATTCCTTCTGTTCATTTTCTCAAACATGTTGCAACCCTTGAGGAATGTATACTAGGACATGCATGGCTGGAAGCAACTGGTTCATGCAGAAGCCTTGAAACCCACAACAACTCCTGCCACGCCTAGGCTTCTGAACTTTAGTTCATAGAAAGAACAAACCACTTGTAGAATCAAAGCAACTGCCAGAAGAAATTATCCAGCAACTAAACTGTAAGTAGTTGATGATCCTTTAAATAGTGCACGTGGGGGCCCTTCTTGCTGCTAAACGCATGCTCAACTGTGTGGGGTCAAGAGAGGGCATTAGCTGGAACTGCACTACTAATGTCATGATCTGTCCAATCTGCATACTTCCAGCAGCCATTCAGTGCACTTTCATCAATACGGCGTCCTGCACGTTTTGCCCCAAATGTATACATATATGCTGCAGGCACCATGATGGAGATACAGAGTCACTGCTAGCACTCACAAAAGTGGCAGGCAGCCCTGCTTTTGCAACCCTTTGGTTTAATTTCTCTCAGGTTTTGTTTACAAGCTGAAAATCTATCAGGCAGCAGCGACTGAATGTGAATTCTGTCTGCTTTAGTTCTCTGTTAAGTCACATATTTGGGATAACTTGAGAGGTACACTATTCGCTGTCCTGGTGGAAATCTTTGTATTACCCTGTGGATATTTATCACGGCAAAGATCTTCAGGAATCAATCCAACTTTTACTTCCTAAGGTCAAAATACTCCAACAGGGCCCCAAACTGAAATTGAAATTTTTTTTAATAAAATTGAAATGGAACAGAGCTTTGTTGCATTGTGTTGTATTGTGGTTTTGTGCCAGGGTGCATTTACATGACGAACGTTGAAGGATTTTACATTTTTGTCAATGATGGAATGCAAGTCAGAGTACTGTTTTGCCCTGAGTACATGATTGTCATCAGTTGTTGGGGTTTGTATGGAGAAGTTAGAAACCTGCAGGGTAAACTGACTCCTCACTTCCTTGTCACAGTGCAGATGGTTTTAATTAAGTGGTGGCGTTCTTTCAGCTTCCAGCACCTGTAACTTGCAGGCTGTAGTTTAACAGATAAGGAAATGGACTTTCCAGCACTATAGCCTAGTCCATGGCAGAAACCTTTCAGTGAAAATGTATCTGTTCCTTGCTTATTCCTTCAGTTTCAACACTGATAATAATTTGCAACAGTGGGCTTTGGATATTATTATGATACTGACTCCTTAGCAAATCTGAGCAATACCCCTGACTCTCCAGTCACACAGGCAGACAAAGCATAGCCGCAAATAAACACATTTATTCACAGGCACAGATCTTCTGCCAAACTTAATGTTCGCAGCAGACATTGAAAAAGACAGTCAGCTACTTGCTAACTTTAAAAATCAAATTTGATAAGTTTCTTGATTATTCAGTTGACCTTTTCACAACCATCCAAAGTTTCTTTCACATGCATCGCTGATAAACTGCAGTCATTGCTTAGCTGAAATGGGAAGTACCTTTTATAAGTTCTCACTGACTGCACTCCTTAGGTCTCCCACACAATTTGCTGCTTCACATCAGTATAGCCACATGGTTAGAAACTAATCTGTAAGAACATGTTTATTCTCAGACATAGAGTTGGAGAATGTATGTTTCCATTGGACAGGTGGCTGTGTTTTGATGGTATTCTGAACTATAACAATATGGCTATATTCAGTGCATTTTTTTGCAGACATCATTCTCATTGGGCCAGGAGTTTACAGCCTCGCTTGTCCCGAAACCATAAAATCCCACCCAAGATCAATGGATCTTCCCATTGTCTGCCTCTCACCCACTCCAATTCCCATGGCGGAAGGGGAATAAAATTCCGGCCATTGTATTTTACACTTGCTTAACCTTGTGACAAATTTGGGAGCACCTAAAGCAAAAGGAGAAAGAACTAGTCACAGGTTGAGCTGGCTATTCAAATTAAAGCTTTCTTCTAAAGTTTCCTACTTGGGTTCACAGCAAAATGACAATTTACATAAACAGACACAGTTCCTTATATTGCCTGAATCCTATTGTCTGTTGAGTCTATTTGACTGCTTAGAGCTAAGGATTAAAACAAAGCAAGTTGGCACTTTGACTAAGGAATACTCTTTTGATCATTTTTGTCTTCTTTTCCAGCTACCCCCTCAAAGCATCTCCCCATCCCATCACCCTAACTGGCATACATAGAACCCTGAGAACGGGAATGGGATCAGGGCAAGTATTTTCTATTCAGTCAGAAAGATGAACAGATCCATGTGAACTCTAATTATCTTTCACATGCCTGCTAGACTTTGCCTCATTGTTCCCCAAACTTGTCAGAAAACTGCCAATGCTACAGCTTCTCACAACCCACCTCCTGGGTCCTATTTTCAACCCTTCCCTTTCACCGCGGCATGCCGGAACTTACTCCCACACCAGGCTGGCTGGACCACTCCGTCCCCCTGTGCATGCCTGGCTTTCCATATGCCAAACCACCTGCCCCCATGCCTACTCTCCTGATCCTAGGTCCATCAGACCCTCCTGCCTTCCGGACTCAAAGCTGAGACTCCTAACCAGAGTCCCGACCACACCCCACTTCCAACTTGGACATTAGTTTTGTCAGAACAACCCTGCCTCCCCCTCCCAAGCCTACACTCAGACCTCTCAGAATTATTGAGTCATTGCCTGGAGGAATCCCAGACAGATGATGCCCCAGCAACTAGCATCTGGGACACAGGACAGCAAGGCAAATTCCAGGATAATCCCATAAAATATGGGACAGTTGGTCACCATGGGTGAAGACTCAGGGCAGACTCTATGTACAATCTGATAACTGGCAAAACTTGATAACTAGCACATGGGCTGCAAGTGTATACAAACTCTGTCCAATCTATAATTTATAAGAGTGGGGAACACTACACATTGATATGTGACACAGACTTCAGTAACTCTGTTCCCTGATTACAAATAAAATGCTCCAGTAAACTACAAACTACTACAGCCAAAGGCAGCAGAAAAAAATCAGGTGGCGCCTTTCCATTTGGATTTCCCAGTTGTTCTGGTTCTCCCCAGCCGTGCCAGTTATTCCAGTTAGAGATTTGATAGATTCCATTGCAGTGTTCAATTGGCTTCAGTTGATCTTTCCTCATGCAGTCAGGCTAGATGTTCCTCTCAGCCTCAGGGAGGTAGAACTGTTTCTCCAGATAGCTTTAGTATATTACCTTTCTCTCCTAAGGTAAACTTGAAGAAAATAGCAAGCAGAACTCAGCTTAAAATTGGAAATACTCTCACTGATCAATCTAAAGTTTCATAAAAGAGATGAAATGTGGTATATGAGACATGAGGAAGCTTTCCTTTCATAATCTTCCTCCTAAGAAGATGGACATTCATTGTTGCTAGTTACACACGTGTCAACCTATACACCATTTCTCATGGGGTTTGTTATGTTCTTTTTGATAAATGTGCTTTCCTGACTTATTATGCTCCATGCAGTCCTGTATAATATGAAACAAAGCTTGCAGGGCTAGCATTGCATTGCTTGTGTTTTTCCTTTCAAAAACAACCTTATGTGGTTTGCCTGGTGACTGAAAACTGTGCAGGACTTAGAAACATACAATGCCAACTCTTATGATGGCTATCTATCTGGAGAAAGCTTTCCTACCAAAGATCCACTCTTTCTTTGCTAATAAGCATCTCCCACTTTCTCCTCCATTTGAGTAGGTAGGACCCTGAGACAATCTTATTTGTGAATGAAGTGTTTGTGACATTGACTCATTATTGTGCCTCAACAGATGCCCCTGGGAAACTAATATATTCTTGTGTTCAAATGGTCCTGTAAGCTCTGACATTGCAAGGTTGGGGCTCTCCATTTGCATCCACACAATCCCTCACTAAAACTCTGTCAGTTCTACTTAGCTTACATAAACACAGTGGCTACAAGAGCAGGTCAGAGATTAGGAATACTGCGGTGACTAACTCACCTCCCAATACCCAAAGCCTACCCACCATCTACAAGGCACAAGTCAGGAGTGTAATGGAATACTCCCCATTTGCCTGGATGGTGCAGCTCCAACAACACTCAAGAAGCTTGACACCATCCAGCACAAAGCCTCTATAAATATTCAATCCCTTCACCACCAACGCTTAGTAGCAGCAGTGTGGACTATCTACAAGGTGCACAAAGATCCTTAGACAGTTCCTTGCAAACCCATGACCACTTCCATCTAGAAAGACAAGGCAGCAGATAAGTTCCTCTCCAATCCACTCACCATCCTAAGTTAGAAATATATTGCCATTCCTTTACAGTTGCTGCATCAAAATCCTGAATTCCCTCCCTAATGGCATTGCGGGTCAATCCAAAGAACAGGGACTGCTGTGATTCAAGAAGGCAGCTCACCATCATCTTCTCAAGGGCAACTAGGGATGGGCAATAAATGCTGGCCAGCCAGCGATGCCCATATCCCACGAATGAATAAAAAAAACTTCCCCAGATTCCCCCTACATACCAAAGTGACACATTGCAGGTGACTGACTGCTCCTCCACGTGGTTTTACTCTCCAAGGTTTGTACACCTCCAAATAGGCACATTCCTTAATGTTGTTGAGCTTGATGAAGGCTTTGCCCCAACACAACAAAGTTCACTATAGCTGGCTGCATTGCTCCAGTACTGTCTTGTGCCTGTTTTCCAGTCCTACGCTACTCATCATTTATGACCGACAAATTTATCAGCACTTACTTTATTAGTCTATCATATTACTAGGGTGCTAAATCCCATATTTCTTTCCCAGCTATTTAAAATGGGGTCATATGTTATGTTTTGTTAGGGCACATCAAAACTCCTCAATGTCATAACAAGGGACATTTCTGACTTTTGGAAATAATTGTCCTCACTGCACTGGCATCACACAAGCCTTTTGATGGTCGATCATTGGCAATGATCGCAGCAAAGAACTGAGTCCAATTTCTTCCTTTTACCGTCAGTTACCCTTTGAAATATTGCATGTCGCAACAGCAATTGGTCTCTCCAATTGTGCTGTGGACTCCCTTTAGGAACAGCAATTGTTTGCGCACTGTGATGCACCTATAAATTATGTGGATTCACCTGACGAAGGGACAAACCCCAAAAGCTTGTGAGTTTACTATCAAATAAATCGGTTGGACTTAAACCTGGTGTTGTCAGACTTTTTACTGCACCTATAAATGCCCGATGTCCCTTTCATTTTCCTTTAGCCACCTACAGCATCATCATAGGCTCACTGGGTGCAGTCTCCCACTTGTCAATTAGAATGACATCTCCAATTACCCATCAACTTCCCAATGCTTAAGACACCACAAAATGATCAGCCCACTCAACCTTCTCTATCTCAATCAAGCAACCATACAGTTAAAATAATCTAGCGTCAACTTCCGAATCAACTGAGCATATTCCCCAATTAGCAATAACTCATTTAACAAAAGTGGGTTACCATCGTGTTAACCTAACATGAGATGAACAATCCAGATCACAATCACACTGTGCCATTAATACCTATTGTCAACTGCTGTTCTGAACTTTATATTGCATTTTAACTTTATGCCTGTATTTTTCTGGTGGCAAATAGAAGGCAGCAAAATCATAATTGACACCGACCGCCTGTCATGCTTTTTACTGCAATGTTATACACTGGGGACTAATATGAGTTTCACACTATGCACTCAAGCCTATTTTGAAAAGCAATAAAATGTCACTTTGTTAGATTGGGCCATTGGCTGATTGTTAAATTAATTGACAACCAGGCTGTTTACATAGAAGCAAAATATAAGTAATAAGCACATATGGCTTGCATAGTACTTAAATGATTGTGGAAACAGTAACAGAGTTCAAAGCTCAGTGGTTTCTCCCGGAATATTTTGGCTAAGTTGATGGTAATGTAAGTTCTTGGTGAACCCCTCCCACAGCAACAAACAAAGAACAGAACATCTGTGAAGTACTGTCCAGAAATTATCTGTCTTTGAAATGGGACTGGAGTGTTAGGAAAAACTGTATTATTTCTCACCAGTCTGGTGAGTATATTATTTCTGGCACTCAACTGGATAGGGTGCAACCAGTATTCTGTTGGCTGCCTTTTAAAGTGTTCTACAGTCTCAGGCGTAGCGTTTTGAAATGTTGACTGATGTGACAATACTTTGATGGTTGAAGCAGTGATATTTAATTTTGTCCCAGCTGGTGACCTTGAACATGTCAGTGTTTCAGGGACTGGATCAACCAAATAGGTTAGATATCTCCCACACCCCCTCCCATGGAGATGTGTCTGTCTCCAAACAATTAGTATATTGTCTCTTTGTCCTTCAAAGATAGAGGGTCTAAAGTCAATTTTAAATTCACAAGTCAAATGGGAATAATGTAATGTGGAGATCTTTATTATACGAGGAACCACAGAGCAATAATGAGGTTGATGATTTTCTATCTTTGACAAGTAATGGGGTTAGTTATATACTTGTATCTTTCACACAGCATATGTGCAAAAGTGGTCTATATACTTTACATTTTTGGAATTTTACAAGCCTATTAAACTAGCAAAATAATATCACCAACATACACACACACTTCTGACAGAGCATGCATTAAGTGCTGTATTTATAAAGGAGTTTGTGTACCTAATAACTACTGACAACATTAACTCTATAACATGAACATGCACTCAGCAGCCCCCCACAGATGCTATTTAAAGGGAACATCAACTACTTACAATTCAGTTGATGGATTATTTCCTCTGGCTGTGCTGTAATTCGGCACATTATCGGTGCTTTCCCACACTTGGTCACAGTTTCAGTAGTCTACATGGAGTGGTCTAACTGACACTGAAATACTAATTTGAAAAAGGTACATACAAGGGCCCACAGCTTGCAGACATGAATGGACCTGTAGGACTCCCTCTTCGCATTGAGCATAAAAGGGAGAAAGGGCAGAGGCTGCAGAAAACAGGACAAGCTACTACTTAAGACATCATGATCCTTGCACTGTTTATGGGCCTTTTCCAGTTTAATCCCTAATGTGTTCTTTTAATTGTCCGACATCTCAGGCAAAGTCTTCAGCTCCACTTTTATGAGTAAAGGCAATTTGTACACTGGTAACCAACTTATTGTAAAAGAGCAGCAGGGTTCAAATAAATTGTTTCCAAAAGTATGTGTAGTAGTCTTTCTAATGTCCACGGTTGGAGATGAGGAGGTGGGGGAATGTGAAGTGTCAATATTCATGGACTGGGCAAGAAAAAAGAATGAATAAGGCAGAAAGCAACAACACAGCAATTAGTTTAAATGCCGGGGGAGGGATTGTAATACACAGATTGAGAGAAAGAAGGGAAGTCAGATATTTTTTATTCATATGTTAATAGTAGTGTAGCACAAGTTACCTAAGTAAGATATTTGAAGCAAATGGAATAAAGGAGCTAAAAATGCCAGAAGATCTATGAGTGAATGATCAGATGCACTAGTGAACGAAACAAGATTGACAGCGAGATGAAGAAGTGGCTCAGTGTGGTTGACAGATTGGTATAGCAATCAGATTTTTTTTTAAAGCCTTATTGGCTTTTCCTGTTTCTGAAAATGCTTGTGCTCTTGAGGCAGATTTTTTCAGATATAAGTTATGGGTATAATGGGGATATGTTCCTGGATCGAAATGTTACTCTGAAAAAGCGGCAACATGAAGGAAGAAATAAAATGGGCAACACCAAAGTTCTTCAATGCAGCTGACAGATTGGAATTTTATACCTAGTGTTTGGAAATTCAGAGCAATTTTAAGGCCTGTAGGCATGTTACACAAGATGTAAGATTGCACCACATGATGATGTCTACAGTGCTAGCTGCCGCCAGTCCTTGTGCCTTTCCTGATCATCCTGAAAATCCACTGAGTGAGAACCCAGGGCTTACGCCCATTCTTCTGTTTTAATTGCAAACAAACTCCGGGGCTTTATTCAGTATTGACGTCAGTATAAAGAGCGTACTGACTATTAGTGATTGCCAAGCTGTGAGTGAACACTTGGGCCTGTTATACTTTTACACACTATTTACACATATTTATTTTTTCAGTGGTTTCCACCAATCCTGTGCATCTAAACCTATAAAATACTTTGGTAAGTTGACTTCAGAACATATCTAGCCAATTAACAGAATGACGCAGGTCTATGGAAAAGTATGTGCTCAACATAATTTTAAAAAAAGGCCAACATACTGTATATAAAATCTTCAGCAGCATTGGACTGAGTGAAGCAAAGTGGCAAATATAATCCATTTACCCTTTGAACCTCATGGACAGGAGTGGCAAAGCTACTCTCTTCAATCAGTGAAAATGTTTAACCTCCTTGGTTTAAGAAGGAGGCAAAGTGCTGCAATGTAAATGAGGCAGCATTGAGGCTTTTAAAGAACAGATATACATTTTACAAGACGGTGGTTTCATTTCCTCAGAGGCCCTCCTTCTTGGTGGAAGCAAGGGTTTAAAAGATTTTTATCTGTCTGCAGGGAGGCTAGGTACTGGGACTGGTAATTCCAGTAATTCAAAGGCAATAAAGTCGGTATTGGCTGCTTGGTACTGTGGAGTGATTAACAGAGAGCCCTCGATTTCAATCTATGTTGATTAACTTCTTGAAACTGCCTTGCCACTTGCATTGGAAGGGGTCAAGGAACAAGGTTGTTTCTCTCTACCCTCTGGAGAGCATGAGGGATACAGTGCTCCAGGCAAGCACAGAAACCCAGTCTGAGTGCCTTGCCTCTGCGATGGCCGCAGGCCTTCCTATGGAGGGGCTATCTTACACCTGCACCTCCCCAAAATCCCTTATAATGGTGGCCAGGCTGATGAACCTATTTTTTCCCTTTCATTTGAAAAGGCTGAATGAGGGTACCTCTATTTCAGGATTCCTTCTCCCTCACTTACCTGTCATTATATCCCATTGTTCCTGTCAATGCCTCTGATTATCCTACCAACTTCAAGGACCTGCCCTCCATCCCTACTTGGATGGTGAGCCTGCCCTTTGATCACTAATTGGCCAATCTGGGGAAAATCACAGGGAACTGACTTTTCTACAGAGTGCAGGCTTCTGACTCCCACCTGGAGCAGCAGAATGTTGTGATGGTCCATGGTTTCAAAACATGTATTTTCTGAGACAGACTCACATTGAAAACAAAAGCTGAAAAGGGAAACTAAGAAAGGAAACTGGTCTTTCCAGTTTCTAAGGAAGCAAAGACTGAAAATAGATTGGAAACCAATAGTTTGGAGGGATCTGGAGCTGATTATAGCCTGATAAAAGGCTAGACTAGAAAGGCATCAGAGCTCAGATGATGATCCTGGCAGTGCAGTACAGGCAGGCTGAAGAAATCAGAGACTTGATCCTGAAGTTGAGAATAGGCAAAGATAGAGTTACTGTGGCTGTTTCTGTTACTTAAGTATGACATTGATGAACCTACACCATCCAGACCATTGTAGGCAGAGTTGATGAGGTTCTACAGACATTTGTCACTTATGGTGAAGACAGCAACTGTGAAATTCAGCTTAGTCGTGCAAAGGGCAACAAGGTGGCACAATGATTAGCACTGTCGCCTCACAGCACCAGGAATCCATGTTCTCCCCATGTCTGCATGGGTTTCCTCCAGATACTTTGGTTTCCTTCCACAGATGCGCAGGTTAGGTTGATTGGCCATGCTAAATTGCCCCTTAGTGTCAAAGGGATTGGCAGAGTAAATCTATGGGGTTGCAGGATAGAGCCTGGGGCAGATTGTTGTCAGTGCAGACTTGATGGGCCAAATTACCTCCTTCAGCACTGTTGGAATTCTATAAAAGTCATTAGCTGGGGTTCAAGCTAAATTCTACAGGAACTGGAGCTGAAATCTTTTATGAGAAAGACAAATTTTCAAAGACTTTGTGACTGAGATTGAGGACATACAGGCCAAGTGGACGACTGATTGAGCCAATGTGTGAGATCTATCTTTGTTGTTGCTTCCATTTAATGTGTAATTTTATAATTTACAATCAAACACAATTTACCTCTTAACTCATTGACTTAGGCTGGTACTGGGTTTTATAATATGGGTGATCATCTAAGATGGTGTTTGCTTTGTTTGACACTTGTATAGTAAAAATTCATTTGTTTAATCATAGAATCACAGAATTCCTACAGTGCAGAATGAGACCATTCAGCCCATTGAGTCTGTACTGACAACAAAGCATCTCACCCAGGCCCCATCCACATAACTCCATATATTTACCCTGCTAATCCCCCCTAACCTATATATCTTAGGACCCTAAGGGGCATGACCAATCCACCTGATCTACACACCTTTGGACTGTGGGAGGAAATTGGAGCACCTGGAGGGAATCCACGTAGACATGGTGAGAATGTGCAAACTTCACTCAGTTACCCAAGACTGGAATTGAGCCCGGATCCCTGGCACTGTGAGGCAGCAATGCTAACCACTGTACCACCATGTGCCATGGAATCTTATGGTTTCATTCTTCAGTAGGAAACTGGAAATTCAGATTTCTTCTTTTATTAAAAAAGCTACATTTGCTTCATGTGTGTGATGTATAGTTTTTGTAAGTGACGGTAAGCAGGACAGTTCATCCCAGATACATGAACTATCAAATGTTAGCTCAATCTGCGAACATTTGCTACCGAGGTTTGTAGAACGACAGCATCAGGGGAATCTGACCTATTTTATATTATTATCAGGGCTATATCACTCAAAAGCGTGTCAGAGAATTTTAATTTCAGCCAACAGGACCCTTTTTTGCACATTAATCCTTAGTTCTCGGCATAGAATGGATGTTCATAGTAAGTGAACCATTTGAAGTAAGTTTGTTCATTGCTTACAGTAGAGAGAGAAATGACTGTATTTTAGAACAATATCCATTGGCTGGAATTCTCCAGCCATTCATGCCAGCAGGATTCTCTGATCCTGCCAGCGGTGCATCCCCTGCTGTGGGCTTCCCACTGGTGTGAGGTGGCTTTAATGGGAATTCCCATTGACAGCAGCAGGACCAGATGATCCCATCACCAGCAAACAGCGCACCACCTCCTGCCACCGAGAAAAAGTTTAGGCCAGAGAATCTCACCCAGTATAGCAGTTTCTAGTGTGGTAATTTCTTCAAACATATTCTCGAACATGCTAATCTATATGATTAGATCACTTCATTTTTCTAATTTCATGATTTCTGCTGATAGAAATGTCATGAATGATAATTATAGGTAGCTCTCACAGCCATATCATTACCAATTGAGTATGTTAACCTGATGGTTATGTTATTGAGCTAGCAATGCAGAGATTGTGAGTTTAAATCTCAAGGCGACCAGTTGAACTTAAAATCTGGTTATTTCAGGGTGTGATAAGGACCAAAAATGGCTTTATTTAATTATTGGAGTAAAACTGCACCCCCTCCCCCACCACCCCTTATTAAGTTTTGAAAGATTAAAAGCATTCCAAAGACTTGAAAAGTTTTTAAGATGGTAGTTTGCATCACTGTTCCTTTGCAAATTCCAACACCATTAACATGGAGGCAGCCTGTTTACCAGAACCCATCAAAACTAACCACTTCAGAGGAATTCATAAAACATCCATACAGCAACCGGGTGGAGAACAAGCCATTAAACATAATTACTTTGGAAAATGGATTGGCTAAGAAAGGAATTTGTCCAACCAAAATCTAATCAATGCACGGCACTGGAATTAACTAGGTATGATCATGTTTGCGTAACTGATTAAGTGGTGAGACAGATCATGTGATGGCCCAACTTAACTCTGTTTTTGTTTAAGAAACGAACTTTCTCCAAGCAAATAAACAGATGCAGAAGAGATGCTTAAAAGTAAGATTCTGAGTGGGGCCCTGTCTCTCCCTCACCCATCCTGCAAACCGGAACTCTGCCTGCTGTTTGACCATCAATACTCCACAGGAGATTTTTAAGAACCAACTTAGCAGATGATGCCTCAAGAATAGAAGATAAATCATCCATCAACACCTTGAAATTATCTAGATGCTAGGTCCTGAGGGACCACCAAGTCCAACTGACATCAGGCAAGTCACCGATATACAAGATCTGTATATTGTGTACCTTTACTGGATGTCCTCCCCTAGCTTACTTGTGTGTATGTGTGTGAATCTTTTAATGCAAATGTGTGTGAAAGTACTTTTATTATTTTCACTTCGACCAAATGTTAAGTACAATAAAGATTACTCTTTTATTTTTAAAAAAATTATAAAGAAACCTGTCTGTGTGTTTCTTTTACAGTTATGTAAACAGTTAACACTTGCTGAATTGGCAAGCATGTCCTTTCTAAAAATCTGTTGCAGTAAATGAGGTGAAGAGAAAGAGGGGAGCTCTTCCCCCTCACCGGATCTTAACACCCTGCGTCATGACAATAATGGCTTTCATGATTACATAAGAACATAAGAACATAAGAAATAGGAGCAGGAGTAGGCCATCTAGCCCTTCGAGCCTGCCCCGCCATTCAATAAGATCATGGCTGATCTGTCGTGGCTCAGTTCCACATTCCCGCCCTCTCCCCATAACCCTTAATCCCCTCGCTTATCAAAAACCCATCAACCCGCGTCTTAAAAATATTTAGTGAGGCAGCCTCCACCACTTCAACGGGCAGAGAATTCCAGAGATTCACCACCCTTTGAGTGAAGAAGTTCCTCCTCAACTCCATTCTAAACCGCCCCCCCTTTATCTTGAGGCTGTGCCCTCTAGTCCTACTGTCCTTTCTGAGCGGGAAGAGCCTCTCCACCTCTATCCTATCCATCCCATTCATCATCTTATATGTCTCAATGAGATCTCCCCTCATTCTTCTAAACTCTAACGATTACAAGCCTAGTTTGATTACAGTCTCACCTTTTGAGGAAGTGGTGCCATAGTGGTAATGCTGCTTGACTAATAATCCACAGATCATGGGAAATGGTCTGGGGACCTGAGTTCAATTCCCCCCATGGTAGATGGGATTCCTTTAAGGATGCAAATCCATCGTCCTTACCTGATCTGGCCTCTGTGACACTTAAATGCCCATTGAAATGGCCAAGCAAACGATTCAGTTTAAGGGCAATTATGGATGGGCAGTAAAAGCGAGCCTAGCCAGAAAAGCCTAGATCCTCTTGATGAATAACTGAGTACATGAGTACAATAGGTTGCCAATGTTTAAACTGTAACTGCTTTTGTTATAGGCTCCTTAAGCAACTAGTTACAACATGTTCCAATGCTATTATGGATTGTTAAAACAATGAGAAACTGTTCAAACCAGTTTATTTTATTAGAGTAAGTTTTTATTGATAGTTTCTCAGTAACATTAATGCAAGTTCCTTGTAGTAGCTACATTGATCCTCGATGTATCAAAATCTCTTAATCTATTGAAGTTTTTTAACATTTAAGGATTTTATATTTTACACCCTGATCCCTTCAACAACAATCAATTTGCAGCTTCACTGTCTACCTGTGGAGCCTCTTTCACGGTTAAATAAATAGATGTTTAAAGAGGAACATCTGTGTGTTTGTTCATTCCAGTGCCCTGCACAGTTTACAGATGTCTCTGTCTGTGGTTTTATTTCTCAAAATGGTATATCGTGGTTTCACATCGATATTTAAACATGAATGGAAAGAGTATCTGCACTGGGCAGCATTTCACAAAAACACAAGCTGATTTGAACCCCTGGGATTATCAATGCTATCATTTTATATAATTATAAATACTTGACATTTGATCATGCACTCCATCCCACTCATTCATAATACATCTGGTTCTTCATTCCCAGGATAGTGAGAGAACATCCTTATCAAATTGTTCTGAAACATTAAATGATTTCCATATTATTTACTATCATATTGGAGTGATGTTTACAGTTGGATTGCCCTCTCGCTCCTTTATAATTACCTTAGTCAAGAGCTGCACAATCCTCCCTTGCCTTTTAACTCAGGCCTGGTGAGCCTAGGTGTAAAGGGGCTAATTTGGGGGGTGGGAAAGATAGATAGGATGTCAGAAGAGTAGTTTAGGGGTGTTGGGATAGTTGGAGATGATGTCGGGGACAGTCAGAGGATTGCCAGTGAAGTCAGGGCGTTGGGAGGGCAGTCAAGGATTGGGGGTTTAGTTGGGTGTTTGGGAAGGGTAAACGGGGTCTCGAGGATAGTGAGGAGTGGGGACTTCGGCCGAGGAGATGGGAGGGTAATTGTGGGGGTGGAGGAGCAGCCAGGAGGTTGGGAGGGTGCACAGGAGTTGGACAGTGTTAAGTGTAATGGGGGGTGGATGGTTGAGGGACAGTCAGGGGGTTGTACAGATGGTTGGGGTGTGGGGAGCCCCAGCCTATTCTCTGGAGTACTTTCTGGGTATGACCAACTACACCACCACCCCCACCCACCCCCCATTCTCTGGAGTACCTTCTGGATATGACCAGTTACACGCCCCCCAAACCCCGAATCACCCATAACCTGAGTGAAACCAGGTTCAATTGTGCAGACATAGATTATGGGAACTGCACCCCACTGGGGCCTTAAGCAATTATTTGTTTTGAGAAAAATCATTTCTTTCCTTTGATACTTTTTTCACAACACTGAGGCTTTTATAATTTCTGAGTCCCTAACCCTTTTTAAACTTTTTAAATTTCAAGTTATCACTGGTGAGACCTCAGCTAAAATATTGTGAACAATCCTGAACACCAGTCCTCAGGAAAAACATCACTGCAAAACCTAAACTTAGAAAAGATAGGACTATTTTCCTTGGACCCACAGCAGGTTAAAACCTAATCAAATAAAGGATTAAAATATGATAAGAGTTTTTGGAAAAGTAAATAGGGAAAAATTATTTCCACAGGTGAGTCTGTCAATGACCAAGGGTCATAGATTTAATATCGTTGGTAAAAGATTGAGCAGCAGATGAGGAGAAATCCCTTCCCTCAGAGGCTTGTTGGAATCTGGAATCATTCAGTTGAAAAGGTGGTGGAAGCTGGCTTCATGAGTAATTTTAAAAAGGAGCTGAATGGGTACTCAAAGGTGAGGAACTTACAAGGACAAAAGTAAGGATACAAGATGGCGGCGCAGTGGTTAGCACTGCTGCCTCCAGAGACCTGAGATCGATTCTTAGCTTGGGTCACTGTCTGTATGGAGTTTGCACGTTCTTCCCACTGTCTGCTTGAGTTTCCTCCAGGTGCTTTGGTTTCCTCCCACAGTCCAAATATGTGCAGTTTAGATGCATTGGCCGTGGCAAATTGCCCCTTAGTGTCTCTGGATGCGTAGGTCACAGGGATTAGTGGGGTAAATGTGTCAGGTTGCAGAGATAAGGCTTGGGTGGGATTGTTGTCAGTGAAGACTCAATGGGTCAAATGGCATCCTTCTGCACTGTTGGACTTCTATAGTTTCTAAAACAACTCTTTCAAAAAGGTAGCAGCTACACGAATGGCCTAAAGCATTCCTCTGTGCTGTAAATTTCTATGATTCTGTGTTATTCTTGCCAAAGTGTATAACACCACATTTCTTTGTATTAACTTTTCGCTGGAACCCAATCTATTAATTTGTCATTGCCCTTCCCAGATTCATTTTACAGTCCTCATCATCGTTTATCACATGTTGAGTTTTCCATCAAGAGAGCTTTTCTATCAGCTTGACTCATTTTCTAGCCCTCATCACTGAGACAGAAGAGGATAGTTTCAAATTTCACATGACAACTTGAGCACATAATATAGGCTAACACTGCAGTGCTAAACCAAAGGAGAGCTCTAATCATGCAGTCCCAGAATTGTTATGGAACAGAATCATCTGCACCGGCCCTCCAAATGAGCATAATGGCTTAGTGCCACTCTCCTGACATTGTTCCTTTCCAAGTAATCATCTAACACTCTTCTGAATGTCTCAATTAAACCTGTCTCCACCACACTTCCAGGTAGTGCATTCCAGACCCAAACTACTCATTGAGCAGGATTTTCTAGTCATGCTCGCCCCAAAACCAGAAAAGCCTGCCGAGTCAACGGACCTTTCTATGGTCCACCTTGCCTGCTCTGATTCCTGTGGTAGGTTGAATGGGAAAATACACCCCATTTTGTGAAAAAACATTCTCACATTGCATTTCCTTCTTTTGTAAATCATCTTAAATCCATGCCCTCTCAATCTTGATCCTCTTATGAGGGGGACCAATTTCTCCCTCTCTACTCTGTCCAGCCCCCCTCATGATTTTGAACATCTCTATCAAATCTCCTCTCAGTCATCTGCTCTCTAAGGAGAGTTGCAACTTCTCCAATCTATCCTCATATCTGGAATTTCTCATCCCTGGAATCATTCTTATAAGCCTTATCGGCACTCTCACCAATGCATTCACATCCTTCTTATGGTGCGGCACCCAGAACTATACACAATATTCTAGCTGAGGTCTAACTAGTGTCGTGTATAAGTTCAGCCTAAGCTTCTTGTTCTTGTACTCTATGCCCCAATTAATAAAGCCCAGAATACTCTATGCCATATTTGCACCTCTTTTAGAATTTTACTCCTCATTTTACATTGTCTCTCCATGTTTTCCCTATCAAAATGAATCACCTCACACTTCTTCATCTGCCATCTAACTACCCATCTCTGTCCTTTGAAGCTCTACATTGTCCTCTTCACAGTTTGCAATACTCCCAAGTTAGGTCATCTGCAAATTTTGCATCTGTGTCCTGCACACCAAGACCTAGGAGATGATCCTCCCAGTTTGCTGCACTGCTAGAGCAGATGAAGAGTTTAGCCTCAAAAGCTTGTTAGTTTACTGTCAAATAAATCGGTTGGACTTAAACCTGGTGTTGTCAGACCTCTTACTGTGTTTACCCCAGTCCAACGCCGGCATCTCCACATCACTGCTAGGGCAGCGCAGCAGTCGCGAGACTCAAGCAGAAGCTGTATAGCAGGCTTCCTGCTGGGCACCATGGCTCCCGTGCAACTCCAGCTACTGGAAATTGGTGCAGGATTGAATAAATTATGCTAATAATCATTTGCATATGATTAATGGGCCCAGGACTGAAGTCTCCCCCACCTGAAGTGTCGGGGCTGGCCCGGAAACATCCAGGAGCCCAGCGACCAGGTGTTTTGGGAAGTTGCATAGCCAGCATTGAGGAGCTGGCCAGCAATCGGGTCACCAGCAGTGCATATGCTAATCACCGCTATGAAAAATTGGCGCATGCACAAAGGCCCGCTCTGCGCTAGGCTGCAACCTCTTTTTAAAGGAGATTCATGGCCAATATCCCTACAATTTCCTCTCTCATTTCCTTCAGTATCATCAATGCATCTCATCCAGTCCTGGCCTCTTGCCAACTTTCAATGATAACAGTGTATACATTACCACCTCCTTATCAATTTTGAACACATTCAGTGACAGTGTTTCCTCCTTTGTTGCCACGACTAGGGTAGCATCTGCTTCCTTGCTAAAGACAAATGCAGAGTATTCATTTAGCATTTCAGCCATCCCCCATCCTTCATGTATAAATCCCATTTTAGGTCCTTAATCAGCCCTACTCCTCCGTTTACCACCCTCTTACTACTTATATGCCTACAGAAGATTTTGGGATTCCTCATTATGTAGATTGCCAGTCTTCTCTCATAATCCTTCTTCACTTCCCTAGTGAGCTTTTTCACCTCCTCTCTGAGCATTCTGTATTCCTTTTGGTTTTCAACTGTTTATTCTACCTGTTATAAGCACACTTTTTCTTCCTTGTCTTAATTTCTATCTTTTTTTGCATCCTGGAACCACTGGATTTGTTTGCCCCAACTTTCCTTTAAAGGCAATGTTAAGATGCACTTTAACAGACTTCATCACTGGAATTTTCCTGTCCCGCCCTGTCTCATCTGCTGGAATCATAGCGGGCAGGGGACAGGCCATGCAAAGCTCCATTGACCTCGGGCGGAATTTTCTGGTTTTGGGGTGAACTTGGCCGGAAAATCTGGCCCCATTAATAAACACAGAGAGATATTTATTATTAAGAATTGTACAGCAGTTCCATGACTATAGCTAGCTCCAAAAATGTCTCTGTCAATGAGCTTTTCTCAGCATGAATTATGATTCGTTCTCCAGGCCAGGTGACCCTTACTCTGCTGTGTTGCCCTTAAAGGGACAATCACCATAGGAAATATACCTTGACTGTGTCCGGATCATTTCTGTTTTGAAGGTGCCATTGTTCAGCTACAGTTTTTCCCCCAACCTTTCATTCCAATCTAACCATCCCAGCTCCATTCTTGCCCCATTGAAATCTGGTCTCCCCCAGTTAAATATTTTTATTCTTGATTGTCAATTTTTTTTTCTTATCATCATCCTAAATCTTACAATACACTGATCGCTATTTCCTAAATGTTGCCCAATGGCACTTGATCTGCTTGATCCTGTTCATTTCTAAGAACCATGTCTGACAGTGCACCCTTTCTTGCTGAACTGGACGCATACTGCTGTAGAACATTTTCTTGGACACAATCCAGGAACTTTTCCCCCCTCCAGTCTTTACGCTACCAATATCCAGGTCTACTTTTGGGTAATTAAATTCCTACTCTATAATGTTTGCATCTCTCTGTAATTTCCCTGCAGATTTGTTCTTCTACATTATTATCACTACTTTGTGGTCTATACACCGGGCAATGTGAGTGCATTATTTTTGTTCCTCTAGCTGAATTGATTCTGTCCTTGAATCCTCTGAGGCATCCTTTCTCTCTAGCATTGATATCCCTCCCTTTTTCCTTCCATTCTTATTTTTTCTGAACAACTTGCACCCAGGAATATTTAGCATTCAGTCCTGGTCTCTGTTATCACCACAACATCATGGCCAGGATTCTCCCAAAAAAAATGTGCCCAACAGGTGGGAAAACAGAAGAATTTCCTGTCTGTTTTTTGACCGTAATTAATGGAATGATTCTCCATATTCTGTGCATCACAGAGTGCAACAGAGAGATTCATGCTAGTAAGTAGAGGGTGAGGCCTCATCCCACTTGAGAGGTGGTAGCATAGTGTTCAGCAGGCCACTGCACATGCGCTGATTTGTCCGTGGAGAGCTTGGCGCATGCACATTGGACCTGCCCCACCATTGCCAGCCCCCACATTGCTGGCCTACCTGACCCCCCCATCCCACCCTGCCAGATCATCAGCCTACCCGACCACCCCCTGACCTCCTCAGGCCAGCTCCAGTTGCCCCCTCCCTCCCTCTCCCACTGATCCCATTGATCTCCCCCTAACAACCACCACTGATTGGCCTCCCAGTAGGTTCTGCCCCCCAGTAGGCCCCACCCCCCCTTTGGCCCCACCCCTCGGCACTGCCTGGTGCCTAGTGGGCAGTGCCAGAGTGCCTGGTAGGCACTGCCCATGGAGCACCCACCAACCCCCCTCCCCCCCCCGACCAGTCCGTAAAACTCTCAGGGGAAGCCTCAATGGTCTCTGTCCCCACCAGCGTGGTGAGCATGCCTGTCCCCATTGATGGTGAACAGTTGTAAACCCTATTGGTGGGAATCTCTCCTGGCAGGGTTGCGGGGGCGGGGACTACCATCCCGGTAATTACATGGAAATGACAATTTCCAAAAGGTAATCAGCCCCACGCCAATTTCCAATTTCCAGCACAAGGCTGATGGTGTGGAAAAACATAGTCTGGGGAATTCACAATTGGATGGATGCTGGTCATGAATCCTTCCATAGGCCCCCTGCTGAGGTCTCCCCAGACCGCTGAGCTACTGGAACAGAACAGCGGGCTGGGAAAATAGCCCATGTTTCCATGATGTAATCTGTGGCTGTAACTCTGCCCAATCTTATTGATTATACTTTGTGCATTCACATAAATGTACTGTAAGTGTTAATTAACTGTCATTATTTTATCCCTTACTCCAACTCCACTTATTAACTTGCTATTCTCTATACCAGTGCTTTCAGTCCCTCCCAATATGTTGTGCAACCTGGTACTCCTCTCTAATACTTCCTCTCAGTTTCAACATTCCTATCAAGTTAGGTTAAAGCTCCCCTGCCCCTCACCCCACACCGACAGCATTAACAAAGCATCCACAAGGAACTCAGTGCAAGCTGTATCCAGTTCAACCTGTCCAGCTTGTACAGGTGCCATCTTCCCAAAGCTGGTAACCAGGAATCTAAAACACTCTCTCCCATCTTTTCAGCCATGTATTCATCTATGTTATTCTCCCATTTCTGTCCTCACTTTTACTTGGCAGTAGGAGTAATCCGCAGATTACAACATTTAAGGGGCTGCTTGCTACTTTTTTGCCTAGCTCTCTAAATTCTGATTGCAGGACCTCATCCCCCTTCCTACCTAAGTCATTGGTACCAATGTGGACCATTATTCACCCTCCCCCAGAAGAATGTCCTACAGCCGGTCTGTGACATCCTTGATCCTGGCGCCAGGGAGGCAACATACGAACCTGGAGTCGTGTCTATGGCCACAGAAACGCCTCTCTGTTCCCTATCTAGCAAATACCCTATTGCTATTGCTCTTCCCCCATTCTTCCTCCTCTCCTGCATAGCTGAGCTACATGATGGTGTCACAAACCTGGCATTGATTGCACTTCTCTGAGGATCACGTGCCCTCACCAGCTTCCAACGCAGAAAATCAATTTCTGAGTAGGATTCCAGGAGGCACCTGCACTACCTGCCTATTTCTCTTGGACTGCCTGCTGGAAGTGTTGTCCGCTGGATGAGATGTTAACACTTCAGGTGAAGTGGTGATGTTATTAGGATGCAAAAGATTATTCGGCTGACGAACAAGGAATTATTCCAGTATCCTGGTCATTACATTGCCAATTAGCCACAACTGAGCATATATTAACTGGAAACTCATTTAATTGGCTTTGTACAATCTTACTGTGTATCAAATGATTTGCCAATACAACAATGACAGCATGTCAAAATTATTCATGCAAAGACTTTGGGTTGTTTTGTAGAAACATGATAAAGTGCTAAATAAATGCAAGGCTTAATTTCTGAACAGTTTTATCCCTTCGGTGTGAATAATATGTTGTAAATTAATCTATTTTTATAAGTGAATGAACAGTCATGAACTTACATTCTTCATTGGCTTTTCATTTGTTTTTAGGAAGCATTGGCAGTAGTCCAGCTGGCTAACAGTTTTTCGGTATAGATTAACCATGACAAGCAGCTTATTAAGGAGCAAACAGGAATTGTTGTGCGATAGCAAAGCAACTTTGTTATAGTGTTTTTCATCATTGTTTAGGCTGTGCTTAGTATTTGATAGCACAGAGGGGGAAGTGATTCAATCTGCAAAGTGCAGTTTCAATAAAAATTCAAAATATGTGACACTATTTTCGTGGCTTATAAAGAATTCAGTCCTTGTCTATTAACCAACCAGCACAGCACACTGAGCTGTTCTGAATGAATTAGCCTCTGTCATAGATGGGGACTTAATCATTGTGATTAATAACTTCTATTCTAAAGGATGAGAGCTTGTTTTCCATAGAATTGGGCCAGTGTGTATCTTTTAGTTGTCCCATAGATCAATGTCATACTAACTGTTGAATTTTAATATTGGGCAGCTCTTGTAAACATGGAGTTGTCTGATTGCTGTTAGGCAATCTTTCCATTCATATATGCACTGCTTTAGTCAAGTGAAGCTATTCATAGAGCATGTGGGAAGTGAGTCTGAAGGCACCTGTGGACTTCACAGTGGTGTTGGAGGGCTCTGGAGTTTCTAGTCAAGTTAAAAGAGTCTCATCTATATTAATTGAACCACTAAAATCACTGTAAAATATCCACTTGGCACTTACAGAAAATCACAGCCCCCGCTGTAAGAGTTGAGCTTCAGTTTCCATCATGAAGAATCAGACCTGACTCCAATACAGGGATTAGATAAAGTTAAAGATTTATTACCTTTGACTTTAGAGATCAATAAATTTGTCACTTTATCTGATGATCTTTGCAGAATGACCTCTGGTTAATTGCAAGACAAGGCAGCCATCTGCCCAGACAGAATCTAATATATTGAGAGTGATCTCTTTCCTTCTCCACACCATACACGACCAGAAAAACACAATCTGCTCCAACTCCAGTTCCAGTATTGTGAAGTACTTTAAATAATTTCCCATGAGAAAAGAACATTAATCATGTTTTAAGCATTACACATGACTGGAAACAATATGAGGAATAAGAAGGGTTTCCTAGCTTAGGGCATAAAAAAACAAGAAACACTTTCTCCTACATTGCATGGGATGGATGTGTATGATGCTGTGCCCTCTAATAATGCTTCTCAGTGACATTCAGTTTTTTGTTCCATTTGTTGACAATCTGAAGAATTCTAGGTACAAATCCAACCTACCCCTTCAATTTACAGTATCAAATTACTCAATTGTTTATTACTTGCCTTTTAAAGTTTTCATATAAATTATGCACTCACTTTATTCTCCCCACCTGCCTCTGAAGCTATATCACCTATGAACTGTTCCTCAGTTCAGATATTGTATAAAACTGAAAACATGGTTGCAGGTAAAATTCTTTGAGGAATTCCCAATGAAGTAATATTTGAAATTCCGCATATGGAAGTATTTATTCATTTTTTTAAACAATGGTTCTGATGCAGAAACTTTGCCTTTGCGCACTTGGCAGGAAGCTCATCCAGGAGATTTTGATCTTCACCTCAGGACTTCAATCTGGTTTGTATAAATACTGCCATTAGTTTTTGCTGCAATTGTTTGTTAGGTGATTCCATGGCAGCAAGGCTAATTCTCTCTTTATGGCAGTAATAAATGTCCTCTAATGCTAATAGTGTTTCGTTTTAATTGAGGACCTTCTTTGGACACAGGTGAGGTCCCAGAGTTCTGGAGGATAGCGAACGTGGTACCGTTGTTTAAAAAGGGTAGTAGGGATAACCCTGGTAATTATAGGCCGGTGAGATTGATGTCAGTGGTCGGGAAGTTGTTGGAGATAGGATGTATATGCATTTAGAGCATTGCGATCTGATTAGGGATACGCAGCATGGCTTTGTTAAGGGGAGGTCGTGCCTTACGAATCTGGTAGAATTTTTTGAGGAGGTGACAAAAACAGTCGACGAGGGATGAGCTGTTGATGTCGTCTAAATGGATTTCAGTAAGGCGTTTGACAAAGTCCCTCATGGTAGGTTGGTTGAAAAGGTTAAGGCTCATGGAATACAAGGACAGGTATCGAGATGGATTGATAATTGGCTTGGTAATAGGAGACAGAGAGGCAAGGGCCTGTTTCCCGTGCTGTGTTGTTCTTTGTTCTTTGTTCATTCTGAAATTATTCCTGGGTAATTCCTCTGCTATAGCTTCAAAAGAGGTCACCTACTTTCAGAGCCTACAGATTGTGGAGAGAGGGATTATCAGTTTTTTTGCTACCACTGGGTCACACCTGAAGGACTGGTATTCCGGCCAGCACATTACAAAAAATGATACAGTTATGGTAGGCAGTTGTGCAGTAGTATTGTCATTGGACTACTAATCCAGAAACCGTAGGGAAGATATGGGGACCAGGGTTCAAATCCTACCACGGCAGATGGTGAAATTTGAATTGAATAAAAACTGGAATTAAAAACTTTAATGATAATCATGAAACCATTGTTGAATGCCATAAAAACCCATCTGGCTCACCAATGACCTTTAGAGAATTTAATCTGTCATCCTTAACTGGTCTACATGTGACTCCAGGCACACAGCAATGTGGTTGACTCTCAAATGTCCTCTGGATGGACAATAAATGGTGGCCCAGCCAGCTATGGAATGTATTTTTAAAAAAAAACTAGCACTGGGACAGAGTGCAAGGATAGCAGAAGCATTTGAAATGTGATAGGTATTAATCCTGGAGAAAAGGTTAGAAAAGTTCAACCTGTACCAAAAGGAAAGGATTAAGTTGATGATTTCGCTGAAGTATTTTGAACACTAGGTGCAAAGGACAAAAGTAAAACCAATGGGGGGAAAAATAATATGGAATAGATTTTAGGAGGAATTATTTCACAAAAAAGTATGATCAATGTTTAAAATCAATTACCATTGAAAGAGACAAAAACAGAAAATGCTGGAAAATCTCAGCAGGTCTGACAACATCTGTGGAGAAAGATCCAGACTTGAAACATTAGCTCCATTCTCTCTCCACAGATGTGGTCAGACTTGATGAGATTTTCCAACATTCTTTGTTTTTTCTTTCAGATTCCAACAACCGCAGTAATTTGTTTTTACCATTGAAAGAGAGATTGATTGTAGAGACATTCCGAACACCACTGGATGCTGTCAGAAGTGTTTGAGTGCTTGATGTTTCTCTTGTGATTTCAAGTCAACAATAGTAAGCAAAAAGACTGTAACAAATGTGGCAGATTTTCGCTCTCCATTATTTCGAATGCAGTTGTAACCATGAGTATGGCAACCATAATAAAAACCAGCCCACAAACAGAGAACAAAGGAAATCTATTTCTTCACCCACCACCTTCCTCATGCCTTAATATTCAGAGAGATTAATTCAAAGTAGGAGAATTGGAAATAGAAACAGGAGTATGTTATTTGGCCCCTCAAGCCTGATCTTTCATTCAACTAGATCATGGCTGGCCTTATCTCAATACCATTTTCCTGCACTATCTCCCTACTCCCTTGATATATTTTAATAACTAGAAATCTATCCATCTCTGTCTTGAACATGCTTAATGACTGAGTCTCCACAGCCACTCGGAGTAGAGGATTCAAAAGATTTACCACCCTCTGAGTGAAGAAATTCCTCATCTTCTCAGTCCTAAATGGACTATCCTTTATTCTGTGTCCCCGATTCTAGACCTCTCCCCCTCCCCAGAAGACCGGGGAAATATCTTTCCTGCATCTAGCTTATTGAGCCCCGTTAGAATTTTGTATGTCTCAATGAGGTAAAGTAACATTGATTCCAACAGTGTATTATCCAAAATAAATACTCTCCTATTCACATTAACTGAAAAACTCCCACAAGGTTACTTCTGTTTCCATGACTATTTGTGGGATATTGTATTTCCGCACCAAACAGATTTAGTTTCCACATCTGTCATCTCATGAGTGCCATCGAGCTATTATGATTTCACAAGTCTCACTGGCACACTGGAGCATTTCAGCTTCTCTATGGAAAGTGCTTTATAAGGTCAAACAGAATGCCGTGTGGGTTAGTGATCTCCACAGCAAATTTTTAAAAATTAAAGTACATCTTTCAGTTAGCACTACTCACGTCATGGATTGCAGGAATTGTGAACTGGCTGTGAGATTAACCTGATTCCATGGAATAACTTTGTTTCCAGTCTCTGTGTTCCAAGTCTATCATCATAAATGATTCTACTGTTGGAAGGTTGCATAGTTACTGGGGAAGAGTGCGTGCATGTGATTGTCAGGGGTGGGGGTTGCTGTGGCGGGTTAGGGGATGGGTGGGGGTCAGTTGGTGGTGTATTATGGAGATCAGTATGGCGTTAGATTGAGGCATCTGGTGACCTTTGCATTTACCTTGGTGATGTCCACTAGGGCAAAAGAATTAGCTGATGCATAAACTTGTTATATGGTACCTCATATCTTGAGAACAACACAATCCAAATGTCATCAATCTTAGCTCCTTATGTTGGGGATTGTATATTGTAAACAAAGTGCTCCTCATGTGAGTTGCATAGAATATGCAGTACAGAAACAGGCCATTTAGCCCAAATGCCAGTATTTATTATCCACATTAGTTTCTTCCAATTCTATCGCTGCCGATGGCTGTATATTTTTATTTCATTCTCCATTACAAACTTATCCAGATTTCATTTCCCTTAAATGCAGATATGCCAATTGCCTCAAGCACTGCATGTAGTCGTAAAGTATAAAAAATAGTAAATTATGTGTCAGCATCAAATTTGTTGGGCATTTTTAAAGGTGAAAAATTGCAAGCAAGCAATTATTAATGCACCTCGAGTGTTGATTTCCCGTTGATAACATGAACAGTTTCAACCCATCTCATGGTGAGTTACTGATGAGTGAATACATGAGAAACAAATGAGCTGGAGTATATGACAGGAAATGTTGCTTTGGATGTTAGGTTTAGAGCTCGGGGAACATTCATGCTCCAAAATTACGACACAAAGTAAGGGCTCGTAGTAGCATGGATTACTGATTGGTCAGCGAACAAGACACAAAGTAGGCATAAATGTGTCATTTTCAGATTGGCAAGGTGTAATGCACAGTGTGCCACAGAGATCAATGCTGAGGCCTCAACTTCTTGCAATCTATATTGATGACTTAGACAATGGGGCTGAATATACTGTTACTGACTTTGCTGATTACACAAAGATAGGTGGGAATTAAGTTGTGAAGAAGACCTAAGGTACAGAATGAGGAGGGTGATAGATGTCATGGAGGCCGATGTCCAGCAGAACGTCCAGTTTCTGCCAGAGATCCATGCAGGGTTTATCTCCATCACTGTTTCCATGGGTGAGTTTCTATTGTGGTAACACGAGAACGCAACACAACACACGTGCTCTCAACTCCATTGGAGGATGGGGGTTTGGCGGGAGGGGTGGAGAGGTGCCAGTTCCTTCACTTTGAGATCAGCGTGCCTTTAAGAAAGTCACCCTGATCTCTGTGGAGCCAGCCTTGCCAGCGTCTTTAGACCTCGCTCCTCAATACATTATTAAACGTCCCCCTGCTTCTTCTTGACAAAGTGTCATGAGATCTGGAGAAAAAATTTGGCTCTTTCTCTGAGGAGAAGCACACCAGTTTCCAGTTAGAATTTGACACTTTGTCATTTTTTGGGAAATTCCTCCTAATGTCCAATGATGTCTTTCAATGTCATTATATTGATTTTGCGAAGTCTTGCCCTACAATTCACTGCCACACCCCCAACACCTATAGTTCAACTGCATCACGAGTAATTCTGGAGTGAGAAGTGTCCATGGCAGGGTCTTTCATAGCCTCGTGTAAGCTCTCCCCATGCATGCGGATCCTCAAGCCATCACACTCATCTGACTGCCCCTAGCTTTTCCAATGATGCCTGCTGGTGTTCCCTTTCAGTTCTCCATCCATGTTGCTTCATCTATGCCCACACACTTCCAAGCAGCACCTGTGCTCATTCAATGTGGACTGAGATTACTTTCGGTTTTAGAAACATGGCAGATCCTGCAACAACTGCCCGACATTCTCCTCCACTCCTGCACCCTCTCTCACTCTGTCCTATCCCTCCATTCCTGCATCAATTCTTCTTCTCCCCCACTCCTTCTCCATTTCTTATTCCATCCCTCATTCCTTCCTCTATTATGACACCTTCAGCCCTCCAAACCCCTTCCCCCATGATACCTACCCCACACTTATTCCTTCACCCCCTCCAAACCACCCCCGTGCCTCAGTACTCTCTCTCCCATGACACCTATCCCCCACAGCACCATCTTTCTCCTCCACTACCCCTTCCTCCTCTTGGACATCTTCAACCCTCCTAACACATTACTCCACCTTCCAGCTTCACCACTCAACATCTTCATCCCTCTACCCAGCCTTAGCCTCCCCTGACATTTTCACACACCCCTTCCCTAAGAGCTACTTGTTTGACAAACACCTAACCTTTCTCACCACATCCCTATCAGCACTTAGCAAAATCTTGACGTTCAAAAGCAAGTTGGAGAAGTCAGCAAATACAATGGAAGATGCTGCAAATACATCCCAAGCAACACTGACATCTATGGAGCCAAAGTTGCTGCGTAGATATCCCCCGCACCCCCCCCCCCCCCCCCCCAACCATCCAGGAGCTATTTCGCAGTGACGCCATGGACAAGAGGATCTACCCTCTATTCCAGGTTCCTCCAGGGTCCAGTAGCTCCAGGCCTCTAGTCTTCTCCTTGGATACCTGTGATGTAAGCAAGGCCCTAAAGCCTTGACCTTTTGCACAGGTGTTGGTTGAAGTGGACAGGTTTGGGAATTTAAGCAATCCCCAGAGTCTAAATCAGGGCAGGGGTGAAGGTGAGGCCCAGGAGGGTGTGCTAAGAGTGTTGGGACAGGAAGGCTGAGGTAGAGAGGGGAGGACGTGGACAGAGGACCTCCAGGAGGCCACACTTTCTGAGGAGGGTGTCTAATGTTAAAAGGAGGCTACTCTTGGAAATGCTCCCCACCCCCTTCCTGTTGAAGGCCTGGACCCCAGTTAATTTTTAGGTTTGTCCCCTGCCTCTGAACTCCTCCCACCAGCCTGAAAATTGAAGCTGGGTGGAAAATGGCTCTTAAATGGTCAATAATTGGCCAAAAGGCCCCAATTGGGGCATGAGAGGGTTTGCCAGACTAGGCCTCAACCATCCAAACCTGAATTTACAGAGAAGTCAAGGTAAGCAGGAGCCCAGTGGGAAGGTCATTCAAGAAATTTTATGATCACCCCATGCCTAAAATCCCACAAACAAGGGAAGGTAAAGTTTTACTTAAGGTCTTTGATCTGATCCATTAATGGTGTGATCATTTGGCATCATTTGGACTGGCTGCTTTCATTGTTTAGCATGAAGGTGTTGTATTTTTGTGAGGTTGGCACCATATTTCAAGGCATGCCTGGCACTGTCATGGCACGCACTCCTATTCTCCCCAGTTAACCAGAGTTAGTCACTTAGCTTAATATAATGGCAATTGAATGACGAACGTTCAAGTCCATCAGATTACAAATTACAGTGGAATATAATTTTGCTGATTTTGATTGCTCACAGCACCTCATTAGTCCAAGCCTCTGGGTTACCAACTCCCAATTTTGATCAGTTCTTAATTAGCATCAAGGCAGTGCCAACAACTCAATGGGAAGAACATAAAAACATAAGAAATAGGAGCAGGAGTAGGCCATCTAGCCCCTCAAGCCTGCCCCGCCATTCAATAAGATCATGGCTGATCTGTCGTGGCTCAGTTCCACATTCCCGCCCTCTCCCCATAATCCCCTCTCTTATCAAAAACCTATCAACCCGCGTCTTAAAAATATTTAGCGAGGCAGCCTCCACTACTTCAACGGGCAGAGAATTCCAGAGATTCACCACCCTTTGAGTGAAGAAGTTCCTCCTCAACTCCGTTCTAAACCGCCCCCCCTTTATCCTGAGGCTGTGCCCCCTAGTCCTACTGTCCTTTCTGAGCGGGAAGAGCCTCTCCACCTCTATCCTATCCATCCCATTCATCATCTTATACGTCTCAATGAGATCTCCCCTCATTCTTTTAAACTCTAACGAGTACAAGCCTAGTTTATTCAGACTCTCCTCATAGCTCAACCCCCTCAACTCCGGTATCAGCCTAGTAAACCTCCTCTGCACTCCCTCCAAGGCCAAAATATCCTTGCGTAAGTGCGGCGACCAAAACTGCACACAGTACTCCAGCTGCGCCCTGTACAGCTGCAGCAAGACCTCCCTACTTTTATATTCAATCCCCCTCGCTATGAAGGCCAGCATCCCATTTGCCTTCCTGACCACCTGCTGCACCTGCAGGCTGGGTTTTTGCAACTCATGCACAAGGACCCCAAGGTCCCTCTGCACCGTCGCTTGCTACAGTTTTTCACCGCGTAAGTAATAGTCCTTCCTACCATTATTCCTACCAAAGTGGACAACCTCACATTTGCCAACATTAAATTCCATTTGCCATTTCCTGGCCCATTCGCCCAGCCTATCTAGATCCTTCTGCAGACTCTCCACACCCTCCGCACAATTTGCCGTTCCACCAATCTTGGTGTCATCAGCAAATTTCGACACCATACACTCGGTTCCCTCCTCCAGATCATCTATATAAATGGTGAATAGCTGAGGCCCCAGCACCGACCCCTGGGGCACTCCACTAGTCACCAACCGCCAATCCGAATAGCACCCATTGACCCCCACTCTCTGCCTCCTATTTGACAGCCAATCCTCTATCCACGCTAACACCCTACCCCCAACTCCATGCCCCCTTACCTTCTGCAATAACCTCTTGTGAGGCACCTTGTCAAACGCCTTCTGAAAATCAAGAAAGACCACATCCACCGGCTCTCCTCTATCCACCGCCCTAGACACATCCTCATAGAACTCCAATAAATTTGTCAGGCACGACTTCCCCTTAACGAAACCGTGCTGCGTCTGCTCTACCAAACAATTCTCCTCAAGATGCCTCGCTATTTTCTCCTTGATCACGGATTCTAACATTTTTCCTACAACAGACGTTAAACTAACCGGCCCATAATTCCCCGCCTTTTGCCTGCCACCCTTCTTAAAGAACGGCGTAACATTAGCCGTTTTCCAATCTTCCGGCACTTCCCCGGAATCCAGCGACGTTTGGAAAATAAACACCAAGGAAGACTGGATTCGGCAGTATTATGTACAGATGTAACAATGATAGGCAAGTGACGCAAAGGTGAAATCAGTTTTTATCTCACATTGGCTCTCTCAATACCTACTCTGACCTCAGTCTGGCAGCTGTACCCTTCAGTCATGATGCTACCTTGAAGTCTCTCACCCAATGATGGTGATTCAGGATGTTGGCTGATCTGTATGTTTCTATGAGTACGACCAGGATTTTATAGGCCCTCCTGCTTGGTAGGATATTGCAATCCCACCGAACCAAATAGAGATTTAAATGGCCCACCACATCCCCTGAGGGAAGACACACCATGATATGGCCATATAAGCTTGGCCCCTGATGTTGGCAGTATGTTTATATATTAGGCCATGCGTCAGGTGTCCACATTCTGCTTTGTCCACAAATATTAGGATGAATTTACGGGGGTGGATGGGCTGGGTCTGCCTTTCATATGTTCAAGTCTGAAACCTAGGTCAATACTGAGTGCTCCATCGGGTATTATCCCTATTGAAATACTTTGTAGCAGTTTGATATAACGGAGGCAATTGCAAGGCCAATTGCTGATGTCTCAAATCAAATTTACATCAGACCAATTACAGACAGTTGATATTGTTTCAGCAAAGTGAACCAGTTGGGTTTGTAATAACGTTCTTTCATAGTTGCTATTAGTGATCCAAATTGAAACACAAAAACTGATATGGTGGGATTTGAACTCACGTTAGTAGATTAATAACCAAGGCATAATCATAATACCACCCTTGCTATTACTAACCAGCCTGTTCCCTTGCTCTCTGTTAGAACATAGAACATAGAACATTACAGCACAGTACAGGTCCTTCAGCCCTCGATGTTGCGCCGACTAGTGGAACAAATCTAATGACCTCTAACTTAAACTATTCCAATGTCATCCATATGGCTATCCACTGACCATTTGAACTCCCTTATAGTTGGCGAGTCCACAACTGCTGCAGGCAGGGCTTTCCACACCCTTACTACCTTATGATGGCCATGAAGGGTAGCATTAATAGTTCTTCCCCTTGGCTTCATGGGTACAACCTGCTTGTAGAGTGAGTGGAGGCTCGCACAATGGTAAGTGACAGCGGGGGTTTTTAAACCTGTTACTCTACCCGAACTGTTGTCTTAGATCCCGAGGTGAAGATTACCTGACAGTAAGCCTCAAGCGCGACCCTTTCCCTTGGTACATGATGAAGGGTGTTGGTGACTGAAAACTGGTACGTGGCTGAATTACGCTCTGTTGATTCTGCTGATATTTCTGATGTTGCCTTTGACTTTCTTCTCTCCCCTCCAATCCCTATATGTGTTTATTTTTAAGCTATTGATGTTACAGAAATATTACTCGTTGGAAAAATACATCTCCACAACACTCATCTGTTCTTTTTTATACAGACAATATTTTGAGTAGATTCACTAACAGATTGAATAGTTTAATTGAGGGAAAGTTCATGTTCTCATTGAACACCATTCATTTCATGTCTTCACATTGAACTTTATTTGTGTAATGATGTACTTTCAGAAACTTCATTAGTGAACAAAAACAAATTTACTTCGCGACCTCCAAGAGTTCAGGTTCAGCTGATTCTGAAATACCTCTGCCCTAGGAGAACTCCTCCCCCTGGGGTGATTCCCCACTCTGAGTCCCAGTTGGTTCCCAGGCCAGGTGGCCCTTAAAGGGACAATCACTACAATTTGTTACTTTAAACACGGCAAATATTTACAGGACAGGGTTGTGAGAATGGAATCAAAGACTCGCCACAAACACTAGTCAGCAATATAAGACATCCTCTCCATCAGTTTGGGTTGGATTTGAACACTAGGTATCAAAGGTGAAAAGGCCATTTACTCAGTTGCCGCAAAATCCAATTCCAGCATCTGTTATCTTTTTTAAAAAACTGCAGTGTTAACAAGTAACTAAAAACTGCGCTTTCTCAGTCAGGCACTATTCCATGGCTTTAGAGCAAACCACGGAATTTTGTTGCAGTTCATCTGGAGGATTGATTCCACTTGTAATCCTTTGTGGTTCTAAGAAACCCTTGTTCACTGAATAGATAATCCTTCAAAGTTTGTGTTCCAGAATTTGAGAATATATTATTTTATACACTTCTGAATTTTCAGTATAAGCTTCCAGCTGTGTTTCCGTAACAGTAAATAATATACACAAGTATTCTCTGTAACTTCAGCAGATAGTTTGTGTTGTATTATAGATTAATTGGAGAATTAAATTGGTATAACATTTGGAATTTTTATGCCTTTGTGTCTGTATAATTAGGAACATTGAAATGTAGGAACCTGAGCGGGTCATTCAACCCTTTAAGGCTGTACTACCATTCAGTACAATCATGCCTTGCCTGTACCTTAACTTCATCTAGGTGCCTTGGCTCCATAACCTACCCAAAGTGTTTTGTATTTTATGAAACTTAAGGCTGTTGATACTTTAAAAGCAATGTAAACTGACAAGCTAATGAAGTTAGAGAGTTGGGATTCACAAAGCAAGTGCACAAAATGCTTTTCAAGCCTAGCTTTTGTCATGTCTAACTACACTGACAGAGAATGTATTAATAGATTTGCAAGTGGCGAATACTGAGTCTTGGCAAGATTTCATACTCAAACCTTGAAGCTGTTATTATTCCATAGCAACTGAGTAACCCTTTCAGAGCAGTTTTGCTTGCTGTGATTTAATAGGTTTTATCAAACCTGTTAAGCTATTTATGGTGCCAATCCACAGTGGTTTGTAGTTTAAAGACTCATGTCTAGTGTTTTTTGAGCTTTATAAATGATTGTGGGGATTAAGAAAATACCATGATTACACTTGTGTGTATCCTACTTATTTTACAAGAGTTACAGTTCTAAAGAGATTTTTGTAACTCCTAATTTTGTTGCAAGTGCTTCGTCTTAGTTTTGTTAGGGGTTTGCTTTCCATTTATGGCACTTACGGCAACTTCTAGAGTTGCTATTAGGATTTTCTTTTGTAAACCCAGAAGTATTATTTTTGTACAGCAGTTGCATTTTCTCTCCCCACTTCCAGTAATGAATTCACTGAAGCAAACATACTCAGTAGTTTACTTTATTGTTCCTTAACCCTTTATAAAACATCCAGTTTCAATACCACAACTCTGATTTTCATAGAATCCCAACAGTGCAAAAGGAAACCATTCGGCCCATCAAGTCTGCACCGACCACAATCCCATCTTGTTCCATTAACCCACGTATTTACCCTGTTAATCCTCCTGACACTAGGGTCAATTTAGCATGGCCAATCAACCTAATTCGCACATCACTGGACTGTGGGAGGAAACCAGAGTACCTGGAGGAAACCCACGTAGACACGGGAGGATGTGCAAACTTCACACTGACAGTGACCCAAGGCCAGAATTGAACCCAGGTCCCTGGTGCTGTGAGGCAACAGTGCTAACCCACTGTGCCACTGTGCCATCCTTTTTAACTGTCATCTCCCCTGTCCTGGCACAAACCAGACAGAGGGAACACCTAAAATCATAGGATTGGGACTAGCTGGTGCTTGGTAATTTCCCTCTGTAATCCTCCACTAGGGAATTTTCATAGGAGGGGTATAATGAATGGTCATGTCAATAAAAAGACAATGCATTTTCCTTAAATGGATTCTTAGGAGCTCACAGATTAACATTTGTGAAAGATAGTTCCAGTCCTTCAATGTTCTGGGAGGAAAAAGAAGTTAGCAAAGGAAGCACATGGTATGTATACACTTAGTGCTGTTGGCTCTGAACTCTTCAAACTCCATCATCTTTGGACTTATTGACCTGCTTAGAAATATTTAATTATCCACTCAAAATTGGATACAGGCACATTAACCTATGAGTTTTCTTTGGTTCTGGAGACTGAATAAAGAAAAAGCATTCATGGGATGTGGGCACTGCTGGCTGGGCCAGCATTTATTGCCTGTCCCTAATTGCCCTTGAACTAAGTGACTTGCTAGGTCATTTCAGAGGGCACTGAGTCAACCACATTGCTGTGGGTCTGGAGTCACATGAAGGCCAGACCAGGTAAGGGTGGCAGATTTCCACACCTGAAGAAGATTAGTGAACTAGGTGGGTTTTTTACAACAATCAACAATGGTTTCATGATCACTATTAAACCATTAATTCCAAATTTTTATCAAATTCAGATTTCACCATCTGCCCTGGTGGGATTCAAACCCAGGTCCCTAGAGCATTACGCTTGGTCTCTGGATCAATAGTCCAGTGACAATACCACTGCACCACCACCTCCTCATTTTTCAAGCCCTGTGATATGACCAACCAGGAGATACCAAAATCTCACAAGTAATTGTTTATAATGAAATGCCAGGTATTGAACTTTGTCAAGAAAGGTAATGTTTTCAGTAGTACCTGAGTCGTAGGTGGCTACACTGGATTCTAAGTCTAACCAATGTCTGGCACATTTTTTTTTACTGTAGCTAAAGACCTGTTTCATGAATCCAAATAGTTTTGGATGCCTTAAGGCTGCATATTGACTTAATACATTCAATTTTAAATTATTTTGAATGTGGATTTCTAAGTAATGGCATTTGTCAGTAGTAACAAGATGGGAATCATGCATTGTGTAGTTGCATGCTGATGATTGATTTATCTTCTCTGTTCCTGCTGATTTCTTTGCAGACTTGAATGTTTGCTGGCCCTTTTGAGCTGAAGGCCACCCCATACTAGTGGGGTCTTCCTTAAATATTCAGATCAAGGCCTGATGACCTTCACCCTCTCCCCGAATTATTTAACAGCTCAATACTGATCCTGAGAGCCCCAAGCTCAGCCTAGTGCCTGTGATTTTCTCTTCCCACCTTTGGCCAGGTGGTGTACCTGGCTGGGCTTGGGCAAGGCCCGATGTAATGGTAATGGAATGAATTTATTCAGATCAACAGTGGCCTCCACACTCCTACACTCTGCATGTGCATTGCTCACCTCAGGACTCATGCACTTCCTTCTACCCTACACCAACTGGAATCCAGACCATTGTCTCCATGGATAACTTTTACTTTAGTTTAGTTTTGACTCACATTTGCAAGGGTAAACGTTTGCCTTCACAACACGCAACTCACCTGGTTTTTATCCCATTGAAATAAATTGAAAGAAACCACAGGAGGAAACATCAGCTGGGCTCTATAAACGGTGCAGAATCTGTACAACCCTCCAGGTGGTGAAGACAGAAATCTACCCTGTACTTAAACTACAAAGAATACAATACTCCTAAAAGACTGTCTGTTTAATCTGGGTATTATGTAAATGTCATTACATGCATATGGTACTGTTGGCTTTGACTAAGAATGATTCAAGCTGGCTTTGCTGTCATTGGAAACATTTGCAGGAGGATAAATGGATTTGTGTCTTTCATTGTTCAAAGTCTGCAGACATGTGCCGATGAAGATATGTTCTATTTATGTACACTGTGGTAAACCTGCAATGCCTACACTGAAATATTATGGCATGCAATGGTTATGTTAGCGGACTAGTAATCCACTGAGAGTCAGAGCAGTAATCCAAAGAACATAACTCCAAATCCCACTGTGGCAATTTGAAAATTGAATTCAGTTTTAAAAACCCTGGAAATAAAATAACAACTAGTATAAAAAGTCTCAATGAAGGTATTGGGTTTTTCATGTAAAAAAAAACATCCACCAATGTCCTTTGGAGAAGGAAATCTGCAGCTTTTACTGAGTCAGGTCAATGTTTGACTTCAATCTCACACCAATAGAATGACTCTGAAGAGGCCTCACCAATAACTCATATCAAAGCACTACTAAGGGATGGGCAAATGCATGAGTAAGAAATAAACATGCTTTGTGTACTAAATATTTAAAAAAAATATTTCTTGGATATGGGCATAACTGGCCAGGTCGGCATTTATGCCCCTCCTTAATTAGCCTTGAATTGTTGGCTTGCTCAGTGATTTCAGAGGGCAGTTAAGAGTTTGCTGTTGATTTGCAGTCACCTGTAGACCAAATAAGATCAGGATAGTGTATCCTTTCCCTAAAGGATATTTATTTTTCTTTGAGGATCTTAGTGAACCAAATGGCTTTTTAGGACAGCAGTTTCATGGTCATCATTCCACTTCAAATTCCAGATTTTTATTGAATTCAAATTTAGCCATCTACTTTGGTGGGATTTAATCCCGGGTCCTGAGAGAATTGCACTGGATTTCTATGCCACTATGCCATCACCTACCACCAATCCCCGCCCCCCCTCTCCCTCCCATGTGATGCACATATTTTAGAATGAGATTTGTCAGCCTGATGTACTGCCAATGGAAAAATTTAAACAATTCTGACCTAAGATTCCCTGGAGACTTGAGCCATAACAATGTTTGGAGAGTGATGTGACAAAGTCAGAAGACCTGCAGCAGAAACTTCCAAACTCAGCCACGGCTGAGATTCTCCAGTGCTGCAATGAGTGGAGTTTTGGCCGAGTTCCAAATTCTCCATTCTCGCTGGCAGTGGGGAGGTGCGGGACAAACAAGATCGGAGAATCCCAGCATTGATTCAAGTCAAATTGTTGCTCTTTCTTTAGAATTAGGATCAAGTTGCTTTGACATAAAAGCAAATATTTTTCTTGCCTCCTCTCAGTCGAGTGTTAGACTAGAAGGTACAAACACAGAAATTACCATAATGTCTTTCCCAGTTGGCCAGTCTTCATATGTGAATCTAGGCTGGAATTATCAGCAGCATATTTGACTTTGGAGGTATCACAATTTATCCTCTTCTGGCATTCAAGCACTTGGAAACTTTAATTGATCTCCATGTACATCCAAGTTCAGGAACACTAAAGCCATTGGAGTGTCACTACTATAGCCTGAGCTGAAATCATTTACATTGGACATCAACCAAGAATTGAACATAGGACCTTCGTGCTTTGTATGCTTTAAGGTACAGATATTTTATGGAGTGTCCATAATGTTCTTGACATCACCTATCAATGCGTTTACCTGGCACAGTCAGATGCCATCTAGAGTCCAGACTGACTGCATTTGAATAAATCAAAATTGATTTTAACCCTACAGATTCAAAAATGACCTTGAATTCATTACTGACTCTGACACTATTGTGCTATGTTATGTATCAAATGGAACATAATTGAAAGCAATCACTGAGCCAAATTTAAACTGAAGGGGAGAAAACACATGGTGGGCGGGGGGTGGGGAGGGAACCATAGAAATTAATTAATAGCATAACGGATTTATAAGAGCAAGCAAGTGTATTTGTTTCCAGGATACAGACCATGTCTCATTTATGATTGATTTGGTTTTTCCCTACATAGTGTGAAAAAAATTGTACGTACCATGGGGTGGAATTATATATTGCAGCTTCAAAGCGGCACATAATGTCAGCTGTAGCTCAGCTGATGTCGAGCTTACCGCTGAGTCAAGAGACCATGGGCAGAATTTTACGACCTCACTCGTCCTGAAACTGCAAAATCCTGCCTGAAGTCAACGGACCTTCCTGTGCCCCTGGCTTGCTCCAATTCCCAGGGCGGGTGGGCCGTTAAAATTCTGGCCCATGGGTTCAAATTGCATGCACAACATTTGAAAACATAATTCAAGTTTACAATTGAACACAGTACTGAAGGCGTGCTACACTGTTGGAGATGCTGTTTTTTAGACTAGTCATCAAGCCAAGATGCTTTTCCCCTCTCAGACAAGTGTGAAAGATTCAATAAAATTAATCAAAGGGGCATTTTCCAGGTGTTCTCTGCTATAATTGTTTCTCGTCCAACAGTTAAACAACAGATAAGCTGGTCAGTACATTTTGCTGTTTGTGACACCTTGCTGGACACAAATTTTCTACCATGTTTCTTAAAAGTACAATAGTGATTCTACACTTCTAAAATATGTCTTTGGTTGTGAAGTGCATTGGGATGTTCTAAGGTCGTGAAAGTCACTGTACAACTGTATATGTGTATATGTGTATATATCTATTCCAGCATGGATTTAAACATCACAACATTCCTGTTTATAATATATTTAAAATCCTTACCTTGCAAAGAAGCACAAGGGCCCAGTCTATGAGGTAGGCTGCCAGGCTCATCTTTGCCTTCATGTAGCGGTCAGGTAAACAGGATAGGTACATCCGATACAGGTTAGGCTCAGCACGGGATGGCTCCATGGACTCAGGCCTTCCACCATTATCTCCGTTCAAAAGATGCAGTCCAGAGCCTTCCTCCATTTTGACCCGAGATATTTCCGTTTGCGTGCACAGCGATCGCCAATTATCCCTCCGTTTAACGTTTTTAGGACATTGGTGTATGTTCACTTTTCAGAGACACAAGCTCAAAATGAAATAGCATCTGCAGAACAATTCTTCTGATGAAAATTCAGCAGCATAATACTCAACTCTCTATAGTAACCAATTTGAACTGAAAACAAGAATTCAGTATCTATTTTAAACAGTCTGATGTATCCTCTGCCACAGACAGACTGCCCCTAGATAAATATAGTCATGGTTTAGCACACAGCAACTCAGGAATTGCAATTCCATTATTAGAAGAGGGGGAGTCATTCTTTTCATGGAAAGTTTTTCGAAGCAATGTGTACAGTGATTAAGTACAATAAGAGGTGAGAGGAACATATCCCGATCCTTTTAAAACTAACATTGACCCCGCATTGCTTCCTGTAACTTTAAAACTAAATTTATTCACTTGAAGTTAGTCTCCTTGATAAAGGTTGTTCAGGTCGATGATTGAACCATCTGCCTTGTTTTTCAAGGTTCACAGAGAACTGCTGAGAGAAATTCAACAAATACGTTCAAGTTTGAGATACTAGCCAGACACGTAGTGACTCCTGCAGGCAGCACACTGTTGTTCACTTTTGCAACAGAGAAAAATAATACTTTATTTTTCTTGCAGAGATTGAACTCATCACATACAGAGACCACAATCCCGTCACCCGGTCTCATCCACTTCAATAAGTTACCTCCAGATGACTAGACTTCAGGTACAGAGTTAGTCACTGACGGGTAAGTGATAAATTGCCTTGTCTGTTTTCTCCTCTCCTCTGGTCTTTATGTGGTTTGATGTCTCTCGCTTCTCCGTGACTGAACTGGCTCTTCCTTTCAGCAGAATTCAACTACACTGAAAAGCTTGCAAGTTGTTCTAAATTCACCTCAGGAACTCTGGCGTGTAGCAACCGAGCCCCCTGCACTGGAGACTTTTTTGTCTTAGTCGAACAGCTTTTGAAATCCAATTCTGGCACTAACATCAGTCTTATCCCACTTGTTCAGAATCTTGCAGCACTCCTCAAAGATAAATATTATCCACTTCGCTATTAATTTACTGGCTCCAACAATTTGTAGAAAAGAGAGAGAGAGAGAGAGAGATCGTACTGTTGAGTCTGTATGTAGAGCAGAATCTCCTGTGTCAAAATGAAAAGGGCTCCTCCCTCCTGATTATACTAATCTATTAAAATTAATAGCACTTCACTTCCAACTGATTAGTGCGACCCTGTATTTTAAAACTTCAGTGTTGTATTTCAGTGTGTTGTTTAGGTTAAACTGAGGTCTCTACATCTGTAACAGGTCATAGGGAACAGCTGGTGTGGCGGGGGATGGGCATGTACTCCAGCACCTTAACCCCCTGAGGTCTACACAGTGGCTTTTTTTTGAACTGTGTGCAATACAGATTCCACAGTGCAAGCATTCTTTCCTACTCTTTAATAGTGACTGATGGGCTTTGTTCTTATTAAGCACTTCACTGCAATAGGCACTGTGATACAAAGCCCCGGATTTTGAAGGCACAAGCTGTTTTGGCCCACAGTGTATTAGTCATGAATGTCACAAATCATTCCTTTGTTAAACCCTTAAATGACGATGGCCCCATTTATTCCTAAATCGACTCTTTGATGGCTAGGTTTCCTGAGAACGTGATTGCAGTATGATACATTGTGAGGATAAACTTGTCGCATTGCATATTTCCTGGAATCCAGGTGACCTAAAATGACAATTTGAAGAAAGTCGATGAAATATTACACAGTGAAATTGTGTAGTTTGTCCAACACAGCAAGCAGAATCCAGGCCAATTGTCACCATTGAAATAATGACATGCTTGGAGTTCTGAATTAGTTCAACTTTTGCCAACACCAACCTGTCAAACCCAAAGCTAGATCCAAAACAGAAAGAGTGCTAGGTCAATGGTCTCAGCACAAGTGGAGGCTTGTCTCATCTTGTAAAGTGGGACAGCAATCATACTATGGGGGAAGAGTGATGCATGAATTTCAGTTTCAGTGCAGCAGGTGATTATTTCCCATTCACTTTCAATGCAGACCTTCATTTCCCATTCAAATAGAGACCAGTTGATTTTTCTTTGGCAGCACGGTGGCACAGTGGTTAGCACTGCTGCCTCACAGTGCCAGGCACCCGGGTTCGATTCCTGGCTTATCTCACTGTCTGTGTGGATTTTGCACATTCTCCTCATGTCTGCGTGGGTTTCCTCCGGGTGCTCCAGTTTCCTCACACAGTCCAAAGATGTGCGGATTAGGTGGATTGGCCATGTTAAATTTCTCCTTAGTGTTAAGGGGACTAACTAGGATAAATGTATGGGGTTAGGGCCTGGGTGGAATTGTGGTCGGTGCCGACTCGATGGACCGAATGGCCTCCTTCTACACTATAGGATTCTATGATTCTATATGTTTCTGTGTGCGTCTACGTGTGTGTGTGTCTGTCTGTCTGCCTATCTGTGCGTTTGTGTGCACGTATCTATGTCTCTGTGTAGGTGACTGCATCTGTGTGTGTGTGTCTGTCTGATTGTGTGTTTGTGTGCATGTATCTGTGTCTGTGTAGGTGAGTGTGTGTGTGTGTGTGTGTGTGTGTGTGTGTGTGTGTGTGTGTGTGTGTGTGTGTGTGTGTGTGTGTGTGTGTGTGTGTGTGTGTGTGTGTGTGTGTGTGTGTGTGTGCCACAAGACAACAAATGCTTGAATTTCATTCATAGTCTACAAGACTTGAGCATTTCTAGTTAGCTTTGCAGCTTCCCTTTAATCAGCTAACCTTTGCCATAAGACTGGAATGCAATCACCCTTCCATTGGTTAGCCCTTCTCGATGTGCAACAAATATATGTGCCTATTTTTGATGGGGATATGAAACGAATGATCAACTGCAATTTCTCACTTTGTGAGAGCAATTTTTCTTTTCTGGTAAGTAAATTCAACCCTCCTCTCCATCCCAAAAACGCTTATGATACCTAATGAGCTGTGTGAGATTGCACTGGAGCAAATATCATTCATGATAGTCAGTGAACTTGCAGGAGCTGTAACCACATTCTAATGTACTCTACTGCTTTACATCACAATGTTTTGGTGTCCCATTGTGCTGCACAGTGAAACATGTCAATTTCTGTTCATTTCCACTGAAATCAGATGGAGGCTAGTCTGCCTGAGTCTGTGTCAGACACAATCGCACTATCACAAAATAGTAATGCACACTTCAAAAATCCAATTCATGATGGCACAAGAAAAGTACAGTAACATCATGCATTGGAAGAATAGGACATGGGTTTGTGCTCATTGATACCCATGCTTAGTTCCAAATTTCAACAATATTACTATGGGGGAAGTAGAGGCTCGGTCCTCTTCCCTAGGGTGGCAGCAAAGCTTGAAGGAAACATGCAATGTGTCACCATCAAGCATCTACTCTTGGCTGGTCAAAGTGCTGTTTTGGTTGAACCTCAGTAGAGATATTTGGCTTGGCCTTTTGGCCAATGAAGATGAAAGGCGGGAGAAGACTGAGAGGAGACCAGATTTGCCATAACTGTGGAGATGTTCCACCAACAGAAATCAGAAAGTCTCCATAAGGAAGAGCTAATTGTTGTCAGATTTGAAGAGCACAACATGCAGAGCTTGCCTAGAGTGGAGCGGAATCATTTCAGAGGGAAATTATTTAGAGGTTTCTGTGACTGATTGTCAAAAGGAGAGACTGAATAGTTTTACACTTGTCTTTGGCTTATTTCCTGATGTCGTGAGCAAGAGTCAGGGCAATAAGTTGTATATGTCTGTGGTAAACCTATATTTCTCTTCTACAAAAACAAATCTGAAATAAAAGCTTCCTCTTGCTCCTTTACAGGTTTCTGTCATTCTTTTCTGCAGGTAATGAGCTAGTATTAACAATTCTGCTGGCTGTCAATAATATTGATGTTTATCCCACTAAGCGTTTAATTTCTGTGGGACTAGCAAAAATCCTGCTTGGTCTAGCTCTTTGCAACCCATAGCAACATCACTGCATTAAGTAATTAGATGGAAAAAGAAATCCAAATTATTTACACTCACTGCACAGCATTCTACCATGATACTAAAGCCTCGATATTGTCAAAATTAATGGTAGCATAATGTCAGAAGAGCTTTCCTTCCCTCCCTATTGAAGTAAAATATTTAATAATAGATTATTGCACCTTTTCCATTATTATCTGGGCTCGATGAGTAACATTCTTGCCTCCAAGTCAAAAGCTTGCAGGTTCAAGTTCCACCTCAGGATTTGAGCATGTAACCTGTTAACACCTTCAATGCAGTAGTGAAAGAACATAGTACTGTCATGGTGTCATGGTGGTGCAGTGTTTTAGATGAAATGTAACGCTAAGGCTCCACCATCTATGTAACTGGATGCATAAGATCATATGGACTCATTTTAAGAGAAAGAAGGAGATTCCCTGTGTGCCTCAGCCAATGGTCATCCATTGACCAAAACCACCAAAAGAGATTAGCTGGTCATTTATCTCATTTAGCCTTCTGGTTTTGCAGGAATTGGTTCCATATTTGAATACATAACAATGACTATACTTGCAAAGACAGTCAATTCCCTGGGAAGTGCTCCAGGATAAAATACATTCATTTTGTATATGAGATATATGTAGTGTTGGATATGTGAATATAACGCATTTTTAGATCTGTCTTACAGCTATTTCCAAGTCAGGTTGCACCATCAAAGAGATCTCTATATGGTTTGCTGTTCTATGATCCAAAGTATTTACATACAAAGCCTGTCCATTATCTACAGGACACAAGTCAGGAGTGTAATGGAATATTCTTCCTTTGCCTTGATGAATGCAGCTCCAATGAAATTGAAGAAGCTTGACACCATCTAGGATAAAGCAGTCTGCTTGATCGGTACCTCTTCCACAAACATTGACTCCCTCCAGCACCAACAAACAGTAGCAGCAGTGTGTACAATCTGCAAGATGCACTGCAGGAACACACCAAGTGTCCTTCGGCAGTACCTTCCAACCCATGACCACTTTCATCTACCATTAACAGTCACCTGGGAACACCAGCACCTGGAGGTTCACTTCTAAGTCACTCACCATCCTGACTTGGAAATACACTGCCATTCCATTACTGATACAAGGTCAAAATTTCAGAACTCTCTTCATAACAACACTGTGGGTGTGTCTGCACCTCAGGGACTGCAGCAGTTCAAAAATGCAGTTCACCACCACCGACTCAAGGGCAACAAGGGATGGGCAGTAAAAGCTGCCTAACCAGCGACACCCACATCCCCTAAATAAATAAAAAAAAACAAGGACAAGACATCTCTCCATTACACTTACTATTTATTCTACGGTATTCTAAAACAGCTTGTACAAACACGTTTTCCAGTTACATAAATAAATCAACTTTTTTACATAAAAAACAGTATATTACAACTATTTCAAATGACTACATTTCAGAAAATCTAATGGATAATGATAGACCACTTTGCCAAAGTTACAATAAAAGTCTGAAATATTTAATTATTAAAACGTCCAGTTACCGTACAAAAATGAGTCATTGAATTTACAGTCTGAAAGCTTGCTTTCCCTATTAAATCTAAGATTGAGATGAATGCTCGAGTAATGGCAATGTCGAGAGTATAGGATAGCAGAATCTGCTAGATCAAACAATAAAAGGCGTGACAGGATTGGTAATGCTGCACTAAGCTTGAGTTAAATTTCTAAAATTAAAACTCTAGTTATTCACATTTCAAGTGTGAAAAATATACCTGCTTTGTATTAAAATAAATTTGGAATGCGTTAAATGTGATTTTGCAAATGATCTGAATTAGCCTGTGTAACACTGCAGTGTCAATGATTGGTTGCGGTGGTTCCAGTTTCCTTTAGAAGCTAAGCTAGATAGGCCAAATGACCTCCCTCATCTGTATTTATTTTTGTCAAGCCTAAATTGTTGATCTAGTGCGTGCCGGGGAGCAGTGGTCAAGTCTGCAGGTCTCAAAAGAATACTTCTTTTATTGTTAATATTTGGATGTGAAATAATAATGGTTTCTACCCAATGCAGATGATAATGTTAGCTTTAGCATTTGTGGAATGTTGGTCACAGCTCAGTCGTGTTTCCCATATGGATTTCCTTGAACTAATTTTCCATATTTATATTTGCTTTTCTGTTCATCAAAAGGTAGGAAATATCTATAAAATGTACCTTTCCTTTCTCATCTGGTGATGTCAATGTTGGCAGGTACTGAATGGAATGAATAAAGGATTCAGCTCCCAATGTCGCGACATATAGTTCTTAGTCCTATGCAAAGGAGCTTTCAATGCAGCGCATGAATGGCATTTATCTAATCTGGCAGCTTTGGTGAGACCTATGATGTGGACTGTCAAATTAGTGATCAGCTATCTATTAAGTGAATTGTAAATGAAACTACTGTACCAGCACTATACAAGTTTGTGGATCGAGAAGTTTTGAAGTAAATATAAAAAAGGTCAGTTTTGTTAACAATATTCCATGATAAAGCTATTGCTGTCAAACAATCCTCAACAGCTGTCACAGTGTTAGACAAATATCTTCCTCACACAGTCAGCACTGAATTTAAAGTCAGTCCTTTAGTTACAGTGTTCCAAATCAGTAAAAAAGTGCCCAGATCGGCAATGACAGGATTAGATGCTGCTACTGTTTGAAATCACAAGCCTTCAAAATATTATACAAAAACTGTTTAGATTTATGTGTTTAGACCAGGTGCTCTGAAGGTAAGTTATGCTCTCAATGCTTAAAAGAGGTTGGCCATTTCTCAATGCCACTGGGACATCCTAACAGAATGGAAAATCTTGCTCTCCCACTGTCTTCCAAGAGTCTACAGTGAGATGAGTATGGAATGGTTCCATCTCCCCTGCTCTCTGTGGCTTTGAAATGGTTATTTCACGTTCCAGTAATGGTTATTTCCCAAGCCGTGCATTTTTGCAATAATATTAGAATACATAAAATGATGTCTGGCTTTGGTCTCAACTTTTTGACAATTATACATACCAAACACAAGTGCATAACATCAATATACTACACACAACCACTTAAAGGGGACACAACTGCATTGAAAAATTGTTTTGCAAGTCAATTTCCAAGAGAAGATTTGGATTACGTCTTCAGAAATTGGGATTTGGAACAAAAGACATTACAAATTCCAAAACACGATTATCATGCCGATTTGGTGCCTTTCTGAACTGCACGACAATTGTAGTTCATTTAAAACAAGCAAGCAAATAAAATACATTACATAAACTTGCAAACAGCTGAATCAACGCAACAATCAAAACCAGTGCTACCTATAAAATTCCAACTCTCAGTTGAGACTTTCTTGATGTCTTCTGTCACGCACCCTCATCTGATTCACTAAGGAGACTGGAAGAGTAGTGTTTGTAGCCCATGATAGATTGGTTTCAATGTAATGTTCATTCCCAAGATGAAATAGCATTATGTACAATGCTAAAAGGTGTTTGTTTTTGTGAACATCTGTACATTATGAGTATTACTGTCCTATGTCTTGTAAAAAACTGCAATCAGAATTATAATGAAATATATGTCACTGGTGTCATCGTTTTATTATAATATTTCTTTCTCAGGCCTCTGTGATTGTTTTTTCAAATCTTCACTCAAAGCATTCGAAAATGCCATGTTGTAACTTAGCTGAGTGCTGTGATATTAAACCATGCTGTAGATAGTCCAGTACCGATGGAAGATTGCAACACCGAAAGCTTCAATTGGTCCTCCGCTTTAGTCGGTTACAAGCAGCACCAAGAAGCTTTCTGCTGCTTGCTGGCTGCCTGCAGTTTGAGTTGGGTAATGCCTTTTACTGCAAAGGATTGGACAAAACGTGGTTAAACTGTGTCTAAGTGGTTATACAAGCCTCTTGAGGCCAGTGTTGTGATTTGCAGTCAAAAACCATCTCACGCACTCTGTCCATCGTGAACTTTCCAGTACAATGCAGGCAACCATCCATATGATTTAATGAACACTGTAATGTACCACACTTTGTTCTGTGTTGTTGTACTACACCATATTTGTTATTTAGAGCTAGATGCTGGTTTTCCAAGGTCTTTATTTGTGAACTTTTCTAAAAATGAAAAACAAAATTACTCTGCAGTGCTTGAACAGTATTCTTCATGGAAACCAAGTGGATCATTTCCAGAAGGTTAATAATATTATTTGAAAGATGTAATTTCCAGCAGATGTAGCTGTGGAGTAGGTCTGGCTGTGGGAAGGAACTCGCTTTAAATCTGCAAACATGTTTTTCCCCTGCTACATTCTCTTTTGGATGTAACTTGTCTATCTGCTTAGGACAGAGTTTGGACTTCAGCCAAAACTGCAAGTGAGTAGGAAGACTAATCTCAGGCCCAGGAGAGAGTGTGAATGGAGAAGAGGACAGTGAGAAGACACAATCAGCTGGAAAGAAGAGGAGAGGCGATGAGATTAGAGCATCCCTAATTTTAATCATATAACCATTGGTGGTTGTGCCTTTAGATGGCAAAGCCCTAAGCTCTAGAATTCCCTTGGTGAGGGGGGAGCTTCGAATGTGGGGGGATGATACAGTGGAGAAGGCTGTTAATGATACCTAGATCGGTTTCCAGTTATTGCGTGACAGGAAATCCATTACATCACTGGTAGGGACGATTGTGTCGCAAGATCTCGCCAGCAAAAATCTTGCAGCAAAAGTAAGTGCACAACTTCAGCCAATGAGTGAGAAAAGAACAAAGAAAGACAGCAGGAAGCGAAAATAAAATGTAAGTGCATGTGTATTGCTAATGTTTTAAGCAATTCTTCTGTTTCTTATATGTTTCTAAAGACTTGAATTTCTTTTAACATGACGCTTGATTTCAGTGTTACAAAATGGTATTTCAGTTGTGTTACCAGTCAGGCCAGGTAATTTCATGCTGGGGACAAGTCATTTACTAGGTTTTGCCACCGTGCAAATGAGATTACTCAGAGGATTTTGGTTACTATCAGTACACATTAACCCTTTCATTGTTACATTTGTTCACTGGATCTTATTCTGTATGGTCCACGCCAACTCTCTTTAACTCTTCCTCATAGTAATAAAAGATCTTTTTTTTCATTCTGGATCAATTTCCTAATCTTAAGCTCAAAGTAATGGTTTTTGGCAATCAATTTGCCAACTTGTCTGGTTTTAATTAGGATCATGCACACCAAGCAGCAAGTAAAGTGGTGATAAATACCTAAGGGGCACTTTCATGAGGCTTATTCATTGGGAATGGAGTGAAAGATGAAGCTGTTTGTCTAATAAGTGTGCCTGTCCATTATTGGTTCATGTCAAAAGCATGGCCTTTCAAAATGAGTCCTATGTGACACTGCCTTCATGCGACCTACTAGAAAGAAACTGTAACAGTGCAGTTTAGTTGTTTCATTGGGAAACTGACCCAAGATGCATTATGGAATGAGTTGCAGCAAATATTTGCATAGGCATCCCATCCTAAACAGTGAAAGTTGTTTGTCTTTTAGTTTTGTGATGTTAGCTTCTTTCCTTGAGCCGGCAAGCCTTCTCTTATGAAATATCCTATTCGATTTGAAAGTGTGGTGTGTAAAGTTTCTAAATTTCATTTGAATGTTTCTGCTTCTTTTACTTCCAATGGACAAATGATCAAAAGACTTGCATTAATGTTCTGACTTTGAAACCTTCAGAAAATCGTAGAACATTTTAGATCCAATGAGATACATAGTAAGTGTTTGTTACTGTTTTAATGTGCCCCACTGTGACAACAGCCCGATAGTCTTTTTCTGATCCAGAGACAAATATAGACCAGAATATCAGGAAGAATTCCCCAGTTCTTCTTCAAAGGATGCCATGTTGTAACTTAGCTGAGTGCTGTGATATTAAACCATGCTGTAGATAGTCCAGTACCGATGGAAGATTGCAACACCGAAAGCTTCAGTTGGTCCTCCACTTTAGTCGGTTACAAGCAGCACCAAGAAGCTTTCTGCTGCTTGCTGGCTGCCTACAGTTTGAGTGGCACAGGCTTTTTTAACATGCACCTGAGAGAGAAAACGAGACCTCGGTTTAGCATCCCACCCGAAGGCCAGCACCTCTAACCTCAATGCTGGGTTATGTGCTCAAGTCTTCGGAATGGGACTTAAACCCACAACTTCATCCAAAGGTTTCGACAAACAACTGATTACTGGAGTTTCGCTGCATTAAACAGTCCCATCTGGCTGGCAGTAAGACTGAGTAAGAACATTTCTGTTCACCACAGCTCATTACGTTGAAATGGTTTGTGTGTTGAAAGAATGTTTGGTCTTTCTTGCCTTGTTAACTGAAATAATTTGCCAGTAAGCTAGAAATCAACCAACAAAGATTTTAATTAAAAAATCACTTTTTAATTCTTTCCTCCTGAAGGTCAAATTAGAAATTATTAGCTGTTAATTTTCTCATTTTGTGTGTTTGAATTATGTTCATAATGTTAATATTTAATAGCATATTGAGTTGTGTGACCGTTCAGATGACAAACCAAGTGAGTAGCTGAGTGAACTGAATCTGCAAGATTGACAGTTCAATCCTGGGTCTGTTCAGAATTGGCTAATCATGGTTGGGATGATGACAAATACTTCATTTCATCTCTGAGCCAATTAGCTGGAAAACCCATTCCTAATGATGATATAAGTAACCCTAGTCAGATATGTGCAAGTGTGCACTAAATTTGCCTCCTTCCATCAGAATGCTCATCGAGGCACACAAACGGGCAGTTGGACAAGTTTGACTGATTTCCAGGGAACCACATCCAGCAAGGTGCCAACATGTTCACCTGAGAAGGAGAGCGTTGAGGACACAATGAATTTGTTGGACTTCGAAAGACTCGTGCTGGCTATTGTCATCTGTGCACTTCTGATCAACGTCTTGCCTAAGTGATCCCAGCCATGCTTTTGACAAAAAACTCTGTTCATCATGGGTCTATTTACATAAAGATAATAGCAATTGATAGAATTATGCAACATTCCTGAACATTGGCTCTCAAGACAAATGGTAGGATCAAATCGCTCACAATAGACAAAAACTTCTTCCCACTGTGACCCCATTTTAAAACTTGAAAATTGGTGTGACACAGAGAGAGAGAAGGAGAGAGAGAGAGAGAGAGAGCAGGGCTGATGGGAGAAGAGTTGTTGAGCAGAAAGGGACTTTTTTTGGATAGCGAGTTGTTGGGCTGCAAGGGGAGCTTGTTGTGAGAGAGGAACTTGTTAAGTGCAGAGGGAAGTGATTGGGTAGGGAAATGTTAAGTTGGGAGACATTAGAGTTATTGTGTGTGGGGGCAAATGGATTTGTCCATGAAATTTTGAAGACTCTGATGGGATCTTGGAACTAGGAATTGTGCACACACACGTAATGGAACCTTAGCATCATCCTAGAATTGTCCATCCATTTACCACAGCATTATGAGCACATCTGAGGAAGTCCCTGATTAGCCAATTGGTGCACTCACCAGATCAGCCAACCAGGACATTGAAAGAATAACCAATCAGGTCAACAAAAAGCTATCCCTTTGACAAATCATTTTTGAGAAAAAGAAAATTCACATCCCAGCCAGGGCAACCATCGCTATTGCTGCCTTGGAATTCATAATCTCAAATAATTGGCCCATGATCCCAACAGGGGTCATGATCCAAGGTTTGGGAACCCTTGCAATAGACACTCCTCTATACATGGGTCATCTATTAAATGTCTCAGCCATCTGATGCACTTCCATTGACTGTCACCTGTAACTCTGGTTGCACTCTTGCCTACCTGCATTTGGTTTCCCCAGTGTAAAGCAGACTGCATTATGAGCAGTGAATGCAGTATACTCAACTGAAAAGAGTATACGTAAATTGCTGCTTCACCTGGAAGAAGTATTTGACACATTCAAAGGTGAGGAAAGAGGAGGTAAAAAGACAAGTGTTACATCTCCTGCATCTACATGGAAAGATACTTTGGGAAGGGGATAGGGTTGTGGGGTGATAGAGGAGTGGATCAGGTGTCGTGGAGGGAATGGTTCCTTTGGAGTGCTGACAGGACAGGGGCTCTGGAAAGGAAGGGGAAGAAGTGAATACAGAAGTGTGATAGATTGGTTGGAAACAGTTGACAGCCATGTCAATCAAGGTGCCGTGGAATTATTAGTTGAGGAAAAAGGGAATATTGTCAGAGGTTCTGGTATGGAAGGTTGAATCAACAGAGCAGATCAACAGAGATGGAAAAATTGGGAAAATGGAATGAGATCCTTATTTGATGCAGGGTATGAGGGAGTGTAGTTGAAGTAGCTGTGGGAGTCACTGAGGTTACAAGGAAGTGCCAAAGATGCAACATGCAATGGTGAGAAAAGGGTAGAAATTGGAAAAGTAGTTGATGAAGTTTTCCAATTCAGGGACAGATCAGGAAATGGCACTAATACTGTCATCAACAGTTATCCCTGACATTCTGGAGAATATTTATTCCTCAATCAACGCACAAAACTGATTATCTGATTATTATCACGTTGCTGTATGTGATAGTTTACTGTGTGTAAATTGGCTGCTGTGTTTCCTAAGTTACTTCAAAAGTACTTCATTGACTGTAAAGTGCTTTGAGACATCTGGAAGTCTTGAAAAGCACTATGTAAATGCAAGCTTTTATTTTTTTCTTTTGTTGGCAGTCATTGGGACTTACATTTTTTTTTGTTTCTTTGAATTATCAAACCTCACAAAGGGTCATCATTGGCCTGTCGGCTTCTGAGTCCACTATTATCCAACAGACAATATTGTATGGCGAGACTACATGATAGTTTATGGAGAGGCGATGGCCTAGGGGTATTATCACTTGACGATTAATCCAGAAACACAATTAATGTTCTGGGGCCTCAGGTTTGAATCCCCCCCATGGCAGATGGTGGAATTTGAATTCAATAAAAAATATCTGGAATTAAGAATCTATTGGTGATCATGAACCATTGTCAATTATTGGAAAAATCCATCTGTTCACTCATGTCCTTTAGGGAAGTGAATCTGCCGTCCTTACCTGGTCGGGTCTACATGTAACTCCATAGCCACAGCAATGTGGTTGACTCTCAATTGCCCTCAGGCAACTAGGGATGGCAATAAATGCTGGCCAGCCAGTGACGCCTATGTCCCAAGAATGAATAAAAATACTCAGCTTTCCTGGATATGGTGGAATTTGGTCACTTCTGAACATTTAGAAGTGAATTCAGGATGGCTCTGGGTGTCATGTCAATGAAACGATCAAGATTTTTCTTTTATCCTTTCATAGGATCTGGGCATACTGTCCATCCCTAATTGCCCTTGGACTCAAATGCCATTTCAGGGGGCAGTTAAGACTTGCTATGGGTCTGGCATCACATGTGGATCAGACCAGGTAAGAATGGCAGACTTCAATCTCTAAAGGGGCATAAATGAACCAAGATGGTTCAGTTTACACCAATCAATGATACTTTGGTGGTCACTATTACTGACACTAGCTTTCAATTCTAGATTTTATCAATTGAATTTAAATTCCACTAGCTGCCAAAGTGGGATTTGAGCCTGTCTCCAAAGCATTAACCTGGATTACTAATCAACCACTATCTCCCCTTAACAGGCTGATGTTATCAATAGACTTTTTTGTTAGTTCGAAGTATCAAGAGAAATGATGGCAATTAAATGGAGTTGACGAACAGGTCAGTCATGATGTAATTGTTTGGCAGACCAAGCTCAAGGGACTGAATTGTACCACCAGCACAGAATGTTACTGTGACGTATACCTCCGTGCATGATCCTTCTGTGTAGTCCCTACTTTCAGAAAACATTGACAATCCAACTTTAACTTCAGAACAAAGGAGCCAAGAATTCAATGGTGTTACAAACTTGGTGGAAAGATCCAATTAAGGGATGTGTGAAACATTTTACCTATATTACGTGTGGCCTCGCCCTAAAGATCTGTCTTGGTTTAGGGAGCAATTGGCTTTGAGGATGCCTGGGTTCAACTTTAATTCAGGAAAATGGAAACACTTCAGCTGACAGCTTACGACAACCAGCGGATCGCTAAGAGGACAAATTAAATGACCTGCATTAATGATGGACAAGTGCGAAACATTTGAAATGCAATTCTGCGCTCAAAAGCTGTGGCCACCATTGTGCAATTTCAGCCAATGAGTGGGACCGAGTGAGTGTTCAGCAGTTACTTCCCATTCGCTGAGAAGCTAGTTTGTCAGATTGTATTGGGAATGTGCATTAGAATTAGCCCCAATTGGAAGCAGGTTTCCAGGTGAGGCAAACAATTTTGTCTAAAACACAATCTGAATCAGTGATTTCTTGCAACACTGCAGCGGAGGATGAAATTTAATCTCGCTCTACATAAATTGCCAGGGTTGAAACAAGCTCCTTCCAGTCGAATCACACATTTAATAATAGCTGTTGTTATTCTCAACCAATGCCAGATGCGATGGTAATCATTCCAGATATGTGGTTTTCGTGCAGTAGCTTGCCTGGAACGTGTGGAGAGCTCCCAACATTGCTGGGCTGACAGACTAGTGATTGGGACTGATCTTGAAGCAGGGGGGAAAAAAAAGGTTATTTCTTTCTCTCTTGCAGCATAGTCCCCGTCCTTGTCTTTTGTGGGTCAGTGATGAGTACCGGTTCCTTCACTTCCCTTGGGGGTAGTGGACGAAGCCTGCAGGTTCAGCTGCAACAAAAAAGCATTAAATGGCGTTAGGCATCTCACTTAGAGCAGGAGTCCTGCAGAAGCACTTTGCTCTCACAGAAAACCCAATAAATCTCAAGTTTTATATTTAATAAAGAGAACAACGCATAATGGAGAATGAAGGCAATGGCCTTCTGAAAAACAGATCACAATGAAGCATCACCCGATAATCAGACAAAGTTGTGATTTTGAGCAGAGCACATATGAAGGAAATATGGAATAGTACATAACTGAAACTGAATACAAAACTATGATTTCATTGAAAGAATCAGATAGTTTATTTATTCTGGAGAAATCAATTTAGGAAAATGTTAGGAGTGATATTGATAATAGGCAATATTCCTTTACAAAAATTTAAATGTGATATAGATCAAAACAGTTAATATTTTCTCACTAAAATGAGTGATCATTGGGCCAAATTAATGACACTTACAAAGACAGATGACGAAATTGGCAACTGAGTAGTGACCAGTGTGTTTTTTTTTGAGAATTAGAATTAGAGAATTAGGCCTGACGTGTCCCTGCCAGTTCTCTGCAACAACCATTCACCTACCTGCCCTGTCCCACCTTTTCTCCATAACCCTGCAATTGTCCAATTCTCTTTTGAACGCTACAATTGAACCTGCCCCCTCCAGAGTCACAGCCAGCGCATTTCAGATCCCTGACCACTCGCTGCAAAAGAAAAGGTTTTCCACATGTCGCTGTTGCTTCTATTGACATTAAATCTTGACTAAGTGGGAGCATTTTCATATCTGAATCCATATCTTGTCGGTTCAGACCTCACTTCAGAGACTAGAAGACACAACTTAAAGCAACAATTCAGTTTGGTTGAGGGACTCTACACTTGTGGGGCTGCCTTGTTTCAGATGAGATGTTAAGTTAAAAGACAACATATCCTCTCAAGAGAGGCATAAATGAAGAACGAGGCATTTCTCCAAGAGACCATTTATCAACCAAAGCAGATTATCCAGTCATTAATACATTGCTGTTTGTGGGATCTGGCTATGCATAATTTACCCACAAAATAGTGATGTCTAGACATTTGTAATAAATTGGGGTTGACTTGATGTGGCTCCTTTATGGGATTTATTGACAACAATAAATAAGTATTTACAACGAAAGGTTAGACAGAAGCAAGCATGTGATTATCCAACTCTCTTCCCACACTCCAACTATGGGACCTCCTCGACCTGAGATATGCACCCTTGCTCCCAAATCAGTTTCCCACCTCAACAGTTCATAGGGTCCAGCCAGAATGTGTGTGGGAATGCCCCATTAAAGGGGCCACATTACCACATTGCTTCCCCCCTAACTCCTAATCTATGGAGGAAACAAAGAATATCATTAGCACAGGCAACAATCTTTTCTTGAAGGCAAGAGAATAACCCAAGGAAAATTTGCATTTTTTTCTTCAGATCATGATTTTTCTTTCTGAGAGGCCTGCCTAACCTTCACTTTCCCTGCCAAAACTGGGCATATCATTTCAACCATGTTCTTAAGAACATAAGAACTCGGAATAAGAGGAGGCTATCTGGCCCCTCGAGCCTGCTCCACCATTTAATAAAATCATGGCTGATCTTTCCGTGGACTCAGCTCCACTTACCCGCCCACTCACCATAACCCTTAATTCCTTTACTGTTCAAAAATGTACCTATCCTAAAAACATTCAATGAGGTAGTATCAACTGCTTCACTAAGCAGGAATTCCACAGATTCACAACTCTTTGAATGAAGAAGTTCCTCCTCAGCTCATCCTAAATCTCTTTCCCCATATTTTGAGGCTATGCCTCCTAGTTCTAGTTTCACACACCAGTGGAAACAACTTCCTTGCTTCTATCTTATCTATTCCTTTCATAATCTTATATGTTTCTATAAGATCTCCCCTCATTCTTCTGAATTCCAATGAGTATCGCCCCGATCTACTCAGTCTCTCCTTATAAGCCAATCCTCTGAACTCCGGAATCAACCTAGTGAATCTTCACTGCATCCCCTCCAGTGCCAGTATATCCTGTCCCAAATAGAGAGACCAAAACTGTACCCAATACTCCAAGTGTGGCTTCACCAGCACTTTACACAGCGACAACATAACCTCCCTGTTTTTAAACTCCATCCCTCTAACAATGAAGGACAAAATTCCATTTGCCTTCTTAATGACCTGTTGCACTGCAAACCAACTTTTTGTGATTCATGCACAAGGACACCCAGGTTCCTCTGCACAGCAACATACTGCAATTTCTTACCATTTAAATAATAGTCCATTTTGCTGTTATTCCTACCAAAATGGATGACCTCACATTTACCAACATTGTACTCCATCTGTCAGACCTGTGCCCATTCACTTAGACTATCCATGTCCCTTTGCAGACTTTCAGTGTCCTCTGCACACTTTGCTCTGCCATTCATCTTTGTGTCATCTGTGAATTTTGACATGCTACACTTGGTCCCCAACTCCAACTCATCTGTATAAATTGTAAACAATTGCAGTCCCAACACTGATCCCTGAGGCACACCACTAGCCACTGATCGCCCACCAGAAAAACATCCATTTACCCCCATTCTTTGCTTTCTGTTAGTTAACCAATCCTCTGTCCATCCTAATATATTACCTTAATACATTACATTAATATATTAAGCAGTGTACCAATAGTAGCTCGGCTCACAAGACCCCTGTGGTTGTGTTTGGCATGGTGTTGTAAGACAATAAAAAACTGGCTATCCATAGCGATAGAGGCCTATTGACTTGTCTCTTCCATTTCGCTAGCCCATTGCAGGCTGGGCAGTAAGATGCTGACCTAACATGGTGAATACCATTTGATCTTCCTTTTTTTAAAATTTATTCTGCTGTGAATGATGTGCCATTGTCTGACAGTGCAACTTCTGGAATGACATTCCACCGGCTGTCAAAAAAAATCTATGTTGGAAGTGGGGAGAAGAACAAAAAGAAGCTTTCATAAAAATTAAGCAGACTCTAAGTCATTGGGCTTGTTGGTGCATTTCAATCCAATCAAAGCCTTGCATTACCACTCATACATGGCATTCCTGAAATTGCCACACATTTTGTTAAAATCTACCATTATAGTTCACCATGCCCAGAAATTACCTCAACTCTGATGTTTTTCAGCTGTGGAACTTCCTTAATTGCTCTAACATTCTCATTCAAAGGATGTAACCCTCTTCCATCTACCCTAAAACACAAATATGTAACTTCCTCTCCCTGGAGTGCACATTTCTCCCATTTCAACTTAACAGCTATTTCGTTAAACTGTCTCGATACTTCTTCCAAATTTGACCTGTGGTCTTCAGGTGAGGCTCCTGTAATCAGTAGGTTATCAAGATAAACCACAAAATTACAAATGCATAGTCTCCATCGTACCCTAAAAAAATGGCACAGGCTGATGAGATTGTATGTGTGTGACATAAACCCTTGTGCATGTTGATCGTAACCAACCTTTGTGAATCTTCATCCAACTCCAGCTGCTGATCAGCATGACTGAAGTCTAATTTGGTGTATTTTAAACCCCTGTCTAGTTTTGCGTAGAGATCTTCAGTTCTAGGAATGGGATATCTGTCTCAGCTCCTCTATTGACAGTTAATTTGAAATATCCACAAATTCTCACTGTACAATCCAGTTTGAGGATGCGGACTATCGGTGCAGCTCATTCGGAGAATTGTACAGGCTTTATGACACCTAAATTTGCCAGCTTCCTGAGTTTGACTTCAACCTTCTGATGAATGGCATAAAGCACTGGGTAGGCCCAAAGAAATGTAGGTGTTGCATCTAGATTCAGATAGATTTTGGCTTTAGCTTCCCTTATATATCCACTTTCATTTTGGAGACCTGAAAATATTTACACAGCAGCTCCTAAAAACCTGCATCCTGCAGATTTAATATTTCCAACTAGTTTAATTTGATCTGCTTAAACCACTCATGGCCAATTTGACAAGGTCTACGACCTTTAATTACCAAGACAGCCATTTGACTCTGGTGGGACACTGATTTTTGTTCTGCTCCTAAGGCCTGCAATGTCTCTCCAGTATATTTAGACAATATGGGCCGAAGGGCCTGTTTCCCGTGCTGGGTTGTTCTACAATATGACTCCTGACTCATTCAATCTCAATGGTTGGAGAGCTTTTTTAAGGTAATGAAATGCCTCCTCCCCTATGACAGCGGTCACAGCCCATGCATTGATTTCCATTTTGTGAGATATGCCATTTACCATTAGGGCTATTTCTACAGGGTGCACTTTATTTAGTTGGACTTGGTTTAGGGTAAATGACTCAGGTCCTTCATCAGGCGCCTCATCCAATTTCTTTATGGTAGTTAAACTAGTCATCCCGGTTTGTTTTTTTGCACATTCTACACTGGCTGCTTCGCTCTGCACCACACTCTTAAATGACCTTTTCTGTTGCAGCTGAAACATAGAATTCCTGCATTGGCAAGTTTCTCGGGATTGTTTTCCCCCACGCCAAAAACAAGCTTCAACCCACACTGCTATCTTCCCTCTCTCAGGCTCTGCTGTGTCCACGCTTGGGCTGTTATCCACAACTGCCATTTCCTGCCACAAATGGTTTACCTTTTTTGTCATTCCTTGCAACTCGTTTATGCCCTACTCAGTGCATTCAGTCACCTGAACCAATTCCACAGCTTTTTCTGAAGAGGTTTAGGTCTCAGCCAATAACTTCTTTTGTATGATTCTCCTCCCAGACTCCAAGTGCGGGATCTTCTCAACCTGGGAGACACACCTTTGTTCCCGATTGGCTCAGCTTTCTACTTCGGCTCTGGCTCAAACGTGTGATCCTCAGGGAACACCCCCTTAAAGGGGCCACACCATCACAACTTCTAAAATATTTTGTTTCACAAAGCTTTGTGGGATGCACTGAGGACATAGAACAAAGAACAAAGAACAACCCAGCACGGGAAACAGGCCCTTCGGCCCAACGAGTCCACGCCGCCACATCCTCCTACACCTACCCTGCCCTGCGTGTCTACGAGTGGAACCCCTAACTTAGCCAGATTCAGGGGAGAATAGTGTCAATTTGGTAAAACCAATCAGCCTAAGAGCACATCTTTGGGGTGTGGGAGGAAACCGGAGCGCCCGGAGGAAACCCACGCAACCACAGGGAGAATGCGCAAACTCCCACAGACACAGGTCCAAATCCATGTATCTGCACAGCTAGCAGTGCTAGTCACTGAGCTGTTGCGGCGCCCGTCTACTGGTCCAGGATCAAGCACACACACCGACACGAAGTACTAGGCCACTCCCGGAACCTCCAAGAGCAGCCCATGCACGACCCACTGTGTGCATGCCCCTCGTTTGACAACGAGGTGGACCTCCACCTGTGGAATAAAAAGACAAAAACGTTAACATATAAGTCTGCATTTCCGGTGTCTCCCGAGGCTCTGATCCTATTTAATACCCCCTACTATTAAATAGTAGGGGGCCTCAGGGATCTGTTTTGGGGCCACCGCTGTTTGTAATTTTTATAAATGATCTGGATGAGGGTATAGTTGGGTGGATTAGTAAATTTGCTGATGACACCAAAGTCGGAGGTGTGGTAGATAGTGAGGAAGGGTGTCTTAGTCTACAGGGAGACTTGGACAAGTTGCAGAGCTGGGCCGAGAGGTGGAGGATGGAGTTTAATACGGAAAAGTGTGAGGTAATTCACTTTGGCAGGAATAACGGATGTGTAGAGTATAGGGCTAACGGTAGGACTCTGAATAGTGTGGATGAACAGAGGGATCTAGGTGTATGTGTACATAGATCCCTGAAAGTTGGGAATCAAGTAGATAGGGTTGTTAGGAAGGCATACAGTGCCTTGGCGTTTATTGGTAGGGGGATTGAATTTAGGAGCCGCAGCGTCATGTTGCAACTGTAGAAAATTCTGGTGCGGCCGCACTTGGAGTACTGTGTGCAGTTCTGGTCCCCACATTATAGGAAGGATGTGGAGGCTTTGGAGAGGGTGCAGAGGAGGTTTACCAGGATGTTGCCTGGTATGGAGGGGAGGTCCTATGAGGAGAGACTGAGGGATTTGAGGTTGTTTTCGTTAGAAAGAAGGCGGCTACAAGGGGACCTTATTGAAACATATAAGATGATTAGGGGTTTAGATAGGGTGGACAGTGATAGCCTTTTTCCTCGGATGGAGAAAGCTAGCACAAGGGGGCATAGCTTTAAATTAAGGGGTGGTAGTTATAGGACGGATGTCAGGGGTAGGTTCTTTACCCAGAGGGTGGTGAGGGATTGGAATGCCCTGCCTGCTGCAGTTGTAAATGCGCCTAGTTTGGGGGCGTTTAAGAGATCCGTGGATAGGTTTATGGATGGTAAGGGTTTGGTTTAGGTTAGAGGGTCATTGTTTTTTTATCTGGTCGGCACAACATCGTGGGCCGAAGGGCCTGTTCTGCGCTGTAATGTTCTATGTTCTATGTTCTACTATATCCCTCCATCCTTGTTTCGCTCATGTGTCTATCTAAGGAAACCTAAGCATGAGCGCTATATAAATACAATTCTTTTCTTTCTGTGTCTTGTGAATTTTGTACTTTTCAAGGGGTAAGTATTGGTTCTGAGGGATGTCACACTGCCATTTCCAGCTTTCGTGATATTTGCAGCTTTCTGTATTTTATTGCTACAGAATTTATCAGTGCAACTTCTGAATATTAGCCACCTCTGCCTAGTTGTGGCAATTTTTGTTTTCCAGACCTGCCATCTGTGGTCTCTTTGAGATTGTCAGAAAATGTTGAATTAGAGCCAGCTTTCCACTGCAGGCCCTCGCTCAGTGGGGCTAGACTGCCATTTCACATGCAATCCTTTCAGGAAATAGACTAAGAATGTTGATAGATTTGAACCTAGGTCCCAGCATTGTCAAGCCAACCCGTCACAGGACCCAATCCACAGCAATAATCTAATAAACAATTCAGGTAGTTTGTAAATAAAGCAGAAAACATCTTATACATAGTTCAGTTAACGGGATGATGTCCTGTTTATTCATAGTGAACTCCAGTTGAGTGGGGCAGACCAGATAACACGCAACCTCTGTGACAGGTTTTTTTTTGTTTATATCCCATTCAATCCAATCAAAGTCCAATTCAGAGTTCCAGCAAGTGACACATTCCCGATCCAAGCTGAAAAGACAGGCCTCTCACTCCCTGTCTTGAGCTTGATCTACATGATCCAAGCTGATTGGAGCAGGCATTGCACCTTCTCCAAGGCTTAATCTCATTTGCATCTCAGCCAAAAGGCCAAGATACCACTTACCTCAAACAAAGCTACAATGTAACCTTATGACTTCAACCAAGTCAATACTACACTTGATCTATAACAGGTTTTATAATATGAATCACCAGGGATTTCTTTTTCACAAGCCAATTAGGCTGTGTGTTAAAGCCCATTACTGTTTTTCCGCACACATTTTATTCAATATTTTTCCAAAGTCCTTGACATATTTTTAAAAGTATGAATTCATGTACAAAAACTCAGTTCTTGAATGCATCTTGCAAGGATACTATTTCACCCACTATGTAAGTTAAGGCTTTTAATACATTCTGAGCTAGTGCATACTGATCAGCAGTGAACAGATTGCTCATGATGTTAATGACTGGTGTATGCCATTAGCACCCCGAAAAGTCTTGTTCATTGGCCCAGTGGTAATTGAGAGCAGGATAATTGAATTGGTGATAGATGAACTAATTATTCAACTGAGGATAAGTGAGATAAGTATAATAAACTTCAACCTCACTATCCCAGTCTCTTCTTATTGTGTATTTATTTCCTTGTACTTTCAGTAAGTTTGTTCAGAACTTTGTTGCATTGATAATGAGCACAAACATGTATTTAGGAGAAAAATAAACCAAACTCCCAACTTTTCATGGAAACATACAGCAGGTCTGACAGCATCTGTAACAAGGACAGTAAGTTAAACTCATTCATTTCTGGTTAAGCCGGCATTTATTACCCATCCTTAATTTCCCTTGAGAAGGTGGTGGTGAGCTACTGCTTTGAACTGCTGCAGCTGATGTGATGTAAGAACACCCACAGTGCTATTAGGGAGGGGGTTTCAGGACTTTGACCTAGTGACATTGAAGGAATGATGATATATTTCCAAGTCAGAATCATGTGTGACTTGGGAGGGGAATATTTCCTTGGTTTGAATGTATGTAGGAAAATTGCTGATATTTGCATTCATAACTGTTTCAGTTTGGCTCAGTTATTGTTCTCTTTGCTTCTTATCCATTCTGTCTTGTTTTATGCATGTACCTTTTATAGAAATTGATACTGGCATCTTAAAAAGTCTCTCAGTATCCAATATTGCCTTGTGGTAAAACATTCTAAAGTACTTCACAGGCTGCTGAAGCATGAAGCACAACCGTGAGTACTCTATTGTATGGCTTGTCTGTAAATAAACACATTTTGGTGACGGGATCTTTGCCTCTGTGAACTCAAGGAAAGAAGAACCATGCCCACACCCACGCCCACACCCAATCTCCATCCACTGGCAAGTGCTCCCTCCCTGGAAAACCAGAGGCCTTGGCCTGGAGGATCAGGGCCTACTTTTATCTGCAGGAGGGAGGACAGAATCCACTGACGTGGAAAAAAAATCAAGGGACTGAGTTGTTGGGCAGGTGCCCCTTCGAACAAAGGTTGGTGCCTGAAAAGGAGGGTAGAAGAAGAGAAACTGTTCCCATCTACAGTGGGGGGAGTGGGCAGTTATGAAGACACCCAAGCTTTTTATTAGGCCCTCGGGCTGAAGACCTAAAGTCCCTCCACCCACTGCTGCTATTAATCAACACTGACAGCCACCCCCTCTCTTCCTGATCTCAGGCACTAGTCAGCCTCAGTGCCCTGTCCTTAATCCTCCCTCCTGTTCCTCCACACCACCCCCCCTGCCTTTCTCCATCTCTAAAACCAGGGAGAGAGACCCAAAGCCTGAACCCACCTCATCCTCTCTGATTTCCCCCTCCCCCAAAAACACTTGGGCAGAAAACATGCCCTCCACCACCTACCCCACCCACCCCAAACACCTGGGGAGAGAACACCTCTTTCCCCCTCCCCACCATACCTACCATCCCTTACCCCTTCTCTCTGTGCCTCCCATAAAAGCCAGAGAGAGCCCCACCCAACACTCCCTCTACCTCCGCAGGAAAAAAGGGCAAAAAATATTACACCTGGACAATCTCTAAGTGGGCATAGCACCATTGATACAATGGTATTAGTGCCATTGTTGCTGGTGGGGCAGGGCCTTCCAGGCCTATGTATGCAGAAATGGTGATATCAAGGACCCCTGCCATTCCCAAGGCTCTGCCACTTTAGTCTGATAATGAAGTAACTCAGGGTCAAATGCTATTCCGCCCCCTTCCCCATGACCATTGAGGCTGGGATTGTCGGCCCCTCAGCCATTGTTGTAGCCTCAAATGTGTAGCAAGATTGAGAGGGCAGTTCACTTCGCCCTGGAGAAGGGACTCATGGTGGGCGGGACATTCCTGGCGGTAGACCTTCTGAAGGCCATCTCCCAGAAGGTCATTTTATCAAAGGTCCTGCCTTTTATTCCCTTGGAGTTCCTCCTCCCACACCTCCATCCACTGGAGGAGGTCAGATCTGGGGTGATGCCAATTCCGCTCGGCCTTCGGGACCCCAACTTCAGGCAAGTATACAACTTCTGGCTCCAGGTCTTTATCCGCCTGGCCCGGGAGGAGTGGCTGGAGGGAAGCTTTAATGTCCTCTTCATTTGGCGATGTACGGGGTTTTCTGGTCCATGGACGGCATGCAGTGCCATGTATGCAAGGAGGTGGGGCATGTAAAGAAGAACTGCCCTGCCTCCAAGGATGCCAACCCCAACCCTAAGGAGGCTGCAGCTAGTTCTGCAGCCCCCCCCCTCCCACACACATAACAATGTACCAACGATCTCACCACAAGGGGAGGTCACGTTGGCAGCTGCTGCCACCTTGGTTGCTGGCAAGCAGGGGACACCATCCATGTGGCCAGAAGACCAAAACCACAAAAAAAGAAAAAGCAGAAATGGAATCCCAACCGCCACTACCCCAGTCTCCCCGACAGCTGGCTCAGGAGAAGAAGAACACTTCCGGCTCCCCTTCCTATCGTTCAGGCCCATAGACGCCTCGGCATCCTGTGCCGGGCCTGGCGACACAAGTGCACGGATTCACGGATCTGGACGTGGGGGGGGGGGCATGTGACCCCGAGCCAGCAGAGAAAATACCTCCCGGGGAAGGGAAAGCCCAAGAGGTGGGACGGGAAGGAGAGGGGCAGAGTGCGAGGGGCATCTCCTGCCAACAGGATGCCCCTCAAGAAAAGGTGCCACACCTCAGGGGAGGGGGACCCTAAGACCAGCGGGGCTTGCCACAACCTCTACCCTAGAAAAGAGATGGTAATGCCCATGCCGTTCTCCCAATTTACACCATCTCCTGCACTGCCCCCACCCATTTTTGTGCCTTGCCCCCAGAGCGGGGCAAGAGAAAGGAGATTAAACAGCTGCTGCTGCAGTGTCCCAAGCAGGACTCCCCAGGATTGGATATGAGCGGGACCCCAGTGGTTCTGTTCCATCCAGTGCAATTTAGCACCCCTGAGGATTTTGTTTCTCATTCCTTGTTTGGGGCCTTGGGTGGCGGTATTGAGGAAGGCCCCCCCTCCCCCCTCCTGATCTCTGATGCTGGGCACCCCGATCTCCAGCTGGAGTTTTCTCCGGACTTGTGGATGTTCTGGGGCAGAGTGGGGGGCTGAACCTCCTTGGACCTAGAAGGAAGGGAGGATCCCGGGGGGAGCCCCTCCTCCATCGACCCTGGAGGTGGGAGCAACTGCTTGGTGGCTGCGTGTTGCCAGCCGTACACTCAGGTGCATGGCCTGAATTATGACGTGCAGCTCCTGTACATAAACCTGGGGAATCTTTGGATTTCCTTGTAGGCGATGCCCATCTTTTACCAGGACCTTCTCAAAGTCTGGAACACGGTTGCCTCGTGACACAGTTCTCCCCCGGCAGGAGTAGCAATTATCGTGTGAGAGCCGCTGCTCAGGAATCCACTGCTCCAACCATATAAACTTCCAGTGGCTGGCGAAGAGGAGGGTGATGGACGGTGGGGTGACCGGGAGAGTACTGAGTGGCAGAGGTGTGGGCTGGATGAGCCCCCACGCGCTCGCTGAGTGCGCTGCCATCCAGCATGTGACCAAAGCCATCCAAGACTTTAGAACAGTCGTGCTCAGACCCGAGGGCATACGCAGTCTCAGAGGCACAACTGCGCAGTGGGATCCCACCTAAGCGTACCCCCACTCAGATGGAATTTCACATTGGTCCTAAACCTAGGCATCCCTTCCTAGGTCAGGTGCCCCACAGCTTGAGCCGCCTGTGGAAAAGCCCTCCATGTCCTTTGTGACCGCACGGAGGCTTTTCCTGTATGGGCTGCTGCTGTACACCTTCTACTACCATGTTCTCGCCTGTCACCTGATATACCTTGGTGGGCCTTGTTGTCGCTTGGTGGCAGAAGACCCCAGTGGAGGGTCCTCTATGGAGGGATCTCCCCCACTATCTTGGGGACCTTGTGCTGGACATAACCATAGGCTGTAATGGTTCACAGGCTCCCAAGATTGCCCTTTCTGTGGCCTTGTGGAGTCCGTGGACCATGCCTACGTTCTATTTTATAGGTTGCACACCCTTTTTGGTTTCCTTAAATACCTTTTGCTAATGTTTTGTTTGCACTTCAGTCCCACGCTCCTAATCTGTGGGCACCTGGTGCAGAGAGGGGTGGGTTGGGATGGCGACTTCTTCGTGAACCTGCTCTTGGGCTTGGTGAGACGTGCCATCAATTGGTCCAGACAGCGAGTGATCGACGGGGTTGCCCATCCCGACTGTCTGCCCATCTACCGCGGCTACGTACGCAGCCAGGTGTCCCTGGAGAGGGAGCATGCGGTGTCCACGGGCACAATTGACGCCTTCTGCACCTGCTGGGCACCGCAGGGGCTGGGGTGTATTCCAGACCCTGATAATCACCTTTTGATTTAATGTTTTAAGTTTCCTTTTGACTTTGTTTTTGTTTGGGCTGTCCCCACCTTCTTTTTTGGGGGGCTGCCCCTTTTAATTTGTCCCTCAGATAATTTGAGTTTATTTACTTGTTTGGCATGCAAAAGATCTCCTTGATTGGGCCATCAATTAGGATTCAATCAGAGAGTTTCATGTTCCATATTTAAAGCAGGTGTGTCAATCTCTCTGCCTGCTGAAACAGGAAGCACAACTGAAAGTACTCTGTTGTATAGCTTGCCAATCATAATTGAAGACAGGATAATTGAATTCGTGATGGATGAACTAATTATTCAACTTAGTATAAGTGTATCAATGGACCTCAATCTCTCTATCCCAGACCGGTCCTATTGTGTATTTATTTCCTTGTACTTTCAGTACATTTGTTCAGAAATTTGCTGCATTGATATGAGTACAAACAAGTATTTATGAGAAAAATAAACCAAGTTCTCAACTTTTCATGGAAACATACAGCAGGTCTGGCAGCATCTGTGACAAGGACAATAAGTTAAATTCATTCATTTCTGGCTAAGCCAGCACTTGTTACCCATCCTTAATTTCCCTTGAGAAGTGGTGGTAAGCTACTGCCTAAACTGCTGCATCCTATGTGATGTAAGAACACCCACAGTGCTATTAGGGAGGGGGCTTCAGGACTTTGATCTAGCAACGTTGAAGGAATGATGATATATTTCCAAGTCAGGATCATGTGTGACTTGGGAGGGGAATATTTTCTTGGTTTGAATGTATGTAGGAAAATTTCTGATATGATTGCATTCATAACTGTTTCAGTTTGGCTCAGTTACTGTTCTCTTTGCTTCTTTTCCATTCTGTCTTGTTTTGAGCATGTACTTTTTATAGAAATTGATACTGGCATCTTAAAAAGTCTTTCAGTATCCAATATCGCCTTGAGGTTAAAAACATCCCAAAGTACTTCACAGAGCAAATTCTGCTGCAGAATTATGTAAGGAGACATGAGGGCAAATGGCCAAAAGCTTGGTCAAAGACATAGCTTTTAAGGAACATCATGGACGAAGAAGGTAGAGGGGAGTAGAAATTAGAGAATTCCAGATCTTGCGGTTTTGGGAATTGACAGTGTGGGCATTGAGAGGGCAGCAATTAAAATTATGTTGAAGAGTGCAGAATTGGATGAGCGCAAACTTCTCTGAGGGTTGTGGGGCTGAAAGACATAGGGGAAGTGGGGAGGGGTGGTTCAAGACAATGAAGGTTGAGAAGTTTGAAAGTGTTGCATCATTAGTTCTGGCTCCAATGTAAACCATTGAGTACACAGCTTATGGGTGAATAGGACCTGCTGTGTGTTTGGATACAGACAATAGAATACAATTGAGTTCTGAGACCAACCTTCATCAATCATCCCTGTTGGCCAGGTTGATGTTAATGATTGATTGTTTTCTTTATTTTGTTTTCGTGGGATAGAAATTCCAGATGGCACAACTCCATTAAGATTTACAAAAGAAAGACCATCTGTAGTCTTTTATATACAATTCAGCCATTAGTCTTGTCCCTTGTCTGTCATTACTGTTTATTCAATTAAATTCCACTTAAGGCTGTCAGTATTTATCCTGTTAGCAAGATAAATGCTGCGCCTAATATTTTAATGCTCATCACATCAAGTCCAGGTTAGAATTGTACCCGTCATTTTGGAGAATATTTCCAAGGGACTCAAACCAAAGCTGTATTAACTAACATGCTGCCACCACGCGTATATCACAAGTCAAAGGCAGATGTTATCAGTTTGCCTCAAGTCAAACCAGTCTCCTTGTTGAAACATGTTGGAAGAACATATTCATTCATATCTAACTTCTAAAAATCTATAATTATGATGGACAAAATTACAAGCCCACGTGTGGTGGAGGGAATGGATGTGAACAGAGCTGCCTTTAACAATAGAGTCTTTCACTAGAAAGTCAAAGGGTATGGCTTTTTAAAGTGGCAGCTTGGTTTAATCGTCGCACCCTCGTCTGAGTCAAAAGGTTGCGAGTTCATACCCCACTGCAAGGTTTGAACTCATAATCCAGACTGACAGTTCTGTGCAGGACTCCAGGGATATTTCACAGTAGGAGGTGTAATAGAATATAATTAGAGGTGTAATTAGAATATAAAGCAGGGAGGTCTTGCTGCAACTGTACAGGGCACTGGTGAGGCCGCAGCTGGAGTACTGTGTGCAGTTTTGGTCGCCGCACTTGCGGAAGGATATTTTGGCCTTGGAGGGAGTACAGAGGAGGTTCACTAGGCTGATACTGGAGATGAGGGGGTTAGCCTATGAAGAGAGACTGAATAGACTGGGTCTGTACTCGTTGGAGTTTAGAAGGCTGAGGGGGGATCCTATAGAGACATACAAGATAATGAAAGGGATAGATAGAGTAGAGGTAGGGAGATTCTTCCTGCTTAGAAAGGATAGCAGGACTAGAGGGCACAGCCTCAAAATAAGGGGGGGGTGCAGTTTAGATCGGAATTGAGGAGGAACTTCTTCACTCAAAGAGTGGTGAGTCTCTGGAATTCTCTGCCTGTTGAAGTGGTGGAGGCTGCCTCGCTGAATATGTTTAAGTCACGGGTAGATAGGTTTCTGATAGACAAGGGAATTAAGGGTTATGGGGAGAAAGCAGGAAAGTGGAACTGAGCCACGACAGATCAGCCATGATCTTATTGAATGGCAGGGCAGGCTCAAAGGGCTAGATGGCCTCCTCCTGCTCCTATTTCTTATGTTCTTATGTAATCTTTTAATAGAGCTGCGGAACTGATGCCCTGTCTCCATGTTCAAATGGACATACAAGGTTATGTGGCATGTTGTTCTAAAAAGAACAAGAGAATTCTCCTAATATTGAAACAAAGTACTGGACATACTCAGAAGGTCCAACAGAATCAATGGAGAGAGAAATAGAGTTAACCTTTTTGAATTAAATATGACTATTCTTCAGTCATTGCTTTCAGCTGTTCTATTTCTGGAAGGATTGTTTATTTTCTGGGGACAGGATTTTACGTGGAGATTTCAGGAGCACATTGAAGCTGTGTTAGAGACACACAGGAGGCACTCCAGTTTAAGATTAGTAATAGGAAACATTGTATGATGTACATGCACTCATCAATCAAAAAAAATCTTGGATCATTGCATGGAATGTTTTTCCTTTGGAAGGGTTGCAATCCCAGAGCCTTGATCTGTGATTCTAAGAAATTTTCCTGAAGATCAAACTCTTGGATCAGATTGTAGATCAATCATACAGAAGATCTAGGCAAACGATGTCCAGTACTGGAACACAACTTCCCGACTCTCCTTGCATTGACCATTCCAAAGCTTCATTCTTAACCTCTTCAAGGTATGCAAAGCGGTTAAGAGGAGAGCAATAAAAAAACACTCAGCCAGTAGAGCAGTAAATAAAATTCCACTAATCTTGATCATATTTTAGTCAAGAGAAATTCCACCTCTGAAGGCCAGCAACCAGCTGACCAGTTCTTGCTATTTGATGACACTTCTGTTCTGAGCTACTCCAATCTCATTACGATCATTGTAATTGTGAGACTTAACCAGAACGTGTTGGGTTTATGACTGCCCCTTGTTTCTCAACCAAAGTCTAACTGCTATTTTGAGAGGGGAATGAAAATAGAATTCGATTGCCAGCCCATATAGATGACACAAATGCCAGACACTTCTTGACGACGGTTTTCCTGGTGCCTGAATCAGCATTCCTCTCTTAATCAACATCATCAAAAGCAGATGAACTGATGATTAACTTATTTGTTGTTTGTGGCTTATTGCACAGCTTGGCTGCTGCATTTCCCTGCATTACAATAACTGCACTTCAAGGGCAATCCATTTGATATACAGTACTGAAGAATGTCTGGCAATTCAGATAAGAAGTCTCACAACCCCAGGTTAAAGTCCAATAGCTTTATTTTGTCACACAAGCCAGTAGCTTTCAGAGCGCTGTCCCTTCATTAGGTGAGTGGGGTTTCAGTTCACAAACAGGGCATACGAAGACACAAACTCAATTTACAAAATAATGGTTGGAATGCGAGTCTTGACAGGTAATCAAGTCTTAAAAGTACAGACACTGTGAGTGGAGAGAGGGTTAAGCACAGGTTAAAGAGATGTGTATTGTCTCCAGCCAGGACAGTTAATGAGACTTGCCCAGACAAGTCGTGGGGTTTGCAGATAGTGTGACATGAACCCAAGATCCCGGTTGACGTTGTCCTCAGGTGTGCGGAACTTGGCTATCAGTCTCTGCTCAGTGATTCTGCATTGTAGTGTGTTGTGAAGGCCACCTTGGAGAACGCTTACCCAAAGATCAGAGGCCGAATGCCTGTGACCACTGAAGTGTTTGCTGGTGATTGTCAAGCGGTGTTCATTCATTCGTTGTCGTAGTGTCTGCATGTTCTCCCCAGTGTACCATGCTTCGGGACATCCTTTCCTCCAGTGTATCAGGTAGACAGCGTTGGCCGAGTTGCAAGTGTATGTACCATGTACCTGATGGATGGTATTCTCACGTGAGATGATGGCATCCGTGTCTATGATCCGGCATGTCTTGCAGAGGTTGCTGTGGCAGAGTTGTGTGGTGTCATGGTCACTGTTCTCCAGAAGGCTGGGTAGTTTGCTACGGATAATGGTCTGTTGAGGTTGTGAAGTTGTTTGAAGGCAAAAAGTGGGGGGTGTGGGAATGACCTTGGTGAAATGTTCATCTGATCTTCAGGTGAACGTTTTCCAAGGTGGCCTTCACGGCATACAGCAACATAGAGTTGCTGAGCAGAGACTGACAGCCAAGTTCTGCACACATGAGGACGGCCTCAACCGGGACCTTGTGTTCAAGTCACACTATCTGTAACCTGCATGACTTGCCTGGGCTTGCAAAATCTCACTAACTGTCCCGTCTGGAGACAATACACATCTATTTAACCTCTGCTTAACCCTCTCTCCACTCACATTGTCTGTACCTTTAAGACTTGATTACCTGTAAAGGCTCACATTCCAACCATTATTTTGTAAATTGAGTTTGTGTCTTTTATATGTCCTGTTTGTGAACTGAAATCCCACTCACCTGATGAAGGGGCAGTGTTCCGAAAGCTAGTGACTTGTGCTACCAAATAAACCTTTTGAGCTTTAACCTGGTGTTGTGAGACTTCTTACTGTGTTTACCGCAGTCCAATGCCGGCATCTCCACATCAGGTCAGATAAAGCATCGTATCAATGTATTTTTTAATTATTTCTTCGTCCTTTGTAGAGTGAAGCATTGGCTGGACCAAATTAAGATTTGAAGATTATAGTGTTAGCTGGGTAATCAATAGTCAGCATAGCTTCAGAACAGGCTGCAACCTGTCACTGACATTCCAAGTGAAAATTCTGGCTGTGGGAACAATTCCAAGCCAAGCCATGTCATTGATGCCTAGCATCAAAGGACTGAGTTGTAAGAAAGTATCTTGAAAGGAGGTGACTGAGAAATGATATCACTGAGTTATACTGGAGGAGATTTGAAAAGCTTGGGTCCTTCCTCCTGAAAAAGAAGCAACTGGGATGGGGGAACGACATAGAAATGTATATCACACTAATTAGGATCAAGAAAACATCAAACTTCATGGGAAATCCTCAGTGTAGAACAGGATAGGTTTAACTAATGAAAGGGAAATTAATACCTGGATACTCATTCTACGGAAGAACCACAGTTGGAATGGGATTCTGGAGAAAACCATGAAGTCAAAAATCTTTAAGAGAAAGCAATTGTGGGCTGAGGAAAAGAGGGACCATAGGTTTTTGTGGGTGGATGACTTGGGTTAAGCCTAACACCCTTCCTCATCCATAGCTATATTGTCAGTAAATCTATGTCGGCATTTTCATTGCTTCTTCCAGTAGACGAGATGACCACCAAAGCAATTTTGTTCTTTTGCTGCACTCTTGAAAGGAATATCAGCAAACAGGAAGATGAAAGGGTGAGAAGAGAAAATGGAAAGAATTGGAAAAGATCGAAAAATGGATAAGCATTCAGAAGGAAGAGTAAAGTCTAAAACAACCAGGATATATTTTGTCTGTGTGTGTGTAGATTTAGGTAATGTGGTAAGAATGTAGATCTCGGTGCCATAAGTGATTGAAGCAAATAGCATTAATTTATTTAAAGGGAGCCTTGAAGTATATTTAGAGAGTGGAGTGAAAAAGGAGGTTTTGGGGTGCAGTGCCAAGGTGGGAAGAGGTAATTAGAGTGAGAGGAACTTTATGCAGAGTGTAAACTCTGGTTTAGACCAGTCAAGTCTTCCGATGCTATAGATTCCAAGTAATTATTAAACGCACTTTCAAGTTTGGGCCATCAGTTTCTGCCCATGGAGGTTCTTGGCCAATAACCCACAAAAATATCTTTAGCTCATGGTAATTTTGCATTGAAGACGTGCCATTTTCATTGTATTACTTAGAAGTAATCTCTCATTTTTGAAATAGCAAAGTAACTGGAACTACAATGCAGCCGTACATTACCACTTGAGCCAAAATCTGTCCACCAGCTGTTGAAATCAGTTTTTTGTAACAGCTGTTCTGAATGCGGTAGCCTATGGCAACGATAATACTTGAGTTCCAGAGATGGTATTCAAATGAATCCCAGCAGCCCTGCTATTTGACCAAAACATGTTTGGTAGTCTTGCTACTGAGAGTTCAGATTGAAGACAAGAGTATATGGTTACACAATTTTTTTTACACTGAGGGAAATAGTCCAAAGCAAAATACTTTGGATGCCGGAATCGAAAACAGAAAATGTTGGAAAATGTCAGCAGGTCAGACATCATCTGTGAACAGAGAATCGAGCCAATGTTTTGAGGACCCTTCTTCAGAGCTGAAGATGAGGAAAATTGGACAAGATTTATACTGTGAGAGTGGTGGGGGACTGTAATTGCTAGGAATGGCATAGAGAAAAATACATAGGGAATATAAATGGTGGTGATAAAGGTTGAGATTGGTACTAAGAGCATCCATTAAAAGATCTGAATGCATAAATGACAGAGGAAAGTCATTTTCCACCTTGTTCCCTGACTGCTGAGATTTTCCAGCATTATCTGTTTTCGTCTGGGTCTTTTTGTTAATTTTCAGTACGGAAACTAGGAGTCTTGACGGTCCTGATAAGGTAGAAGAATGGGTTTAGTCTTTCCAAATGTCAATATGTGACTTTAGGTAAGGTGGAAACGTTAATACTTCCATTCCTAATTTATGACTTTGGGACTTTCCAGCCCTGTGCACCACTGGAATCTTCAGTACTGCTGAAAGCCAGTGGGCATTTGATCCACAGCATCCCCCTTAGTGGGTCCTACTAGGGCATGTCCAGAAAAGCCTGGCCTTCAATTCAAAAACTTCACAAATTTATCAAACATGTAGGTAATACTAATCATGCTGGAGAGACATTGGGATCAAAGGAAGCAACTGAATAATCACCAGCTGAATTGCACAAAATATGTAAGTGGTAGAACAATGGCAGACAAAATTTAATATGAGCAAGTGTGAAACTAAACACACGAAGGAAAAATGGAGGACACACATAATCCCTGAATAATGTCAAATAGCTAAGGATGAAATTTGAAGAGACTTGGAAGTTTGGAGCAACTTGACACTAAAGCCTAGATTTTCATCCCCCAGCTGCAGAGTTGGGAGATTTCCCAGTTTAGTGAACCTGACCTTTTAAAAAATGTTTTTCCAGTTAAATAGTTGGGGGGGACTTAAATCAGAGTCTGGACAGGTGACCCAGAAGGAGGCTGCTGGGTGTGCAAGTGGGCTGAGTGCAAGACATGTCACCACACTCCAGCACTGTAATCATGTAAATCAAAAATAATAAAACAAACAACATCCCTCCATCCATCACTCCCTTCCCATGCTCCATGTCAACGCATGACCCTCAATCTACCCCCATGCCAAGTTTGTGTCTTTTTCTATTCATTTGTGGGACATGGGGGTTGCTGGCTAGCCAGCATTTATTGCCCATCCCTAGTTACCCTTGAGAAGGTGATGGTGAGCTACCTTCTTGAATTGCTGCAGTCCATGTACTGTGGGTTGACCCACAATGCTGTTGGGGAGGGAATTCCACAATTTTGACCTAGTGATTGAGAAGGAACAGAGATATTTTTCCAAGTCGGAACGGTGAGTGGCTTGGAGGGGAACTTGCAGGTGGTGGTGTTCCCATTTATCTGCTGCCCTTGCCCTTCTGGATGGAAGTCTTCATGGGTTTGGAAGGTGCTGTCTAAGGATCTTTGGTGAACTGCTGCAGTGCATCTTGTAGATAGTACACACTGCTGCTACTGAGCATCATTGGTGGAGGGACTGAATGTTTGTAGATGTGGTGCCAATCAAGCGGGCTGCTTTGTCCTGGATGGTGTCAAGCTTCTTGAGTCTTGTTGGAGCTGCACCCATCCAAGCAAGTGGGGAGTAATCTATCACACTCCTGACTTGTGCCTTGTAGGTGGTGGATAAGCTTTGGGGAGTCAGAAGGTGAATTACTTGCTGTAAAATTCCTAGCCTCTGACCTACTGTTGTGGCCACTGTGTTTATGAGGTGAGTTTCTGGTTAATGGTAACCCCAAGGATGTTGGCAGTGTGGGATTCAGTTACACCATTGAATGTCAAAGGACGTTGGTTAGGATGTCTCTTATTGGTGATGGTCATTGCCTGGCATTGTGCGGTGCAAATGTTACTTGCCACTTATCAGCCCAAGCCTTAATATTGTCCAGATCATGTTGCAATTGAACATGGACTACTCCAGTATCTGAGGAGTTGCAAATAGTGCTGAACATTGTGCAATCATCAGTGAACATCCCCACTTCTGACCTTATGACAAAGAGAAGGACATTGATGAAACAGCTGAAGATTGTTGGGCTTAGGACGCTACCCTGAGGGACTCCTGCAGTGATGTTGTAGAGCTGAGATGACTGACCCTCCACAACCACAACTATCTTCTCATGTACCAGGTATGGCTCCAACCAGCGGAGAGTTTGCCCCCTGATACCCAATGATTCCAGCTTCGCTTGGGCTCCTTGATGCCACACGTGGTCGAATGCAGCCTTTATGTTAAGACCTATCACTCTCGCCTCACCTCTGGAATTCAGCTGTTATGTCCATGTTTGAACCAAGGCTGTAATGAGGTCAGGAGCTGAGTGACCCTGGCGAAATCCAAACTGGAAGTCACTGAGCAGGTGCTTCTATCACCCCTTCCATCACTTTCTAGATGATTAAGAGTAGACTGGGCAGTAATTGGCCAGGTTGGATTAGTCCTGCTTTTTGTGTACAGGACATACCTGGGCAATTTTCCACATTATTGGATAAATGCGTAAGTGTAACTATACTGGAAGAGCTTGGCCAGGGGAGTGGCAAGTTCTGGAGCACAAGTCTTTAGTGCTATTACCGGAATGTTATCGGGGCCCATTGCCTTTGCAGTATCCAGTGCCTCCAACCATTTCTTGATATCATGTGGAGTGAATCGAATTGGCTGGAGACTGGCATCTGAGATGCTGTGGACCATTGGAAGAGACCAAAATGGACCCACTCAGCACTTCTGGCTGAAGATTGCTGCAAATGTTTCAGCCTCATCTTTTGCATTGATGAGTTGGGCTCCTCCATCATTGAGGATGGGGATATTTATGGACCCTCCTCCTCCAGTGGGTTGTTTAATTGTCCACCATTCCCAACTGGTTGTGGAAGGACTGCAGAGCTTAGATTTGATCTGTTGGTTGTGGGATCATTTAGCTCTGTTTTTGCTGTTTGGCATGCAAGTAGTCCTGTTTTGGTAGCTTCATCAGGTTGACATCTCACTTATAGGTATGCTTGGTGTTGCTCCCGGCATGCCCTCCTGCACTCTCCATTGAACCAGGATTAATCCCCTGGTTTGATGTTAATGGTTGAATGGGGGATATGCCAGGCCATGAGGTTTCTGATTATGCTGGAGTACAATTCCTCTACTGTTGATGGTCCACAGTGCCTCATGGATGCTCAGTCTTGAGGTGCTAGATTGGTTTGAAGTCTCCCATTTAGCACAGTGATAGTGCCGCACAACACAATGGAGGTTCTTCTCAATATGAAGACGGAACTTCTTCTCCACAAGGACTGTGTGGTGGTCACTCTTACTGATACTATCATGGACAGATGCATCTGCAGCCAACAGTTGTTGGATCCTTCACCACCTGTTGTAGACACAAGTCGAGCAGTTGCATCCTTTAGGACCCAACCAGCTCAATCAGTACTGCTGCTGAGGTGGACATTGAAATCCCCCATCCAGAGTACATTTTGCATCCTTGCCACCCTCGGTGCTCCCTCCAAGTGTTGTTCAACATGGAGGAATACTTATCCATCAACCAAAGGAGGACAGTATGTGGTAACCAGCAGGATGTTTCCTTGCCCATGTTTAACCTGAAGCCATGAGACTTCATGGGGTCTGATGTCGATGTTCAGGACTGCCAGGGAAATTCCCTCCCTGAATGTATACCACTGTCCCATCATCTTTACTGGGTCTATCCTGTCAGTTGGACAGGACATATCGGGGGTGGTAATGGTAGTGTCTGGGGTGTTATCTGTAAAGTATGATTCTTGAGAATGACTATGTCAGGCTGTTGCTTGACTAGTCTGTCAGTCAGCTCTCCAATTTTGGCACTAGCCCCCAAATGTCAGTAAGGAGGACTTTGCAGGGTCAACAAGGCTGTTTTTTTTTTGCCATTGCTTTTTCCAGTGCCTAGGTCAATGCGAGGTGATCTGTCTGGTTTAATTTCTTTGTTGAGTCTTTGTAGCAATTGTTACAACTGAGTGGCTTGTTTGGCCATTTCAGAGGGCATTTGAGAGTCAACCATATTGCTGTGGCTCTGGAGGTCTCATGTAGGCCAGATCAGGTATGGGCGGCAGATTTCCTTCCCTAAAGGACATTTGTGCACCGGGTGGGTTTTCCTGACAATAGGCAATGGTTTCATGGTCATCAGTAGACTCTAAATTCCAAATTTTTTTTAAATTAAATTCAAGTTCCACCATCTGCCACGGTGGGATTTGAACACAGGTCCCCAGAACATTATCTGGGTTTCGGGATTAATAATTGAGCAATAATACCAGTAGGCCATCGCCTCCCCCACCCTCGATTAAGTAACCAAATGCCCTTGGACACTTCCTGAACAGCTTTTGACAATTCCTCGGCAGTTCCTTGAGAACTTCACAGTTCCAATGCATTTGTGCATTATATGTGCATAATCATGCTTAATTCTAACAGTCTCTTACCTCTCCCACAGCTATTTCAGGGCCTATCCAAAGTATCCTGCCTGCAAAAAATCCACCAAGTTCAGACTTCCTCTTACCCGATCAAATCTGTGCACTCTCACCTTCAATAACTTGGAAGACAGTATGAGCAGCTGGTGACTTAGATTCTCTGCTCCCTCCACAATTATTGCAGGCTCAAACCCCAGCCCAACTCCAGTCCCATTCCTGCAACAATGGGAAATGCGGGCTCAGTAGCAGACATAGAAATTTTAGGCATTTCTGGAATTTTCGCCACAACGGAGTACATCTACATTGATCCAGATGTTCGATACAATGTGTGCAGTGCTGTATTCAGACCATTCCGGAAATTCTGTGTCCAGTTCTGGTCACCAGGACAAAAGCACAAAATTATAACGAGTAAACAGATTACTGGTGGAGTCACTTTGTCACTCGGATGTCAACTCTACAGTGGCAAAATTTGGGAACAATGTTATGAAGGCAATTGTTAGAGCATCAGGAGAGAAGACAGCATGGATCACCTCAGATTGTATGAAATACAATATCAAAACCAAACACAAGTGCTTCTGAAATAAAAACAGAAAATGTTGGAGATATCAAGGTCGGGCAGCGTCTATGCAGAGTGAAATTAAGTTCATGCTTTAGGTCAGTGACCATTTTAGAGTTTTGATTCACAGAATTGATGCATATTAACTCTACTTTTCTTTCCACAGATGTTGCTACACCTGTGTAGTATTTCCAGCAGTTTCTGTTTTTATTTTAGATTCCTGGCATCCACAAGATTTTGTTCCTGTAAAAATACTTCCAAACTGAGTCACAGTGAATAGAGGTTTGCATTGTTTATGAACTTCAAGTTGTGCTAAGGAATCTCTTTAAATAAGCTTCCTGAACATGTTCATATGTGCCATGCAGCAAGCAATTTCTGGAAACTCTATTGACCTCATAGGCATCCATATAAAGAATTCTTCCTCATGAATACAAGCTGAACACCCTTTTTTCCTGTATGAGTCAACCTTCTACCATGTGAACAAATAGTTCAGGAATTTAGTGCTGGACAAATCTGTTTTGGTTTAGTTGATACCCACATGTTTGCACTAAGTGAACCAATCTGAATGTCAGACCACCAGCTGGGTTATTGGAGGCCATTTAGTCAGCAGCCTTCCATCTCATAGAGATGCCCACTATGGCATCATCTTGTGTCAAGCATCAACTGGTTGGTCACTTTAGCTGTGGAGGGAATAAAGACAACTGAGAAGATGCTCAATCCTCTGCTTTCTTTTCTTTTTTTGCTGCATACCTTCTTCACGGCTTTATGTTTCTATTCTTTTCCTCCAATTCCCTTCCAAGCAGTCAGCCTTCAGAGATCACAGTCATCGGCAACTGTGTCCCTGTTGTCAGTGTTAACATCCTTCATATCTCACTTGATGTCCTCGTGATGGACATGGACATCCAGGGAGTCAGGACCCAGTGGCCAGTTCACTGTACAGAGGCACTAGGACCATGTCAGGTAGAGAAAAATCCATTAGCTATAAAGATTTTAGGAAATGAAGTAAGTTGACTTCTTTGCACTTAGCACAGTATTTCCCTGGCAGAACACAAATTGAGTATTTAACAACAATTTATGCGTGGCATATTGCAGCTGGAATATAAGCATATTAAAGCCTTTTTTCCTCGGTGGAAAATGACCCAGTTCACAACGTGTGTGCTCCTGAATAAGAAGAGAATCCAATACGAGGCTGACCTACTGTTGCTAAAGGAACATAAAAGGGATCAGAGCCTCAATGAGAGGTGTGTCACCAAGGAAACGGAATAAAGGCCAGGTCACTCATCTGCTTATTGATTCACTTTCTCCCAGGAGGTTACTTTGACGATAGGTTAATTTGACTGTAGTGGGGTCACCTGCTGCTTAGATTTATTACTTAATTTCTGCTCTGAAGCCTATCACAATGAGGAGAGGTAATAGGATTTAAAAAACAGAAATGGCGCCCCTTTAATAAGCAGACAAAATCCTGTTAAGTGCCACTCATTAAAAAAAAGTGTCAACCATTCTGGATTAAAAATATGATGCATACCACTCCTTTAAAACAATGTCACAGCTGTAGTTTATTTAGTGGTCACAAATCTCACTTAGACATTTTCTGTGTTGACAGTCCTGCCACGTGTGGACTATAAATCATATGAACGTGTTAAAGCACCACCTTTGTATGATGCAGCAATCGCATGTGTAACCGTGACTATAATTACTGAAAGATTACTTCAACACTTGCACTTATCCAGTGCCTAACACAAATACCTGCAGAATAGTTACAGAAAATGGGCAGGCGGCCAAGGAAGGAGAGGTAAGTTTTGTGGAGGATCTTCAAGGAATACTATAGTTTCCTTTCCTGTTCTTACACAGTTGCTTCTGGAGTCACCAAGATCCAAATCAGGCCTCCAACCCGTTTTGCATCTGCATGCATCACCTGAAACTGGGTCAGATGCACAGGTATTCTAATGGCACCTAGCTCTACCTCATCATCAACCCTCTTGACCCCTCTACTGTTCCTGATTTCTCATTCTATTTGTTCGTAATCCAGTGCTAGATTAGCACAAATTTCCTCCAATTAAACCTTGGGTAGACCAGAGTTATTGTCTTCATCTCCTGCTACAAATTCTTTTAGTTAACAACTTCATCCGACTCCCTGGCAACTATGTGAGGCCGAAGCAGATTGTCTGCAATATTACAGGCATCAAATCCTCGCCATTACCAAGACAGTGAAAGAATTCTGGCCTAAATCTCCCCTATCTTTTAACATTATTTCTTTTGACAGTAACTTCATGAAATATCCTACAGTGATTTAAGTGTATCCCAAAATCTTCTGTCTAAGAAATAAAAGTAGTTTCTTGTTATCTTTTTGTTTGTTGCACACATATGTCAGCTTATTCCTTTACAAAATCCTATACCCACATTTATAATGGAAGGCAATCTACTGGGCACTGTAATCTCACAGAACAAAGAACACTACAGCACAGGAATAGGCCCTTTGGCCCACCAAGTATGTACCAACACAAATGCCTCTCTAATGTATTTTCTTGCCCCTACGTGGTCCATATTCTCTATTCCCTGCCTATTCATGTATCTATCCAGGTGTTTTTTGAATGTTGTTATAGAATCTGCTTCATCCACCACCTCCAGCTGCATGTTCCATGCATTCATCACCTTTTTGTGTGAAATACTTGCCCTTTGAATCTCTTTACAACTTCTCGCTCTCACTTTCAATATATGCCCCTGAGTAATTGACCCTTCAACCATGGGAAAAGACTTTGTCTACCCACTCTACCCAAGCCTGTCGTCATCTTGTAAACCTCTATCAGAACCCCCTCATCGTCCAATGCTCCAATGGAAACAATTGAAGTTTGTTCTACCTGTCTTCTTAGTCAATATCCTCCAAACCAGGCAACATCCTGGTAAATTTCTTCTGCACCCTTTCTGATGCATCAATATCCTTCCAGTAGTGTGGCAACCAGAATTGTACACACGATTCCAAATCCAGCCTCACCAAAGTCTTATACTGCCGCAACATGATTTCCTAATTCCTATACTCAATGCCCCAATCAATGAACGTCAGCATATCATACCCCTCTTGACCACCTTGCCCTCCTGAATTGCCACCTTCAGGGAACTGTGGATCTGTACACCTAGATCCCTCTGTATGCTAATTTTCTAAGGTCTCTATCATTTACTGTACACTTTCCTTCTGCAGTAGACCTTCCAAATCACATCACCTCACATTCATGTGGGTAAAATTCCATCTCCTGTCTTTCGGCCCAAGTCTCCAGCTGACTTACATCCTGCTAAAACCTCTGACAATCCTCCTCACTATCCACTGCTCCCCCAATTTTTGTATCGTCTGCAAATTTACTAATCAGACCACTTACATTTTCCTCCAAATCATTTATTTATTTATACCCCAGCACTGCTCATTGTGGAACGTCGCTTGTCACAAACCTCCAGTTAGAAAAATACCCTTCCACTGCAACTCTCTGCTTTCTCTGTCCAAGCCAGTTTTGTATCCATCTTTCCCGCCCACCTTTGGATCCTATATGACTTCACCTTCCATATCAGCCTGCCATGAGGAACCTTATCGAAGGTTTTACTGAAGTCCATGTATACAATATCCACTGCTCTGCCCTGGTCAATTTTTCTTGTCACTTCCTCAAAAAACTCAATCGAGTTTGTGTGACACAACCTCCTTTTCACGAAACCATGCTGCCAATCACTAATAATTCAGATGTGAGTACATCCTGTGCCTAAGAATTTCTCCAATATTTTCCTAATCACTGATGTAAGGCTCACAGGCCTGCAATTTCCTTCTCAAACAGAGGAACAGTGTTAGCTACTCTCCAAACCTCTGGTACCTCATCCATGGCTAAAGAGGATACAAAGATTTTGGCCAAAGCCTCAGCAATTTCTTTCCTCTCCATTTCTGGTACAGACCCTATCTGACCCTGGGGACTTGCCCACCTTAATGTTTTACAAAACCTCTAATACCTACTCCCTTTTTAGTTCAACATGTCCTAGAATGTTAACATTCTCCTTTCTACACTTACCATCCACCACATCCTTCTCCTTTGTGAATACTGATGCAGCATACTCTAAGGACTTCATCCATCTCCTTTGGCTCCACACACAAATTCCTTCCTTTCCTTTCCTTGGTTACCCTCTTCCTCCTCATAAATGCATAAAAAAAGCCTTGGAATTCTCCTTAATCTTGCCTGCCGAGGACATTTCATGACCACTTTTTGCCCTCCGAAGTCCCTGTTTAAGTTCTTTTCTGATTTCTTTGTATTCCTCAAGAGCCTCATCCTTTTTCAATTTCCTGAAATTTATGTATGCCTCCTTCATCATTTTCACTAAGCTCACAATCTCTCTTGTCACCCACGGTTCCCAAATCTTGCCATCTTTATCCTTCATTTTTACATGCCCTGAGTTTTAACAACTGACTTTTAAAAGATTCCCACATCTCGGATATGGATTTACCCTCAAACAGCTGCCCCTAGTCCACATTCCCTAGTTCCTGCCAAATATTGTCATAGTTAGCCTTCACCCAGTTTCGTACTTTCATTCAGGGATTAAGTCTATCCTTTTCTACAAGTACCCTGAAACTTATAGAATTGTTATCAATGTTCCCCAAATTGACCCCCACTGAAACATCAATTATCTGTCTGGGCACGTTTTCCAGAACCAGGTGTAAGATAGTCCAACTCAGAAAAGGGCTATCCACATAGTGCCTCAAGAAGCATTCTTGGATAGTTCTTCTATCTGGTGATGTTGTACAACATACTTCAGAACTTCCTCAATCTATTCTGTCACCATCGTGCATTTTACTTTACTTTGTAGAAGGGAAATGTTAAATCTTTCAACTTTCATTTCACTGTAATTATTTTGACTGAGAGGTTAAAATCTTTCTTGAAAGTAACATGAAGAGCATACAAGCATTTACACCAAAGCTGGCATAACTTGAGCCTTCCTGCTACCTGTGCCACATCCTCAGCTCTCTCTTGCCTACTCCTAGGTCACCCCTTCTGGTGCCCTGGACCTCCCAGGGTGGGGATGCGCAGGGTGGATGGTGGAGTGATACGGACAGTTGCCTTGGCAGAAACATGTGGTTTATTTGCAAAAGATTTTTATCTCAATCTGCCTTAATGAATAAATTGCTTTTGCTAAAAACCAAAATATAAAAAGATGCTCTCCCATTTCAAATTCCTTTCATCCAAGGCAGACTTAGCTCTCAACGATGGTCTACCAAAGTTTATGAAATTATTTCAGAGTGATTCTTGCACTCAAAACTCAGTCAAGTTATTTGCTTAAAAAATATACATTGTCAAAAATATATATTGTCAAACACACTGCAGCAAGGGCTTTGTGCAAAGAAAGGAACAAATGATCCTTCTTTTAATGAGAGTTAATTTTTATGGATGGAATTTTCCCATTTAGTGCAGGCTGAGGTGAGCAGCTCACCGGCTACACAGTCAGCTTTGCTCACCAGATAATCCAGCGCTTGGTGCAAAAAATATTTGCAGGTGTGACCCACGCCATCGCTCTGACAGGCCAGGGTTGGAAACGGACTGTGATATTGGGGATCCAGAGTAAAAAGGGCCAATTTTTTCAAAAAAGAACTACATACACCATAAAGTACGTGGAGTCCTCCCCCCCACCCCCCCACGTGCACACACGTACACACACACACGCACAAGATTTGACGGATTGCTGAAGTTTCATTTAGCATTACAATCCAGGGGGCAGGCCCGGAGACTTTAGTCCCAGCTAGCAGGCCCGGAGGCTTTAGTCCCGAGCCCACTAATGAGATTGAAATGCTAAATGAAACTACATGAACAAAACTAAATGTGTCTACCAGCTTTGGAAACTAAGGCCAAGATTCTCCCATAAAGTTCTAAGTGTTGAGTTTGCAGGGAAATTGGAATAAATCATGTTGTTTTTTTCAGTGGGAGTTCACACTAGAATCTCCCACGCAGAGGCCACCAGCATGAGTATCGTTAGATTTCAGGGGGCGGGCCTGTTCCCTGCCTTGGGCAGAGGCCCTGAACTATCAGTCCGTCTCTTTACTGGCCAACCTGCAACCCCCCCCACCCACCCCGATCGCTAGCCTCCCTCCTGCCCTGACCAGATCCCATTGCAGGGAGGCAGACAGGTCTCGACCCCTGCAGGCCTTGCCCACTTAGCACTACCCCATGCCTGATGGGCAGTGTCAAGGTGGTTCTTGGGCATGGGTACTTTGCCCCTTGGTCAGTGCTGGGGGCACAGGTTGGCAATGACAGGTTGCCCATGCCCAGGGGCACCACTTTCCCAACACCATGAGGGGGGCTGATTGCCCTCCCTTTACTCCAGCAGGGTCGTTCCACTAGTTCCCTGAAGTGGGGAGCTAATCTGAATCCCGCTGGAGTGAAATACTCCTGGCGGGGTGGGAGATGGTAGCGGACCTGGAGAATTCAGTCCCGGGCCCGCTAAAAGCATTTAAATAGTATGTTAAATACTACTTAAATGCTAGCCTATTTCCAGTGCTGTGCAGGTGCACCAGAAATTCGGGCCTGGGAGATGCAAACACAGCATGAACGCTCATGGGAATCCCGCCAATCAGCCAACACACAATTTTCCTGGCCCACTGTGCTTAAAAATTAGCGCAACGGGATGGGAGAATTGCCCCTATTTTGTTTTGTTATAACATAGAATCGAATAGCAGGAAATTGGAAGTAAAGAGCACTGATTCAGATCCCACCAAAATCATTAAACTGTTTGTTTCACTTGTTCTTCATGTTAACAATCGTAAAAGATCTTGAAGAAGAGAATATACAGGAATGGAAATCCTGCTATTGGAATCGAAGATAGCGTATGATTGTCACGATATCGGCACCCAGGAGTTGTGATCTTTTTGAATTCTGTATGATGTGAAGTCAAATGCCACCACACAAAATAGAAGCTTTTCAGAGTATGATTATAGAAGTGCCTTTGGACAATGGTGACTTAGTTAGCCCTATGTGCATGCTGCAAGAATGCAGGAGGCACTAATTCAGAAGTAATGCTGGTTCTGTCCTGGCATCTTAGCCACTACAAAATTTTAAGTGGTACAAAGTGATTGCTTTATTAAGGACTGTAGAACTGATGGTGAAAGACAAAAGTGACTCCAACCTAGGAAAGGGGATTTTAAAACTTATTGCAGTCTTCAATGTGAATGGTTGAAACAGAAAGGATAATAACAGTAAGGAAATTGCAAGAAGCCTCAATGATCAGTCTGATCATTGGTTTACTAAGCAAATTTTTGATGAGATGGAGTCAGTGTTTCAACCGAAGTTGCAGTCAGCTTTCAATGTGCTGCTAGTCCCTGCCAACCTATGTAAACGAAGCCTACCTCCTGACTCGTGTACCATGCCCTCTTTAATTTGAGCACTTTCTTTTGTTTCAAGGCTTTTTAATGAAAACATTCTTCTTCCTGTTTGGTCTAAGGAAGGCCCCATTCCCTACAGTTAAGAACAACTTATTTTTTCAGGAATTCTCCGCTGTAGATAATATCCTTCTCAATGTGTCGTTGCCCATGAAAGGATGAGTAGAGTAGTCACGGAAACATTAGGTACATCACTCACCTGATAACCCACACTGAACGACTGAATTAACTACCTAAATTGTTTCCAACAATATAGAGAAAGGGTCACACTGTGGAATAGGGATGTGTTAGCAATACAACTCGGCAATTAATTTACACAATCTGGTTTTGATTGCAATGAACAAACACTTTCCATTTTGTCAGAAAGAAACCTTTGCTTCAAAGTCCGAACTCCAGCCGTTAGACCGTAGAATAAGCCTGCAATCAACATTGTTCAAATGAACTGCAATTCCAAAATTATTTTGTCAATGTTTATAATAGAAATCCCCAATATAAATCTTCACTCTTCGATTACCTATTCTGGCTGTTAAAAGGCTTTTTCCCACAAATCTCTCAACATTATTTTTTCACTTGGGAGATCATGTTACTGCAGACCATCATAGCTCTCGATTCCCCATGGCCTGTAGATTCACTCAGCGAGGCAAAGGTATATCTAAGCAGTTCTTTCCAAAGGCCTGGAACTGTGGGTTAGGATTTTTCCAGGATATGGGCGCAGCAATGTTAGGACAATTTTTGTTCATAGGAATGGAAGGTTCAAACTTTCGCATTCACTTCTGCATGAAGCCTGGGCAATTCCTTTAAAGAATAATTTTATCATGGTCAATAGTTATACCTTCAACATCCCAATGTCTTTACACCTGATTTTGAGATCAGCCTGTCTGATAGCCAACATGGGAACCATCGTGTCAAAGGTAAGAAACACAGTTGTGAATTACATTTTGATAGCTTTGGTTCCTTGGTGGATTTTTTTGCCATATGGTCTTGTTGGCAACCTCAAGCACATTTTTGTTTCCTTCCTTCCTCCTTTACTTCCTAATATTCCAAAGCCACTGAACAAAATTGAGTGTTTATAATACACTATGATGATCATTTACTGCAGTCTATGGGCCGATTTTCCTCCGAGTGCAGAGGTGCATTTTAATGCTCAAATGGCCACATGTTTTTTCTTTGAAGCAAATTTTCCCCCACATTCCTTCCCCCATGTCATTTTCCTTCTTTTTTCCACTTCGGGAATGCCTAGAGTGGAATTTTCCCATCCCGCGCACTACGGGAATCATAATGGGCATGGCACAGATCATGCAAAGGTCTGTTGACCTCCAACAAGATTTTCCAGGTAAGCGCAGCCAGAACTTTCAGCCCCTAGTGTGGAAAACACACACGTTCCCCCTGCCTAGGTCAGATTCCTCATTATAAATTTGAATGAAAATTGATTTCTTTACACTCATAATTTTTGTCTGGTGTTGCGAGGTTTTGGAAGCTCATAAAAGCATGCTAGCTAATGAAGAAAATGGAAAGCCTGCTGATGAGTTGGGAGCTGACTGGAAAGTAAGTGCAAATGTTTTGATACCTTCACATTTCACTATTAATTGCTGCACTGAAAGTAGATGTGTTTTTAATGCAGTGATTCATCACAAGAATCTGTACTTTCAAGGTAGTTGTCCCTTACATTGGTCGCAGTAATAAGTCTCACAACTAGGTTAAAGTCCAACAGGTTTATTTGGTAGCATGAGCTTTCAGAGCGCTGCTCCTTAGGTGAGTGGAGCAGTGCTCCGAAAGCTCGTGCTACCAAATAAACCTGTTCGACTTTAACCTGGTTTTGTGAGACTTCTTATTGTGCCCACCCCAGTCCAACACCGGCATTTCCACACCATGACTACATTGGTCAGCATTGTGTAACTGCTAACATGTAATACGGTGATCATTTAATGGAGAAAATACCATAATATATTTTTAAAATGTCCTCCACTATCATGTGTTGTGCTCTGATTTAATTGGACTGGCAGCTCTGGCTATTGAAAAACAAACCTTGCTTCTGAAGCACCTACTCACCTTCTATTGATCAACAGGTACCCTGTTTTAAAATGGAAATAGATATTTGTTTTGTCAGTGGAGCTTGAACCCTTTGTTATAATAGTTTTTATAAATGCTTGGCTAGATTTCAAAAGCTTCAGCTCAGCAGGTGGTCTTATTGATCCAAGAATTATTGCAACTTTTATGAGCTTATAACAATAGAATATGTTTTAAATGTGGTTTCTTGCCTGTTTACAATCTTAATGGGCACTTAAAGGATTACAATTTTAATTTCACTTGGGTTTTTTGGTCGAGTAGCAATAATAGTAAGTTTGAATGCAGATCTTAGATTGTAAGAGGTAATTCCATAGTTACTGCTTGACTGCTTTGTTTTGTACATAGTGCATAGCGAGCGAGTAGCTATGAACAGATTTCAGGTAGTGCTGTTGTCATGCCTGGAGCTGCTTCTCCATGTAGGCTGATTACAGAGTGTTGTCTCAACCTCTTACCATATGACTCTAAGCATCATACATTGGTGGTATTGTTCTCCAGTCCCATGTTAACTTCTGCTCTGCCAAACACTTTTACATCACACTGGCATGCACACAATATCACAACATTTATCAGGTTAAGAATGGAAGAGAGAACCTACCAGTGCTTTTTACTAATTCCACTATAGTGTCAATGGCACTGAACTTTCACACTGTCCTAAAAGTATTTCGAATCCTGGTGCAAAATCTCCATTACATCATACTCATTTTCTTCTCTGACCCTTTCCTGAGAACTATTTCTTCACTTGATTCATGAATACATCCCACACAAAGTAATCCTTCCAAAATTTATTGATAAGAGAGGGGATTAAGGGTTATGGGGAGAGGGCGGGAAAGTGGAACTGAGCAGCGACAGATCAGCCATGATCTTATTGAATGGCGGGGCAGGCTCGAAGGGCTAGATGGCCTACTCCTGCTCCTATTTCTTATAATTCTGCAATTCTATCACAAGGAAATCTTGGTGGCAGTTTTTGAGTGCCATCTTTGCAAACAGCTGGTGCACACTGGGCTTCCCCATTGGAATTGTTCTTTTTTTAGAGAAGAAGAATTGCATATTGCCTAAAATGGAATTGGAAATGACAAATACATTTACCTAACCAACCATCCATAAAGATTTATAAAGATGGGGATCTTGATGGTACCAGAGAAGAAACATGTTGACCTGACATAAACAACTGTCAAAGATTTCCATTTTTTGAGTGGCGTCTGCTTGAGACAAATGTATGTCCAGGGTTTGTCAAACAGTACATCTGACCTTTTAACTACCCACCTACCCACCTTCCCCCACCATAGCCATCGTGGTGGTGCAATTTGTGTATCTTGAGCAAGCCTTCAGATGTTTTCTGCCATGATCTTGATCTCATTTAAATAATAAAGGCTCAGAGTTATCTGAATAATTTATGAGTGAAGTGAATTTTCTTCCAAAGCTATTGAATAATTTACAGCCTCCCTTTCTTCAATGCTCACCACAATAACAAATGTAGCCTGCAACCATTTAGAGTACAGTGACAAGATCCAATTTGGTCAGAAAAATGCAATTATATAGGGAAAATGATCAGTGCTATCTAATTCCTCGATATGAACGTAAATTATTTGTCCCTCTTCCCCCACCACCTCCACAGATGAGCTGAATATTTTGATTCTGTTCACTCCTTCACTTTTCCCGTTCCTGTCATATGATTGAGTTTAAGTAATTTCTAATGTTTGTTGTCCTGAACGCAAAGCACTAACAGTGAACAAATTTACATAGAGGACTCCATTATTAAAGTTCAGTGAATAGGATTAGAGGCCAAGCTTTAGCGCTGTGTGGAAGAAAGACCCTGTTGTGGGATGATTTCTTCCAAACCAATAAATCTTGTCTTTAATAACGAATATAAAAATATACCAATAATATCCTACTGCTAAACAACTTTATGGATAAAATAGATTGCTGATATCGAAAAAAGACATTATCTGTGGGCACAAACGCAATCTTTAATGCGTGCTGACAAGAATTTAATTTTGCCTAAAGCCATTTGGATCAATATTGTGTGAAATCAATCCATCCGTTCATCCTGTATGTTGGAGTCCAAACCAATTAGGCTTTGAAGCAAATCTCCATTGGATTTCAGGAAGTCAGAAAGAAGGGTCTTGATTAGTTAAGAATTATGTTATTCTCTCCTGTTTGGACTCAAATAAACCTGCAGTTTAAACTTGACTGAGTTTCAAAGCTGCTTTCATTGCTTCACAGACAGTGGCTGTTTGACAATTTTAAAGCACAACACACAGGCTTGTATTATTAGAGGGATGCTGCTTTTTTGAAAAGATAGTCAGCAATTTTATTTTGCCAACTCATGAGATTAATAATCACTTTGAAACATATTGAGGAGGAAATCGGATGAAGTCTGAAAACAGTTACAGGGAACTTGGTGTGCAAAGCTCTCACCTGTTCATTGCGATGCTAACAGCATGTAACCTTCACACTGCCTGCTAATTTAAATGTTCATAGTATATAACCCAATGCTGAACGTGCTACTGAGTGACTACACTCCTCATCAGGAGGCTCAGGTTTGTGCAAAGGAACAAAAAACAGGAAACTAAACAAGGTACTGTTCACTGAAGTTTAAAGAAACTGGCACAGAGAGGCTCTTAGTTAAAGACAGGGCTGCACTGTGCAGGTCTGGAGACATCAACTAAAGAGATGCCAGACATCTGAGGCAGTCCTAAGGTTGTTGACACCTTACTGTGTGTGTCTGTGTGTGTCTGCGTGTCTGTGACTGTGTGGGTCCACAGAAGTTGTATTGGATGGCATCTGCCACTTGGTTTCAGAGTGTGGAAGGGCTGATCATATTTTACCTATTGGTTTGCATAGATTGTGTATTTACTGAGAATATTATAGTATAAGAGAAATTTCATAACTAGTGTTATCCTTATCTGAAAACGTGTAGCTGGGGTGAAGCAGTAATGTATTAGAGTTTAACCTTCTCTTGTTTAATAAATGTTTTGTTCTTTTGTTAAATGTTAATGTCCTGTGACTCTGTTCATCCATGTCTCTAACTCAGCTGGGATCAGAACAATCCTCTGACCACTGTACTTTAGTGTTGTCCCTGCTGTTGCGTATCAGCTAACCTAGCCTAGACTGTTGTTGCTCATGCCAAGATGGTGCAATCCAAAACAGTACCTCTCAAATCAGAGTTGTGAAAGATCATCCCCCAAGGTCACCTGCAGTCATCCGCATTGAAAGACTGTAGCTATGCTGCAGTCCTGGGGACTGTTGGGCAGGGAGTGGGCATTAGTGGAGATGAACACCAAGAGAATGCACAAGGTTGATTAGTGGACTTTTATAGACAATATTGAATGATTTATTTGGCAAAGCTGATGTGAAATAGTTGTTTTGTGGTGATCTTTATTCAATGTTGTGGCTAAGCACATGCTGTGAAGGTGACAAAATGAAGATAAGGTATGGGGCATCTATAGAATGAAGAACTGGATTATGTTAACTGGATGAAACAGATGTGGAAAGCCTAACCAGAAAGGGTATATCCTGGTTTCCCTTCCTTCTGCTCCTTCTTCCTCATCCTCCTCCAGTGTCCATCATATCCCTAGTAGCAAGGGTGTGGCATCATGATGGTGAGGTCGTACAGGATACAGCAGAGAACAATGTAATGGGACACTGTCTCTTGCAGGTACTGCAGGGCTCCTTCAGAGGATGCTGCTTTTGTCAGCTTGATTCTATTACCCTACTGTGGTTGGGTTACACACTGGAGCCATGCCCTAGGTAATCAATGGATAACCCTTGTCACCCAGCAGTCAGTCTCTGGTTTCAGATGCTGGTACAAATGTTGATGTTACTGAGAACTGTCGCAGAATAAAGACATCATAACAGTTACCAGGCATTCATCTGCTGTATGATCACACATCAATTAAACACAGGGCACCTGAGATCTCCCAAAGGTGTTCCAGGACCATGCCCAAAGCGCCAAGAATTCCAGTAAGTTCAAACCTTCTCCTGCCACGTCTAAAATGCACAAAATGCATTTTGGACATCCCATTAGCAAAAATCAGATCTGACTGAGGCAGTTGCACTTTAACATGTGCAGTTGCTTCTGTGAACTATGGATGTGGTATTAAGAACTTGCCCTCTAGAAAAATGGTAGGAGCCAGAAGCAAGACTGGGGTTTCCAGATCTATGCCTCCACAGCCATTTTTATTAAGATGGAAAGCCTTTCCAGCTGTGTGAAAATCCAGACCTCAAACACAGTGGTGGAGATAAAAATCTTGGAATCATTTAACAAGCAGCTGGGGGGCTTTGGGGTAAATCAGGGTGACTAAATTGCCTTTCTCATCCATAATTATCTATTTAGATACAATATGTGTTTGCCACATATTCTGTGTTTGTATTTGTGGTTGGTAAAATGTTAATACAGATTCATTTATTTTGCTTACCTAATTTGGGAGTTTTCAGAACATAAATTTCATGGCACTTATCCAGTTACTGTGGCTGTAACAACAGGTTAGAGGCTGGGAATTTTACAGGGAGTAACTCGCCTCCAAACTCCCCAAAACCTATCCACCATCAATAAGGCAGAAGACATGAGTGTGATGGAATACTCTCCACTTGCCTGAATGAGTGCAGCTCCAACAACAGTCAAAAAGTTCGACACCATCCAGGACAAAACAGCCCATTTGATTGACACCCTTTCCACCACCTTCAACATCCACTTCCTCACTACTGAAGTGCAGTAGTGGCAAAAGTGTGTACCATCTACAAGGTGCACTGCAGCGACTCATCAAAACACTTTCGATAGCACACAGATTTGAACTTGTGACTTTCTGGGATAGAGATCAGAATGATACTAGAGTGTTAAGCCAAGGCTGATAACTCAGATAAAGATATTTTATTCCATTCCTCCCCATATTACACCTGACCTGGAGGGGTACTTGATATCTGGCACGTTTGTCCCATTCCTTATAACGACGCTTCACACTTTGAGCACAAGAAAAGCCATTACGTATCAAGTTAGAAGACCAAAGAAAACTGTAGCTGTGAATTAAGAACACTTACGCTGCTACAGTCATAGAGCATAAATTTCAAGATTCTGTTGTCAAGGTATATGCTTGCAAAATGTGAGGAAGGAGGCAGATCATGGTTACATTGTTAACCTTATCTCCAAAAAGCACACCCACAAAGCAAGGAAAAGGTAGCGTACCCTTGCAATAGTTGCCCCAAGCAGCCAAAGTTCCAAGAAAAACACAATGGAACATGAACAAATTATGTTTCACTGTGCCTTTAAGGAAATGATCCTGCCTAATGGGTTAAATTATAAATGATGTGGAGATGCCAGCATTAGACTGGGGTAAACACAGTAAGAAATCTCACAACACCAGGTTAAAGTCCACCAGGTTTATTTCGTAGCAAAAGCCACTAGCTTTCGAAGCGCTAGTTCTTCATCAGGTGAGTGGGATTTCAGTTCACAAACGGGGCATATAAAGACACAAACTCAATTTACAAAATAATGATTGGAATGCGAGTCTTTACAGGTAATCAAGTCTCAAAGCTACAGACAACGTGAGTAGAGAGAGTGTTAAGCACAGGTTAAAGAGACGTGTGTTGTCTCCACCATCCCTTGACCAACATCACAAAAATAGGTATTCTCCCAAAAGAATTCTAAATGCTGAATTTGCGTAAGAACTGGAGTAAACCTTGCTGTTTTCTTTTAATGAGACTTTCAAAATGTGTCTCCCACACTCTGCATTTCTGGTGCGGAGCTGATGATACCAGAGATCTGCCGGCCAGAGATGTGCGGAGGTCATGGTGCCCAGCGGAATGCTGTCTACACAGCCTCCGCTTAAGTCTCAGCACAGCAGGGTGGAAGAATCGCCCCCAGTAGGTAGTGATTATCATATTGTTTGTGGGAGCTTGCTGCATTTAAATTGGCTGCTGCAGTTCCTACATTAGAAGAGTGATTATGCTTTAAAAGTGCTTCATCACCTGTGAAGTGTTTGGGATGTCTGGAAGTTGTGCAAAATGCAATATAAATGAAAATCTATTTTTTCCTTCTGCGTATCATAAAAATAACTCTGAATTGTTTGCCAATAGATCATTATTTAATTGTTCACCAGTGATGTTTATCATGCAGAAATAGAAATGTGGGTCAGCAACATGCTGCCCTGTTCAGGCAGGTAACCAGATACGTCCGAACGCTGTCAGATTGGCAGCTGGTAAATGATTTTCCGTTGCTTTGTGTGAACTGTTTGACAGTGTCAGGAAGATTAACTGCTGTAACTACGTGAATCCGTACCAAGAATAGTGTAGTTAGGAATTTGGTGACAACAGAAACATGAAGAAACCTCAACACCAGCTGTTGTGAATGGCAGCAAGAGAACCTTTCCTGAAATAGCCCTAATGTGTTGCTCGGAAGAAGGACCCAATCTTTCCAGCTAAGTGGGTTATTCATAGAAGCGTCATTAACCATTTAAAAAAAGTTAAAAATGGTAATTGGATTAAGCCACTGAGCAGCTCTACTTCTGTGATTCAGTAGTATCAAGATGCAGAGCTGAGCATTTGAATTTTGAATATAATGTGATACTACATTATTCACTCTGTAAAGTGAGTGAACTTGGAGTACTGTGCTCAGTTGTGGTCACTTCATTACAGGAAGGATGTGGAAGCCGTTCAAAGGGTGCAGAGGAGATTTACAAGGATGTTACCTGGATTGGGTGGCATGCCTTATGAGGGTAGGTTGACAGAGCTCGACCTTTCTCCTCAGAGAGACAAAGGATGAGAGGGGACCTGATAGAGGTGTATAAGATGATGAGAGGTATTGATCAGGTGGACTCTCAGAGGCTTTTCCCAGGACTGAAATGGCTGCCACAAGAGGACACAAGTTTAATGTGCTGAGGAGTAGGTGACAGAGGAGATGTCAGGGGTAAGTTTTTCACTCAGAGGGTGATGAGTGAGTGGAATTGGCTGCCATCGGTGGTGATGGAGGCAAATTCGATAGGGTCTTTTAAGAGACTTCTGGATGAGTACATGGGACTTCATAGGATTGAGGGTTATAGGTAAGCCTAGTAGGTAGAGATAAAATCGGTGCACCTTGTGGGCTGAAGGCCCTGTTTGTGCTGTAGTTTTTCTATGTTCTATGATTTGTTGTAAAGGTATTAACATCCTGCATTGAAAGGAATTCCCATTAAAATGCAGTTGGCTCCCTTTGAGTTCAATTTTCCAAAAGGACATCTGAAGTATATCAGAAATTTGTTGTTATCAGGAATTCATTAATTCACCCAGCATTCGTAATTGATACCACTCCTATAACTAATGTGTAGGGACAGAATGCTTGTACTGTACTAAAAAGAGAAAATATTAGAAATACTCAGCAGGTCAGGCAGCATCTATGGAGACAGAAAGGCAGAGTTAACATTTCAGGTCAATTAATTTTCGATCGAGCCCTTGCACTGTTAATCCTAAAGTCGGTCGACCTTCTTGTTTAACAAGATACAAGAGTCACATTCACGAATTATCTTTGTTCCTTGCTTTAGTAGCAAGAGCAGGGACAACAGCAACAATGAATCTTCTGTCACAATTTTCAGGTTTGATCTTTCCTTTTCACAATGTTGCCTCAATTATCAATGCGATGAAGTAATCACAAGCTGGTTCATATGCACTCTTTCCTAAACATGTGTTCCTGCAGAACATATTACCATAATACTGATATATGTAATTTCATCCACAACCACCATTAAATGGTGATGTGTAATACAAGATTTTTTTGTAATGTTGTCTACATTCAACAGCAATCCTTTCATTTCCCAGAGTTCCAATACTAATTAGTGCCATTACCTTCAGCAGGTACCTCCAACCCCAGGGGTCAAATTTAATACATCATTTAAATTATTCAGCCACCAGAAGCCGCACTTTGATTCCCAAAGGAGAAAAATGAGGGGTAACAGATACTTGCTTTTCCTAACAGTCCTGAAAATTGTTCTACTTCATGTATTTACCCAATTCCTTTTTGAAAGATTACAATTGAATCTGCTTTTACCAAACAAATTCTGACAAAGCCACTTAGTCTTGATACTCAACTCACTTTTTCTCCTCCTCTGAAGGATCATCCAGTTTCCCCAGTAAGTGGCTAAGCCATGCAACCAGGAATGCTCCAGATCTGATCCTTTACCTGTACTGAGTTTGCTGAACCTCTCCAGCACAACAATGGGATCATTCCAGATTGTTTGATGAAAGTAGGAGAAGGAGGTGAAAACAAATGAAGATTCAAATTATTAACTGTTATCCAGAGATGCTAATTGGTTGTACACATATATACATATATACACAATAGGTGGGTGTTGTAAAATGTGCTAGGGCAGGATTCTAGTAAGAAAGAGCTGCAATTATGTCAGGGTATTCACTTAAAGTGAGAATGTTTTTACAAGTCATGTATGTACATGGTGGGTTACAGTGAAGGCACATCTTCTTTCTGAATGACCTGTCTGCTGCCTAGAGCACCTAACACATATGACTGTCAATGCTGTATCTTATCCTCGAACAAGAGTACGAAACTATGGGGGTGATCTTGCGGCTCGTCACATTGGTTGACTGGTATGGCGAGCTGGTAAGATTACGAGAGAGGCAAACAACCTGGTTCGCACCCAATTTCTTGTATCATGCGATCTTACTCGTCCTGAACTGCCGGAGTAATCAGCCTTTCACGTGGTACCCTGGCACTGCCCACCAGACACCAAGCAGGACCTAAGGGGAGGCAGTGTGTGGGGAGCTGCACACTCTGAAATGGGGCCTGTAGGGGGGGGCAGTGAACGGGGACAGTGATCAAGCTACTTGTCAACTGCCTTGAATATCTAGCACATAACTGTCTGGTGTCAGTGCTGCATGTACCTCAGAGATTCACATATCCATTCTGTAACCTTCCTTATTACAGTAAGGTTAGGACCAGAGACAACTGAAGTGCCCAGACTAGCTGTCTAATTTCTACTTTAATTTCTGTACAACTCTTGCTTGATAGTTAAACTGGTTTCTCATTCCCTCTCTTTTTATCTCTTTACCTCATGTGTTTTGTGTTCTTTTTCCCTATAAATTCTTTGGTAACCCCAACAGATTTCACATTCTTTTCTCTGCAAGGTAACTTGACCAATCATCCAAAGGTTGCTCCCAAGCTTCCCTGCTCCAATTGGATTAGGGATGAAAAGAGCAGTGTAAAGGCAACGCTTCGTTACATCATCAGGTAAAACTGTGAGAATATCTTTCAGTAGTTTGCATGGAATGAGAAAAATGAAAGTGATTGATTTTTGCATTCTCTATTTTCATTTGCAAATAGATTTTGCTGCTCATTGTTGAACTGACTTTTTTCAAATAATTCATTGTCCCTCCTATTCTGATCTTTCTGCTCTTTGTATAATTTTCTTCTTCTTCGGCCTCTGCCTTTAACATCTCCCGGTCTTTCTGTTTGATAAATCCTATCAAAGTTAATCCCTCCTGCTCCTCAATCTCTGCCCTTCAGTGTTATCTCTGTATTTTTTGGGAGTTTACGGGGAGTCAATCTCCCAAATTGTTTCCTCCGTCTTGGAGACACCCTCATGTAAATTTCTCACTCCTGCAGCATTTTTCAGTCCCGCTTTAAACAAAATGGTTTTTAAAGCATATACATAAAGTGCTGCAAACATTATTTTAAAAGTGGTGAAATCCAAATCTGCTCTAAGTCTTGGTGTCCATCACAAATTGCATCTTTCTTCTCTCCCATTATCTGAATAAATTCACTCCGGTCATATGAATTGTGAATGGGCCCGTCAGCATTTTGAAGAGGAAATGTTGAAACTGTTCAATTTTTTCACCAGTTCTCTGTTGTATTGGACAGCTGAAGCTGATTGAATTACGTGATGTATATAAATTTGCATGTTTCCAAGACTGAAGCTTTCAGGATATTAATCAATTTGTCCAAACTGTATTGGGTTAGTGCAAATTCATGGCTTGGGTGCCCCTTAAGTACATTGATACCTTGCTGCTGCAAAAGTTCTTCCATAAACTATCGAGTTTACTTAATAATGCAGAGTTGATTACATCTATAATGCTAACATACAACATCACCAGTCATGGGCCTTCAGATGTTATATTGCCTATTTCACTACATTTCATTTTCCCCTCAGTAGCACAGCCCCACTTGAATCTAGCCGCCAAGCCATGTACATAGCAATAACAAAATCAAAGAATGAATATTTTATACATGCAAATAAAAATTACAACAATTTATATAGGGTGGGAATCTCTGGTCCCACCAACTGTCCACCCCTGCCTGCAAGTTTCCTGGCAGTGTGGAGTGGTTTCAGTGGGAAATCCCATCGACAGTGGCGGGACCACAGAATCCTACCACCTGTGAACGCATACCTCCTCCCATTACCGAGAAATACGTGGTTGGAAGGCCAGAGTATCTTGCCCATAATACCTTTAGCATAGACAATTATCTCAGGGCACTTCAGTGAAGCCTTATAAAATAAAGTATGACACTATGCCATTTGGATTAGATGGCCAAGACCTTGATCAAAAAAGTTGTTTTTAAGGAGTGTCTTAAAGGAGGAAAGTGAGCAATAGAGGCGGAGAGATGTTAGGAGGGAATTCCAGAAATTGGATCCCTGACAGCCAAAGGCACAGACACTAATGGTCAAGCAATTATAATTGGGAATGCACAAGAGGCCAGAATTTGAGGAGTGCTGATATCTCGCAGTGTTGTGGGGTTGGAGGAGATTACAGGCATAAAAAGGGGTGAGGCCATTGGAGGATTTGAAAACAATTATGAAAATTTAAAGTCAAGATATTGCTTGACCAGGAGCCAATATAAGTCAGCAAGCGTGAGGGATGTGATAAGGGAACGGGACTTGCTATGAGTGAGACATGGCCTGTCTGATAACACCAGGCCAGCAGGGGTGTGGATGATTTCAAGGTTCAGCAGTAGAATGAGCTGAAACAATGAAGTTGAGCAATGTTACAGTTGTGGGAATAAGTTGGCTTAGTGATGACAAGAACGTGAGGCTGAAAGCTCATCTCTAAAGTAAACGTGACACCAAGGTTGTAAGCAGGCTCTTGCTAGGGAGAGGAACGGTAGCCAGAGAGAGTTTGGAGCAGGAACTGAAAACAATGGTTTAAAGTTTATTTATTAGTGTCACAAGTAGGCTTACATTAACACTGCAATGAAGTTACTGTGGAAAGCTCTTAGTTGCCACACGCAATGCCTGTTTGGGTACACTGCAGGAGAATTTTAGCATGGCCACAGGTGTTCTCCGGTTTCCTCCCACAATCCGAAAGATCAGCATGTATTTTGGACTGTGGGAAGAAACAGAGCACCCGGAGGAAACTCATGCAGACATAGGGAGAATGTGCAGACTCTGCACAGATGGTGACCAAGCTGGGAATTGAACCCAGGTTCCTTACGCTGTGAGGCAGCAGTACAAACCATTGTGCCACCATGCTGCTCTTTCGGCTTTGGTCTTCTCAGTATTTCATTGGAGGATATAAATGGTATCGACCGATATAATCAAACATCTGGTTACATATTTAGGTTGACAGTTCCCACTTGTGCAGTTTGCTATTCTCAAGTTTCCAGAGTTTTTTTTAATGATTTAATTGGATCAGGTTTTTTTAATTCCTGCCTTACAATGCTCAATTACTCTCAGTTCCATGAGATTATATTGAGTCAGCCCATTTCAGTTAGGTTAAGATCAGATTCATAGACTTACATTGTTGCACTTGTTGATCACTACAGGTAAGATTAATGTGTTACGGGCCCTTCATTTGCATTTAGTGAGGACAAATTGTATTGCAGACTTCTTTAGCTGGTAGCTTGAGTGTGCTAATTACTTGTGTATTATGTGCTTGTTTAATAGTAGTTATATGCAATCTGTTTAACTGAATCACAAGCCATTGGGAAACTGTGTAAACCAGTTGATGACATTATGATTCAGGGTGGGCAGAATATGGTCACTCACTACAAAACATAAAAACCAATTACTGTGATGCTGGAATCTGAAACAGAAACAGAAAATGCTCAGTGGGTCTGAGCATCTGTGAAGAGAGAATGAAGCCAATGTTTCAAGTCTGGATAACTTTTCATCAGAGCTGGTTGCCCACTGTCACATTGGTTGTTCACTGTCACACGGTCTTCATGGAATAAAACTGTGTGTTTGTAACTGTTTGTCTACAGTGACATTAACTATTCTTTTAGGTTCTGTGGACTCGGCTCTGAATTCTGCTGATTAATGTAATCCCATTTACTTTTGGGCTACTGCTCTAATTTGCTTTTCTATTTCACTATTTTGCTTTTTACACTGAGATCTACCCTCCTGGCTCCTCAACTTCCTCCTATCTCCTCGGGCCTCCTTGTATTTCTCCCCTCTCCATTCTCGCCAATCCATATCCCACAATGCTTCATAATTCATTGTCATCCCTATTGTCTGGCCACAACTCTAAACTGAATATCTTCTGGAGAAAACCATATCTTCTTTCGATGCCTCTGGCATTCCCCAACCAGGTTGGTTCAGTTCTTGTTTTCGTTTTTTCTATCTGTTTTCTGTGAACACCTCTCACAAATTATCCTATGAGGCAGCATTTTTTGACCCCACTGGGTTCTGGAACAACGGTGGATGGGACCTGAAAATACCTGAACTGGCTGGCCTGCCAACACCTTTTGGTCAGAGGCAGGTTCAAGACTGGCAATGCTACCAGCCTCAATGCGGCAGACAGCAAATTAAGCTCATTAAAAGCCCTGTTAAAGGTAAGTAAAGGATGTTGACTGCAGTTTTCTTCAGTTAGAGAGCAGGCTTAATTTTCTTCAGTTAGATCACGTGACAAAATAGTATTTTCATCTTGTGAAAGTATAAAAAATGTGTTTGTGCCCAGAGTTGAACTCTGAACCTCCTGCCCCGCATGCAGTTCCACCAACAGATACCTGAGGCAGCAGTTCAATGGTAAATTATGAGGTGCAAGAGGTCTAAGAAAATGTGTTGGTCATATCATTTCTAAATCTACTATTATGTTGTTTTCCTATATATTAATCACTTGAAACCCCAAACACCAGTAAAGCTGCTTTTAAAGTGAAAAATGTAAGTGCCAGCAGGCATTTTATTTCAAACTAAGGGGTAATTTAAATCATTAGTCTTTGGCATAGCTAGGATTTATTCTACAATCTATTAAAAACATGAATCACAGAAAGCATTACTTCTGGCTGAAGGATGGTGTATGGAAACAATACTGTTTTCTGATTTGTATTAATAACCTAGACCTGGGAGCACAGGGCACAATTTCAAACATTGTAGATTATGAAATTATTGTGAACTGTGAGGAAGACAGTGATAAAGGTTGGTGGAATTGGCAGCTGAAATTTAATGTAGCCAAGTGTGAAGTGATACATTTTTTGGTCACAAGACCAAGGAGAGATGACAGAAAATGAAGAGCACAATTCTAAAGGAAATGCAGGAGCAGAGGGACCTGGGTGTACATGTGCAATCACTGAAGGTGGCAGGGTAGGTTGGTAAAGCAGTTAATAGATTAGACTGAATCTTGAGCCTTTTAACAGGGGCATAGGGTACAAATGCAGTAAGCTATGGTCCTTCATAAAATACTGGTTCAACCTCAGCAGGAAGGATATGAAGGTTTAAGAAAGGATGCAGAAAAGATTTATGAGAATGGTTTTGAGGATGACTTCAATTATGTGAATAGATTAGCAAAGCTGGGGCTGTTCTCCTTGGAGAAGGGAAGGGTGTTTGTTATGATTCAAAATTATAATATGGATTGAATAAGTGGGGAGAAGCTGTCCCATTGGCAGCAGGCCAATGCCCCTAAGGTGATTAACAAAGGAACCAGAGGCAATATGTGAAAAAGTTGTTTATACAAGAAGTGGTTTGGAACACACTGCCTGAGAATGTGGTGTAGACAGATTCAGTTGTGGTTTACAAAAGGGAACTGGATAATTATCTGAAGAGAAGATTTTACACAGTTACATGGAAAAGATGGAGGGGTGCGTTTGTCTGCCTGCATGGATTTCCTTCCACAGTCCAAAAATGTGCAGATTAGATGGATTAGCCATGGAGCTAGGGTAGGTGGTGGACCTGAGTAAGATGCTTTTTCAGAGAGTTGGTGCAGGCTTGAATGGCCTCATTCTGCAGTGTAGGGACTCTATATGAAGTGGATTCTAAGAAGAGTAGGACTAGCTGAGTTGCTATTGCAGTGAACTGACACAGATATGGGGTAGCCTTACTGGCTTGTCCTGTTGCTCAATCAGCAGGATGAACAGATGAGATCAGACACAAGGTGAAAGATCAGGATTGTGCCTGGTTTTTCACCTCTTGAGATCTTACTAGCCCTCATTTGCCAGCGAAACTGGCTTCTTGCTCAGAAAGGGCACAAAGCCAACTTCAATATTCATGACATTCTTAGCAAGTCATTAGGAGTCACAAATGGTGTTGTCTGGGCTCACTTGCCCACCAGTCAAGGTCCTCCCTGTTGAGGATTGCGCATGATCCCCACCAACGGGACCAGGCATGAAGGCCTCGCCAGTGGGAACGGAGGCCATTGAAGCCCCAAGGATGGTCAGGGGAAGGGCTTGGCAGTGCCTGCCTGGCATCCTGGCACTACCCACAAGGCATCCTGGCACTGCCCACCGGGCACAATGACTGTTTCCAACAAGAGAGGATCTAAGCATCGCCCCTTGACATTCGATGGCATTACCATTACTGAATCCGCCACTACCACCATCCTGAAGGTTACCATTGATCAGAAATGGTACTGGACTAGCCATGTGACTACCAAAGCAGGTCAGAGGCTAGGAATTCTATGCTGAATAACTCACCTGCTGACTCCCCAAAGCCAATCCACCATCTACAAGATACAAGTCTGGAGTGCAGTGGAATACTCTCCATTGCCTGGATGAGTTCAGCAACAACACTCAAGGGGCTCAACACCATCCAGGACAAAGCAACCCATTTGATTGTTATTGTTCCACAAATAGTCAATCCCTCCACCACTGATGAACAGTGTTAATCATATCTACTAGCTACAAGATGCACTGCAGGAACTCACCAAGTTTCCTTCAGAACCAGGGCCACCTGGAGATTGTCCTCCAAGTCACTCACCACCCTGAAATGGAAATATATCATCGTTCCTTCACTGTTGCTGGGTGAAGTCCTGAAACTTGCTCCCTAACGGCACTGTGGATGTATCTACACCTCAGGATTCGCAGAGGTACAAGAAGGCAGCTCACCACCACCTTCTCGAGGGCAATTAGGGATGGGCAATAAATGCTGGTTGAGCCACATCCCTTAAATACATTTTGAGAAAGGCTTACGTGGAACATAAAAACATAGATGGGATGGGACATACGGCCTGTTTCTTGCTGTAATCCACGTAAATCTGTCAGCAGAGAAATAAAAGCGCAATACCATGTTTCACATGCTCAGGCCATCTCAGCTAAGGAATTAAAGTGAGTCACTCTGTCTTTGCCCCACCAGAATTAAATGTATTGTCTCCAAATTTGCGGATGATACAAAGTTGGGTAGGAGGGTAAGCCGTGAGGAAGATGCAGAGATGCTTCAGTGTGATTTGCACAGACTGAGTGTGTGGGCATCTGCGTGACAGATGCAGTATAAAATGGATAAATGTGTGGTTAGCCACTTTGGTAACAATAATAGGAATACAGATTATTACTTGAATGGGTGAAAATTGAGAGAGATGGATACTCAGTGAGACCTTGGTGTCCTCATGCATCAGTCATTGAAAATAAGCGAGCAGGTACAACAGGCAGTAAAGAAGACAAATAATACGTTGGCCTTCATAGCGAGAGGATTTGAGTATAGGGATAGGGATGTTTTGCTGCAATTGTATAAGGTGTTGGTGAAGTCATACCTGGAGTATTGTGTGCAGTTTCAGTATCCTTATCTGAGGAAGGACGTCCTTGCTGTAGGGGAAGTACAGCGGAATTTTACTAGGTTGATTCCAGGGATGGCAGGTTTGTCATATGAGGAGAGATTAAGTCGGTTGGGGTTATATTCACTAAAATGAGAAGAGTGAGAGGGGATCTCACTGAAACTTATAAAATTCTAACAGGGTTAGACAGGGTAGATTCGGAAGGAATGTTCCCAATGGTGGGGGGAGTCCAGAACTAGGGATCATAGTTTGAGGATCAGGGGTAAATCTTTTAGAAGTGAGATGAGGAGAAATTCCTTGACCCAGAGAGTGGTGAATGTGTGGAATTCACTACCACAGCAAGTAGTTGAGGCCAAAACATTGTCTGATTTCAAGAAGCAAATAACTCTTGGGGCTAAAGGAATCAAAAGATATGGAGAGAAGGGGGTATCAGGATATTGAATTTGATGATCAGCCATGATCAAAATGAATGGTAGAGCAGGTTTGAAGGACCACATGGCCTACTCTTGTTTCTAGTTTTTTTTTTGCTTCTATGTGGTGTAATGTTTTCAGCGAATCAACTTACAAGAGCATAAGGACAGGAGAAATAGGAGGAAGAGTTCATGGCCCATCAAACCTGCTCTGTCACTCAGTATGATCAGGGCTGATCTTGGGCTTCAAGTCTATTTATCTACCCGCTCCCCATTTCTCTTAATTCCCTGCAAGACAAAAAACCTCTCTATCCCAGTCTTTGATATACTTAACGATGGAACATTCACAACTATCTGAGATGGAGACATTTAAAGATTCTCTTCATCTCAGTACTGAATGATTGGTCCCTTACCCTGAGACTATGCCCCCTTGTTTTAGATTCCTTGACCAGTGGAAACGTCCACACTATTGAGCCCCTTTTGAATCTTGCAGGTTTTAATCTGAGAACTTAGGTTGGTATCTGCATGAAGGAATGATTATTCAAGCTTAAAGAATATTTAAAGAGTTGCTAACATTTCAAGCCAACATAACTAATTTGAGTTCATCAAATGGCAAGTTAAAGGAGTACTGAAGTTTTCAAAGCTGGTAATGCCACTTTTTATTCAATATGTTTGTGCAACTGAAACAAATAATCAGTTAAACTCATAATCAATATCATGTTACTGTTTCCATAAAACCACAAAATTGGTCCGAACATCAACTGTTAAATGTCAATTATATTAAAGCAAAATTTTACTCTAATTTTCTTTAACGACGAATAAGTCCCCTCCAAGTCACACACCACCCTGATTTGGAACTATATCACTGTTCCTTCACTTTTACTAGATTAGAATCCTGGAATTCTCTAACAGTGCTTTGAGTGTACCTACATCACATGGCAAGAAATGTTGTTCTTGCCCATGACAAAAAAACAGGAAACTAAAGAAAGAGGTGAATTCAGCACTTGGGTAGGGGAGCTGAGGTTTGATTTTTGTGGGTGAGGGCACAATTCAGATAGCTGGTCTCAATCTTTGTGACAGAAAAGCCCATGAGCTCCTCACATTTGGTGTTGGGGTGAAGATGGAGGGATGGGGAAATCAGTTTAAAATACCAGTCGTTAAAGGAAAAACTTGGAAAGATCTTATGTAAGCTTCAATTTAGAGCAGTAGGATCTGCAATAAATCCTACTTGGTGCCTCCTGTCCCCCAATCAGCCAGTTTATATTCAATTACTATAAGATAATTGAATCATCCACTCAGTATACAAACAGCTTATTCTGGAAAGAAGTAACTTCTCAGGGTAGAAATGTGTTATAGTACTGTAGCTTTAACCTCTGCTCATGAAAATACCTACCAGCCTCATAATTTTCATACTTCCTCAGTTATTATTACAGAATTTCTGGTATTGAGTTCTTAAGACTGTACAATCACAATTTATATTTTTAAAAACTGTTGTACATTTTAGGCAATGGAAGGTATTCTCTGGTACTGTTCCAGTCTGCACATGACCCCTGTCCACACTGAGGTTAATGCATAGGGTGGAATCTTACACAAAATGGCAAAGTGTCAGGATCTGATTGAAAATCGGCATGTTTCTCTTAAGGGAAACAGGCGGGTTTTCTCCCATGATCTTATTTCACTTTGTCAAAAAAAAACAAGGGGACACCAAATTCAGGTGTTTCATAATGTCATTATGAGGGACAGGGCCAAAACACGCTAGCAAAGATCGGAGCACCATTTTGAAAGAGCAAGAAATAACCCCTCCACCCCGTGATTAATGCCAACATCACGTTTCCCGATTCTTCCAAATTTTCAGCCTGTATTGTTGTGCTCTCTGACGATGGAGGTGAGCTGAAAATCTGCCCCCGTGGCCTTTTGATTCAGCCAAGCAAGCCACCCAGTGGTACACCCAATTGCTAGAAGGTCCATTGCAACTTCTCAGGACAACAGTTGTATAAATAATCCATTGTTGTCAATAGCTATTGACACGTCCTCAAGGCAACTAGGGAAGCATAATAAATCCAGCCTTGCAAGCAATGTCCCATTGCTGAGAATAACTAATAAAAATGTAAGGTTTCTTTATATTTTAACTCCTCCAAATGTTGTAGCTCATGCCCTTCCCCACCATTTTTCCATCACCCGAGTCTTTATCAAGTGGTTCTTCAAGTTGACTTCTAAATTCTCTTCCTTATGCTCAAATCTTTTGCCTGACCTCATCCACCCTTTGATCTTAGAATTCCTATAGTGCAGGAGGCCATTCAAGTCTGTACCCACCACAAACCACCCGCACCCTAATCCCATAATCCCACATAATTACCCTGCTAATCCCCTGACATTAAGGGTCAATTTAGCACAACCAATCAACTTAACCTGCACATCTTTGGATCCAGGCAGCTTGTAGCATAGGCTTTCATTTTGGCCATATATTAACTAGGTCCTCCCCTCTGCAACATTTGGACTAATGCCTTATCATTCTCATCATCTTTCCAAATCTTCCTCAGAAACGTTTTCATTTACACTATTTTATTTCCTCCTGCTCAGTATTTTGAAAATTCTTTGAGATGTCCTTCTGCACATGAGGAACATGTAGAAATGCAAGTTGATGTTGTTTGTGCCGGGAGCAATACAGACTGAGGGATCCAGGCAGTTTGTTATTGATCTCTGCTAGAATTAGAAAATGAGTAGGGATCCTGCCTGCAGGTTTTTTGTGGCTGCTTGGGCTGTTATGATGAAAGGGCAATTGAGACTGCATTGATTAGATAAATGATAACTTTAAAAAAAAAGCACCAATAAACATAAAAATAAATTCTGAAATCATCCAGTTTAATTGGAAAGTTAAGACAGAGAGAAATTAGTTAGAGATAAAAATGCATTTGAGCCAAGCCCAGAATTCTGGCGTTCAACCATTTGCTATTATACATCATTCTTAATTTAAGCATAATTTAAAAATTAGATAATTGGGGAACAGTTTGTAATTGGATTTAATTTAAATAATTGCAACCAATCCTGTGGCAAACTGCAGTTAGCACGAACACTACATATAAGAATTCCGGTCACATTTTTATGAATAGATGGCATAGTGGTTTGCACTGCTGCCTCACAGCGCGAGGGACACTAGTTTGATTCGTGGCTTGGATCACTGTTAGTGAGAAGTTTGAACATTCTCCCCATGCCCGTGTCGGTTTCTTCTAAGTGCTCCAATTTTTCCTCCCACAGTCCAAAAGACTTGCTGGCTAGATGCATTTCCATGCTAAATGTGTACCCGTGTACCTGAATAGGTGCTAGAGTGTGGCAGCTCGGAGATTTTCACAGTAACTTCATTACAGTGTTAATGTAGGCCTACTTGTGATAATAAATACAAAAACTAAACATCTTTATGCAAAATTGATCAAGAATGAATGTTTAAACAGACTGTTGTATTAAGGATTTCTACATTATCTATTTTATCCATATTTCATGGAAATCCTGGCACGTGTAAATGTAACTTTGTCAAACTTGATAAATATTAGGGTTTAACTAAGAAAAGAACTCCAGTGTAGAATGTAATAATTATCAATCAAAGGAAGAGGTTGATAAATTTGCCAAAAAAGTAGTAAGCCTGAGGATTGGGAGTATTTTAGAATTCAACAAAGAAGAACCAAGAAACTGAAAAAGGGAGAATAAAATAAGAGTGTAAACTAGCAAGAAACATAAGACAGACTGTAAAAGATTCTCTAGGTATGTAAAAAGAGTGGATTAGCCAAGACAAATGTGGGTTCATTACAGGCAGAGGCAGGAAAATTTATAATGGAACATGAGGAAAAGTCAGAGGAATCAAATAATTATTTTATGTCTACCATCAGAGAAGCAGATACAAGAAATCTCCCAGAAATAATAGTCAACCAAGGGACTAGTCAGAATAAGGAACTGAAGGAAATTAATATTAGTAAAAAGTGGTATTGGAGAAATTAATGATAAATCCCCAGGACCCAATAATCCACATCACAGAGTGTTGAAAGTGTTCAATATAGAGATAATTGATGAATTCGCTGTCATCTTTCAAAATTCTATAAAATCTGGAACAGTACCTATGGATTGTGAAGTTCCAAATGTAATCTCTCTATTTAAGAAAGAAAGAAAAGAGAAAACAAGTAATAACAGACCTGTTGGTCGGACGTCAATAGTAGGAAAATACTAGAATCTACAATAAAGGGTGTGATAACTGGACACCTTAAAAATTCTGGTCTGATTCGGCAGAGTCAACATGCATTTATGAAAAGGGAAATCATATTTGTCAACTGTTAGAGACAGTCTTGCCAAAATGAATGGAACACTGATTGGGATGGAAGGGATGGGGGCATTGTGAAGTAGGTCCAACCCAAATCACATGGATTAGTATTGGTTTGTGCACTGAGGTCTTGATCACAATCTAGTCAGAGTTCCTGGAAAAATGCAGCTTCTTTAAATTGGTATTTACTTCACCTTCCCATTGGCTTACCTTGGCTCATGGTCCCCAGTGCTTCATATTCAAAATCCTTATCACTTCCTTCATAACCTGCAGCTTTCCCTATTTTTATAACTTCCAACACTTACTGAAAGCTCCTGTCCTCTCATTTAGCATCTTATAAATGCGCACTCCACTAATTGGTGGCCATGCCTTCAACTAAGTCTTTGCGAAACGCCATCTCTCTTCACTTCTTTAAGATCCTTCTGACCTCTTTAACCAAACTTCGATTGGCACCCCTTCAATTTCCTTGTCCAGGTGATCTTGTATCTCATTATACTGAAGTGCTATTTTTCAATATGAAATACACTATATAAAGTTGTTTTTGTCATTCTAACAATGCCACTGTTCAACTATAATCAGTTCCATTTTATAATTGAACATTTCAAAGGTGCAAGTTCTAAAGCAAACAAGAAATTCCTCAATTATGAGAAGTGAATTTAAAAATAAGTAGAAAAAAGAATACATAAACCAGTCTTTGACTTGTCTGTCAGGACTAGATGGTGAAACATTGCGGTGGTTTGAGATTTCTGAATCCAATAGCACTGGCTTCAGCAGTTGAATAATTGATTGAGATTCTAGGGTCCTGGAATTTAGCTGAGATGTCACTCTGCTTCATTTTCAGCCATCGCTTTGCTGAGACAAGCCAAATCATCAATCAGAGAGAGAGTAAGACTTGTATTTTTACCTGCTAGAGCCAGGGGTGGGCGCGTTCTGTTGCCTTTTTGTTTCTGTGTTACACACTCACATACAGTATTAGTCCATATTAACCATATGTTGCAGCTGGCTTTTTAACCTAGTCTCTTGTATATTCCTCGAAGGTGAAAGTCCACAAACTGATCTAGGATATGGTTTGGAGGATATAATGCCTGCTGAGATGATAAACTGCTTCCATTATCTCCACAGCAAGATAGAATCCAATCCTTGCCAGTTGATGGCATTACCATTATTGAATCCCTTACTATCAGAGTTTGGGTTGAGGGTGCGCTTACAATAGACAAGAAACTGAAATGGAATAGCCATATCAATATTGTACCTACAAGAGTAGGTCAGAGACTGGGAATTCTATCATGAGTAACTCCCCTCCCGACTTCCCAAAGCCTGTCCATCATGTACAAGACACCAGTGAGGTGTGTAATGGAATATTCTCCATTTGTCTGAATGAATGCAGCTCAAGACGTTCAACTCCATCAAACTGTCATTCACATTTGCATATATTTTCCTTTCAAATATCTGTCTGAAACAGGGTATGATATTACATTGTCTTTTAGTATCACCCACACAGGAGTGATCTAGATAGTGAGGATGTAAATTCTGAAAATGCAAATTAAGTCAACCATCTTTGGCTAGTATGTCCATTTTTAAAACAGAGGTCCTATTTCCAAGTTCAATATATTTGTTCATAATTTGAGGTTTTTTCTCCATCATCAGGACACAGGCAATGACCATCTCAAGCAAGATAAAATCCAATCCTTGCCAGTTGACATTCAATAGCATTACCATCATTGGATCCCTCGCTATCAAAGTCTGGGGGGCTGGTGCTTACAATAGACCAGAAACAGAAATGGAATAGCCATACAATATACAAGAGTAGGTCAGAAGCTAGGAATTATATAGCGAGTAACTCTCCTCATGACTTCCCAAAGCCTGTCCATCATCTACAAGACAGCAGTGAGGTGTGTGATGGAATATTTTCCATTTGTCTGCATGAATGCAGCTCAAAGATGTTCAATTCCATCAAGGAGAAGGTAGCCTGCTTGATTGGCACCTCTTTTACATCTTCAACATTCACTTCACTACCAACACACTGGCATCAGTGTGCACCATCTACAAGATGAACTGTGACAATTCACTAAGGTTCCTTCGACTGCAGCTTCCAAACCCCTGGGCCAGAATTTTACCTCTCCACCAGCCACAGGAACCAGAGCAGGCGAGGGGCGGATCATGGAAAGGTCCATTGATCTCGAGCGGGATTTTATGGTTTCGGAATGGAGGGCCGTAAAATCCCAAACATAATCTCTACCTCCAAGAAGGACAAGGACAGCATGGCAACACCACCACCTGCAAGTTCACTCCAAGCCAGCCACCACCCTGATTTGGAAATATATCACTGTTCCTTCCTAGTCAAAGCCCTGCAAGTCCCTTCCTAATTGCACTACAGGTGTATCCACACGACATGGATTGCAGTGCTTCAAGAAGGTGGATCATCACCACTTTCTCAAGGGCAATTAGTAATGGCCATTAAATGTTGGTCTAGCCAGCAAAGCCCACATCCCGTGAAAGAATCATAATTAGAAAAAGGTCAGTCTTGTTCATGCTGGATCTCAGCAAGAACAACTCAGCTAGTCCTATTCCCCTGTCCTTTCCCTGCCATGTTGCAATTTCTTTCTCTTCAGATAGATGTTCCTTTGAATGCCTTGATTGAATTTGCCTCCAACATATTTCCAATTAGTGCTTTCCAGATCCTAATGTGTAAACGGTTTTCCTCAAGTTGCCAATCACCTTAAATCAGTGTCTTCTGGTGTTCAATCCTTCTACCAATGGAAACATTTTTTCTTATTTTGAGCACCTTTATCAAATTTGCTCTTAAACTTCTGTTCTCCAAGGAGAACAGTCCCAGATTCTCCAATCTGTCCACATAACTGATGTTCCTCATCTCTGGAACTATTCTTGTTCTTACTCTCTCTGATGCCTTTGCATCTTTCCTGAAGTGTGGTGCCCACACTTGATACAGAAACAATGTTTTATATATGTTTATCTTCACTTTCTTGCTTTTGTAATCCATTCCCTTACTTATAAAGCTTTATTAATCACTTTCTCAACCTAACCTGCCAGCTTCAATGTTTTGTACACATATATTGTTTCCTTGCACTCTCTTTCGAATTATACGCATTTTTATATTTTGTTTCCTCATTCGTCTTACAAAAATGAAATCCTTTGCATTTCTCTGTGTTAAATTTCAACTGCATCTTTTTGGTCATCTTCTCATCTGTCTACATCCTTTTTGAAATTACTACACTACCCTTCCCACAGTTAACAAAAAAAATCCAGTTTTACACCATCCATAAATTATGCCCTGCACATCCAAGTCCAGGATATATGGAAGTTCCCAAACACTACTTCAACTACATTAACTTCAGCAACTCTCTGTTACCTCATTAAAAAAAACTCAAGCACACTCATTAAGCAGGAATTGCCCTTAACAAATCCATGCTGGCTTCCCTTCTAAATCCGCATTTGCCCAAGAGACCATTAATTTAGTCCCAAATGATCATTTCTGTAACATTCAACTGTTCAACTGAACCTTCAACTGGTTCAACTGACTGACCTGTTCCTGCTGGTCTTATCCTTATACCCTTCTTTGAACAGGAATATTTGCAACTGTCCAGCCCTCTGGAAACCACCCCTGTATCTAAGGAGATTTAAAAGCCAGTGCCTCTGCAATTTCAATCCCTCAGTATGCTTGGATTCACTCTTCCAGTTTTGGCGACTTGTCAACTTTAAGTATAGCCAACCTATCCAATCTTTACCAATTTTTAACCCATTTAGTGTCTCAAATACCTCCTTTCTCAAAATTGTTTGTGCAGCATTATATACCTTGGTTAAGACAGAAACAGGGTACTGATTGTATCTTTCCCTGCAATAACATAAGCAAGAAACACCTTTAGTTGCCCAATAATCAGGAAATAGCATCACTAATATAACTAGTAAATTAGCCCTCCATGTGTAAATTCCCTTTAAAGTTTCTAACCAGCATCACTCTTCCTTTAAACAACCTTTTACTGCTGATTTGCCCAAAAAAGACTTTGGGATTCCCTTTTAAGTTAGCTGAAGGTCTCCTTCTATTCTTTTTTTGCTTCTCTTATTCACTCCACACATTCGATATTGAGTCTGGTTCTCAATTGCGTTCACCACCTGACATCTGTCAAACGTACTCTTTTTCTGCTTCATCTTGCTCGCTACTTATTTCATTATCCACACAGCTCTGGATTTGTTTACCTCAGTTTTTGTCCTCAAATGTACTTTGACTTGAACTACCTCCTCGTTAAAGGCAGACCATTGTTCTTTTACAATTTTACAGGCAATCTTTGATTCCAATCTATCCAAGCCAAATCCTGAGGCACTCCTCCTGCAATGTGCTAATTCTACTCTTTGTACTTACAGTCTTGTTTCTTTCTAAAATGGAATGGAGTTAAACGTGGGGCAGTTTGAAATGATGAACTTATTCTCCTTGTCAACTATTTGCCATTCTCACCCCTGTACAAAGGGAGCATTCATCTCATTTCTTACTGCATTGATTAAAATTGAATCCTCCAGAGGAAAAAAGAAAATTTATTTGAATAATGTTCTAAAGGTTAAATGAGAAATTCTCCTTATCTCAGTAGATTTTAGTTAAATTTGATCCTCTTTATTCAATATCTTTGATTAAAGGGCAGGAGTAGTAGATTAGCCATTATGATAATATGGGAAACATTATCTAGAAATCATTAGACCATGTAAATATAGAAAGCATTCCTTTCCTCCCACCATGTGCATAGATACTAAAGCTCGGTATGAATATCATGCATTTGTAATAATTGAAATGAATTCCCTATCAGCTTATGAAGAAACAGGGGGAAAAAACCCATACGGCATCATATTTCTGAGCAACAACCTTAAACAATAAAGTTAAATCATCATTTAACTTCAACAATCTGGTTTCCTGCATAATGATTTTGAGGAAGTGTGAGTCATTTGCCATGGAAACACAAAAATGTTAGGTAGTTTAAATATTCTATCAGTGTGAGGGTACACAGTGGGCAAAGGACTCAGTTGTTTATATCTTTCAGTCTGTTCATACTTGCATTATATCACTATCAATAGCAAGCGTAGGTTTGATCTTGATGCATTTCCAGCCTGAGGGTGTCCTTGTACATGCAGACTATGTCAGAAGAAAATATCAGTTGACAAGAACATTTGTGTTTTTTTTTACCATTTACCAGTTGTGTTAGTGATGCTACTTCCTGGTTATTGAACAACTAAACAGCTTTCTTGCTCATGTAATCTCCGGGAAAGATAGATTAAAACAACAGTAGATCAATAGATGCAACTTGGTCCTGATTAATTACTGGTAATATCGTCACCTGCACAGCTCTTCAGCATTAATTCAGTGATGTGGAGATGCCAGCATTGATGGGCACAGTAAGAAGTCTTACAACACCAGGTTAAAGTCCAACAGGTTTATTCGAGGCATTAATTCAAGGCAGCGTCTATTTGTGCCGCAACATGAAATAAGCAGACTGTTTCCTGAGTTTCTCCAGGTAAGCACAAATACAAACAAAACATTGAAAGGACTCATAAACAGTGAACTCTCTATTTTTTGCTTTTCATCATTGAATCTTAATTCGGCTAACCTCCTACTGTATAACTTGTTGTTCAGCATGCTTGTGTACATGTGTGTGTATTATGAAGTTGGGACAAAGATTTACCTTTCAAATATTTTTATATCTTTACCTGGGTGAGATTTTAGCTCAAATATGGTGCAATTCCTTTTGTTTAAACTCAGCCTGTTGGATTGGTTTCTTTGCAATCACCACATAAATGGCTAAGTGCTGACATTGAATTAATACCTTCTAAGTTCATTTTAAAAAATTGTTACTGTCAGATCTAGAGAATAGGGTGTCATTTCACTCTTCCTCATGTACTGGCAGCAAGAGGTGTGTGGACGTATTCATTCCCAGTCAATATTTACAAAAGGCTGTGAAAGTAGCCCAATCCATCATGCAAACCAGCTTTGCATCCACTAACTCTGTCTACACTTCCCGCTGCCTCGGCAAAGCAACCAGCATAACTAAGAACACCACACACCCTGGACATTCTCTCTTTCACCTTCTTCTACCAGGAAAAAGATAAAAAAGTCTAAGGTCATGTACCAATCAACTCAAGAACAGCTTCTTCTCTGCTGCTGTCAGAATTTTAAATGTACTTACCTTGCATTAAGTTGATCTTTCTCTACACCCTAGCTATGACTGTAACACTACATTCTTTCTGCACTCTCTTGTTTCCTTTTCTATGAACAGTATGCTTTGTCTGCAAGAAACAATACTTTTGAGTGTATGTTAATACATGTGACAATAATAAATCAAATCAACTTTACAGTAATTCAGTTTCAAACATCTTTTGTTTCTGCTTTTGAACTGCATTGTAATTGGAGATTATTGCTTCAAATATTCCCCTCTCCTTACTTTCAACAATCTAATGTACTCATATAGCCAGCCATTAATTCATACTTTTGTCCTGCAGAAAATATTTAAACAGAACAGACTAAATAACGCAATGCATACGTCAACAACATTAAGATATTGGGAGAAGCAGTATAATGGGGCTAGCATTAAGTAAAGTGGGTGAGAGGATGTGAGTCACCATCCTATTAAAAGGTAATCCTTCAAACTCTAGAATTGAAATTCAGCATCCATATTAGGTAAAAGCTTTAGTCCTCCTTAATAAAATGTTGACCGACAACCTTCAGAGTTTGATGATTGTGGGAGCCAACATGAGGGACTGTTTTCAGTTTTTAGGAACAGGCACATTAATCACCACAGCTTTTTTCATTTTAAACTCAAGTCCGGAACAAGGATTTTATTATCTTCAGCATCAGAAGTCTGCCCAATTATCATTCATCTTCACAATGCAAATGCAGCACTTTCAGATGATTAAACAGCCACTTAGCTGATCTTCCAACACTCAGGGCTGAAAACTTAGCTGTGAGGAGTAGGCAACTATGGGAAGTTGATCAAACAAAAGTTGTTTATGTAGATTATTCAACTATTCGGCTGCAACTTAGAATCACTGCTCGAGACCAGCCAAAGGACAGTTAACCATATATTTTCTTTATGAGCAATAAAAATTTCTTTAAGTCTATCCTCATATTCTACCGTGTGTGTGTGTGTGTGTGTGTGTGTGTGTGTGTGTGTGTGTGTGTTGGGGGGGCAGTGGAGGGAGAAAATGTGTGGCATATGAATGAGGGTTACAATTTACTTGGTTTTATTTGAATTCAGGAAGTAAGGTCGTAAACTTATTTTGTTTTTTGATTTAAACTTGGAAAATCTGACGGATTAATTCTTTACAGTCTGAAAGTAAACACAGTGGGACTAAAGCAGTATTGTCAAAGCGAGTCTCTGCTATATTCACAAAAAACTGTGATCCAGCCAGACCTAGTGTGATAAATTAGGAGAGTCAATTTTTAGCCCTCCTTATGTGGTCATAAATTTCATATTAAGCCAAAGAAGAATTATTTTAGGCTACCCAATTATTTTAACACTGATTTTGTGTATATTTCTCCCTGTTTGAATAAATTTAGTAAAGAGCTATTTTCTGAAAATAGCCAATTAGATAACGAGGGACCTATTTTAATCCCTATCTGCTGAGTGGGCAGTTAAACATGAACAGGTTAAGTTACATATTCAGATCCCTACCATTTCTAATTTTAGCCTGCTAATTGTGCAAGTAATGGGAGCCTGACGTATTGGGTCATTAAATTATAACCACGTACACAATAATGGAGAAAGGGCTTTCATAGCAAACTAAGTTACATATGAAATGATTATATTTGAAAGGTATAAAAATGTGTAACTTGTACATTGAAGACAAGGGCTTAGAATTACAGATGAGTGAAATTGACATAGAAATAATTAAAACACTTATACCGCATTCTTGTGCATAACATATCCACTTGAGCATTAACTCCAGTTAATATTCACAAGTTAGCATCAAAATTGCACAGACAGGAGAATAATAAAAGCCTGAGCATTAAACAGTTACAAGTGAAGCTTATTGATGAATATTGCTGCCTAATAGGTGGGATGCTTTGGTCCCGCCCTCTACCAAGATTGTCCAGTCTCACCAGAAGTCAATGGGCTTTTGGCTGGGCCTCCTGCAGTGAGTCCCACTGCAACGGGGCTGGAAATTCCCAGCCTTTGAGTCCTCTGTAGTGAGGCAGCCAAAAGTCCATTGACTCAGCAGGATCGGAAGATCCCGTCCGCAGGTGGGGCTGGAAGAGTCATGTTTCATCATGTATTATTTACTTGTTGATGTTTGCATATTGTTAGTGTTTGTCTTCTGGACCAGGCGTTGAGACCACGATACAGTTCATGTCTTCCCTACCATTGATCATGGTTCATTTAAAAGAAAATCTTATTCGTTTTGTCGATTTGTGGCATATAAATAAAAATATAAAATAAAATCAGCTTTGCATTACACAGTGGGTTTTACTACTTGCAAGGAATAAGAACTAGATGTGGGCAGGAATTCTCCGACCTTGACCACGCCTGGGATACTCCGGTCCTGGTGTGGTGAATAGAAATGTCAAATTCTCCATTTTGCTGGCAGCCCCAGTGGGGCAAATGACATTGGAAAATTCTGGCCAAGGTTTTATGCTCAGCTGTGACCTGTTCCCACAGATGGTGCTCTTCCTGCTATCACTGCTGTTCTTGCTTTTTCTTATGTGTCATGTCCTGTGGTGTTGATGTTACTGCCACTGATGTTTCTGCTATTTTGTTCATTATTCTCCATGAAAACATTGTAATTCCAGCACAGAAGGAGGCTTTTCAGCCCTTCAGTCCTGTGCCAGCTCTTGAGCTGTCAGTATCCCCTTTTCCACGTCCTTTTCCAATCCTCCTTTTTTAATCATCTTCTGATTCACTTTCCATGAAGTTATTAGTTCTATTTCGATAACCAATTGTGACTAAGCACCTTGATAAACCCTCTATGTAAGAAGACAGTTTCCTCAATTCCTGCTTCATTATTCCAGTGATTAATGAAGTTGATAGGGGATAGTATAGAATTCTTAGTATAAGGCCCTTCATTTTACTTTTACTATAATAAGTAAACTAGATTAAGGTAATTATAAAATGCCTTATACATACTGAGAATTCAAAATGTATCTGGAACAAAATATGCAAAGGTATTAGAAACTGTATAACCACAAATTCATAAATTCATAGAATCTATCTACGATAATTTCCTTGAACAGTAAGTAATGGAACCTATGAGGGGAGCAAACTATCGGAAATCTGGTCCTATGTAAAGAAATAGGAATAATTAATGATCTTACAGTTAGAGACCTTCTCAGAAGAAGCAATCACGGTACGGTTGAATTTAAAATACAGATGGAGCGCGAGAAGGTAAAATCCAATATCAGTGTCTTGTGCTTAAATAAATGAGACTACAATGGGATAAGGGAGGAGTAGGCCAAGAGAGACTGGGAGCAAAACTTTATAGTGGGACAATTGAGGAACAGTGGAGGACTTTCAAAACAATTATTCAGTGCTTGGCAAAAGTAGACACTGGTAATAAGGAAGGACTGTAGAAAAAGAGACAACGAGCCATGGACATCCAAAACAAGACAGAGTATCCAAGAAAATGTATACAAAGTGGTAAAGATTAGTGGGAAGCTAGAGGATTGAGAAATCTTTAAAGGTCAACAGAAAGCCACGAAAAAAGCTATAAAGAAAAGAAAGGTGGATTATGAGAGTAAATTGCTCAGAATATAAAATCAGATGGCAAAAGTTTCTACAAATATATAAAATGGAAAAGAATGGCTAAAGTAAACATTGGTCCTTTAGAGGATAAGAAGGGGGATGTAATAACTGGAAATAAGGAAATGGCCAAGGCATTGAACAGGTATTTTGTGTCAGTCTTCACAATGGAAGACACAAATAACATACCAAAAATCGATGATAAGAAGGCTATGGAAGGTGAGGACCTAGAAACTATAATTATCACCAAAGAGGTAGTATTGGGCAAGCTAATGGGGCTAAAGGTAGACAAGTTTCTTGGCCCTGATGGAATGGAACCCAGGGTACTAAAAGACATGGTGGGGGGAATTGCATATGCACTAGGGCTAATTTACCAAAATTTGTGGAGTCTGGGGTGGTTCCTGCAGATTGGAAAACAGCAAATGCAATGCCACAAAAAGGAGATAGATAAATGGTGGGTAACTATAGGCCGGTTAGCTAACTTCTGTAGGAGGGAAAATGCTTGAATCTATCTTCAAGGAAAAAATAGCAAGACATCTGGATAGAAATTATCCCATTGGGAAGGCACAGCATGAGTTCATGAAGGGCAGGTCGTGTTTGACTAATTTGGTGGAATTCTTTGAGAACATTACATGTTCAGTGGATAGTGGGGAACCTATGGATGTGGTGTATCTGGATTTCCAGAAGGCATTTAACAAGGTGTCACACCAAAGGCTGCTGCATAAAGTAAAGGTGCATAGTGTCATGAGTAATGTATTAGCATGGATAGAGGATTGGTTAACAGAGAGCAAAGAATGGGGATAAATGGGTGTTTTTCTGGTTGGTGATCAGTGACTAGTAGTGTGCCTGAGGGATCAATGTTGGGACCACAATTGTTACAATTTACATTGATGGTTTGGAGTTGGGGACCAAGTGTGTCAACATTTGCAGATGACACTAACATGAGTGGCAGAGCAAAGTGTGCAGAAGATGCTGAAAGTCTGCAAAGCGATATAGATAGTCTAAGTGAATAGGTAAAGGTCTGGCAGATGGAATTCAATTTTGGCAGATGTGAGGTCATCCATTTTGGTAGGAATAACTGCAAAATGCACTGTTATTTAATTGATAAAAAATTGCAGCAAACTGTTGTGCAGAGAGACCTGGGTGTCGAAATGCATGCATCACAAAAATTGGTTTGCAGGTGTGGCAGATAATTAAGAGGGCAAATGAAATTTTGTTCTTCATTGCTCAAGGGATGAAATTTAAAAACAAGGAGGTTATGCTGCAGCTGTATAAGGTACTGGTGAGGCCAGATCTGGACTACTGTGTACAGTTTTGGTCTCCTCACTTGAGAAAGGATATACTGACACTGGAGGGGGTGCAGAGGAGATTCACTAGGTTGATTGTGGAGTTAAGAGGGTCGGCTTATGAGGAGAGACTGAGCAGACTGGGGCTACACTCATTGGAATTCAGAAGAATGAGGGGAGATCTTATAGAAACATATAAGATTATAGAGGGAATAGATAAAGGAGCAGAGATGTTGTTTCCACTGGCGGGTGAAACTAGAACTAGAGGGCATGGCCTCAAAATAAGGAGCAGCTGATTTAGGACTGAGTTGAGGAGGAACTTCTTCACTGAAAGGGTTGTGAATCTGCAGAATTCCCTGCCCAGTGAAGCAGTTGAGGCTACCTCATTGAATGTCTTTAAGACAAGGATAGATAAATTTTTGAACAATAAAGGAATTAAGGGTTGTGGTGAGCAGGCAGATAAGTGGAGCTGAGTCCATGAAAAAATCAACAATGATCTTATTGAATGGTGGAGCAGGCTCAAGGGGCTAGACGGCCTACTCCTGCTCCTAGTTCTTATATTCTAACCAAGTATTGTAAGCTTAAACAGTATTTTCAAAATATATGTATGGTGTGCCTTGGCAACTTTGTTCTGAATGCAGCTTGATGGGAAACAGTGGTAGAGAGACTAAATTTTTTTAACACAATGGAGCACAGAAATGCAGTTTCTCTTATCTGTTTTTGGAATATGCAAAAACAAATTTAATAGGCCAGGTATGTAAGGGAGTGGAAGCGTTCATGGGTAGCAAAGCTGGCGAAGTTCTTCAAGCTGATGAGAAGAGGCCAGATTTTTTTTGCAGAGAATGGCTCCTTCCACCAGTTAAAATTCACAGATGTTAGCTATGATCTTGATTACTGGAATTGACATGGATTAGGTTTCCTAGGTAACAGGGGAGGAAGCTGCAGGGGCAATGAGCTAATGATTTCCTATTCCTGACAAGTGGAATGCTATTGGCTAAGGTAATAATGTGTAATATTATAACTGGACCCACCAGCCTGATTGATGAGGCTAGGCAGGATATTGAAATGTTCAAAATAATATAACAATTTTACAATTGCGAGATTAGTTCAGAAAACAGTCAACCCTCATGAACTGTGTCTTTCTCCTAATACATATATTAGAAAATAAATTCCTTTTCATTCTTTAACTGTACACTGTCTTTCGTAGTCTATGTATTGGTTGAGTAAGATCAACTAAATACAGGACACCCCAGTGGGACACCTCCAAAAATTCCTCTTACAATTCATGTTGTAAAATGAATAACATGTGGAAACTACCTTTAGCTTGTTGTGAGGTATCTAAATGGATATAAAATTGGCTTCTTGACAGAAGCCAGAGGGTGGTTTTCAACTGGAGGCCTGTGACTAGTGGTGTGTCTTGGGGATCAGTGCTGGGTCCACTGTTATTTCTCATTTATATTAATGATTTGGATGAGAATATAGGAGGCATGGTTAATAAATATACAGATGACATGAAGATTGGTGGCATACTGAACAGTGAAGAAAGTTATCGCCAATTACAACAAGACCTTGATCAATTGAGCCAGTGGGCTGGTGAATGGCAGATGGAGTTTAATTTAGATAAATGCAAGGTAATGCATTTTGGTAGATTGAACCAGGGCAGAACTTACTCAGTTAATGATAGGGTGTTGGGGAGAGTTACAGAACAAAGAGATCTAGGGGTACATGTTCACAGCTCCTTGAAAATGGAGTCATGGGTGGACAGAGTGGTGAAGAAGGCATTCGGCATGCTTGGTTTCATCAGTCAGAACATTGAATACAGGAGTTGGGACATCTTGTTAAAGTTGTACAAGACATTGGTAAGGCCACACTTGGAATACTGTGTGCAATTCTGGTCACCTTATTATAGAAATGATATTATTAAACTAGAAAGAGCGCAGAAAAATTTACTAGGATGCTACTAAGACTTGATGGATTGAGGTACAAGAAGAGGCTGGATAGACTGGGACTTTTTTCTCTGGAGCATAGGAGGCTGAGGGGTGATCTTATAAAGGCCCATAAAATAATGAGGGGCACAGATTAGCTAAATAGTCAATATCTTTTCCCAAAGGGAGGGGAGTCTAAAACTAGACAGCATAGGTTTAAACTGAGAGGGGAGAGATACAAAAGTGTCCAGAGGGGCAATTTTTTCAGACACAGAGTGGTGAGTGTCTGGAACAAGCTGCTAGAGGTAGTAGTAGAGGCGGGTACAATTGTGTCTTTTAAAAAGCATTTAAATAGTTACATGGGTATGATGGGTATAGAGGGCTATGGGCCAAATGCGGGCAATTGGTATTAGCTTAGGAGTTTTAAAAAAGAAAGGGTGGCATGGATAAGTTGGGCCGAAGGGCCTATTTCCATGCTGTAAACCTCTATAACTCTGTGACAACTTGGAAGTCCTTTGGATCCACCTCAGGATTTTAGATGGGGGCCTGGGGAGGCTTCAAGAGAAGATTGGAGGCCTCAGAGGAAAGTAAAGGCTTTGGAAGTGTGTGAGATGTGGGGTGTCAGAGGCCATGAGGGAAAGAATCAAAGTATAGTAAAGGGTTAACTCTAATAGCTACTGAGCATAAAGAGTTATATCACAGTGAAGTCACTCACCAAGAGAGAAGCATCTCAGAGAGGAGCTGTTGCTATCTCCTGATGTTCTATAATTTTGTAAATAGTTATTGATGTAAATAAAGGCATTTTGAGTGAAAGATCATTGCTTTCTGTGAAATCTCTTCCAGAGTAATAAACCAAGGCATTCCAAGACAAATCTAAAATAATAGAATAAGAAGGATGGTGGGGGGCTCAGAAGAGTTGCTGCTGAAGGAGATAGAAATGTTTGGGGAAGGGATTAGAAGGACCATCGAGTCGAGATCGGAAATGACAGTGTCAGGGAGATTTCAAAACAGCCTTGGTAGTGGGGAAATGGTAGTGTCGTGGGGTGGGAAGGGAGGGGGGCGGGAAACAGAAGGGTTGGTCATTTGAAGAAAATGGAAGGGGAGATTGCAAATATCAATGCCAGGGTGATCAGAAATATGGATAAGGATCGCAAGGAGATAGGAACGGTGGGAAGAAGATCCAAAGTGTCATTGGAGAGATTAGAAGAGCCTCAGCGGGAGATATTAGTAGGTTTTGAGAAAATGAGGTTTGGGGCTGAAATCAGAAATTGTACAGGAACTTGGAGGAATCAATGTTGCGGTGAGGTTGGAAGGATCAAGCTAGGGAAATCGGATGATCCAAGTAGAGAATGAAAGCATTGAGGGAGAAGATTGGAAGATCCGTGGGGAGATTGGAAAGGTCAATGGGAGATCAGAATGATTCAATGGGAGTTCAGAAAAGTGGTCATGCAGGAAATCTGAAGGGTCAGTTAGGTGTCCAGTCATAGGGACAGAAAGAAAACAGAAACAGGTTGGTAAATCTGTTCAAAAAGTATAGGAAGAACTATGATAACAATGTATTGTGCCTCTCTAAATTAACATGATTAATGTAATTTACAAGCTTAGGAGAGCTTGAAGCAATGACCAACTGCTGGGAGTTAGTCAGGAATAGGAGCAAATGCAATATTTGGTCAGACCAGAAATTGCTGGGATCACAAACATTTGAAGATTAGGAATTGAAACAATGCATTCATGTTGGCTTTTGGGAGTTGAACCACTAACTGGTGGATGTCTATCCATTTTGGAGATTGGAAGCTGAAACATCAATGACTGAGAGTCCACCAACATTGTGATTTGGCAATTGAAACCCTTGGACACGATCTTACCAGCTCACCACACTGGTCAATCAGTATGGCGAGATGGTTAAATGGTGCGAGAGGTGAAAAATCAGGTTTGTTCTTGGTTTCTTGCCTCACACGTTTCTGCTGATCCAGGAAGGGTGTGAGGCTGATTTTAAATATTAATAACCTTTTTTACATGTCATTAACAAGCACGGGACCCAATCATCTGGGCTTACTTAGTCTGATCGATGACCTCACCAGGATGGATCATAGATGATCCCCACCAATGGCGGTCAGACGTGATGGCCTTGCTGGTGGGAATGGAGGTCACTGAAATCCCCCGGGTGGTCAAGGGGTGGGCTGGGCAGTGCCCATGGGGTGGGGCCTGAGGGGTAGAGCTTGACCAGGGTGGAGCCTGATTTGGGGAGGGGGAGGCAGGAGAAGTGGGAAGGGGCAACTTTGCAGAGGGGGTGGGGGCAGAATGGATCGGTGGGGACAACAGTCAGAGGTGGGGGCAGCAATCATGGAGGCAATCAGCCGGGGATAGAGATTGAGATTGGGGAGAGTCGGGAGGGCGACAGATTTGCAGTATACTAGGAAATCGGGGCAACTGTGCAATGGCGTACCGAGCAGTCTTTAGCAGGCTTCCCTGATGAGAATAGGTCCTGCCCACCCCCTACTAGCGTGAATCACCTGACAGCCTTTGTATAGCCTTTGTGTTCCCTGCTGTAAATTCATGTAATTCAGTTCATTGAAAAAAAATGAAAAGACCTCCTGCTTTCTCGCCTATTCTACACTTAGAATTTTTTTGAGAAAATTCCACCCAAGCTGTTGGAAACTGATCCACATTGGAGTTTGGGAGCTGAAACAGGAACTGTTATCAACCCATCCAAATAGGAGTATATAGGTCGATGTGTTTAACTATGAAACATTGAAATTATGATAATTGTTCACCTCACTGTAATTTTGTGGATTAATTTGGAGAAATCACCAAAATCCAATAGGGCGTTCTTCCCCCTTTATTTTGAAAGAGAACTGACTGGTGGTGATTTAACCTGAGGGTCACTAAACTTCAGGTGAGGCACAAGGTTGAGAAGGAAAGTTTTTCTTGGATAACCCCAGCTGGTACGGGAATTGAACTTGCTCTGTTGGCATCATTCGACAGACATCCAGCCAATTGAGCTAACCAATCCCCAACCAAACTTAATGTTGACTTTATGGTAAGAATCCTTGTAGATTTAATGTCATCTGATGTCAAGTGGATATATTAGCCACTTCATTGTACAGAATATTCTATGTTCGGGCAGATCTGATCGTTGTTGAGGAAGCAGTGAACTGAATAAGTTATTCATTATTCAGCCTCCAGCACTGAAGAAAATGTTAAATGGTCAGAAAAAATTGTCTAATTTACCATATAGTTCTAATATTTGTACTGTCATAACAAAAACACAGCAAATCTGGCAGACACTCGCTTGTTTCCTGCCTAAAGGCCAAGTAGTCATCAAACTCAGTTATGTCTTAAAGCTTAAATGTTCCTTGAAAATGAAAAAAGAATAGGAAAAAGGAATACAAAATCACAGGATAAATCTGTAGGTTTTGTTTTGGATTTTGTATAAAATTTGGAGAGTTAATTACGGTGACAACAGTTTTTTCCTGTACCATGAGTTATGAGTTTTCTCAGCTATCATTACATGAGCAGAAAACAAGCAAAATCGGCTGCTCCGGGATATGATGTTTTCCTGAACCAACTGGCAGTCTAAGGGTTAAAATGTTTATAAATATGCCACTTTAATGTCCATAACAGGACACGTTTCATCTGTATGAATAAACCCCTCCAGAACTCTTCATAAGTCTGGGTCTTCATAAGAGTGTATCTTACCATTCGATCTAATGCCACTCCAATATCAAGGTTCTCTACAATAATTATAAGGATATTACAACAGATCTCAACTGATCTTTCATGGTTATCTCTACTTACCTACTAAAAACAAGGTCTTGAATTACACCTTGAACTTCTCAAAGGAGGTTGGAAACAATTTGCCTGCAAAATAAAATCTAACAGGGGTGGCTTTATCTGTTAAGAATATGGTGGGGTTATACATTCGGCTTTTAGAAAGATGAAATGGGGCAGAAGGTGGCTATTATACATTAATATTTGTGGAAACAAAATAATTCTTTGCATGTTCAGCAAGATACCACTTGAACTACAGAAGTGATTGGAAAACATCCTCCGAAACAAATGTTTCCAGAAAAAGTGATCCAGTATGTTAATTATTTTGTTTTATTCATCATTTCAATTCTATTGAAGAGATCACAATGATCTTTCGTAATGCTCTTGCTGTTAATGCTGAATTTCTTAATATCATGTATATGCTTATTCTAATTTTTCTAGTTTCCTCTTCTCCCTTTTTTTATATTTTTGGAGGATGTGTATTTTTCCCAGTAGTTTGGCGCAAGTGTTTTTTTCTACTTTGACTTTCTACTGTTATCTTGTTAGCCTATTTAGAATTCAGTTTCTCTATTTATCCAGTATTCCAATCTCTTCCAAGCTGAAAATGTTCCTGATTACCAGCTTCTAATTGATCTATTTAAAATCATTCCCTTTCCCTGAAGTTAGGCCTTTTAAAAAAGTGTGGCCTTGGTCAGCTGTTTTATGCTCCTATGTTGCAGTGGGCAAGGAAATGAAGGGGCTGGGTGTGAGGGAGTGAGCGATTAAATGAAGAAATTAAGGTGCTAATTTAATCAACGGAAGTTGAGAAAGTAAAGTACAGTATGCGATATTTGGATCAGTACCAAGAAGCCAGTGAAAACACTATATGGATGCATGGGAACTATATGAATACCTTACTGTTGATAAACAGCCAAACACCTGTGACAGAAATTAGGTGGTAAAAACAAAATGCCCTCAAAAGATTCATATTGTTATGATGCCCACAAAGGGCACAGGGGATTGTCAATCAATCTCACAATGGACTTCATGGAGTATAAACATGCTTATAGAGTGAGTGGAAGTTTGCCCAATGGGAAGTGTGCAGTGGAGGGGTAAAACCTGTTGCTTCAATCCAGACTGGTATCCTGTAGGTCCCTGGGTATTGACTTGCATGCTGTAAGTCACAGGTGAAGCTCTTTCTTGTATTGTCATTAAAGGGTTTTTGCTCGCAGAAGACTGGTCTTGGCAAAACTATTACACTATTAAGGCACCAAAAAAAAAGATTGCTGTGACACAGCTCAGAGTAGAGAGCCTGAACAGCTACAGTGCTGTTGGGAACGGAGTTCCAGGTTTTTAACCCAGCAACAATGAAGGAACGACAATGCAACTTTATAAGACCCTTGTCAGGCCTCATTTAGAGTATTGTGCGCAGTTCTGGTCGCCTCACTATAGGAAAGATGTAGAAGCTATTGAGAGGGTACAGAGGAGATTTACAAGGATGTTGCCTGGACTGGGAGGCATGCCTTATGAAGTTAGGTTGAGGGAGCTGGGATTCTTTTCCCTGGAGAGACGAAGGTTGAGAGGCGACCTGATAGAAGTTTACAAAATGTTGAGAGGAATAGATAGGGTGGACTCTCAGAGGCTATTTCCCCGGGTTGAAATGGTTGCTACGAGAGGACACAGATTTAAGGTGCAGGGAGGGAAGTTCAGAAGTGATGTTAGGGGTAAGTTTTTCACTCAAAGGGTGGTGAGTGAATGGAATCGGCTGCCGTCAGTGGTGGTGGAGGCGAACTCGCTGGGGTCTTTTAAAAGACTTCTGGATGAGTATATGGGGTTTAATGAGATTGAGGGTTATAGATAGGTCTGTAGGTTGGTAGGTGTTGATGTGATCGGCGCAACTCGTGGGCCGAAGGGCCTGTTTGTGCTGTAGTGTTCTATGTTCTATGTTCTAATATAGTTCCAAGTGAGGATGGTGTGTGGCTTGAAGGGAAATATCAGGCTGGTGGTGTATCCATACATCTGCTGCCCTTGTCCTTCAAGGTGATAGAGATCGCTGGTTTGGAAGCTGCTATTAATGGTGTCTTGGTGAGTTGCTGCTGTGTGCACAAATCCTTAAATAGGAACAGGAGAATACAGTATTATCCCCATGAAGGTATTTTTTCACTGATGATATAGCTGAACGATTGACTGCCACAGAGAGACAGTTGGCTTTTTCCTGTTGCTGTGTAGATTTGGTAGGAGCTACAGATACATATGAGAGCATAATGGTAGATAAAGATCGGCACTGGGGTTTTGTAGGATGCATGGCATGTCTTATTTGAACTTGTACCATTTCAGCCATGAAATAGTGCAATTTGGATAATTTCAAAGCAGCCCATCATTCATTCATTTTTAATATGTTCTGCAACCTCAATCAGTAATATGGATTTGATGGTTTCCCACTTGTTAGGACAATTTTCCCAGCCACACTTGCAGGAAGGGGCAGGCGTGGGCAAATAGAGGACTGCCAAATTGGCAGTCCCAATCTATATTCCCAATACTAAACAGGGACTGGACTGTCAGCCTGCTCCATGGAGGGGAGGCAGCTAACTTCCATAAAGTCCCCAGTTGGGGACAATTTTTCAAGGTTGCAGGCATGTAGAGTTGATCCAATCAATGGAGGCAATCCCCCTGTGGCAGTCCGGTGTCCACCAGTATCCAAGCCGCCATTCAGTGAGGATGATTTCACACTACTAAACAACTGCAATGCCAATCAGTGAGGAAATCTTTATCTCCTGCCCAATAACTGGTCCTTCTGTGTCTTCTTACAACCTTCATTTGTGGCCAGTGACTGGGCATGGAGGTACTGTCACATAAGAACATAAGAACATAAGAACATAAGAAATAAGAGCAGGAGTAGGCCATCTAGCCCTTCGAGCCTGCCCCGCCATTCAATAAGATCATGGCTGATCTGTCGCTGCTCAGTTCCACTTTCCCACCCTCTCCCCATAACCCTTAATCCCCTCTCTTATCAAAAACCCATCAACCCGCGTCTTAAAAATATTTAGCGAGGCAGCCTCCACCACTTCAACGGGATGGACCCTGGGGTCCACCAGTTCCCACATCATACAGAAACCACACATCACATGCCCCTCCATTATTCACGGTAGTAGTTTTGAAAAAAATTTTTTGTTTTGTTTTTTTTTTCCTTGGTTTTCAAACGAACTCACCTGGCCTTTTTTCCTTCCAGCCCTGCTGCACCTGCAAGCTGGGTTTTTGCGACTCATGCACAAGGACCCCGAGGTCCCTCTGCACCGTCGCCTGCTGCAGTTTTTCGCCACATAAGTAATAGTCCTTCCTACCATTCTTCCTACCAAAGTGGACCACCTCACACTTGCCAACATTAAATTCCATTTGCCATTTCCTGGCCCATTCGCCCAGCCTATCTAGATCCTTCTGCAGACTCTCCACACCCTCCGCACAATTTGCCGTTCCCCCAATCTTGGTGTCATCAGCAAATTTCGACACCCTACACTCGGTTCCCTCCTCCAGATCATCTATATAAATGGTAAAAAGCTGAGGCCCCAGCACCGACCCCTGGGGCACTCCACTCGTCATCATCCGCCAATCCGAATAGCACCCGTTGACCCCCACTCTCTGCCTCCTATTTGACAACCAATCCTCTATCCACGCTAACACCCTACCCCCAATTCCATGTCCTTCGACCTTCTGCAATAACCTCTTGTGAGGTACTTTGTCAAACGCCCTCTGAAAATCTAGAAAGACCACATCCACCGGCTCTCCTCTATCCACCGCCCTAGACACATCCTCATAGAACTCCAGTAAATTTGTCAGACACGACTTCCCTTTAACGAAACCGTGCTGCGTCTGCTCTATCAAGCAATTCCCTTCAAGATGCCTCGCAATTTCCTCCTTAATGACAGATTCTAACATTTTACCTACCACAGACGTTAAACTAACCGGCCTATAATTCCCCGCCTTTTGCCTGGCACCCTTCTTAAACAACGGCGTAACATTAGCCGTTTTCCAATCATCCGGCACTTCCCCGGAATCCAGCGACGTCTGGAAAATAACCACCAAGGCATCCACTATCACCTCCGCCATTTCTTTCAGAACCCTCGGATGCATTCCATCCGGTCCTGGGGACTTGTCCACAATCAGCCCCTCCAGTCTGTCGAGCATCGCCTCTCTAGTAACAGTAATGTCATCGAGACCCTCCAGTCCTACCACCTTTCCATCGCTAACACCCGGCAAATTATTCACGTCCTCCTCCGTGAAGACAGAAACAAAAAAGTTATTCAATACCTTAGCCATATCCTCATCCCCTACCACTAGGTCCCCTTTCTCATCCTCTAAAGGACCAACATTCACCCTAGCCAGCCTCTTCCTTTTTATATATTTATAAAAACTCTTGCTATCCTTTTTTATATTAAGCGCTAGCCCAGCTTCATAGTTTCTCCTACCCTTCTTTATCAACTTCTTTGTCAATCTTTGTTGACATTTAAACCTCTCCCAATCCTCTTCTCGCCCACTACTCTTAGCTACTCTAAATTCCTCCGCTTTTAATTTAACACTTACCTTCACCTCCTTCGTTATCCACGGCTTATTACCTCTCTTCCTACTATCCTTTTTGACCATCGGAATAAATTTCCGCTGAGCACCAAGAAAGATCTCCTTAAAGATCCTCCACTGCTCCTCAACAGACCCTCCCTCCAACGTGCTCCCCCAGTCCACATTCGCCAATTCTTCTCTCATCCTACTGTACTCCCCTCTATTCAAACAGAGGACGCGTGTCCGGGAACCCACTTTCTCCTCCTCCATCTGCACCAGAAACTCCACCATACAATGATCACTCTCCCCAAGAGGATCCTTCACCACAAGGTCCCTAATTCTACCCGCCTCATTACATAGCACCAGATCCAAGATAGCTCGCTCCCTCGTCGGCTCCAACACACACTGTTCGAGGAAACTATCCCGGCAGCATTCCAAGAACTCTTCCTCGAGCCCCCCGCATCAAACATGGGTCGACCAATCAATATGCAGATTGAAATCCCCCATAACTACGGCCGTCCCATTCCTGCACGCCGCACTTATTTGCGCGTTAACAGCCCGCCCCACCTCCAGATCATTATTCGGGGGCCTATAGACGACACCCACCAGCGTCTTCCTCCCTTTGCTGTTCCTAATCTCTACCCACAACGATTCCACCCTCTGCTCCTTGGCTCCAATATCATCCCTTGCTACCACCGTGATGCTATCCTTAATCAGCAGAACTACGCCCCCCCCTTTTCCCTCCTGCCTATCCTTCCTAAACACTTGATAGCCCTGGACATTCAGCTCCCAGTCCCTGTCACCCTGCAGCCACGTCTCTGTAATGGCCACCAGATCGTATCCATTTGTGTCGATCTGCGCCACCAACTCATCCACTTTATTCCGAATGCTTCGTGCATTCAGATAAAGCGCTTTCATCCCAGCCTTCACCTGGACCCTCTGTGCCGTAACGCCACCAACCATACTCACGCCCCCTACTCCCTCTATTGTTGGGACATCCTCGGCCTCTTCCCTTACCTGTACCCTCTCCTTAACTTTAGACCTCGTAACATCACCTACCCTCGCACCCTCCCCCCCCCCAATTAGTTTAAAGCCCTGTCTACAGTCCTCTTTACTCGATTCGCCAGCACTCTGGTCCCAGCACGGTTCAGACCAACCCCATCCCGCCCGAACAGGTCCCACCTACCCCAATACTGGTGCCAATGCCCCATAAATTCAAACCCATTCCTCCCACACCAATCCCTGAGCCACCCATTCACTTCCTTAATCCTGTCAACCCTACGCCCGTCTGCACTCGGTTCAGGAAGTAGCCCAGAGATGACCACCTTGTCGGTTCTACTCTTTAATTCCATTCCCAGCTTTTCATACTCCCTCCCCAGATCCTCAGTCCGCATTTTGCTTACGTCGCCGGCACCCACATGTACCACAACGACCGGATTCTCACCCTCCCACTCCAGGTTCCTCTGCAGCCCACATGCGACATCCTGGACCCGAGCACCAGGCAGACAACACACCCTTCTGTGCACTTTGTCATTGTGACAAAGGACAGTGTCAATACCCTTCACCCCACTATCCCCAATTACTACTACGTTCCTTTTCCCCCTCTCTTTGCATATGTCCTGCTGCATCACTGTACCGTGTGCAGTTTGCTCACCAACCTCACCTGCCTCATTCTCGTCCAGCCTGGAAGCAAGAACCTCAAACCTGTTATGCAGATTAAGAGGCTGAGGCCTCCACTCCTCACCCCCCTTCCTCCTCCCAGCAGCCCCCTCTTGTCCCTGACCCTTAGAGTTAGTCACTTGCACCCCATTGACAATGGCACCCTCTCTCCCCCTGATGAGCCTCAGTGACTGTAGCTCAGAGGCCAGCTCATTTACCCTGAGCTGGAGCTCATCCAGCAACCTGCACTTACTACAGACATGGTCACTGGGACACATCCCACTGCATACTCCAGTGGTAATTAACTCTGATAGTTGGGCTACCAATCTTTTAGTGCTAGATGGTCTCCTGTTGACATTCCAGACGCAGGAGTCCATGCATTGTCCTTAGTGGGATTAAGAAGCCTCTTCAGGAAAATAGCTCCACCAGTCTAGCTGTTGGAAACTGTGGGTTCAAGTTTGCACATTTGCCCATGCTGCTGGGTCTTGAAGCCCATAGGAAATCTGCCCATTGAATCAAAGTTATCAGCATATCTGCTCTTCAACATATTTTCTTTTGTGCTAAATCCTCATAATTGCTGCAACTACAGAGAGCTTTCTCGAGGTTCAGCAATCAATGGTTTGTTTCCCCAGTAACATTTTATTCTGGCTCTTCTGATGAAAAGCAAAGCAAAACAAAATAAAATGCAGCCAAATAAGCAGAAAAATAAGGGAAAGAAGAAAAAGGAAATTAATTACAAATGCTGTTACCCTTTTAAGAACTCTCTTCCACAAAAGACTTTGTTTTACATGTGTGGCAGATGGGTGGATTTACTTAATCAGGATACTTCACTCTAAATGTCAGAAATCACATGCATTCTGATTTGCATATGTTTTGCCCATTGTATAATAAACTATAGTTCTCATTCAAAATCTACACCGACAATCTACACCAAGTGGAAAATTATGCACACTGATGAATCAAATCTGATTCCAGTCAGAGTTGTGCACTGCCAAATGTCATCATCCCTGCACATTTGAATCTCACTGCCAGGAATGATCCTCCTGGAAAATTCACCCCTAGAAACTGAACTGAAAGCTTTACAGTTTGCATTTGGAAAACATTAAGTCACTAGGTTACATGCCAATTGTAAACACGTACACTGTGCTAATTGCCAAGGCAAGCACTGTAGTAATGCCAAGAGTTTACCAACATCATTTGAACTCACTTGCTCATCTCGTGTGGTGTGATCCCAACCCCAGTTTCATTTTAGTGTTGTTTTTAAAAATAACATGAATGCCTTTGGTCAGAACTGCAGATTTGTGATTCTTTGAGGTTTAACACTACAATGCTTCTGTAATTGAGGCAGCAACAACAACTTGAATTTATGAAGCACTTTTAATGAAGAAGTCTCAAGTGGTATGCATATTGGGGCATAGCGCCTTTAAGGAAATGTGACCTCAGTGTAGGATGACTTGTTGGGTTCTGCCCAGAGTGGGCAGTCTACGTTTGGAGTGTGGGGCAAATAGACCTAATAAAGAATTGTGTTCCCTGACTGTGGAACAGTTATTGAGGAGAAGCTTCAATACAACAGGATTTAACACTGATGATGGAGGTGGCATGTTTCAACTATAAAGTGAAGGACAGGAATCTTCAACAAGAACCATCTGGAAATCCGCAGCGCACAGTAAAGAAGGAAACCCTCGGAGGACGGGTAGGGCCATGAGTGTAAGAGGCCATCGTTGCAGGCAGTGAATGGATGGACTCAGGAGCCATCAAAGGCCTCAAGTTGGTTTCCATGACCGTCATTGGCATCAGGTTGGGGGCGATTGAAGAGCCTCGGTCGTCTGGAGTGGCAATACCAAGGGGGGAAACAAGGACAGTAGCCAGCGCAGAAAAACAGGCTTCAGGCTTAAGCCAGGGACAGGAAAACCCAGGCAGCCAATACAGAGGAATGGTAGGAAAGTTCAGGATTGTGAAGAGGCTGAGTCACGGACAGCCTACATCAAATGGTTCAGTAGTTTTGTCACGACGGGTAAGGTGGCAGACTGCAATATGGTACCAGTCTTTTTGAGCATAATGGGAAGTAAAACAGTCAATGTTCTGTGAAACCTGCTGCAGCCAGAAAAACCAACAGTGATAATCTTTCAATAGTTATGCATGGTACTAGAGGGGAATATCAGACCAAAACCACTGCCGATTGTGGAGTGGTTCAGGTTTTACAAGTGGGACCAGATGGAGGGCAAGATCATTGCCAAATTTGTGGTATCCTTGAAGAGCCTAGTGAAGCATTGTGGCTTCGGAGCTTTCTTGCAGGATGCATAATGGGGCCTGCGTGTGGGTGGCCTCCAACAGAGAATAATCCAGCGGAGACTGTTGGTGGAATAGTGTTGGATTTTAAGAAGGTGTTGGAGGTCACAGTCTCCAGGCTGATAGGGAAGTAACACATTTAGGCAGTAATGTGAGGGTGCGTAAGGTAGCAGAGGAACTGAGGAGCCAAACAGGGATCAAGGAATGTCGCCTTCATGGCCAAGGGGGTCACACAGAACCCAGTTGTTAGACAAAAGGAGGTCAGTGCTGGAACTATCAGAAGACGGGCCACATTACCCAAAACTGCAGAATACCGATATTCCAGGAAAGTGCAAAATTGAAACAGTCTGGGGACAAACACCAAAGGAAGTGGCGATGCAGATGAGGACAAAGAGTGCATGGGTTCTGCAGATGGAACAGAGCAGACTGAGAAGACACAATATCCTGTTGACATGAGGTGAAGTGGACAGGTTCTGGGCGATGCCCAAAGTTGAAGACAAATTAGTAAAGATAGAGGTTGACATGGCGCAGCTGTGTCATTGATTCCAGAGTTAATATACAAAGCGAATTTGAAGCATCTTCTCTTGAAACCTGCAAACACTATTCTGAGAACAGATACAGAGTAGCAAGTTCTCCTGAAAGGTTATGTCTTGGCCAAGATGCAGCTGAGAGACCAGTGTGCGCAGCTGACTCTGTGGTAAAAAGTGATTGCCCTGCATTGTTCGGTCTCGCACGGCTAAAAAAATAAACTTAAACTGGCAAGTGGTGAATTGACTAACTAAGGCTCATTCAAGTTTGAATTACAGCTTGGAAAAATATAAGATGGTGTTTAATTAAACCCTGGGGGAAATGAATGGAGTTAAAGTGACTTCATGAATGAAACCAGGCACATTTGCACATTCTCCTCGTGTCTACATGGATTTCCTCCGGGTGCTCCAGTTTCCTCCCACATTCCAAAGATGTGCAGGTTAGGTTGTTTGGCCACAATAAACTGCCCCTTAGTGTCAAGGGGATTGGGAGAGTAAATATGTGGGGTAACGGGGATGCGAACTGGGTGGGATTGTTGTCAGTGTAGTCTCAATGGACCAAAGGTTTCCTTCTGCATTGTAGATTCTATGATTCTATACCCAAACAGCATGAAGGCACATCTCGTGCCATATGCAATTGGACCCAAGGTGGAGGCTGAACTCAAGAGATCAGTAGGTCTCAGGGTATTGGTATTAGTGGTCACAAGTGAGTGGGCCACGCTCATTGTCTCTGTAATGAAGACCAATGGTTCAATGAAGCTATTTGGAGACTTTAAAGTCACCATGAACCCTGACATATGTGCGGATTAATATCCATTGGCTTTGATTGCAGAGCTGTTCAGTGGCTTTGCTGGTGGTAAGAACGTCTTGCTGGTGGGGGCGGCTGAAGACTCTGGCACCATTAACAGTTATTACTCACAAGTGGTTGATTCTTTATAAATGCCTTCCTTCTGGGATCACGTTGGCCCCAGCCAATTTTCACAGAGTAATGGACCAGATTTTGAGTGGTCTCCCAGGGGTCCAGTGTCATTTGGATAACATCCTGGTGCCAGGTTCCACAGGTGAGGAACATTTGTGGAAATCAGGAGAGACATTGAAGAGATTGCAGGAACATGGGCTGCAGATTAAGAAAGACAAGTGTGAGATTTTCGAGGACTTTATTGAATAATTATCAACGGTGAAGATCTATTTCAAGCACTGAAGAAGCTAGGAGACATAATGAAGGCATCAACACTGGAAAATGTGTCCCAGTTGAGGTCTTTCCTCGGACTCATAATTGTTCTGACAAATTTTAGCCTGGGTTGGTGACAATATTGAAACCTCTGAATTGGTTGTTGATGAAAGGGCAGGTATGACAGTGGGTGCTGGAGTGCAAGAAGGCTTACCAAGTAGCAAAGAAGGCATTGAAGGAGTCTGGGGTCTTAGTCCATTTAAACCCCAAACTACTTTTGCAGCTGGCCTGTGATGGATCGCCATATGGGGTCGGAGTGTGATATTCCATGTGATGCCGAATGGAGAAGATAGGCCTATTGCACTTAGAAGAACCCTGTCGAAAGCGGAATAGAACTATGCATAGAAAGAAAACATTGGGTATCATTTTCATCATGACTAAGTTTCATCACTATCTGTATGGCAAGAAACTTGTTTTGCTGACAGGCCATGAACCACTGACTAAGATTCTGGGACCTCATTTGGGGATCTGTGGCTGCAGTCTGATTTGCAAGGTGGGGGGTGTGAGGGGAATATTGCCCAGCCATTTGTATGAAAACTGCTATTGACAGTTAGAACGGCATGCCAATGCAGGTATGTTATCCATTCTGCCATTACCATGTCAAAGAGAAGCACCAGATGAGGTTATCCAGTTCATCTACTCCTCACAAGAGAAAAATGTACCATTGACAGCTGCTAAGGTGAAAGAAGCCACAAGAAAAGATCAGAGCCAAGTAGTTGACCTGATCCATAAAAGGAGGACAAGCTGAATGAAGGGTACAGAACTGAGCCCATATGTAAGTTGACAGTGGAAATTGTTGGTGCAGGACAGTTGTTTACTGTGGGAAATGCAGATTGTCATTCCCTAATTTTTGAAACAGAAGGTATTGGAGCAATTGCACCAAGGGCACCTAGGGTGACGCATATGAATGAGATAACCTGCAGCTATGTGTGGTGGCCAAAGATAGACATCTGCATTGAGGAGAAAGCAGGCTCACGCGACTCGTGTGCCAACTTTAGAAATGCACCACCTGCATTGCCATTGCACCCATGGAAATGGCCGAAGGGGCCTTGGGAGTAGGTCCACGTAAATTTTGCAGGGCCAGTAGAAGGTCAGATGCTGCGCACACTTGAAGTGGCTGGAAGTGATTTGCATTAAATCGATGACCATAGAAGTTATTTTGAACAAGCTCAATGACGTGTTCGCTAAGTTTGACTACCCAACCAAATTGTAAGTGACAACAGACCACAGTTCATACCAGCAGACTTTGAAGAGTACATGGAGCTACGTGGCTTTTGCCATGTAAAATCTGCACCATACCACCTAGCAATGAGTGGACTAGTGGAACATTTTGTACAGTGTGTTAAACATGCTTTGGAGGATTCATGGGGGGAGTGGTCACTGATGTGAAGATTAAACCAGTTTTTGAGCGTGTATAAGAACACTGGTATGCACCAATTTGGTGGTGGCATGTCGTTTGCTGGCAGTGGGATTCTCCAGTCCTGCTGCTGTCAATGGGATTTCACATTAAAAGACAACCCACACTGCTGAGAAATTCATGAGCGAGAGGAGTGTGCTGCTGTCAGGACCAGAGAATTTCAGCCAATGGCTTTGGAGATAGCTATTTATGAATGAATTGGTGAAAATTGCAAAAAGCTCAGGGTGAACATGAGGATTGTTTAATCAATGTTTTCTTACAATCAGTAATGTATCATCTAAAAGGGTGGTGGAAGCACATTCAATTGTAAGTTTCAGAAGGAAAGAAAATATTTTCAGTGCTGTGGGTAAGGGGTAGGAGTGGGGGATGGACGCAGCAAGCAATAGGTATTACCAAAGAAACATTTCTGAGTACATCTACTATTTGGCTAATCCATAATATAAAACCTTATAACAACTTGGTGTTAAAATGCTGTTCAATCCTGGAAAGCTTTTATTGTCACTATTGTAACCAATAATGACTTCAAAATTTGTATCCCAAGCAATTTACCTCCTATGTTATGAAACATCAGTGGTTTTGATATTTTAATGATTTTTCTTTGTAATTGCTGCAAAGTGTTAGTTACTGAAAACCATCGCTAGCTTGGTTTTGTTGTATAATATTTTCATAAGCCCATAATGCAAGGAGGATTCCTGGAAAGGAAACGTTATCTCAAAAACACGTGAATTTCAAACGAATCTCCAGAGACATCTGGAGACTATTAAAGCCTCCAAATTCCTTCAGAATGCCACTTTCCATAATAGATTTGATCTGCCAACAAATGTGCTGCAGGAATTTCTTTTGATCACAGACCTCACATTGCAGTAAAAATTAACTGCATACCCCATTAAAATTGATTTACATTTTTTCCAAGCAGATATTGTGCAGTAATTACCATTTTATTAATGAGTGTTTATTTACAGTAGTTTCCTATATATTAACAAAGATCTTTAAAATATTAAGTGCTTAGCAGGCAGCTTAATCCTGTCCTATCCATGGATATACACTGAAGAAACTAGGCTGAGCTATTACCAAACAATCATTTAGTAGCCACAGGGCTAATCGGTTGAAGCATTTAATTTCCCAGCATTGCGGCACAGTGGTTAGCACTGCTGCCTCACAGCTCCAGGGACTCGGGTTCAATTCCGGTCTTGGGTTACTGTCTAATTGAAGTTTGCACATTCTTCCTGTGTCTGTGTGGGTTTCCTGTGGGTTCTCCAGTTTCCTCCCACATTCCCAAAAATGTGCAGGTTAGGTAGGCTGGCCATACAAAATTGACCCTTTACGTCAGGGTGTTAGCGTGTTAAATACGTGGGGTTACTGGAATAGGGTCTGGCTGGGATTGTTGTCAGTTCAGGCTCTATGGGCTGAATGACCACCTTCTGCACTATAAAGATTCTTTGATTCTATGAGTCTTAAGTGGTGCCAGATCAGCTATGCACATGCACTACATTCATCACTACATGAGACCTGTGCTGTTAAAAATGGCCTTCACCACACAGGTCAACTGATGGAAATCCAATGAAGCTGTGAACTCCCACGTTTTCAGATCTATTGATAATCTCACAATGGAATTCAACAGTTTCTGATCCAGGCCTGCACTATGAGTGTGGTTCTGAATATATAGGGGTGATTAAACAACCTCAAAATTCATTGACAACATCAAAATGGGGCATTCAGCAAACAAAGGAAAGATTGGAAAAAATATGAGCAGATTGGGCACACAGATACAAGTTACAGCCAAAAAATTCAAAGGAATGCATTTTCGGAGGAGAGTATATGAAGTATCAGTCATGGAAAAATGCTGAATGTTGTGGAAAGACAAAGCTCCAAGAGTGCAAATACTTAATTGCTTGGAAATGTGAGTGCAGGTATATAAAACAATAGATACAATCAATAGGATATGTTGTTTTCTCAATATTAAGATTAAAAACAACAATGAGGAAATGTTTTGCCGGTAATCACAGGACTGGCTAACATCTGAGCATCCCATTAAAGAAAGGAAATCAAAGACATAGTAAGTACACAGCAAGAAGTCACCACAATGAATCATAGAATCCCTCTAGTGCAGAAGGCCATTCAGTCCATCGAGCCTGCACCAACAACAATCCCACCCAGACCCTACCCATGTAACTGCATGTATTAGTCTGCTAATCCCCCTAATACTAAGGGAAAATTTGCCATGGCCAATCAGCCTAACTTGTGGGAGGAAACCGGAGCTCCCAGAAGAAACTCTCACTGAGATGGGGTGAGTGCACACAGACAGTTAACTGAAGGTGGAATTGAAACCGGGTTGCTGGCGCTGTGAGATAACAGTGCTAACCACTGTGCCACCATGCTGCCCACCGAAACCAGTCATGAGAATCTATACATGAATAGAGGCTTGAGATGCTGAAATTAATGCTGTTGGATTAACGGAGGTGGAGTAAAGATTTAATGGAGACTTTAAATTTCTGAATGGTGCTGACTGGGATTAGAAAAAAACTGTAGGGGCGATTCTCCCAGCCTGCTGCTCAGGGGTCAGGAGGTCGGTGGCATAGTGCTTAACACTGCTACCCGTCAGTGCCAGGGCTCCGGTTCAATTCCCAGCTTGGGTTACTGTCTGTGTGGAGTTTGCACATTCTCCCATGTCTGCATGGGTTTCCTTCAGGTGCTCCAGGTTCCTCCCACAGTCCAAAAGACGTGCTGGTTAGGTGCATTGGCCATGCTAAATTCTCCCTCAGTGTACCTGATCAGGCGCTGGAGTGTGGTGACTAGGGGATTTTCACGGTAATTTAATTGCGGTATTAATGTAAGCCTACTTGTGACGCTAGTAAAGAAACTTTAAAAAAGGTCAGGACTGCTGAGGTGGGGGAAGATCAAGGTGGGCCGGGGGGGGGAGGAGAAAGGGGTCAAGGCCAGGGACGTCCAGAAGGCAAGTGATTGGGAGGATGGTTAGAGGGACTGTGTTGCAGGGTCGTGAGGCTGCCAGTGATCAAGAGGCTGGCAGTGCGGGGCTACTGTGCATGCACCAATATCCGCTCTGACAGATCGGCACATGTGCAGCGCTTTGCTGCCAGCCTTTCCAGTAGGAATAGGCCCCGCCCCCTGATCGTTGTGCGATTCACGCTGAGGCACTCTGTGATGCACGAACGTGGGAGATCCATTTTGAAAATTCCACTGAAATAACCAGTAGGATTTATTCCAGTTTTTACACAAATTCAGCACTTAGAATTTTTTGGAGGGAATCGAGGCCTATTTCTGGGTGTCAGAGATGAGGCCAGTAAGCAACTAAACATTGTCACTGAAAATGAAGAGTGATTAGTAGAAATTTTTTCACATAGAGGCTAGTCACATTGTGGAATAATTGGAGAGTACTTATGGCAAACATTGTTGTATTTTTAAGGGGAAATTAGGTACATATTTAAGGCAGATAAAGATAAAGGGCCATGGGGAAAGAGTGGGGCAGCAGGATTAGCTTTGAAACTCTGATGAAGGGTCACCCAGACTCAAAATGTTGGCTCTATTCTCTCTCCAGAGATGCGGTCAGATTTTCCAGCATTTTCTGTTTTTGTTTCAGATTCCAGTATCCATAGTGATTTGTTTTTATTTTTGGATTAACTTTGAATTGCTTTCTCAATGAACGGGTGTTATGGACCAACTAGCATTGATCTGTGCAGTTATTTATTAAGATTCCTTCCAGGTACTCCTGCAGTAATAGGATTAAGAAAAATTGTGAGTGGGTGAGCAGATGAGTGAGTGAAATAATAATAGGAAAGGAATGCTACTGGTTCTGAGTTTCTGGGAGATCTCCAGTTTCACCATGGTTCCTCTCCTTTTACATTCTCCAGCAGTTCCAGACTGGTAAGTTCATAGAAACAGAAAAAACTAGTCTGAAGATGATTTCCTACCTGCCATTTGACATCATTTCTTTTCTGCAAGCAGAGCTGTGGCTGTCAGGGGTTTTTAAGGCAGAACAATGAATCGCAGCCAATGGCCAACCAGGATCCCAGCTTGTGTATAAAGGAATGGACTCAACTGTACATGATTAAAGGTTGGAAGTGGGGAGGTTTGCTGATAATTACACAGTGCTCAGAACCATTTGTGACTCCTCAGATACAGAAGTGTATGTATGCAACAAGACCTGGATGCATTTAGGCTCGATCTAATAAGTGACAAGTAATATTCTCACCACACCATTGCCAGGCAACAACTATCTCCAACAAGTGCAAATCTAATCATCGCATTCAATGGCATTAACATCACTGAAGCCCCCCCCATTATCAAAATTCTGGGCTTAACTGAAATTGAATTGAACCTGCCAACTAAATCTTGTGGCTACAAGAGCAGACCAGAAGTCTGGAATTCTCACTTGCTGACTGCCCAAAGTCTGTCCACCATCTACAAGGCACAAGTAAAGAGTGTGATGGAATACTCAGCATTTGCTCAGGAGCAGACAAACTGCTCCTGACGAACTGAAGAAGCTCAACATCATCCAGGATAAAGCAGCCCACTTGATTGGCACCCCATCCATTACCTACAACATTCATTCTCTCCACTACTGATGCATAGTGGCAGCAGTGTGTACCATCTACAAGATGCACAGTAGCAACTCACAAAGACTCCTTTGACAAAACCTTCTAAACCTAGACCAGGGCAACGTTTTGGAACTATATCAGTGTTCCTTCACCGTAACTGAATCAAAATCTTGGAACTATCTCCCTAACAGCAGTGTGTACGTGTACCTACACCACATGGACTGCAAAGATTCAAGAGGCATCTCATCACCACCTTCTCGAGGCCAATATGGGACAGACAATACATGTGAAAGAATGTTTAAAATGCTCATGCATCATGTAGGATTGCCTTTGGGGTCCCAGTTGACAATGCAACGTAAGTTAAAATGGGTGATGTTGCGATGGGAAGAGTATTGATGAAGGCTATTATAATGAGAAGCTGAGTAAATTGGGCTTATAATTCTGTGGAATTTAGAAGAAGAGGCAATTTCATTGCAATCTAGAAAATTATGAAGTGGCTTGATAGGATGGGTGTTGAGAGGTTGTTTCTGCTGTTTGAGGAATCTAAAACACGAATGCTCTATCCCAAGATAAGTTGTCTATTATTTAGGACAGAGATAAGGAAAAATAACTTCACTCAAAGGGTTGCAAATGTTTGGAAGTTTCTCTACCCTAGTGGGTGGTAGATGCTCAATCCTTGAATACATTTAAGGTTGAGATAGATTTTTGGTATCTCAGGGAATTTAGGGGTATGGGAGCGAGCAGGAAAACAGAGTTGAAACCCAAGATCATCTATGATCATATTAATTCAGTGGGTTCTATAGCATACTCCTGCTCCTATTTCTTGTGTTCTTGTGGAAATAAGAAACCTTCTTCACATCACATTTTGGCTCTGACCTGGGGAAGATCATTCAACAAAAGAAAGTTCAACTTGTCTATTTCTATGCATTTACAGCCTTGGAATCTCCCATAACAGTTAACAGCCAATCAGGTACATCTTGAAGTATATTCACTATAGTTAAGTAGAGAAACATTACTGGCAATTTTTACCAGGTCTTACAAACAGAGATGGGATAACCAACCAGATATTCTGATTTTGCTTGATGGTAAGTATTACCTAGGACACTGGGAGAACTTGGAATATTGCAATGGGATTCTTAAAGTATATCTGAGAGACAGGGCCTTTATTTCATACGTCCTCCGAAAGTCAGCATATCTGATAGTGCAACTCTCCTTCTATGACCTCCTGGTTTGTGCACTATAAAGAACCATGGAGAACACTCAGCCCTTCAAGGCCTGTTGCTTTCATAGGTCATATCCAATCTTCCCATTTAATATCCTGAGAAAGTATTTTGTCAGTGGTCTCCAGGCCAGCCCCAAAAGATAAATCAACCAATCTCCCACAATGCCCATCGCAAGGTTACATCAACAATCCCTCATAACATCAATTAATAACAATTAGGCTAGTCCTCTGTGTGCATTGATTATAATTGCAATCCCAGAATTACCTCCCGTAAAAAAAAACACTTGGTTGGGTTGAAAAGCAGCTACACACCCTCTAAGGGGAGAGTCTCATACAAGAATGTACAACTTCTTGCCCTGTAAAAAATCAAATGTACTTTGATAATTGTGCTTAGCTCTTCCACAGCATTCCTGAGGTAACAGTGGAGTTTATTTACATTCTGGTGAAGTGAAAACAACTGATTGCAAAATCTCTTAACTCATCCACAGATGCTGCCATAACCTGCTGACTGTTTCCTGAACTTTCTGTTATTATTCCAGATTTCCAGAATCCGCAGTGTTCTGTTTTCAGGTTGTAGCCAAGTTTCTTTGCTTGGGATTTTCTGTTAGTAGACTCAATCTCTCAAATGAATTGGTGTTATTACAAACCAGTAGTGCATTCAGCTGAGTGTTTAAAAGTGCCACAGATTGCAACTTGTTTACCTGCTTTTGAACTACTTTATCTCCTGAACAATACTCAGTTCCATTTCTTGGTCACTCATTGGCAGAAATATGAGGGGGGGTTGCAATTAGTGTGAGTTATCACTGGAGGCTGTTTAGCAGGCTCTCCGCTGGGCACCATACCCTCCACACGCTGCCACTCTCAGTTGGGATCAGTGGCAAAGGGAAGGAGATGATTGAGGCTGGCCACCAGGGGCAGATGGAGGGGTGTGGTTGGAGCTGCCAGGGAGATGGCCGGGGCAAGACGGGATGGCAGGGAGGAGGTGGAGAAAGGGGATGGCGAGATTGGGATTGCAGGAGTTGGGGGGGTGGGTTCAGGGAGATTGCAGCTGACAGGAGGGGGGCAGTGTTGGGGGTTGGCCCAGAGACACCAAGAGACCAGCAATCTTGGGGGTGGAAGGTTTGGGCTGGCCAGCAATCGGGGGATGTGGGGTTCTAGCTGGCCAGAGATCGGGAGGCCAGTAGTGCGGGGCTACTGCGCATGTGCCGATCTCTACTCTGACAAATCAGCACATGCGCAATGACCCACTCAGCACTATGCTGCTGGCCTTTTGGATGGATACAAGCCTCACCCCCTATTTTCAGCACAAATCTCCCTGAGGCACTCTGCAACGCACAGAGTGTGGGAGATTCATTTTGAAAATCTCGCTAAAATAACCAGCAGGAGTTACTTCAGTTTTTACGTCAATTCAGCAGTTGGAACGTTTTTGGGAGAATCCCAGCCATGATGTCAAGTAGCTTTTGAGCTTAACAGGGATTTCTTATAAAGTAGCATCTGCCTTTGCTGAGGAGAAAGAAATCTGAGTTTAAATAATTTACTTTTAAAACCTCCTGCTATTTGTTTTAAACCACATGTTGCTGTGCTAGCTAGAAATGCAGATTGTAACAATACACTGGTAAAACTGGGGAGCCGGGGAGACAATAAGAAGGAAGAGGAAAGAAAGCCATCATTCTTTTTCCTCCACCTTAAAGATCCAGGAAATGGTTTTATTATTGTGTTGTGTAGTGTGCTGTAATACTTTCCAGAGAATCTTGGCCGCTGAACAAGACAGATACTTGCGTTTCTTTCTCAAGAGGGTTTGTTTTATCCTACAGATCTGTGGATTTTATGGTGTAACAACACAAGCCAATCACACTGATGTCAGCCCTCCCATGATGCATTATATTGAAGAGAAGCAACAGTGTCTCCTGGTGATAGAAATGTAGCTGAACAATGAGACTCCAGTAGACGGTTCACAACACAGAGAGCAGCATTCCGTTTCTAATTGAAAACTGAGTGAAATTCTCCTCAAGAAATAAAATTTCAAAAGATTTTTCTAATTCTGCACAAGCATGATTAAATAAAGTTTTGATGACTAAGGAATGAATAAGAAACTCATTACATGGTAGGAAGCAATGATTATCCATCAGGGAGTTCTGTCAGAGTGGAGAGAAATTCTGACTGAGTCAGGTGTCTTGGATCTGAGTGCTGGGATATGTATTATTTTGAACTTACATCAATGACCTGGTAGCAATTTAGTAATGTTACCAGACAAGTAAGCCAACTAATATTCTGGAGAAATGAATTTAAATCCCACCATTCATAGCTGGGGGAATTTAAATTCAATGAACTAATAAATATGGAATTAAATATTAGTTTAAGTAACAATGCTCATGATACTATTATTTTGTCATTTTAAATAAACCCCATCTGGTTCAATGATGTCCTTTAGGGAAGGAAATCTGCCATCCTTACTTGGTCTGACCTACATGTGAACCCAGATCCACAGCAATGCAAATCTCATTCTTTTAAAATTTGGAGGAGTGGTAGACTCATCTGCTTTGGTCTGGGTTTGTTGTTTCTGGGGTTAAAATTGTAGTACGTGGTGTTTCAAACATTCGTGTCAACATTTCCTTTGTTTTTTGAGCTCCTTAATGTTGTTTTTTTTGTCAATGACCTTTCTTCCTTTGTCGGTAACCTTGAGCATATTTCTCTCCTTCCAGTGGGAATGTTCACTCCATTCATTTGTAGAACTCAAGTTTTTTTGCGGGGGGACACACCATATTCTTTCTGGAAGTTGAATGTTTACCTCAGTTATGTTTCTATGTTCCTCCTCCTGAGCCTGTGGTTCAGCTTCCAATGCTGCACGCTTTTCTTTTATGTGCACTTGTGCCACTCTGAGTTTTGTCTTGGTGAGTTGGTGGTTGCTTCCCTCCTGCTCCAAGATCGACTTTATGTTGTGTGTGTGAGCTTGAAGCTCCAACTTTGTTGCTGTCATTTTTCCTGATTCTGTGACAGCAACTGTTTGACTCTAAAGTTCGGGCTCCACTTTCTGCCGCTGCTCCTTCTCCTCTGTATCTACTGGTTTAAGTATGTTGGTGCTCGTCTGGAGGTTTGGTTGGTCTGACCAAAGAAGAGCATTTTCTGCTGTCTGCAAAGGAGCTGGAATAACTGCCTCTGAAAATAGAAAGGGCAATTCCAAACTAAAGTCCCAATCAAGATCATTAGCACTGGTGGACGTCCTGGAAGGCTCCAATTCAACGTAGTTGACTGCAGTGGTTGTTTTGACATTTTAAGGAGGCATCTCTGGTCAGGAGAGAAAAGGATTAATTGCGAATGACATACAAAATTTTGATTATTTATTTGTTGCCATACCAAAGAAGTTCTTGATTCGTGCCCATGACTGATAGTTGAATTCCACTGGGACAGTAGGAGTCAGAGGTTTTTAAGTCGCATTTACTATCTGAAAGGACCATCACACTAGCTCCTGTGTCTAACTTGAAAATTTTTGGGGTGACCATTTACAGATATGCCAACAGTCCAAAATGTGAATCTAGGATTCTTAATTTCTCCCAAGAAGCATTGTTAGATTTCCTTTTGGTGTAGCTCATCTATCATATGGACTCCTTTGGGATTCTCCGCAAGTCTCAAGATTTTTTAATTACTCATCTTGGTAGTTGCAGTGAATGTGCTATAGAGAGATTGCTGGACAATGCCTGCCTCTGTGAGGTTGTTTGGTGCAATAGTGCTGACATCATCCATCATCTTATGTTTCATTTGAGTATTGATTTCCTTGTCATAGAGTCTCCTTACCCTCTTGTTACTTTAAGAGCTGGCCTGTGGGGGTTCTTCTGTACCATGGTTTAATTTCCCCATGAAAAACGGATGATTTTTGCTGGTGGACTTCTGATAGACAATTGGGATGGCTTTCAAATTGGAGTACATCCTAAATAGTATAATTAGCCACTCCCAGTACTATTTCGTTTCTTATGAGCTCAGGTTTAAGGTCACCATAGTCACAGCCTTCAGCCAATCTGTATAACTCATTTATGAAAGAGTCTATGGGTTCCCTGGGCTTTTGGATGCTTTTGTTAAATTTTACTCCCTCCAAATGTTATTGCTTCTTATGTTATTATTATATCAGCATCAAAGGACTTTATGATCCCTTCAAAATTATTGGAAGATTAATTTATTCCCCATTGGTGGCTCTTGGACCTACTGAATATAATTGTATATTCACTTGTTCAGCCTCTGTTTGTTTATTCAAACCTGATGATATCATATATCTTCAAAATTCTCTTCTCCATAACATCCAATTTTGCCCCTACCCTGGTCCTTTAATCTGCCTTATCTCTGGCAGTGCAATTCACCATCCATGGCTGTTTTCAGCACAGAGGAATAAGCTTTTTTTTAGATGACACTGCAGTAGTCATTTATTTTTCTTCTTCTTCCTGCACTTCTCAGGATTTGGCAATCTCCCGTTGCAGTTATGGAGCTGTTTTAAACTTCAATGATTCTGCGGAAAATGTTTTGAAAGAATTGTTTTGACCAACTAGTTGCTTTCCTAAACTTGGAGAATCAAATTGAAATTAATTTTTTGCTCTGATTTCTCTTTAATTTTTCCTTGTTTCTATGAGGTTGTCATGTATTATGGCATCAATTCTGGATCTGGGCTGCAGCATTCTTCAAGCTTCACTCAACAGTTTGTCTCATGAAGAATTCTAGAGATTTGTATGGTTGAACAATAATTGTTTTTCAATAACTCATAACTATGAAGAGAATTCTACTGTCTCGCCTACCACGGGAATTGGAGCAGGTATCGGGCAGACCATAGAAAGGTCTGTTGATCTGGAGTGGGATTTTCCGGTTTGGGAGCAAGCGAGGCCAGAAAATCCCACCCTATATGTTTTAATACAGTATTGGGCAGAGTTTGGATGGGGCATACCTCCCTGCACATATGTTTCATTTCCTCTCATCCAGAACAACAAAGCAGGACAGGCGCACTATGTTTCCGAGAAGACATCACACTGAAATGGAAACAAATACACGTGAGCAGGGGTAGACCTAAAAAAGAGGAGGCTTGAAGAGAGTCATTTTTCTGAGCATCTGCAAAGGTAAATTGACATGGAGGGTGGTTAGTGTGAAACCTGAGAGACCTTGAAGAGACAATCCACAGCTGCGATTGTGGTTACCACAACCTTTCTTCTACTATCAGTGAGTTGAGTGACAACACAGACCCAACTCTGTTACGAGTGAACCCTGACAAGCCAAAAGATCTTATCTGTCTGAAGATCGAGAGTCGGAAGCCCTTTTATAATTATTTAATTATAAAATAACTAAACGTGTCATGGTCAAATTTTGACTACATGGCTTTGGACTTTGTTCGGTGTGTTTTGGTTTGACTGTAGTGATTAAATATATAGGGGGAATAATCAATGTAAAGAAAGCATTCAACAAAGAGCTAGGCTTTTTTTTGTTTTCTTTTGTTTCCTCATTATTTTGAAGGGCCTTGCTTATATAAAACAGACATTGCAACAATAAATATACAGTCTCATATTAAAGTGTGCTTAAACTCTCATCTACAAGATCCCAGCACAACACAACAGGTACAGTCCTGACTAGGTGCTATCTTCATGGAAACCTCTACCAGACTCACTACTAAACTCTACTGTTCCCATGAGTCTCTATTATCAAATATTGTGTGGCACTGTTTCCCCAGTCCTACATTGACCCTTACAGTCTCAAACACCCGAATCCTACAAAATATTGCATCTTATTTTGCCCACCAAGACAAAAGGGAGGCATTCATATGCTGGAGACAGTGCAGAGAAGGCCTGCAGATCTAGTCCCTAATGAGTTATATGGAAAACTGAAGGCACTTGGAATTTTCAGACTGGAGGAGTGAAACTGAGATCTCATCAAAGAATATAGGCTGTTAAGAATGTAGAAAAAAATCATTTAAATTGAGCTTCAAGAATCAAACAAACCCATACTGGCTCAAACCAGAGAAGAATATTTTCAGTACAGCTATTCAAAAATCTGTCTTCTCAAAAAGTGAGAACATGTGGAATAGACTTCCAGATACATGCAAATATCATGGGATCAGTTGAGTGACAATTAGGATCTCTCCACATGCATCAATTAAGAGAGCTTGAATGATATCCTTCACCCATGATCATTTGTGACCATGTCACATTTAGTTCTTTTATAATTAAGTAATTATAAGAGGGCTTCCGACCCTCTATCTTCATATAAATAAGATCTTTTGGCTCATCAGGATTCACTCAAAATAAGCTGGGACTATGTTGTCAGTCAACTCTCTGATAGTAGAAGAAAGGCTGTGGTAACTACAATCCCAGCTGTGGATTGTCTCTTCAGGGTGTCTTCATTCACTGCTACTTTGTAACCTCTTCACAATGCCATCTCAGAATATTGTCAAAACTGCACTTTCAGCAGTTTGAGTGATTTTTTTGAGAAAATTGAACTCTCATCAAGGGTCAATGTATTGCTGTTTCACCAGATTACTCAAATCTCTGACAAAGAATCATCCAGACTTGAAACATTAGCTGTGTCCTCTCCCCACAGATGCTATCAGACCTGCAGAGATTTTTCAGCATTTTCAATTTCAGTTTCAGATTCCAACATCTGTAGAAATTGCTTATTTTACCCAAATTGTTAATTTTTTCGATTGCTAAATCATCAAGGTGAAATTTTGCAATGCTGAATCTCAATACCATCTGTACTTGGAAAATTACTGAAGGACTAATGTGGAACTGCTGCATCTGCTGGGTGCTGAGTTTCTTAAATTGAGACGTTGTTGCCATAGCTTCCCTTCCAAATGTGTATTAACATTTGCCCCAACAGTCACATGCAGCATCATTATGTCTACATGCAGGCAACATTAGTGTTCAACATATAACCAAAATGCTGCCATTTCTGAAATAAGGGTGAGTAAACAGCAAGCCTGCTAATTTAAGAGAGCATGTATAAAGGATTAACTCTAGTAAGAGCATACTGAACAAGTGCACAGAAGCTATGTCAGGATGATGTTACTCACATGAGACAGGATGTCTGAGTAGCATCTAAATGGGCAGGTCTCACTATATGTTAGTCTTATTCAACCTTTGTAAATGCTCTTTGAACATAGACCATTGCCTCCAGCTGAATCTCTTCTCAAATAAGAAACAAACAGTTCGTAAGACAAACCCTCAATAACAGAGTGTCCACAGTCTTTTCTCTCAGTGAAATCTCCATCTCATTGACTATATCATTCCACCTGCAGCATTGTAGGCAAAAGTGTATGTTCATTAGGGTGAGGGGGCTGTATACGAAAGTGTTGGTGGTTGTGGGGAATAGTAAACTCAGGTCAAAGAGAAAAGGCAAAACTGATCCAATCACTAGCAGGGAGAGAGAAAAGTGATTAAAAAGAGAAATGAAAAAAATTCACACTCCACCATGTTGGGAAAAAGAGAATGCACGACTAGAAAAACAAATGAGTTAACAACTGCCAGTTTGAGAAAACAAGCAAAACCTCCCTGTGAACCTGGAGAATGTTCAGAATATTTTTACATGGCTGCACTGCATATGTTTTGGAAGTCCTTAATGAATTGGTTTAGCTGAAGTAATAACAGTCTGAATTTGTATACAACAAGAAGGGGAAGGAAAATAGGAAGACAAAATAGAAACGCCGGGAGAGTTAAATGTTATATGGGGGATGTTATCTTTTAATGCAAAACACATTTTGCCCTGTATTTTGTGATAGGATTGAAGGATTTTAACATTGTAATTATTTACATTCTTGCTTCCCTGCATTCTCATTTGCGCACATACAAATATACAAAGCATAAACTTACAAAGGGCAAAAATTCTGGCTATGTAGAAAAAAGTTCAATCTGGAAACACTCCAGTACAACCCTGAAACCCTACAATGGCTCGGGGGAAAGTAAACAGTGATGTTTGATAAAGCATTCAGTGCCAATTACCACATATGAGAATGGTGCACTGAGGGTGCTTCTTGGTAAGTACTAGCTTTGATTGCAATGGGACAAGACAAAGAATCAATAGTTGCAAATACAGAAAATGCTGGAAAAACTCAACAGGTCTGACAGCATCTGTGGAGAGAGAATACAGCCAACGTTTCAAATCTTGATGACCCTTTGTCAGAGCTGAGTTAGGATGGTACTGAGTGCATCTTAGCTTTAGCTACTGGAGGATGAGCCCATCATGCATTTATTCAAAGGTCTCTGTTTGCAAAGTTGTTAAACTTCCATTAACCTCAATTATAACAAAGGAATGACAAAGTTTTTGCCACATTTCAGTAACATAATGATTATGGGGATAGCTGAACAGTGAAAATGGCAAATGCAATGTCTTCTGGTCTTGTAAATAAGGAATGGGATGGAAGCAAAAAGCACCCCAAATTGATAACCAATATCCCACAAAGTTTAGTCAACTTGTGCAACTTTCTAGGCATCATTCCAACATCATTTACAAACAGGCAGAATGAACAGATTGGGGAATGGACATTAAGTCATAAAGAGAGATTAGGAGTAATGGCCAATTAAAAGTTCTTTGTAATTTCTAATGGTGAAGAGGAAATGTCATAAAGTTTGGTGAGAGAATTCCAGTTCCAGTGAAGACCATGGAGTCATTCATTTTGCTGTGGTGCAGGGAGATAGTGGATGGAAGCTCCCCATCATTTTGGGTGAGAATCCCGATGTAATCTACACTGGACATGCCATACTCCATCATTTTTGGCAGAGGAATGAGCTTTGCATTGGTTCTGAGAGGGGCACAGTCTAAAGACACCAGTAAATCCAGCTTCACGTAGATCTCAAATTGAAATTGAGAAATTGAGGGTGGCATGGTAGCACAGTGGTTAGCACTGCTGCTTCACAGCTCCAGGTACCTGGGTTCAATTCCTGGCTTGGATCACTGTCTGTGTGGAGTTTGTACATTCTCCTCATGTCTGCGTGGGTTTCTTCCAGGTGCTCTGGTTTCCTCCCACAGTCCAAAGATGTGCAGGTTAGGTTGATTGGCCATGCTAAAATTGCCCCTTAGTGTTCTGAGATGTGTAGGTTAGAGGGATTAGCAGGTAAATATGTCAGAATATGGGGGTAGGGAGTGGGTGGGATTGTGATCCGTGCAGACTCGATGGACCTAATGGTCTCTTTCTGCACTGTAGCGTTTCTATGATTGCTAACCACCCCCTCACTGAAAGGATGTTTATCGACACCCGCTGCCCAACAAACATCAGTGGCATCAGAGCATAGAGGCCCACCTAATGGGTCCCCCTTCGTGACCTCCCAATTTTTGAACCTCCCCTTCCCTCTGTGACCCCCCCTCCGTGCCCCACATCCTGTCCCCCTTCAGGACTCCACCTCATGCCCAAGATTCCTCAGGCTCCATCCCCCATCTAGCTCCAGCGCCTAATGCTCGAGCCCTCCCCGCACCCTGGTAGTGCCCACCTGGCTGTGCCAGGGTGCCACCTGAATGCCACTTTGGCACTGCCAGGTTGACACTGCCAGGTGGCCAACGCCCAGCTATGTCACTGACCACCAGGCGCTTCAATGGCTTTCAAACACTCCCCAGCATGACCAATTGTGGAGACCAGTAAGTTTAAGTTTATTTATTAGTGTTACAAGTAGGCTGACATTAACACTGCAATGATGTTATTGTGAAAATCCCACAGTTGCCGCACTCCAGCGCCTGTTTGAGTACACTGAGGGAGAATTTATTATAGCCAATGCACCAAATGCACATCTTTCAGACTATGGGAGGAAACCGGAGCACCAGAAGGAAACCTGTGCAGACACGGGAAGAACATGCAGACTCCGCACAGACAGGAATTGAATCCACATACTGATGGTGTGAGTTAGTAGTGTTAAGCACTATGCCGCCCCAAAGCATTCTTGCCTTGTTCTCCCTGTGCCTGAGGGTCAAAAAGTCCTGGGAGCATGTGAGATCTGGCCTCAAAAGGACTGCATATTTTAAAATACTCATTTAAATATGCTGATCTGATTCCCACCCCAAATGGTAAAGACAGACTTCATTCTTCAAGTCCTTCACCAAAACAGCCCAAGGTTTTGTCCACAGCTGCTGGCATCTATTTGGAGCTGTGTAACACTGCACTTCAATTGCACAAATTGGTTGGAGATTTGGGACACAATTATACGAAGGATACTTATTTGAACAATGCCAGACTAACAGAACTGCTTATACTGCAAGCTCCACAATGCTGTCTGGCTGAGGAAAACAATGCCTCTGCTTGCATGCATACGTAACTTTTAAGGGGCATCTTGACAAATACATGAATAGGATGGGAATGGAGAAATATGGTCCCAGGAAGGATAGGGGATTTTAGTCCAGTCAGGCAGCATGGTCGGTGCAGCCTTGGACAGCTGAATGGCCTGTTACTGTGCTGTAATGTTCTTTGTAACACTCTATTTTTGGCAATAGTTAAAGTTGAATGCTGGGAAAGTATAGATGGGACAATCAGCTCTCCATGTTCAAGCATTGCTTTGGAACCCTTATAAGGGAAGGAGCTAAAGAAAAAATTTAACAAGGGGTTTTAAAACTATGTGCAGTTTTGAGAAATTGGCTAAAGAAAGAATATTTCCTCTGTTTGGCAAGTCAATGGATAAGGGTCAGGAATTTAAAGTTGCCATTGAGAGGAGGAAGAGAGAGGTTCAAAGACATCCTTTCACACAGAGTTGTTCTAGGAGACCTTGTAGCACGGTGTTAGCATCCCTACTTCTGGGCCAGAAATTGCAGTTCAGTCCAATGTCAAGACTTGTTGGCCATGGAAGGAATGCTCATAACATGGTTCCACAGGCTGATAATCATCTCAATTCCTAGCACCACTTCCCCATGATTCCCCCAAAGGGAAAAAGTATGTGTGTGAAGATGAGATTAAAAAAATAGTGTTGTTGAAGATCAAATGTCACTCTCTTAAGATCAGTTGAGAATAAGTCTGATTAATGTGTTTCTGTAATCAGATCATTTGTCCCTGTTATGACCCTTCTGTTGATCAGCTGTTGAACTATTTAAAATTTATGTGGCTGCTTGGCATGCCACACAATTATATTTATACAAACACTGGCAAAACAAATTTCTTCTTTAATAATATGGCTATCTTTAGTGTTGCTGTGAAAAGATAATCTGTGAAAGCTTTTCATCTTGCACTCATCAGGACAATTGCAAGAATGTTATGGTGTGCCAAGTACTCATCCAGGTACTTTTTAAAGGATATGAGTCACCCCACCTCCACCACTCTCCCAGACAGTGCATTCCAGACCATTACCAGCCTCTGGGTAAAAAAGGTTTTCCTCAAATCCCCCTTAAACCTCCCATCCTTGTCCATCAAAACAACAACTTTATAGTGTATGAGGAGAGAGTGTGGATAGGCTGGCAAGTGGACTCTGACTGGTAGAGACATTGCCATGGAGAAATGACCAGTTAATGGTGACTGACAGTTAACTACCAAGCACTGTTTGAAATTAAACCAGGCAGCTTGACTTTGATTGGTCAAGGCATTGTCCTGAGGGATGAACCAGCAAATGTCTATCACTTATTTGTTCTGCTGAAACAGGCACAATGTGTGCATGTTCTTTCTGTCTGCAAAGAACAGTGCCCTGTGCATTAATGTATGTAGCTTCCAGCACATGCAAATATGCCACACTGAGTCTGATTGACAACCTTAAATTAGTTGTCAGTGTAATTTTGTAGCACACTGAGAATTATTTAAGAAATATGTGATTGTCTTAATGGATGCAACACAAGAAACTTTGACTAAATGGTTTTTTTCAGCAAAATTCAAGTTCTGCACTACCAAATGATTATACGGTTATTGTTAGTAAATGCAAACAGCAATTTAATATAAATGTTGGGGGACAACGTAAAGCTTCTGCAAAACATTCAGACAAATACGGAAGTTGGAGAAAGGCAGTGAGGGAAATGAAGGAACCAAGAGACTGTAGATAAGAACAGATCAAAAATGTAAGAAGACTTAACACCGGTTGAGAAATCAATGAGTAAAATATGAATGGATGGATGGGAAGGGGGAGATGAGGCAGAAAAATAACAGGGAAATAGAGATAAAGAATTTATATAATGCAGAAAAAAGATTTTAAGAAAGGGATCAATTGTAATGGAGATGGGTAAAAATGCATGAAAGTGAAATATGAGGGGAAAATAAGTTTTAAATGTTAACCATTTCTCACAATGGAAAAATTGGTCTAGTTTCTACAATGGATTTAAAAGTGAATATGGTGGTAAGTGACTACAGCAAAAATTGAACATGGTTTTCTCAACTTCCCAGTCTCCCTGAATGCTAAATCCTGAGTAAAAATCAATACTATATTTAGAGTTGCCTGTTACCATTGACAGCAATCCCCTGGGCCAGTTCAAAGAGCTGCTGACATAATTTGAATGCAAATTGAATTGCCTGATGGCGTAGTTACCTCTTTCCTCAGTTCTCATGTTGATCGCGCAACAGAAATGATAGATGCAAATCCATCAACTGAACAGCATCGTTGCATGCTCAGTGATGCTTAACCATGACTCTAAAATAAAGTCTGCATGAGCCACCAACTGTCAATGATCTCATTATAGAGTAAACAATTGGCTTATCAAGAAAAACAAGAACAACATAGTGCCTTTAACGTATTAAAACATTTGAATATACTTCACAGAAAAATTAACAGAATTCTACAATAGGGCACAGAAGGAAATCTGAGATGCAGTCGACATACACAATTAAAAATAGGTAACATACAGGTAAAAGGGTAAAAAGAATCAAGGCCACTTATTTCCTCTTTTCAAATAAACAGGGACATTCAAAGCATCGGGAAAGTATCACCATCAGTATCTTAACAAAGTCCTCCAAATCGGCTGGTAAGAAAGGTGGTCCAACAGCAATGGCATCTCCCAAGCTAACTTAACCAGCATCAAGGAGCTAATCATGCAATACCAGCTCTCATAACTTCGGCATGACAAGAGACTCCCAGGAAAACAGTGGAAATGCTTCTGAGGTATCCTTCATGCATCCCTGAAGAAATTGAATATACCCATCAACTGATAGGAGACCCTGATTTGTAACTGACCAAAAAGGAAAAGGTTTACTTCAGAAAGCATCGAGCATATCAAGAGACCTTGTTGGGAACATGCAAAGACAGTTGAAATATCGGAGAGAGTGTGCAAACTTCCAAAGCAATTACCCAATTCTCCAAGCACCAACTGCACATCGGGGACTTGGGGTGGAGGGTGATGCATGCAGCAGTTCCGCACAACCGTAGGATTCACTGGTTCACGGGCTCCAAAGCTTGCCCCTTCTGTGGCCTTGTGGAGCCCATGGACCATGTCTATGTTTCATGTCTTAGGCTGCACACCCTTTTTGTTTTCCTGAAGGACCTTTTATTGATATTTTGTTTGCACTTCAGTCCCACGCTCCTGATTTACAGACACCTGGTGCAGAGAGAGGAGGGTCGGGATGGTGACCTCCTCGTCAACCTGCTCCTGGGCCTGGCGAAACGCGCCATTTACAGGTCCAAGCAGCAGGTGATCAAGGGGGCCATCCGTCCTGACTGTCTACCCCTCCACTGTGGCTACGTTCACAGCCAGGTGTCCCTGGAGAGGGAGCATGCGGTGTCCATGGACACAATTGACGCCTTCTGTGCCCGTTGAGCACCGCAGGGGATGGGGTGCACTATTGACCCTAATAATCAAATTTTAATTTGACATTTTTAAGTTTCCTTTGTATTTTGATTTTGTTTGGGCTGTTCCCCTTCCTTTTGGGGAGCTGCCCCTTTTACTTTGTCCTAATTTAGTTTGAGTTTGTTTATTTGATTTGACCTTCAAAGAGGCCAAGCACCAACTGCAGATTTTATAAAATTGCACATAAACTGTTTGACTGCTTCTTTTGTGCTTTGACATGTCTCGAATCCAAAAATCCATTTCCTCTTACAAATTACTGCACTTGAATTTCATTACAGATTAGCTAAGAAGCTGTCAATCAGTTGCCAACATGTGACCACAGGTTAAATTGTGCAAAATGATGAACAAATTAGCAATAAAGCAAATCAAGTAGTTGCCTCAGCAAACATGTTGATAGATCAAAACAACAATTTACCTCAAGTAAAAGTGATTAATGTTTTATTGTGACATTTATGGGATGGCCAAAATTTACTCATACGCAAATATTTCACTCCTCTTTCCTCTTAACAGGTGCTGATTGGCCTGCTGTACATTTCTAGTACTCTCTTTGATTGGATTTAACAGTGTTTGTGAGGCTAGTTTTTTTTTTAAATTCTGCTTACCATCTTCAAACAACTCACTTGTAGCCAGCGTGCCAAATGCTGCTTCACAATACCCTACAGCCTGTCTGGAGCACCTGACCACATTTCAGAATGGAAGCTGCAGCTAAATAAGGAGCACCAGCCAAAATCAATAACAGCACCAACACAGACATTTTCATTCAAAAGCTGACTGACACTGTGCGAAGACTAACCTGACAGCCCAGACCAGCCAACATTTGCTGAACCCACCTGTTTTGGATCATTTGAGGGTGGGCTCTATATTGGGTGGACGACATACGCTGACAGGTTACTGTCCAGGAGGAGTTGAAAATTAATCCCTCAGCAGCATAAGCAGACAGCAGTTATATGAGAAGATCCATCACGCTCTTAAGATTGCACGTCTATTGAATAAATGCACGGTTTTTTCAAAAAGCGTCAATGAATTGCTTCAATTTATAGATATCTCAATATGATGCAGATTGGTGTGATACAGCTTTTATATTAAAGTCCATTTCACATATCCTGTCATTCATATTGAATAAGTCTTTATATTTAAAAAAATCATCCTCCATCCCTTGTAATTGCAGTAAACTTTGGTTTTATCCATTCTGATTCAGTTTTCCCATTTTCTTTCATTCCTGAATAAATGTGTAGATTCTTAAGTGATCAAGGATTTTTTTTTCCTTTGTTCCAATAAAAGAGTAATTTAGTACATGTTGTTCTTTAATGATTCCTTGATATGACTTAAAAGTATAATCATGCAATTAGAATGTGTCAAATTCACTGGTACATTAGATTTATGCTTTCAGTTTTTAATGTTACTTCAGCCAGTCAAATTGCATGTTCGACATACATGTCAAATGTCAGAATGTCACAGATGATATTCCCTACCCATGTCCAATTCAGTTTGTAATCAATACCAAGATTACCTCAGTATCACCTGTCAGTCCATTTGTCTCTCAGCATATTTCCACATGCCTGAAATAATTAGATCACAGTTTGTGGCTATGGATTGTATTAAGCTAAAAAGATATTCAGCACCAGTTTGCTTGTAAACATTCATAAATGTGACACAGACATACTGAGTCTTTTTACATGCATGCATACATTACACAGGAATATCAACAGAAAAATCTAAGCTAATATGCTGGAAAATTTCCAATCACATCATTACGTATTTTTTGTTGACAATATATAAAATAAGAGACTCATCATCTATACAGGTTTTAGTAGATGCTTAATAATAAACAAATGTCACAACAAAGAAGCCAACCTATAAGTTCTGAGTTCAACTGTAACATACACCATCTGGGCTATGAGGTTAGATTTTAATTGTTTGAAACTCAGATTAGATGAAGGATGCTTCCACATTTGTAGTGTGGGAACTTTGCTAATGTCTTGATAAGTGCATCAAGCTTTGCTCTTATATTTAATGTCAAATACCACAGTATGTGCAAAACAAGGAACTGTTATTTAAAAAGGATGCGAAGGATAGGCCAGAAAACCATAGGCCAGTCAGTCTGACTTTGATAGTGAACAAATTATTGGAAACAATTTTGAGAGACAGAATAAACTATCACGTAGAAAGGCAAGGATTGATCAAGGATAGGCTTTGTTAGGGGAAGATTGTGTCTTACTAAATTAATAGAATTTCTTGAGGAAGTAACAAGGATTTGATCTGTGCAGTGCAGTGCATGCTGAGTTTGAAATGTTCAAATCATTTAAAAGGTACCTGGATCTGCACCTGATGTACTGTAACCTGCCAAGTGCTGGAAAGTAGGCTGAAAATGAGTGGCTCGTTTATGTTTTTCATTTTGGCTGGTGCAGACATGAAGGGCTGAATGGTTTCTTTCTGTACCATAATTTTGCTATGGTTCTATGGTTCTAATTTCTACTGAGCTCTGAATGCAAGTTACCTTCTATTTTTATATAAATTTCCCATCCAGAGCAATAAATAATAGTGAGCTGTGCATCTCTCCTCTCCACCTCAATCCATTAATTTATATCCTCCCTTTCCCCTTCTCTGAAGATATTGCGTCCTTGCAGTTTGACGGGCATTTGTTGTCCTCTGATGTTTTGTTCACTGCTGAGGACATGGCAATGAGAAAGAGGTACGTTTCTTGACCAGGTGGCAAGGTAGATGAATATACTTGATAACCATGCATAAAATATGATTCTTGTTGAGAAAACATCACTCCCATTCCTCTAAACCTTGTATTCTGTTGGTACGTGGTTTGCAATGACTGTGAGAAACGAGCAGAGTTACCCAGTATTGTACTTCATTCTCTGGTTTAATGGTGTCGCATACATCCGTGGCATAATTTACGATCATGATTTCTGGCACATAGCAGATGACAGCTGGGGCACTCGAGTATAACAAGCCCTGAGCACATGCCTGTCAGTATTCTTTACTTGCTGCTCTCCTAAGAGTGTTACTGAGTAGAATAATTCAATGTCACACAAACTGTAGTCTTTGTGCCCTCCAGCTTACATGTGCAAAATTGATCAGAATACCGACAGAATACCTAATGTTTCTTGCAGAAATAAACACCAGAGCTGTCAATTATTAGTGGGCCATTTATTTCAAATCCCTCGTTAGCTCAGGCTATAATAAAGAAATGGGTACAGGGGAAAAACTCAACATAATAAAATTATCTTATTGAATATGAACCTCCTGGCAAGTATTATACACATGATTATCTTTGTAGGTATGAAAAGATGCAAAGCCATCTTTGAGAGGGAATCCCATAGAAATTTATACACTTCTGACAGGGTTAGACAGGGTAGATTCAGAAAGAATGTTCCTAATGATGTGGGAGTCCAGAACTAGGGGTCATAGTTTGAGGATAAGGGGTAAATCTTTTATAACTGAGGTGAGGAGAAATTTATTTACCCAGAGGGTGGTGAATGTGTGGATTTCATTACCATCAAATATAGTTGAGGCCAAATGTTGTGTGATTTCAGGAAGAAATTCAATATAACTCTAGGGGCTAAATGGATCAATGGATGGGGGGTAAAGGGAGATCAGGATATTGAATTTCTTGATCAGTCATGATCAAAATGAATGGTGGAGTAGGCTCAAAGGGCCAAATGGCCTATTCCTGCTTCTAGTTTCTATGTTTCAACATAATTGCTTAGATCTTTCAGCTTTCCCGATCAGGACAGTAACAATTCACATTCTGTTCTTGACTTGCTGGGTCAGCGTTGGCAATTAATTTTTTAAAGTTTTTATTTATTAGTCACAAGTCAGCATTACACCACAATGAAATTACTGTGAAAATCCCCTAGTTGCTACACTCTAGCACCTATCTGGGTACACTGAAGGAGTGTTTAGCGTGGCCAATGCACCTAACCAGTATATCTTTCAGACTGTTGAAGGAAACTGGAGCACCTGGAGGAAACTCATGCAGACATAGGGAAAATGTGCAAAGTCTGCACAGATAGTGTTCCAAGCCAGGAATTGAACCCCGGTCCCTGGAGCTGTGAGGCAGCAGTGCTAACCACTGTACCATTGTGCCTCCCCTATTTCTGAATTAAACAAACCTTCTGTAATCTTACTACAGTTTGCTAGTCATCTAATCATACACCTTTGCCCATGCGATTTTTCATTTTATATTTATGTACTAGTTGTAATGTGCTCACTTTTTTGCATTTGAAGCTGTTCAGAGAAACTTTACTCACTAATGCCAGGAGTGGGCGGTTGATATGAGAAAACAGAACAAGCTAGGCTTATATCCTCTGGAGTCTAGAAGAGTAAGAGGTGACTTGATCACAACCCTTAAGCTCCTGAAAGTTCTCAGCAAGGTGAGTGTGGAGAGAATATTTCTAAAAACAAGGGGTTGCTCAATCCAGTAAGAAGTCTCACAATGCCAGGTTGTGAAATAACCTGATGTTGTGAAACTTATTGCTGTGTTTACCCCAGTCCAATGCCGGCATCTCCACATCATTGCTCAACCCGGACAGAGATGAGAAGAAAAGTTTTCTCTCATACGGTCATGAGTCTTTGGAATGCTTCCTCAAAAGACACTGGAAAGCAGTCTTTGAATATTGTTAAGACAGACCTAAACAGAGGCCTTGTTGTGCAGTGGTAGTAGCCCTGCCATGGTCCAGAAGCTCTGCGTTTGAATCCAACACCTTGAGGTGCTGGCTTCAGAAGGAGCTTTCAATGTGGTTCAACAGGCTGCTAACCAGCTCAGAAATTCTTGCACCATTACCCTATCTGTCCCCACGGAGTACAAAATACAGCCTGGACGGGATTTTCCAGCCGCACTCACCTTAAGGGTCAAAGGACTTTTAAATGGTCCATGTCCCACCCAGTACAATTCCCGTGGCGGGTGGGATGGGAACATTCCATACTATGGGTGAGCTAGATAGATTCTTAATAAGCAAGGGGTGTAAGGTTATCAAAGCTGGGCGGGAATGTCAGTTGAAGCATGATTTTGTTGAATGGTGGATCCAAGTGGCCTAGGCCTGTCCTAACTTGTATGTTTGTATGAAAATATTCACGTTACCTGTGTACTTTCTGTTATTGCCTAGAAATATATCAAGCTCTGTTTTCTTCCTTGTTTGGAGCAACAATAATTAAATATTCCCAAACACTACCCCACTCTTTCACATCACAAACATTTTGCCTATCATAATCATTGAAAACAGTTTATCATTCTATTGATTATAACTGTATTTGGGAGCAGTAACCTGTTGGGAAATACACACTCAGCCGACAACTATTTCATTCTTAATTCTAATAAATTAACATGTAACCTAGTTACATATTCTTAATTTGGTGACTATAAATATAAATGTCAGTAGAAAATAAACACCTTTGTGAAGTTATGGGTAAAACAGTTCTTCAAAGTTGTAGAAGTGACAAGGCCATATTTTAATAAAGTTCAGATGCAATAATTCATCTGATACTTACAAATTTCTGCATGTCATTAGGTATGTGTGAAGGTGACCACTTCATTTTCTGCATGCTCAGCACTATGGTTTGTGAGTTAAAAATGATCCTAAACTGAAGGGAGTGCTTTAGGTTGGAACAACAGTTGTATATCGGAGCCATTCATCTTTGGACTCATTAAAAATTGGGTGAGGAATGATGGAGAAAGAAATTAGGTCTGGATTGGCAGTGGAATAATCTTCCACATTTCACTACCTGGAATTTTAGCCCTTCACGTCAGCATGATTTCCAGTCCCACCAATGTGAATAGAAATTTCAATGGCTAGCCAATCCCGCCATGGGGAAGCTGATGACAGGGGGATCTGGAAATTCAGGCCATTAAATATATTATTCCATTTTTGACAGTGTTCTAGTGAAACTTAGCAATCTTTTCCTTCCTTACACCAACCTGATTCAAGGTCTGTTGGAGTTTCAAGCTACACTTTCTGTGCACCTTATGGTCCCTGGGATGAAGGGAAGTCTGCTGAGGAATTGAGTTCAGAAGGCATATAGTCCCTGGAGTTTAAGGGGAGAAGTGATTTAATTGAAAATTTAAAATTCAAAGGGTTTTGACACAGTAGATGCTGATAAAATGTTTTCCCTCACTTTATCACAGTGTCTAAAACAGTGATCTCCTTTTAGGCCCAAGGTGAGAAGAAAATTCTTCATTCAAAGAGCTGTGAATCTTTTGGATTCTTTGTACCCAGTGAGTATAAAAGGTCTGTTCAAGAAAGAGGTTGTTAGATTTTGAGCGATTAAGTGAATTAAGGAATGTAGGAAGGTCAAGCTGAGATACAAAATTGGCAATGACCTTATTGAATGGTTGAACAGACATAAGGGAAAAAATAGCCTCCTTTTTCTATTTCCGATTTCTTACATTCTGCAATTCGTCAAACCTTCAAGGTCATCTTGCATTTTTTTTAATTTTGAATTTCCCTTCAAACATCAGCAATATTTTCTCTGCTGATGTCTCTCAGGCACAAAACATTTCATGTCGGAGGGTGACTTGCAAATAGATCGGGGCATCTTTAATTTACTTCCCATTTCATTGCAGAAATTTGGAATTGGCAAATCATATGTTAGTGATAATGAGCTAATTGGGAGAGAAAAGTACATCATAATGTTATTTAAAGATAGCTTAACTCAGGTTAACGGGCCAAATCAACATCACTGTAATTATCTTGACCTCTTCAGTATTCTTCCTAAGTTCATTTCAATCTAAAAGTGACACAAATTCTGGCACAAATTTATATCGTACAAATTATTTCCACCTTAATTCTGCCCTCATCCATTTTACTTCTTTCAAAGATGAGTGGATTACATTGATTGGCCATGCTCAGCTGCCCCTGAGTGTCAGCGAGATTAGCAGAGTAAATATTTGAGGTTGCTGGGATAGGGCCTGGGTGGGATTGTTGTCAGTGCAGGCTTGATGGACAAATGGCCTCTTTCTGCACCTTAGGAATTTTATTTTTTTTAGTGTTTGCTCCCATTCCAGTTTGCTTACATTTGAAAAGACGGCATCTTTTGAATTAATATTCATTTGAAGTGAATGATCACTACTTACTGAGACTTTTCCTTTCTCAGGATGTTTCCCTCGTTCTTTGTGATTACAATGTTCTTCAGATGGAATAAAACTGCATGTTGCCTGCAATACAAATAGCTTTTCTCTGGAAGCTGATTGGAGGGAAGGAGAGCTGGGAAATGAGGCAAAACAAAGACCTCCTTGATGTGAGGTGGATTTCTTGCAACCTTTGGCATTTTCCACTTGGTGATAATAGCTTTGGAGACCTGAGCAAACAGATTTTGAGAGAGGCAGATTGGGTGGTTGAGAAGGTGAATACCCATTTTCGCTCAGACTTGTATTGTATCTATTCCTCTTGGGACATGTAACTCCGGCAGTTCCACGTGGAATGCTTTTATGTTGCAGTTCATCAGAATGATTGTTTGCCTCCAGACACAGGGACCAGGCACCTTCATCCTCTGAAACTGTAGTACCATTGCACTGACTTGACTTTCTTGACACTGATTTCTCTTTGGCTTTCCTGTTCAAGGGCTGAGACTGATGATTATGTATGATGGGGGGTATTATGTTTGTAATTTTATCAGATGATTCCATTTCAAAAAGCTCAGGGCCTAGAAGAGAAATCTCTTTTTTTGTCTTCTTACTGATGTTGTGTGCACAATTATTTAGACCTTCGTTTCTTTCTTTATCTCTTCGGTTATAATAGTGATTAGTTTGAGTAAATCTAGTACCCGTGAGTCTCACATTTTTGTCTTGTTGGTTCTGTTGATCAACTTGCAATGCAAGGAACAATGGACAGCCTTCCGTGGCAGTTTCGTTACAGAACTGCCCAGGTTCACCACTGTTCATCTTCAGGGATGCCACATGACTAACACAGTCCTCCAGAAGCTGAGCCACATATATATCTGCCTCATGTTGCCTTGAATTGTTGGAATTACTCTGATGATCCTTCTTTGGTCCCGAATGACAATCTCTTCTACTAAAATTGCACAATGGGCCAGATGTGTTACAGGTGCCAAGTAAAGCAAAGCAAGAAGGACAAAGCATTACCTCAGCAAGATTGGATTCCACTGATTTCCTACAGTTTGGACAAAGACGTGTCTTACTGATTTCCACTAGGATCATAGATTTTGATGTTACTGTAGATTCTCCTGTTGAAACCATTGTACTCTTCAGCTCTCTCTGTGGATGAGGTGTCAACAATACCTGCTTCTTGAGCAAGCTATCTGGAACAACTTTACTTATAGAGCTATGTTTGCTCTGCAAAAACCCAGAATCATCATGCTCAGGTGTCGACAAAGAAACAGCATCATTTGTTGATTCAGCAAATGGGGAAGTTGCATTTTGACCATAAAGATTCTTTCTATGTTCATTTTTTCCACTTAGTCTCATTGGTGTGGCTTTGGTCAAATTGTTCACACTACTGTTTTCCAATACTCCTTCCGTATCAGCACAGGAAACGGAATGGCTAGCAGATATGTTTGTTGAACTGATTATGTCTGTCCTTGATGGATCATGACTTTCAGCATTACTTTGAACATTGAACCCCAACACATTTGTTTCTGTCTTTTGCCTAAGCCAGTTTACTAGGCCCATTGCCAAAGAAAGTTCAGTGTCACAAAGTTTTAGCAAGCACTCTTTGCCTTTCCAACCGCCCTGGAAGAACTCATGGCAGTTGGCTTCCACCGTAGGAGATGGAGCCATGTTTTCTTCAGCTCCAACATAAAAACTGTACATGGACAAAGGAGTTTGGGGTTGAGCCTGAGCATTTTGCAAAGTGGACACTTCTTCATCTAAGATAGGACTCATCCTGGGTTCTTCTGGATCATAAAAAAGTTCATAGAGGGCATCACCACTGTAACTGTCCCTGGGAAATTGCCTACTTACACTTGGACTTTGTGAACGCTTGCTTTCATCCTCTTCTTGCCCTGGGGAAAATGAGTCATAATATCCCTCATCACTGGTTGATGTTGATTCCTGATGGTCACTCTGCGGTGTCCCCAGGTCCATTGAGGCATCTAAATTCTTCTCTGCCTCCTCAACCTCTTCTTTCTCTGTGATGTTTTGTAATTCTAAAGGTGAACTAACTAACTGCTCATCGCCAGACTTGAGCTCCACAGAGTGTGTGCCTTCAACACTTACAGTTGTCTCATGGACAATTTCATGCGCATCAGAGTTGTTAATATTTTTCCAAAATCCATTTAGTTCCAGGCCATCCGTCTGTCCTGGTGATGCAAGTTGCTCCCCTCCACCTTGGAATGATCCATTTGAAGGAGTTGGTTTATCTTCACACCGTTCAGCTGCATGTTTAAAACTGTGGCCTGCCTCTAATTGGTCAGTACTTTCCTCATCCGCAAAGATCTCTCCACAGCCAGTGAGGGAGTCAAAGCTCTTCAAAGAAGCAACGTCTTCACAGAGAGTGCTGCTACATTCATGTGAGGAATCTGAGGGTGGATCACTATCAGTAAAATACTGTGCTAAAGAATCACCAGCATGAGTTAAAATCTTTGAACTTTTGTATATGCCCTTAGTAGGTCTTAATGTCACTCTGCCACTGAAAAATTTAGAGTCTGGCTTATGGACCTTGGGTCCCAATGAAGTTACTTTCTCTTGCCTGTTTCTCCTCATTGTAAATAAACCCCTGAAGCCCCTTTTGGGTTTTCTCAGTGATAGACGTCTGCTTGTAATGCATTTTGTCATTGATGGTAATGATTGAGAGGAAGGACTTGGAAGCTCAACTATTGAATTATTAGATTGGCACTTAGCCCTTCTTTCTCGCAGCCTATTCATAACAAAAGGCCCAGAGGACATCGCAACTTCAGAGAAATTTATGGCATTAATAATTCTATCCTTATTTTTTTCTAGCGATGTCATAATCTTACCATCTTGCGGTTTCTCCAATTGAGTACTTTCTGAATCTTCTGCCATAGACATGAGACAGTCATGAGTCTTGCTTTTCCGTACACACCTCTGCACATTCCAAAATCCAAATTGTTCCTCTTCTTTATCTCTTTCAGAGGTGCTCATAACGCTCCGAGTTTGCCTTGATTTCAAGAACAGTTTCTTTACTTTTTCATCTTTGCAACTGCCTCCGCTGCTAGATGAACATTTATTGATTGATCTTCGCTCAAAGTCGATATCAATGAAGGTCTCTGCGTTTCTAACAGCCTGTTGCAGGCTGTACTTGCGGAAGTTTCTTGATCTTCTTGGTTCCATTGTCACGAGTCACAATCGGTCTGCTGAAAAGAGAAATGTGTTATTCATATCTTTCAAATTCACATTTTCATACTTCTGCAATACATGCAGGAGGAAATATGCATGTGGCAATTTGTTTTTATGATCAGCAGTTTGAGGGAATGATCTGAGAGAAAAAAAACATTTTTCCATCCTTGGTGCTAAGAATAAGCAGTGCAGGGTTGGAGTACTGTGTGCAGTTTTGGGCGCCGCACCTGCGCAAAGATATTTTGGCCTTGGAGGGAGTACAGAGGAGGTTTACTAGGCTGATACCGGAGTTGAGGGGGTTGAGCTATGAGGAGAGGCTGAATAAACTAGGCTTGTACTCGTTAGAGTTTAGAAGAATGAGGGGAGATCTCATTGAGATGTATAAGATGATGAATGGGATGGATAGGATAGAGGTGGAGAGACTCTTCCCGCTCAAAAAAGACAGTAGGACTAGGGGGCACAGCCTCAAGATAAAGGGGGGGCGGTTTAGAATGGAGTTGAGGAGGAACTTCTTCACTCAAAGGGTGGTGAATCTCTGGAATTCTCTGCCCGTTGAAGTGGTGGAGGCTGCCTCACTAAATATTTTTAAGACGCGGGTTGATGGGTTTTTGATAAGAGAGAGGATTAAGGGTTATGGGGAGAGGGCGGGAAAGTGGAACTGAGCCACGACAGATCAGCCATGATCTTATTGAATGGCGGGGCAGGCTCGAAGGGCTAGATGGCCTACTCCTGCTCCTATTTCTTATGTTCTTATGTTCTCTGCAAGCATGTGTCTAAAAATATAACTTGTCTGCTACTTTAACACAGCCATTAACAAAATGTACAATAAATCTAGCAAAATAGTGAAGAAATGAATTTCTGAGAAGCTTAGTTAAGTGTTTACATGCAGTGTAATTTCAACTTGCCAGTGTCAACACTATCCACCGGAAAAGACAGAGTAAAAATCCTTCCACTCAACCTCAACAATCCCACCCTCAGCGGAATACACTTACTGCACCAAAAATCATTTATCATCCCTCACATCAATCATCTGTCTCAGATTGATAATCTATACCAATTTATAGGCATCCCATATGCAATGGGAACTTCAATGGGACAGCGCACAATTGATCTGCAAGTGTGAATGGCCCAAGGCACTTCTGGTGTTCATCTCAACAGTCAAAATTCAATCCCGATCCCAATGGTGAAGACTGGTGCATTGGCCTAGTATTTTGCTTTGGGATTGGGTGCGCAGACCTGGGACATTTCCCGGTCTTGTCAGCCTGATCCAGAAAAACAAGGCCTCAAAATAGGAATTTTCACTTTGGGGGGATGGGCTTGATTTGAAGTCAGATCTGCTGTGCCTGAAATGAGTGTGAAGGCTTCCGGGTGTAGAGTCGGGCTTATCGAAAGGCCTGAATCTATGCTCTGGCAGCGTGCGAATAGCAACAAAACAAAAAACATCCTTTCTCACCTCACCCTGCACACTCCACATGCCTTATCCATGCCAACCCAGGCCAGCTCATGCCCCTGTACCCACCTGCATACCATCCATACACCTATGGCACACCAGTCTTTTTTTTTCAAAAATTATAATGGCAGGCCATTTAAATGCCTTGACAAGTGCTCTTGACAGTTTTGGTGAGTCTTACCAGATCTGAGAGGTTCTTTGACAGATGTTTCTGACAGTTTTGACAGTTGATTTTGAAATGTTTGTTGACAGGTCCAATCAGTTTGACAGTAGTGGGTTTATATACTTTTTACACATTTTTGTGCCTACTTTTAATAATACCGGAGAACACCTATCCTACCCCAAAGAGCACCTTCCTAATGGTGTCCTGGATTAGATCCAAAGGAGTAACTTACCTCTCCAAAGGGGTAACTTCACTGCCCAAACAATTTCACCAAGTTCAGACCAGCTCTTAGTTGGTCTAATCTGCACACTCTGGTTTTCACACTCAGCAGAGGCAGCTGATGATTTAAAAGTCAGCTGCCTCTGTAAACTGTTCATACATGAACCTCAGCATTCCCTCACCCACAGAAATGGAAAATACTGTGTGTTTGGGGGATGTGACTTACTATTTCTGGGCTTATCTGTTTTTTGCCACAATGGATTGCCTGTCTGACATGGTGAAAATCCAGGCCATTGTGCCACATAGTGCAAGGGGATTTGTAGGTAGGCAACAATGGTTGAGAATTGCATGGTGGAGAATACAGGAGTTGAAAATTTGAACATGGGGAGACGTTTCTAAACTAGCAGATTACTTGATAGTTACAAAAATAGATAATGGCCTGAACTTTTTGTGGTATTAGCAGGCAAGCGCCTAAACAGGGAAACCATGAAATGTCATGAGAAGACTCCAAGCGTGCATCCAGACGAAGCCAGTCAGGGTGAGTGTGTCAGAGGTTATGCTGCTATTGCTGGGTTCTCTCACAGACAAGGTGCTATAGAGTGCACTCATGTGCCAATTGAGGCATCAGCCGCTCAGCCAGGTGCCTTTGTAAAGAGAAAGGTTATCATTCTATGAATATGTAATTAGCATGTGACCACAAGACCCAGATTGTGCATGTCTGTGCAAAGTGTTCTGGCAGGACCCATGATTCACACATCCTGCGACACTCCCAAGTATCAAAGGTATTCGTGACTCCAGTTTGGCTAGATAGTTAGTTGCTGGGTCGCAAAAGGTATGATATCACTTCAGTACCCTAGTACAGAGGCAGAAGAGACATACAATCAGTGTCATGCCTGCACAAGGGCAGTTGTTGAGGGGACCATTGGGCTGTTGAACATGAGGTTCCACTACCTGGACCAACCAAGAGATGGCAATGCAATATCTTCCACAGTCAGTGTCACTTATTGCTATTGCCTGCTGCATTCTGCACAATGTGCTCTGGCAAGGATGAAGTGATCCACCCTGGGCTGAGGATAACAAGGCAGCTCCACAAGAATCAGAACTAGACCACTGATGGATCTGATGAGGAGGCTGGACAGGCATAGGGTGAGGATCAGGAGCCTGATTTGAGGAAGCCTCATGGAGACAAGGACATCAGGGAGAAGTTGATTGAATGCACCTTCAGCTGGGATGCCAAGGCACAGCTTCAATTTCATTGCAAGGACAACACCACCATCACAACCATTTCTGAGGAGGCAATACCATGACTCCAATGTCACCTCCCAACTTCTATAATGAAAATTGTTGCCTGTGCTGTATATCATGAGGCACTGATGAGGCCTTCACCTATTGAACAGAAGAAAGACACTCAGGGTATTGAAACAAAATTTTGACCAGAGTTACAAATAAGGAAGAAAACATAATATGGTTGCTAAAATCACACAAAAACCACAGATAACACTGATGAAAAGAATGGATGTCACCCATCACCCTGTGATCATGCTGCCTTAAACTTACATTTGCAAGTGCCACATCTTAGTACCCCTCCCCACCCCTAACCCACCCCTTGTTGAGAGCAGCATTGGAGGCAGATTGCTGACTCGATCATGATAGTTTCGCCCTGATGAGCTTAGCAGCCATTTCCAGCTGGTGAGGCCTCAGCAGAATCCATTTGGGAGGGTACAACCAATGACATGGCTGGGTACTCATTGCGGCCTCAAATAATGCCAAAGCCCCTGGCAGAGAGGTAAAGCAGCTGCCGCCTTTGTCCAGAGCTCCATAAGAGGACCCCACAAAAATGATAGGCAGCTTGTCAACCAGCATGAAGTACGTCTAGACCTCCCTGCTCACAACTGATGGACAGATACCAGGAGAGTCACTAGGTTCCTCATCCAGTGGTGTGGTGGCACAGAGGTTAGCACTGCTGCCTCACAGTGCCAGGAACCCGGTTCGATTCCCAGCTTGGGTCACTATTTGTATGGAATCTCTGCATCCTTCCCATGTCTGCATGGGTTTCCTCCAGGTGCTCCGGTTTCCTCCCACAGTCCAAAAGACGTGCTTGTTAAGTGCATTGGCCATGCTAAATTCTCCCTCAGTGTACCCAAACAGGCACAGGAGTGTGACGACTTGTGAATTTCACAGTAACTTCATTGCAGTTTTGATGTAAGCCTACTTGTGACACTAATAAATACATTTTAAAAAAGACCTCCCACACTAATAGAGACCTCTGACACAGTGAGTGTGTGTGTTGTTAGGTCTAGGTGCAATCCCAGGGACCACTGATTCTGATCCTGAGGCTGCCTCTCCATGATAGTCGTCGCTCTTTCAATGGAGGAGGTTGTGCATTCAGTTCTCAGGGTCAATGCAGTGCTCAAGCTCCTCATAAATTCCTCCGTGACAGACACCATGGCATGCAGACCCTCAGGGATCGCTCTCACATCTTCCTGCATATCCCACTGGCTAATCAGCATTTGCTGCCTGATGGATGACTCAAGAGGCTCATCATCTACCTCAGACTCAACGTGGTCCTTACGACTGTCGGCACCCTGGGAACTCTCTACCTCTGCCAGCTCCTCATGTGATGTGCCCTCACCACACTGAACTCTAAACTGAGCCAATGCACTAAAACCACCAATGTGCCTGTATCTGTGCTGGTACTTGGTGCATGTACATGTGATGTGAATGCATTTCTCAGCAGCTCCTTCTCAGGTGTCAAGGGAGGGGTCCTTGGGTTCATCAGTGTATCGTGAGGATGACACTTCTGAGGGATTATGTCATTAAGAACATCCTCACTAAGCACAACAGTTTCGTGCCAAAATGGACATGTGCTTCACTGAGGCACTGCCAAGCAATTGTTCTCTGGGCATGAACATCTCATTGGAGGTGACACAATCCTGCTATTTGTGCCCAGTATCTTACCTACTAATTATATTCTTAACATCTTATGAGACATCTACCTCTCTGAACCCTGTGGACTATGCTGTCGCTTGCATTCCATGTCCAGGGCATCTATTTCAAACATGGACAGGGTAAGAATGTTGAGCACCCCACCAGCCATTCATGCGCTTACCAATGCATTATAGCTTCTCTTCTGAACATAGACAAGTGCATTCATTAGTCCATCCTCCACTGCAACACCACTTTTCTTTATTTTTATTCATTCAAGGAATGTGGGTGTCGCTAGCTAAACCATTCTTAATTGCACTTTGGAAGGTGGTTGTGAGCCACCTTCTTGGAATCTTGCAGTCCATGTGGTGTAGGTACACCCACAGTGTGGTTATGGAGGGAGTTGCAGGAATTTGATAGTCAAAGAATGGTGATAACAGTTCCACATCAGGATGGTGAGTGATTTGAAGGTGAACTTGCAGGTGCTGGTACTCCCATGCATCTGCTAGTCTTGTCCCTTTAGGTCATAAGTTTGGAAATTGCTTTCGAAGAAGACTTGATGATTTGCTGCAGTGCATCTTGTAGATGCTATACACTGTGTATCAGTGGTGGAAGGAATGGGTATTTGTGGATGGGGTGTCTATCAAGCAGGCTGCATTTTCTTAGATAGTGTCAAGCTGCTTGAGTGTTGTTGGAGCTGTGCTCATCCAGGCAAGAGGAAAGAGTCCCATCACACTCCTGACTTCTGCCTTGTAGACGGTGGGCAAGCTTTAGTGAGTCAGGAGGTCAGGTAGTCACCATAGGATTTTCAGCCTCTGACCTGGTCATGTAGACACAGTATTTATATGGCTAATCCAGTTCAGTTTCTGGTCAACAGTAACTAACAGGATGTTGAAACTGGGGGATTCAGTGATGATAATGTCACTAAATGTCAAGGGGCAATGGTTAAATTCTCTATTGTTGGAAATGGTCATTGCCTTGATCTTTTGTGGCACTGAATGTTACTTGCCTTTTGTCAGCCCAAGCCTGGCTATTGTCCAAGTCTTGCCGCATTTGGGCACAAACTACTTCAGTGTCTGAGGAGTCATAAATGGTTCTGAACATTGTGCAATCGTGAGTGAACATCCCCATTTCTTACCTAATGATAGCAGGAAAGTCACTGAAGCAGCTGAAGATAGTTGGGCCTTGGACATTATATTGAGGAACTCCTGCAGTGATGTCCTGGAGAGCTGAAAAGACTGACCTCCTAGCACCTCAATCTTCTATCTTCCTTTGTGCTAGGTATGACTCCAAACAGCAGAGAGTTTCCCCTTCGGTTCCTATTGATTCCAGTTTTGCTGGGACTACTTGAAACCATATTTGATTAAATGCTGCCTTCATGTCTAGGGCAGACACTCTCACCTCACCTCTGTCATTAATCTCTTTTGTCCATGTTTGTACCATGGCTGTGATGACAAAAGGAGCTGAGTGACCTTGGAAGAACTGAAATTGAGCATCAGTGAGCAGGTTATTGTTCAGTTGGTGCTGCTTGGTAGCGATTTATTGATGATCAGGAATAAACTGATGGGTTGTAAGTGGTTGTGTTGGATTTGTCCTTTTTCTGTGTATGAAACTAACCTGAGCAATGTTCCACACTGCTGGGTAGATGTCAGTGTGGTAGCTGTATTGGATCAACTTAGCTAAGAGCACAGCAATCCACTCCCTAGGAGAGCCAGTTTGAGGTGCCCATCAGATCACCACTTTTCAGCCTTTTGCACACAGGTGAGTGACAACATCTCCTGTCCTTGGCAGGCACAGAGATAAGTGCTATTTGCAAATATTTTAAAATTGTGCCCTCTTTTTACCATCTTGCTTCTCAGTGTAAATAATCTGTCATTATGTGTTCATAACCGATCAAAATCTTGAAGACATGCATTCGATCACCAGAACTTCTACGGTTTATAACATCAATCACCAAATTATGTAACAATGCTTTTGTTACCAGAAACCTGAGCATTTAACCTTTTTTTATTCAGATCAGTCAAATAGCATAATTAGTGTAATTCCTGTTAAATTATTGCCCTGAATTTCGCAAATAACTGAACCTATGTCTGCAGCTCCTGAACAAAAGGAGCTTTCTGGAAGTTTTGAAGAAATTTACCTCTTTTCTCTGAAGAGACACTAATGATAATTGGAGTGCAGAGAACAAACTCAAAATGAACTACACAAAGGCCATCTGCATTTCGTAAGGCAAGTAGGCCAACTGCAGTCTATATGTCTGTGAGGAAAAAAGATACCACCATCTTTCTTTAAAATCTTAATAATTGGAACATTTAACCATCTCAGGACCAGCTGGGAGATACAAATACTTTGCTAAAGACATTGTGAAGAGATGAATGTCATGTGACATGAATATACCACAAACACAATCTGCCATTTTACCAAGCAGCAACACAGAGAAGGAGCTCTGTCCAGGTTGAATACAATCTACACTGTTTCTAATGGAACTTCTGCACCATCACCTTTAAGGCTGATTCATCACTGCCTCACTGGAAAAGTGAATTATAGAGGACCAGTTTTCAACCTACTGACCTCCATGAAGGAATGTCTTATTGGACTTTGATTCTAGACTCTGGACACATAAGAGACTCTGTACTCTGTGATTTTTTTTTCCTGCATACCTCTTTTACTTGATAAGTGCATAGCAGGCAACATTGTTACCCTGCTCTCCCATGTTTGAGAGAGTGCAAATAAACCAATCCTTTAAGAACATGCTATCTCAAGTTTGCTGAGGGGTTATTAATAGAAAATTGGATTACACCAAACCTGAGGGGTGAGAAATACCCAACCACTTATAAAGGGGGAAAACATCAAAACATCCTTCTGTTTATGGATGAGAGGAACAATTAAGGCTGTTTACATTAACCTCACTCCTGTTCGTAACACCATCTTTAAAGCACATTTTAGATTATCTCTTCACCTTCTCTTTTCCAAGGGGAACAGTGTTAATTTTTCCAACTTTTGTTCAAACTACATCCCTCACCCTAGTAACATTCTGGCAAGCCTCCTCTTACTCTTTCCAAGATCATTACATCTTTCCTGAAGTGTGATGCCCAGAATTGTCCACAATATTTTATCTCAGACAAAACCAGCAACCTATGAACTGCAAGCATAATGTCTTTCTTTTTCAATTCCACTATTTATAAACCAAATTAGCCCATACGCTTCTCTTTAACCATCATATCCACTTGACCACCTATCCATAGGGTTTGTGTAAATGAATACCAAGGATGGCTCTCATCTATGCTTTACAAATTGTGCCATTTCTAGCATGGTGATATTTTGTATTAGCTTTTCCAAAGAACATTATATCATACTTCTCCAAACTGAATTCCATGATTCTGCCCGCTTCACCATCTTGCGTATGTCACTGTGAAGCCTTTAATTATCCTTATCAATCTTATGCTATTTTGCCAAGTTTTGTAACACAAACTTTGTATTGCAACTCCAACACTGTTCTGCTACATAGAGTACAAATACTCAGCTATTTAATCCAATTGTATTTAGCAATATAGTATAACTGTTCAGCTTTAAATTTCATAGGAATTCATTTAAATGAACTATATATTCAATAAACCAGTATCTAGTTGGTCACTCTTGATTATCAATAATGCAACAATATAGTGATATCCTGAATTTTAGAGGTGAAGTTTGTAAAATAATTTTAGAGTTTAAATATAATTTATATAGTAAACTTTTTATGGATATCTTTGTTGTGCATAGCACATAACAATGTCAATGTACATGTAAGATATGGTCCACAGAATTTATAATTTGAAGTACAGTACGATCTTAATTATGAATGGAATGCATGTCATCATGTCATTTAGAAATCTCTTTTGCAGTTTATACATTGTTATTTGCAATTTATTAGTTACCTTGGAAAATTGAAAAATTAACTAAAGATTATATCATAAATAAAATTAGAAGAGGAAGGCAAAAGCTTATACTTTTTGTTTGTATTTCGTAAAGGTATTTGCAGTTTCAGTAGTTAGAAATAAATATATCCCTTTAGAAAAAAAGACCATTGAAATTCCTTAAAGACCTGTGAATTTAAATAAATATCAATTACTTTAATGACTCCCATATTGATAATACAAATTCACAGAATGGTGGTTTAAGAGGAAGTTCAATGTGTGAATGTTAGACTTAATGTGCATCAAAAATAAATGTGATTTGCAATTCTTGTCTTTTTATCCCACCTGACTGTGCAATGAGGATGTATTGAGAATTACAGCTCTGTTTCCTTTCTGCTATTAAAGCATCCCACCTCTGCAGGGAGTCAATTAACTGATACCATTAACAAAGTAAACAGCAACAGCTGACCAGCATTCAGACTCAACAAGTACAACAATTTACTTGCTGCTGCTTCCTCAGCTGCGATGAACTGACTGGCTTTCTGGAAAGTAAATACTAAGCTCCTATGGGTGAAAAAAGTGTTAAATATGTGATTTTTTTGTGGGGAAATAATTTGCATGACACCTCCTAAGGAAGCGTTCTTCATGTTGAACATATTCCCTCCACATACATGCTCCTTGATCTTTTAGTACATTGTTTTTTGCCATAAGTTAGAGACTCTAGAAATTTGCATGATGGTCCTTAGCTCCATTCTCAAGAAAACACTTCTCTTGCAAGTGATATTTTGTCCTTTGCCCTTTACTCCATTATTATGCCCTTTTTTTAGTGAGGCTGCTGACCTGCACCTGTGGTCTGGGTTGAAACCATTTTATATGGAAGCATTACAGGCAAGAGATGAGGCTTTACAATCAAGACTGGTTTTAATCGCAATCATTAAAAGATGAAAGGTCAGATTGCAAGCAGATAACAATACCTAATCTTCACTGAGAAACTTTTGGATAATGCTGGACTATTGTGTCTCTTTTGAGTAATGTAATTTTTAAAACCTATTTTGAAGTTTGCAGCCTGTCAGCAGTCAATGAAACTGGCTGCTAAATGTTCCCTTCTGTTAGTACATTGAAAATCAAGGTGACTTAGGTCTCTATTAGTGTGGGAGGTCTTTTTTAAAATGTATTTATTAGTGTCACAAGCAGGCTTATGTCAAAACTGCAATGAAGTTACTGTGAAATTCACAAGTCATCACACTCCTGCGCCTGTTCGGGTACACTGAGGGAGAATTTAGCATAGCCAATGCACTTAACAAGCACGTCTTTTGGAGTGTGGGAGGAAACCGGAGCACCTGTAGGAAACCCATGCAGACATGGGTGGGATGCATAGATTCCATACAGATAGTGACCCGAGCTCAAGGTACCAAAACTCAAGGTTCCTCTGGAGGTATCTAATTCACTTTTTTTGGGAATGAAATTGTTGCTTGCATCACTCAATTCTTGCTGATAAATTTACGTTCAGTCATGTCAGTACAGTACTATACCAAAAGCATCAGTAAATGCACATACAAAGTAGTTCCAAAGTTCATTGGCTATTGTGCGTGATTAATAAAATTTAAATTCTAGCGCTGAGTTTGAGCATTAACACTCTGCACAATTATCAGTTTCAATTAGAAAAATATTCAACAAATTACATTTGAGAATTCACAGAAGTAACACAAACACAATTTTCAACCATGAATAAACAAAAAAACACAAAAAATTCAGTAAAGTAAATTCGTATTCTAGTTTAAAAATTGTCATGTCACTTCAAAAATCTCAAAGTACTTTGCATATTTATTGCTGTGACTACTAAGCAGATTAATTGTGGTTTGTTTTGTAATGCAGTGCTTTCTAATTCAGTATCAATGGAACAATAGGCAGAAAACTGCCACAGTCATGTTCAGCTAATATGTTTTTTGACCAGAATACCTGAACAGGTATTGTCTCAATTTGCAGAGCATTTCTTCCTTTTGGCCAGTTATGATATGATGCATGTGTATGTATACATAATATATGTTACTGTTTTCTATTACCATTAAAAATTGAATTAGTAAGAATATTTTGACAAGGAGGGATGATTGGTAACATGGGCTGAATGTTCTCCTGAATATGAAGCATGGGATAGATGGGCTAGGGATAGATGGGCTAACTTAGTAGAGATTAAATTATGTTAGCAATAATCAAAGGAGCATATTAATTCTAAATATTAAGAGTAAGCCAAATCATATACTTGTCACCAAGTACAAAACTCTTGCAAAGCTATGTACAGGCTAAACAATGACAATTAATTTTTGAAGCTGAACACATTTAAGAAGTAAAGGTGGGTGTGCAATGCAATTTGTAGCAAATTCAGTTTGTCATAGGAGTCCCTCACGTCAGATCCTGACTCAGTACTTGCACAATTATATTCATGTTGGTACAAAGAAAAACTACACAATACAGTTGTATGGCAGATGCACCCATAAAATGGAAATTGTAAAACAATCAAAAGAAAAAATGGAAGTCTGGAATGATAAGAGGAACCAATTTTTAATATTATGAGAAAATATCTCATTCTAATCTGTCCTTCAACCAATGTGATAATAAGAAAGAAACCAATTTGCATCACAAAGAATAACACCTGATCTCTGTATATTTTAAACATGAATCTAGGGAAGTAATGGTTCAAGAATTGATTGTCATGTTTTCAGCCTCCTTACCAGTGACGTTTCACAGCATTGGAAATAAAATGCATCAAACCCACATGTAAGCTGTCTTTCTAACACATAACACACTGTCCACGGCTATCGCTTATATGAGAGGATCACAACAAACCATATCACTTGTTGACTTTTGTAAAGTCTTCCACTATATATAGGAATAAACATAAGAACAAGATTGTTATTCAGTCCCTCGAGCTTGTTCCACTAATCAACTAGATCTTGGCTGATCCAAACCTTGTTCCAGTTATCTGCCTTAATTGTGTAGTTGTTAATCTCCTTGCCTAACAAAAATATATTTGTTTTAGTTTTGAAATTTTGAAATGAGCTAGCCTCATCAGCTTTTTGGAAAATGAGAGTTGTAGATTTCCACTACACATTGTGCGAATAACTGCTTCCTGACATCACCCCTGAATGACCTAGTTCTAATTTTAAGATTATGCACCCTCATTCTGGACTTTTCCACCACAGGTAATAGCTTCTCTTCACCTATCCTGTCAAATTCTTTAATCATAATAAGCATCTCAATTACCCCTCATACCATTGTACTCGAGGGAATGCAAATATAGTTTATGCAACCTGTCCTCATAATTTAATTTTTTTAGACCTGGAATCCATGCTGCATATCAACTGAGGTAAATATATCCTCTTTTCTCTTAATATGTGTAAAAATCTTCAATCTTGGTCTCGGTTTCCTCACAATTTCGTTTTCTCATATTCCCTTTTTGCGAGTTCTGTCTAGAGTCTTGGTATTATTGACCTTACTTTATATCTGCTAATCTTTGTATTTATATAAGCCTTTTATTTTAGTTTTAAACTATCCCTTGTTTGTTTTGTGGACTAAGGTTGCTTCATTACACAAAGCTCTAGCTTTGTAGGACTATGTATGAGACTTGTAACCTAAAATGTCCTCTCACAACAAAGAGATAACACAAAGCCTTGCAGCAGCCACAAAGTGGCAACATGAACGTCAAAAACATACTAAAATTGAAACAGATCCAACCAGAATAAACATACAGTCAATATTAGATTTCCAAACTGTTAAATTAAGAATCTCCAATTTGCTCATTGAGAAAAACATTATTAAAGGATAGACTATTTAGTCACACTAGACATATAACAAACAAAGATTTCTCACTTAATGATCCATTGCAAGTAATATTTTCTTTTCAGTGTATTAGTCCTTGTGAAATAAACACGATAATGCGCCGGATTTGCCTATTCATTCCGAATAGTTATTTTTCATACTCCATCCAGGGTAGATGAAGGGGGAAAATCAAGCTGCGAGTCGAGATATAGACATTATTAAAAATATTATCCTGCACTACCTCCTGAAGTAGATACAGTGCAAGAGGTCACTCGAATAGGTTTTAAGAAAGAACTGAGCTTGAATCGTATGAAACGTGTTCGGAATAGCGTTGGTAGTGGGGAACAGGGTGATTGTTCTCCTGTAGACGAAAGGCACCTAACTGAATACAAAGGATATAACCAAATTCGTTATTCTCAGACGAAAATATGTTTATGTGTATTGATTCCTTGTCAGTCGGCTGCTTCACTTGAATGTGAGCTGAAAATGAACACACAAGCACACAATTGTATCCCAGCTGGTTTAAGCTGTCTGTGACTGGACCAAAAATAAGCCGAGGATCTTTCTGCGCCGGTGTACTGGGAGCAGCCACGTTCTGGCGGAAAGTATAGCAAAGTGCCATTTGCATTGCGTTTTGAAACAATAGCTGTTTGAAACAATGTAAATATATTTCTCAGCAGCATTGCATACATGGTTACTATAGCTTGGTATTGGCTTGGGCAATTGCGAGCACTTAATTGTATGAAGGTGTTCGAGATCTAATTTGTTTACACACTTAGATGAATGAGTTTGCTTAAAGTATTCACTTTTTTAACATAGTTTGTGTTGCTAAACCGGCACACCTGCGACACTAGTGTCATTCTGCAACTAGCAGGGGAATAATTTCTTAATTCATCCAAAACCCGGAGAGAGATAAAATGTCAGGCGGACAAAACGCCCACTTTAATTGATTCTTTGACTGTACAGGAATGTCTTAAGGTAAACGGAGTATGGAGACATGTCCGCATTTGAGATGTTAGCCGCAAAGGCGCCTGAAATGGAAGGTGAGAGGAAAATATGAAGTGTAAAGCGGAACAAACCCGGAGGTGAGCTGGGGTAGCGGAGCTGACCATTTCAGCACCGTGGCCAGCTCCTGCCCCAGGCATCAGGGCTGGCTACACCGCGACTGGCAACATTGCAGCAACTGGTAATTCGCTGAGCAAAAACTGAACAATGGTGGAAGCTGACTTAATTAGCAAACAGCTTAACTCCTCAACCCTCTTTGTATGATCGACACCAGGGGTATTCTCAGTCCAACCATCTATTTTACCAGTCTAATGTTTGGCTAGTGATTGCTATGGCTGTGATTCATCTCCCACTTCTACGTTTCCTGATTAAAGAAGCCTTCTACATTGGAACTGGGGACCAGATAAAAGATCTTGCACATACCTGAAGTAGTTGGGCTGCACTTTATCAGTCTCGATAAGCAGAGCAATGCTGCCTGCCGTATCGTTGCGCAGGGATAGCTCAACCTCCAATGGAAATTTCCTTGCAACAAGATCTTACACACCTCGTTTCTATAGAAATCCGGCTGTCTTGCAACAGCCTTGTACCTCGCTCGGTATGTGACGCCCTGACCTGTAGGGAATTATCATACCTATTAATACAGTGAGTGGCTAGACCGATTCCCTCCATGTGAAATGAACAGGAGTAGATCATTCAGCCCATCAATCCGGTTCTGCCGTTCACTTAGGTCATGGCTGTCGACTATCCTAACTCCATCCACTCGCCCCTTCCATTCAACAGCCGTCCCTAGAGCTTAGGGAAACCTTCCTGCCCTCGGAGGGGAATCAGTAAATAGGGCCAGAATAGATCGGCGGATGGAATGTAAATGTGAGTGACCCCCTAACACCAGAATGGGATACAGCAGCACCCACCAGAATAATGCCGCATTTATGACCTGTCTGTACCAGAAACTGAAACAGATTCTCTCATGTTTCAGCAGATCGAAATAAATATAAGATCCAGCAACAGTTAAAGCGTTACCTCATAACCTTGCCTTTGCACATCCATGTGACGAGTTAAAATTAAATGCCACCCTACGCCGCAATTGGAGATAACTGGCTCCATCATAAATGTTTACATTAATATTTATGTTATATTTACAGAAAGCAGCCGAGCTTCTGCTGTTAAACAAACAAGATGCATCGATCAGAAGATCAACTGGATTTGAGAAATGCTGGGTTTTTTTCAATATTTCACGACAATTACTAAATATGTTTCACATTAGAAACGAGGCTTCTGCAGAATGGAGCCTCTGCTATGTGTTTAAAATGTAACAAAAGAAAATCACACCAAACAATAATACCTTGATTCCTTGACTGGCTTATTGTGGGGAGGAACAATCCAATTCTTCAAGTAGACAGACCCGTGACTCCGTGATGGAGCTGCTCGCTGTTTTCAGTATTGAAGCAAATCCATTGTCAGAGATCCGGTTCCAAATCCTCAAAACAGTCTTCTGGCGTGCTCTGCAACAGCCTGTCTATTGGACTGCACCATTCCGCCTTTTCAAATATAGGACCAGAGAATGGTTACAGCACGGAAGGCGGCCACTCGTCCCGTCCATGCCAGCTCTCTGCAAGAACAACTCAGCTGTCCCATTGCCCCACCCTTTCTCCTTACATAGAACCTGGAAGTTACAGTCGGGAAAATTTGAGGACCAAGACAATATTTTGCATGGCATTGCCCTAGAATGTGCTTAAGGCATTCCCTTGCTTTGAATAGTGGAGCAGGTGCCAATGCTCAGCTATAATAATGAAGGGATACTGCACCAAAATGTTAAGCTTTGGCCTGATAATACCGCAAGCAAACGCTGAATAGTGTTGAGCTATTAAATCTGTCAGTGCAATTAATGGTCAGACAACCTCTTCTTGCAATTAGCGTACAGAAGGGAAGCTTTTAAGCCAATGCATCCAGTTAAAACTCTTGATTTAAGAGCATAAAAACATAAGAAATAGGAACAGGAAAAGCTTACAGTCCCTCGAGCCTGCTCCAACATTCATAGAATCATAGAGAGCCTACAGTGCATAAAGAGGCCATTGGGCCCATCAAGTCTGCGCCAACCATAATCCCACCCAGGTTCTACCCCCATATCCACCCACTAATCTACACATCGCAGAACACTGAGGGGCAATTTTAGCATGGCCAATCAACCTAACCTGCACATCCTTGGGCTGTGGGAGGAAACCAGAGTGCCTGGAGGAAACCCATGCAGACATGAGGAGAATGTGCAAACTCCACACAGAAAGTGACCCAAGCTGGGAATCGAACCCAGGTTCCTGGAGCTATGAAGCAGCAGTGCTAACCACTTGCTACAGTGCAGCAATATGATCATGGCTGATCTTTGGCTTCAACTCTATTTTCCAACCTCCTCTCCAAATCCCCTAATTCCTTCAAAGACCCAAACTCTGTCTATTCCAGTCTTATATATATTTAACAATGAATCCTCTGGGGTAGAAAATTCCAAAGATTCACAACCCTCTGAGTGAAGAAATTTCTCTTCATCTAAGTCCCAAATGATCAGTCCCTAATCCTGAGACAATCTTGTTCCTGATTCCCCAAGCATTGAATTATATGCGAATGTGAAGCATGCTTTGCTTCTTTTGTCCCTTTCCCATTTCTGCTGGGACATTTTTTTTCATTCATGGGTGCTAAGTATCACTGGCAAGGCTAGTATTTTTTGCCCATCCCTAATTGCTCTTGAAAAGGTAATGGTGAGCCACCTTCTTGAACCACTGCAGTCCATTTGGTTATAGATACACCCACTGATGAGGAGTTCCAAGATTTTGACCCAAGGACAGTGAAGGAATGGCAGTATAGTTCCAATGTAGTATTGTGTGACTTGGAAAGGAAATTGCAGTTGGTGTTATTTCCATTCATCTACTATCATTGTTTAAGTGCTGGAGTTTGAGGTTTGGGAAGGAGCCTTGGTAAGTTGCTGCAGTACAGCTTGTGAATGGTACATGCTGCTGCCACTGTGCATCAGTAGAAGATGGAATTAATGTTCAAGGTGATAGATGGAGTGTCAATCAAGTGGGCTGTTTTGTTCTGGATGGTGTCGAACTTCTTGAGTGTTTTTGGAACTGCACTCAATAAAACATAAATATTCCATCACAATCCTGACATGTGCTGATAAATGGTGAACAAGCTTTAGGATGTCAGGAAATGAGCTGCTTGTCACAGAATTCCCACTCTCTGACGTTATTTTTTGTAATCACTATGATGGCGATTTTACAAGAAAAATTATAAGTGTGAAAACAGGAGAGTTTCAGATCCGTTTTTTGGATGAGTCTTTACTTCCAATCTTCTGCACTTAGAGCATGAAAAAATGGGCTAAACTATTTCCAGCCACTCGAGTAGTGAATGGGGCTTAATTCATCAGCCAGCTTGATCCAGCAGCAGGGGGAGCTATTGTACATGCAGAACTGAAACAATAGAGGCCTGAAACAGAGAGAGACGAAACCCCCAGCTGTTACAGGGGCCTGCATACAGATTTAATTGCTTCAGTATCTGTGGACTTGCAAGTGATGCTGAACACTGTACAATCATAAGAAAACATCCCCATATCTGACCTTTTGTTGAGGAAAAAGACAATGAAACAGCTGATGATGTTTGGGCTGAGGACACTGTATTCAGTAAACCTCTGATTCATACTGAATTTAATTTGACAAGAGCTTCTTGATGTCACACTTGGTCAAATGCTGTCTTGATGTCAAAGACGGTCACTTCCACTTCACCTCTGAAATTCAACGCTTGTCCATGTTTAATTCAAGTCTGTTTCGAGCAATCCAACTGAACATCAATAAGCAGGTTATTGCTGAATAATTCCTGTCTCAAAGCACTGTTGATGGCACATTCCATTACTTTGCTTATGATTGACAACAGATTAATTTGCTGGTTTGGCTTTATCCTGCCTATAACGTACAGGACATATCTAAGCAAGTTTCCACATTGCTGCGGAGATAACAGTGTTGCAGCTGTGCTGGAACAACTTGGCTAGGAGTACAGTTAATTCTGGTGCACAAATCCTCAGCGCTACAACAGGGATGTTGTCCTGTGCCTTCAGCCAGTGTCGGTATTACATGCAGTGAATTGAATTGGCTGGAGACTGGCATCAATGAAGCCAGGAGGGTGCCGAGATGAATCACCCACTCGGCAATTTTGGTGAAGGTAGTTGCAAATGCTTTGGCCTTGTCTTTTGACATGCCCAGCTCCTCCATCTTGGAGCTTGATGCATGTTTGTGGAGAATCTTCCTCCCATTAGTTGTTTAATTGACCACCACTGTTCATGGTTGGATGGGCAGGACTTCAAAGTTTTGATCCAACTCTTTGATTGTGAGATCACTTAGCTCTGTTTATTCCATTTTGTATTCTCTGCCTGGCATACATCTAATCCTGTGTTGTAGCTTCAAACTGTTGACACCTCATTTTTAGATATGCCAGCTGCTGTTCCTATCATGCTCATCTTTCACTCCTCATCAAACCAGGATTGGTCACCTGGCTTGAGTGTAATGGCAGACTGAGAGATATGAGAGGTCGTGAAGTTACAAATTGTGCTTGAGTACAGTTCTGCTGCTGCTGAACAAGGTGAAGTGACAGTTGGGAAGGGGTGTAAGGCAGAAACATACGATTATCCTCAATATTCTGGTCAATGCAGGCTGCAATGGGCTTTCTCACTGACTTAGACAACAATATAGGTAGGTGAAGAGAGCAGTTCTGTGAGAAATACATTTTTCTCAAAATCAACATGACTAAAATATTGAGAAATTGATTATGATGCAAATGTAAATGGCTGAGTTGCTCACTGTAGAAGGTTTACAGTTGCCTTTATTTCATAAAATAAATTCCTCTTTTCCCTACACTGACAGGTCACTGCATACAGAATAGTAAGGTCACTTCCAGATGACTTTTGAATGGAAATGGTGGATTACTTCAGAATAATGTGAGGTTTCTTTCCTCAATAACCTGTCATTCCTACTATGCTCTGATTATCACTGGTGCATGCACAAATGAAGAAGATGCCTGTTTGTGATACAAGTGGAGATTGCATATTAAGAACAAAGAACAAAGAACAAAATCAGCCCGGGAGACAGGCCCTTTGGCCCAACAAGCCCGCGCCACCATCTCAACACCACCAGTCCCCCTCTCCACCCACGACCCCTGTCTAATGTTTTATGGCCATCCAGATTGAGGGAACCTGATTTAGGGACAATTTATTCCTGCCAATCAGCCTAACAGCACATCTTTGGGGTGTGGGAGGAAACCGGAGCACCAGGAGAAAACCCATGCAAGCACGGGGAGAATGCGCAAACTCCCACAGACACCGGCCCAAATCCATGTGTCTGCACAGCAATCAGCGATAGTCACTGAGCTGTCGTCTTGCCCAGTATCTTGTCCAGTTTAGGCACACACTAACGACATGAAGCACTAGGCCAATCTTGAACAACCAAGAGCAGCCCCAGTACGACCCATCGCGTGTATGCCCCTCGTTGGACACGAGGTGGACCGACTTAAAACCTGTGAATGAAAAGAGAAAAAACATTATTATTATTGATTTACTTCTGGAATCATAGAACCCTACAGTGCAGAAAGCGGCCCTTCAGCCCATTAAGTCTGCACCGACCACAATCCCAACCAGGCCCTACACCCATATCCCTACATATTTTACCTGCTAACCCCTCTAACCTAAGCATCTTGGGACACTAAGGGGTAATTTTAGCATGGCCAATCAACCTAACCTGCACATCTTTGGACTGTGGGAGGAAACCGAAGCACCCGGAGGAAACCCACGCAGACACAAGGAGAATGTGCAAACTCCACACAGACAGTGACCCGAGGCGGGAATCGAACCCAGGTCCCTGGAGCTGTGAAGCAGCAATGCTAACCCACTGTGCTACTGTGCCACCCTATTTGTGCTAGGTTCTTTCAAAAACTGACAGATTCTTAACTCTAGAAGCGATGTGATGCATGGATATTTGGAAGGGAGGCTTCCAAACAGCAGGACCCCCTCCCCCTCCACCCAGTGCATCTTTTATCTGCAGTTTCTATGGGCTTTGACAAAAAGTTCATTTCTTCAACATTTCTACTGTTATAACACAACAACAACAATAACTTGTATTTATGTAGTGCCTTTTACATAGTAAAATATCCCAGGGTGCTTCACAGGAGTGTTATCAAACAACAAAATTGACATTGAGCCAAAGAAGGAGATTTTAGGTTAGGTGTCCAAAACCTCAGTGGAAGAGGTAGGTTTTAAATAGCACCTTAAAGGAAGAGAGAGATCGAGATTTAGCGTTTTCAACTGTGCTACATCTTAAACAGTGTCATGGGATCTCCTGAAATCACTTGAAAGGGATAGAGAATCTGGTGAACTGGTGCATGGATAATAATCTCTCCCTCAATGTCAACAAAACAAAGGAGAGAGTCATCAACTTCAGGAAGCATAGTGGAGGACATGCTCCTGTCCACATCAATGGGGACAAAGTAGAAATGGTGCTTCAAGTTTTTAGGTGTCCAGATCACCAGCAACCTGTCCTGATCCCTCCATGACAATGCTATAGTTAAGAAAGTCTCAACTATGCCTCTACTTTCTCAGGAGGCTAAGGAAATTTGGCATATCTGCTACGACTCTCACTAACATTTACAGAAGCACCATAAAAAGCATTTTTTCTAAGTGTATCAAAGTTTGGTATAGCTCATGATCTGCCCAAGACCACAAAAGCACAAAGGGTCGTGAATGAAGCCCAGTCTATCACACAAGCCAGCCTCCCATCCATTGACACTGTCTATACTTCCCACTGTCTCGGAAAAGCAGCTAACATAATCAAGGACCCCATGCACCCTGGACATGCTCTCTTCCACCTTCTTCCATTGGGAAAAAGATATGAAAGTGTGAGGTCAAATACCAACCGACTTAAGAACAGCTTCTTCCCTGCTGCCATCAGACTTTTGAATGGACCTACCTCGTATTAAGTTCATCTTTATCCACACCCTAGCTATGACTGTAACGGTATGCTTTGTCTGTACACATGCAAGAAACAATACTTCTCACTGTATACTAATACATGCGACAATAATAAATCAAATCAAATCAAAAAACCTCCAATGATTCAGCCCTCCTCCAGTACTACTGCACTCAGTCAGTCTCTATCTATGGTGCAGGCTCATGTCTGTCAACATGAACACCCAACTCTTGGCTGAGATGGTTACAGATCATTCCACGCCAGCACTTGTGGTGTGCTGAAATCAGAGGCATGAATGATGAATCAAAGACATAGCCAGAAAGAAAGATTTTGATGAATAGTTTGAATATGTGGGGAATTTCTTCTCTGGATAAATATGAACAGATTAGAGAGAGCTCACATGGTTTTGTGAAAAAAAACCTAGTTGAATTTTTTAAGAGGGCTAATAATAGAGTAGATTGTCTATGGGTTCTAATTATATATGCTTGCAGAATACATTCAACAATGTTCCACATAAATGGCTGTTAGCAAAATTAAAGTACATAAAACTGAAGGCAATGTATTGACTCAGACATGGAATTAATGACGACATGTGAGAGGAGAGTAGGCATAATGTGTATGAACTTGAATTGGCAGGATGTTATGACTTTTGTCCCTCTGGAATCTGTAGTGGGGCATCAACTAATCACAATATTTATAAGTAATTTAGACGATGAAATAGAGAGCTGTATATCCAAGTTTACTGATGATCCTTGATTATGGAGCATACTAAATAATGTAAATGGGAGCAGAAAGTTGCCATCAGACAATGATAGGTTGACTGTGAAATTCAATGTAAGAAAAGGTGATGTCATGCACTATGACTTAAGCAAAGTAGATAGCATTTTCCAAATGGCACTGCTGTCTCACAGTGCCAGGGACGCGGGTTCGATTCCAGCTTTGGGTGATTGTGTGGAGTTTGCACTTCCTCCCCTTGCCTGCTTGGGGTTCCTCCCACAGTCCAAAGATATGTAGGGTAGGTGGATTAGCTGTGGTAAGTGCATGGGGGTTACAGGGATAAGGTGAGGTTTTGGTGTGAATAAGAGGCTCTTTTGGAGAGTCAGTGCACACTCAATGGGCCAAATGGCCTCCTTCTGCACTGTACAGATTCTGTGATTTCACAGTTTAACTTGGTTTTATTCACAAAACCATGTGAGCTCTCTCTAATCTGTTCATATTTGTCCAGAGAAGAAACGCCCCACATATTCAAATCTTTCTGTCTGGCTATGTCTTTGATTCATCATTCATGCCTCTGAATTCAGCACACCACAAAATGTCATTCAAAGATATTGAGTAGTTACAAAGTAATTTAAAGGGCTAATTGGCCTTTATCTCTATCAGGTTGGAATACAAAGAGATGGAACTTATGTTACAGCTGTACCCAGCTCTTTTTACACCTCAGTAGGATTGCTGCAGGTGCTGTAACTCATGAAGATATATTAGCCTTGAAGTAGGCAAAACGCAAAATCACTAGAATGCAAGCAGTCCTAAAAGAATTAAATTATGAGGAGAGGATGCAAAGACTGGGGCTTGTATTTCACTGAATATAAAAGATCAAAGAGAGGTCTAATTGAAGCATTTAAATCATCAAAGATTTGATAGGATAAATGGAGAGAAATGATTTCCGCTGGCAGGGAAAACAAGAGAACTTAACTTTAAAATTAGAGCTAGGGGTGATATCAGGGAAAAAAAAACTTGTTCACACAACAGATAATGGAGATCTGAAATTCTCTCTCTAATACTCTTGAGGCTAGGGGTCAACTGAAAATTTCAAAACAAATATGAATAGAATTTGAGTTAGACAAGGGTATTAAGGGCGACAGAACCAAATAAGTTAAGATACTAATAAGCATGATCTCATTGAAGGATAGAACAGTCTCAAAGGAATGGCCCATCCCTGCTCCAATGTAGGAAGGGTGCTGATAGGGCAGAGTTAACTGGTTAGAGAACTCCTTAGGGCAGCAGAATAATGGTTGAATGGAGAGTCACCAACAGCAGAGCAGATGGAGTTCACAGCAGCAATGTTAGAAAGGGTAGAAAGGGCAGAGAGGAAATAAATTGCAGTAGGAAGCAAAGATTGGAAAAACAAGATTGAGAAATTTGCCACAGAAGGCAGAGGAACAAACAGCCAGTGAACCTTTGGGAGGGGGTCGGGTGGAGGGTTTGTGGTGGGTATGTAAGACATGGTATATTGGAGGAATAATACAAGGAGGCCGATCCAAGAAGTATTTGAGTAATCAAATCTTGAGATACAGGGGCTGATGGAAGATGAAAGCAATGTTCTAGCATTGGAAAAACGCAGCTTGCATAATTTGATCTTGGGGATCAAGAAGCACAAAAAAGATAGGCTCCTTCCATTTCAGGGAGCCAGGGAGGTTCCAGATAAGAGATTCAGAGAAGATAGAGAGGACGATTCTTTAATGTAACGTGGGACAAGCATTAGATAATATGGTTAAAACAAAAAATATTAAGTATATCCCAATCAAATAAATATCGTTGGATACATTGTTTACTGTTGCATGTTACTTTAAATGATTAGAAAATCAGAGCGTCTCCATTATGGGCCGGTGTCCCACTCCATCCAGTTTCCATTCCGACTTAACCCATAACAAATGTAGTAATGAGACAATTGGCCCTCTGTCATCCTAGCAATGCAAATAAAAATGATCAGAGTTCTTTAGAAACAATGGGTGGAATTTTACAAGATGTTTTCTAAGTGTCCAGCTAATGTGAAAACAGGAGAATTCCTGATTCCCTTTTTTGGGAGCGTTTTCACGCCAAATCTTATGCACTCAGTCTTTGGAAAAGTGGGCGAGACCGATTCTAGCCATGAGTGATAGTAGGCGGGGATTAACTCACCAGACAACCTGCAGCCCAGATCGGAGCCACAAACTGCGTTGGTAGACAGAGGGGAACCAGTGGATGTGGTGTTTTTAGATTTCCAAAAGGCATTTGATAAGGTGCCTCACAAAAGGTTGCTACAGAAGGTTAGGGTGCACGGAGTTGGGGGTAAGGTGTCAGCATGGATAGAGGATTGGCTGTCTAATAGGAAGCAGAGAGTTGGTATCAATGGTGCTATTCTGGTTGGCAGTTGGTGACTAGTGGAGTGCCGCAGGGATCGGTGCTGGGGCCTCAACTTTTTACCATTTATATAGATGATCTGAAGGAGGGGGCTGAGTGTAGGGTGACGAAATTTGCTGATGACACGAAGATGAGTGGTAAAGCAAATTGCATAGAGGGTGTGGAAAGTCTGCAAAGAGATCTGGATAGGCTGAACGAGTGGGCGAGGACCTGGCAGATGGAGTATAATGTTAGTGAGTGTGAGGTTATCCACTTTGGTAGAAATAATTGTAGGAGGGATTATTATTTAAAAGGTGAAAAGCTGCAGCATGCTACAGTGCAGAGGGACCTGGGGGTCCTTGGGCACGAATCGCAAAAACCCAGTCTACAGGCGCAGCAGGTGATCAAGAAGGCGAATGGAATGTTGGCCTTTATAGCGAAGGGGATAGAATATAAAAGTAGGGAGGTCTTGCTGCAACTGCACAGGGTACTGGTGAGGCCGCAGCTGGAGTACTGTGTGCAGTTTTGGTCGCCGCACTTGCGGAAGGATATATTGGCCTTGGAGGGAATGCAGGGAAGGTTCACTAGGCTGATACCGGAGATGACGGGGCTAGCCTATAAAGAGAGACTAAATAGACTGGGTCTGTACTCATTGGAGTTTAGAAGGCTGAGGGGGGATTTTATAGAGACGTATAAGATAATGCAGGGAAAGATAGGGTAGAGGTAGAGAGATTCTTCCCGCTTAGAAAGGATAGCAGGACTAGAGGGCACAGCCTCAAGATAAGGGAGGGGTGCAGTTTAGATCGGAGTTGAGGAGGAACTTCTTCACTCAAAGGGTGGTGAATCTCTGGAATTCTCTGCCTATTGAAGTGGTGGCGGCTACCTCGCTGAATATATTTAAGTCACGGGTCGATAGGTTTCTGATAGACAGGGGAATTAAGGGTTATGGGGAGAAAGCGGGAAAGTGGAACTGATCCACTTCAAATCAGCCATGATCTTATTGAATGGTGGGGCAGGCTCGAAGGGCTAGATGGCTACTCCTGCTCCTATTTCTTATGTTCTTATATTCTTAAAAAGCTAAAAAAAAAGCTCTCCTGTCAGAAACCCCAGGCCAAATACAGCATCCCCCTCCACCCCACAAACATCGGGCCCCCCCCCTAATATTACTGACCCTCCTTAATCCCCCCCAGACCCCTTGACTCTTTGCACATGTCCCCTCATCATCCCCCTTGGCCCTGATGGCTGACTGCCAAGACCCTCTCTCTCCCCTGCCCCCGATCATCACAGAGACACAAATCCAGCCCCCCACCCTCCACCTTCCATCAACGCACCTATAACTACTGACTTGGCTTCCCTTCCATGGTAAAGAGGCAAACTGCATTAAACTCGCTGGGACGCTGTAACGGGCCCGTAACTGATCCAAACTACCTGCAGCTGATCTGCCCAAACGAGGAAAAGCTCCATAAAAATCCTAAGGATGGACAGACAGGTAGGCAGTGCAGGAAGAAATGGCTTCCAGAAAGACATCTCCCTTGCTTTTCAGATGCTGATCTGGCCAGATTGCTGCAGAAGGTGGAGGCAAGGTGGGACACCCTCTTCCCCCCAGCAGAACGTTGTCCCAGGGGAAGGGATGGAAATGCAGTCTGGGAGGCAGCGTGTGTTAGTGCCAGGGCACTGGCCAGGAGAACTGGGAAGCAGTGCGGGGCAACAAAAGTGAGAGTTTAACCTCATCCAGCATCTTCCTCCTAAATGATGCCCAGCTACTCCCACCCCCAGCATTCTGCGTGCTGTCAGCCGCCAACCCCCAAGCACCTCCCTCCTCCCTCCTCCCAACTTTTGCACTGTGAGGGCCACCCCCTGATACCCTGCAGGAGTCGTGCCATCAGATTTTACATGGCTCCTTCTGTCCCCACGGAAGAAGAATGCCCATAATCGCTGGGAGAGGGCGGAGACAGGGGAGTGTGTGGCTGAGATCTGGGTCCTCACTCCCTTTGAGGAGCAGGCATCGGAGCTTGTGAGAGAGGAGGGGAACCAGACATTAGTGACAGCATGGTCGAGATGCAGCATATAAGTGAGCACGTACCAATCCTCCACTGAGAAATCTGAAGTAAGTTGCATGCAGCTCAGATTCTTTTCCCTTCTTTGCACTTAACCTTGTGTCCTGTGTTGCAGGGAGGGACTCTGACACACCTGGACCATGAGGCATTGCAGCCCCCAGTGCTGCTCCCACCCATCCTGCCCCTGACAGTTCGGAAGACTCCTCGGAGGTAGCCGATGAAGGGACCTCTGAGGCCTGCAACAGTTTTGCATCAGCTTCCACCTCATAACTCACCATCCCAGAGACTCTCACATCAGTAGGTCAAGTGAGTGGCGAGGCATCTGGGTCACTTTCTGGTGCTCAGGACACATCATACATCAGGTGAAAGAGAGAATGTCCGAGGCCTCTGGCAAATGGGGGCCTGCTGGCGATGAGGACTCAGTTGACCCCAGGCTACATGCTGGGCCTCTATGATCACTTCGCCCTCAGCTGCTGGAGATGCAGCAACAGAGCCAGGGAGTGCAAGAGGGGCTGACAGCCACACTGGACCAACTGAGAGGCTGTTGGGAGGAGGCCCAAAGCTTTCAGGTGGACCAGCTGTTGCCAGTCTTGCGTGGTTTCTAGGCCAATGCTGCAAGGGTGGCAGAGGTGGAAAGCCTGGGTCAGGGATTCCTCACCGTGAGTGGCAGGGTCCAAGTGATGGCCAAGTCATAGCAGGCCACAGCTGAGGGACTCAACAGGCTTTTTGAGATTCTGTGGCCCATGGCTGAGAGGCTCGAGAGCTTGCAGGAGACCCAGAGGGGTAGCACCAAGGTACAGCGGGCTATGGCTGAAGCCTTTCAGAACATGGCCCAGTCACAGAGGGTCATGGCTGAGGGGCTGCAGAGCGTGGCCCAGTCTCAGAGGGCACTTGCTGCTGCCATTGACATGTGGCCTGCGACTCAGGTGGCCATCGCTGAGAGCTCGGTCACCATGGGTAGAACGCAGGTGGCCCTCCAGGACTGGCAGGGGCAGGTGACGTCGAAGCTTCTGGAGCTCACTACAGAAGCACCGCCATCCCATGAAGTGACCCAGGGGCCCACAGGAACCCCAAGGGAGGAGGAAGAGCGCGAGCCCTTGCTGGGGCCTTCCAGCCAGGAAACTGTGGCTGTGACTACACCTTCTGACTTCTCTCTTCCTGACACCAGGCCACCTCAGGGACAGCAAGATGAAGAGAGTGTCATGGATACATCCCTGGCCCTGGAAGCTGACCAGAGTCTTCAAGTTCCAGGCCCTCCAGAAGACGCTAGCCAAGGGATACAGAAGGCAGCTGGCCACCTCCACCTCCGATGTACATCCTGGGGAGACAGCGAGAATTAGTAGTACACCAAATACAGTTAAGAAGTTGTAGTGGCACTAAGATGTCATAGGTAAAGGGCAACATTAGTTAGATAGAATATTTAGACACTTTAAAGTCTCACGTTCCCATGTTTTTATATTATCACCTATTTTAAAGGCACTTTTATTGGCACTAATAAATGTTATTTCACCCCACACCTGTGACTAATTTGTCTCTGAATAGTCTCTAACAGGGATATTCTTACTCTGATGGTCGCCAGAGGGATAATGCACATTGATGTCATTTGGGAAGGCCCCTCAATGCACTGCTACTGTGAAAATCAAGGTGCTCAAATAATTCACTGGCCATAGTGGTGGCATGCATTGGCAGCGATTTTACAGCACCCGCCCACGGGCACTGCATGGAGCTTTAGTACTCCCTTTCCCCACCACCTAGATGTAGGCCCCGGTGCCTGTGGAATTCAGGTAGGAATCAGACTAGTTTGCACCAGGGCATTCACATAATGGTGCTTAGTGAGTCATCATCACCCTCCCACCTGCCAAAGAAACTCACTAACACCGCATACCCAGGCCCACCAATCTGCTGTTACAATGTTGCAGGAGATTATAGGACTGCACAGGGGGGGTGTGGGGATGGAACACACATGCAGTAACACAGGCCCTAGTGACCATAGCACAGGGGGTCAGGGCCTCCCTCGTTGCTCTTGCATGCCTGACCCTTGCTGCCGCTAGCTCTTCAGTACCTGGGTGATGTTGCTAGCCATTGACATCAACCTCCTCCTGCTGGATGGCCTCCTCCCAGCGATACCCTGCTGGTTGGCCTTCATGTCCTCCTCCTCCAAAAGGTCTCCTCTTCGTTGTGCCAGATTGTGAAGGGCACCAAACACCACCACAATGCGGGACAATATCAGGGGGCTTTATTGGAGGGCCCTGCCAGAACAGCCTAGGCACCTGAACCATATTTTGAGGATCTTTATGCACTGTTCCACTATTGAGCAGGTGGCAACATGGGCCTTATTATATCGCATCTCCACCTCAGTCTCAGGCCTCCGCACAAGTGTCATCAGTCCCCACGAGCCATCTGTACACCCTGGGCTCCTCCTCAAAGATGTCCAGGATATCTGAACTCCTCACTATAAAACTGTCATGCATGCTGCTGGGGTGTCATACACAGATGTGCATGTTGTGCAGCTGATGGTCACGTACCAACTGCACATCTATTGAATGGAAGCCCTTTCTTTTCATGAATAGAACATAGGACATAGAAAAACTACAGCACAAACAGGCCCTTCGGCCCACAAGTTGCACCGAACATCTCTACCTATCAGGTAGGATTCTTCACAGGGCAGCAGGCTGAAGAGGGTGTCATGTCTGAGGGTGACGTGTGTGCAGTCTGTAACCCCGTGCACATTGACATCCCTGCGATGGCCATGAATACTGCAGCTGAGCTGCCTGGTCCAGGTCAAATTTAATGTACAGGCCAGCCCGGGCATACAGGGCATCCGTAACCTTCTTCACTTGCGGATGGATGGTTGAGAAATGCCACAAAGGTCTCCATTGGCGGTCTGGAAGGGCCCAGGTGGCATAAAAGTTTAAGGTGGCAGTCACTTTCACAGCCACTGGGAGTGGGTGCTTCCCCCTCTCCAACCCCCTCCGTCAATGCCCCGAGATTCCAGGTCCTGCAACAAATGGCACAAGTGTTGCACTGTCTCCTTTCGGAGCCAGAGCTGTTGGCGGCATGCAATATCCGACAGTTGGTCAAAGAACACTTGCTTGCGGAACTGCCAGGGTCTCCCATCCCTCCATCTTCTGCCCCACCCCCTCTCCTCTGGAAGAATGGTCTCTGGCAGCTGTTTCCCTCTACTCCTGTGAGTGGTAAGGCCTGTGCCTCCTCTGCCCGCAATTCATCCTCCTGCTCCTCCTCCTCAGCTCCAGCAGCAATCAAAAGAACATCAAGATTAATGGTTTGTACTGCAAAAACAATCTAGTCAATCTAAAAGGCTGGGGGAATTTGGAGAAGGGGGAGACAGATGGAGTGTTTAAAGAACTCTGCTCAATTCCAGCCCAGCAACACACACACTTCCCAAGCTGCCCCCCACAGACCCTCAAACTAACAACACAATTCCCCCCCCGCCATTCCTCCCCCACTCACAAACACAGAACCCAGACAGATAGTGCTGCTTGACAAGTCCTGAGGCTGCAGCACTGCCACTTCGGAGAGTTTCCAGCCCAACTCCCACCAACAACAGTGCTTGCTGCTGCCACCACTAGGACCCAGAGTCAGCACTAAGACCTGAGGTCAGTGCACTGACCTGGGTCCATTCTGAGAGGTCAAAATCGGAATCGGTGAACAACAGCAGCCCCCCCCCACACCCCATACACTTTCAGGCCTTCCCCGATCCAAAAGGCATCATGGCCACCATGAAACCATCTCCCCCACCCCAGAGCAGCACCGAGCAGTTTGAAAGCAGAGACTTACTCCTTGCTCACCCTTACTGTTCAATGCAATTTTTATATATGAGGTGTTTTCCTGATGATCTGGCTACAGCGAACGAGGTCATTATGAGGTGAGCTGGGATGATTGGGAGTGAAACTCATTAATTACATTGTGAGGAATGCAAAAAAAAGCAAACTGATGTTTCGCCCATTTTGGGTGGAGTCCCGATCATGCCGATTTTGTTTTCTTGGTAAAATGGGAATGGGCATGAAAACAGGCATCATGCCCGATTTTACAACTCTTTTCTGCCACAAAATGGGCATGATGAGGTCATAAAATTATTAGAAAAACCTCCCTGATAAAGATTGGCCTCTTGCTGGGGTTGGTTTTCCTCAATTCATTCCTAATTGGTAAAACCTCGAGAAGTATTGCAAGGATATTAGCCACATTGGGTGAACCTTTAGCCTGGCAACCCCCTGCCCCCTGCCTTTAAGAATTGTATTTGATTCTCTGCAGGATGTTTCTGCAGTCCTTGGCAATTTGTCAGCACCATGTTGTCTATAGCTGGTGTCCTATATTGCTACTGAGGCAGTATAATTGATATCATGTTGATATTAATCTGGGCTAACGCAGTTTTCTGTGATGGTCATGGTCCTTTGGGGATTGCTGAGTGGAGCTTGATTTATGATGATTGATTGATCAGCTGTTATGACTGTGGATAGTTTTTTTTACAGAGCAGTCTGAGTTTTTAGTTTCTAATTGCTGATAGAAGCTGGTGGAAGAAGGCAATGTCTCACTCTCTCTCTCTCTTTCTCTCCAGAGGCTCTCTGAAAGTTCCAAGACCAGGAAACCTCAGAGATCTGATCCAATATTAAAGGACCAATTCATAGCAAGTGTTAAAAAGCTGCAAACCCAGCATCACGACAGCATATTGGCTTCTGTGCCAAGTCTGAAGAAGGGTGCATATTTTTGGGATGGTGCTTAACTTGGATAGCTAGCTGTAGGGAGTATATACTGTGTTATGTTTAAGTCTTGTAATTAGTAAAAGTTATGCTAAATCTTTTTATTGTATTTTAACTGTGTTCTTAAATAAATTTTGTTTGATAAAAGCTTCCTAGTAGGTCATTTGAATCCTACCTGGAGCGAAACACCTTATGCACACCCGTGCCAAAATCAAATGTAAAACTTAGAACCTAGGCTAACTTCATAAAAAACCTTGGAGTTTTTGGCCTGGATCTTAATATACCTCACTGCCCCCCCCCCCCCTCCCCCATGCCCCTCACCTCCCCCCGCAAGCCCCACCTCCCCCACCCACCAATTAACTTTTGAAAATGAATGCAGTAAAATGGGTCTACACTCACAGAACTACAAAAAATGGTCAAACTCAAAGGTAGTTGTTGTCCACAGCCTACCCTCAGCCACTGCTAAGGTCTCAGCCTCGCAAGTCTCATTCCACTGCTGTGCTTCTGCTACACCATGATTCTCCCAAAAAAATCTAAGTGTCGAATTCCGGTAAAAACTGGAGTAAATCCTTCTGGTTTTTCAGTGGGAGTTTCAAAATGAATCTCCCACACTCTGTGCACTGCAGAGTGCCTCAGTGTGAATTATGTGAAAACTCAGTGGGGCGGGGTCTATACCTGCTGGAGAGGCTGGCGGCATAGCGCTGAGGGGCCACTGAGCATGCAGCAACCTGTCAGCCCTGAGATCGGGGTATGCCCTGCACTGCCAGCCTCTTGATCACTGGCCAGCTCGATTGCCAGCCAGCCCCGTGACACCCACATTGCCATCCATGCAACCCTACAGCTCGATCACTGACCTCCCCCCCCCCGCAAGATGTGTCTGGGCCAGCTTCACCCCCTCCGCCCCCAGCCCACATTAATCTTCACCACCTCCCGCTCTGCAACCCCAATCCCCCGATCCTCCCCAATCACCTCAGCAGGCTGACACCCCCCACCCCGCCCCAATACCCAGCCCCGATTACTGGTCTCCCTCCCTCTGTCCCTCAGCCTGAATGCAGAGTGGCAGTGGGGCTCCCACCCCAGCGACCGCCACCCTCCCCTCCACGAGGCCCTTCCCCCGATTAGGCTCTGCCCCATTGGTCTCCACCCCCTTTTGCACTGCCAATTGCTCAGTGGGCAGTGGATTGCCCCTTCCCCTTCATCCAGCGGGATTGGGCAGACAGTTCCCCGCAAGTGGGGAGTTACTGTAAACCCTGCTGGAGTGAATCACTCCTGGTGGGGGGAGATGCTAGAGGACATGGAGGTTTCAGTTCTGGGCCTGCTAATGGGATTTAAAATATTTGGTAATAAGGATTACCATAATCTATTCAGCCCTGCACCAGAAATCTGTCTGCTGCCGGAGACTTGTGGAGGCCATGGTGCCCAGCAGGCAGCCCACAAAATGGCCTCCGCGCGAGTCTCCTGGCAGCGCAGAAGGATGGGAGAATCACCCCCATGTTCTCTCAATGCCACACAGATTCACAAATCCCACTCCTGCGCCCTTCACAAGACTTCAACACGCACTTCACAACATCATTCCCCAAAGAAGCTTGACTCTCTGAATTGTTAAATTGGAAGCATCCCACCTCTGCATATTCATCGAGTCGCTCATCTTATAATAAAATCTTATCAATATCATTGTAAAGTTTCAGAATTCAGACTTCAATGTTTGTGCTGCAGTCTTAGTGCTGGAGTGCCATGGTTGATTCCCCTCCAATCTTGCTGCTCTGGCCATTTGACTAGTTTTCCTAGTGCCTGTGCCAGCCCAATCAGTCATACCTCAATAGTTTGATAATATCTTTTCCTGTCACTGAACATCACCACTGATTGATTTGCAATGAGGTCACGATATGACTTTGCTCTCAAATGCTTCATCTCCTCAGTGACACAAACATCAAGTTCAGACTTCTCTGGTGCAACAGCCCCAAGGCAATCTTGGCTTGATCTCTCATCTAATGCAGGAACAATGTTTACAAAGACACCAGCAATTAGATTTGTGTGTGTACATGCATATATATGCGTGTGTGTATGTGTGTGTGTGTGCGTGTATGTGTGTGTATGTGTGTGTATGTGTGTGTGAGTAAATAGATAGTTATCAGTGGAGTACGGCAGAATGCACAGTTTAATTTCACAAGTGGGAAGGCATGTTCATTTATAGGCCAGTTAAGGTTTGGCTTCAGCACAGCCAAGTTATATCAATCTTGCATGTTTAGACAGTAAGAATCATTAGCAGAATTCCTAATGAACTAACTGGATTCCTTCAGTTTCCCTAATGGTTGTTTTTAGTAATTGCAGCACAAGAACAGATTTATCCCATTCGCAGTTCATACAACATTTTAACTGTTTGTCCTATCCAGGCTCTAAAGGGACATTATCTTTGAGATAATGAAAGAGTTAACAGGTAGTCATACAGATCTGAATGTGACACCCATTAATGCTGTTTTATGGGTCATTGATGGATTGTGGGTGTTGCTAGCATTTATTGCCATGAGAAGGTACTGATGGGCCACCTTCTTCAGCCTCTACAGTATGTGTGGTGAAAGAGCTCTTGGTCTTTTTTCAGCAGCTTGGTATAAACAGAATGTTTCAATCATAAACCAGTTGGTATTTCTGTGACACTTTTACTGATGGAGGTTTTATTAAAAAAAGTTTAAGTTCATGAACTGTCATTGTGAGATCATTAATCTGGGCCTCAGTATTGCTAGTTTTATAAGTTAACCATTGTTCTATATGAGTGTGAATGTCAGCTAACCCTCAAAGCTTGGAAAACATTCTAGCCAGAATTTTACTGCCCTGCCTGCCATGGGAGTTAGAGTGGGCGAGGGGTGGAACATGGAAAGGTGCATTGACCTCGGGTGGGATTTTCCCATTTCAGGACGAGTAAGGCTGTAAAATCTTGTCCATTGTTTTTATATTCCCTTTGAAATGCTTCACTGATTGACAACAATATGAATATTGTAATGTGCCGTACAGTAGTAGCTGCATGACATCACCAGAAGGGAAGTGTGTTCTGTGATCCAGTCTCGGGGAGCGGGAATTTTCCCACAATTTGTCAGCATCAGGCTCTGACTGAAAACTAGATACATACTCTCTCTGGATGTATTGCCAAATTTTCAGACCAGATCTTGAGCCGCTCTGACAAAAATAAATTGAGGGGGATGGAGTGCGTGGTTTATGCCATCAGTCTGGTGGGACAGTGCCTGGGGTGCCACTTTAAAGGACTCCCCAATGAGAACTGAAGTTAATCTCCCACCAGCCACTCCCCTCCCCCCACCCACACCACTCGCTCATCCTGAAACGGGAACATCCCACCCGAGGTCAATGCACCTTTCCATGTTCCACCCCTCGCCCACTCTAATTCCCACGGCAGGCAGGGCAGTAAAATTCTGGCTAGAATGTTTTCCAAGCTTTGAGGGTTAGCTGACATTCGCACTCGTATAGAACAATGGTTAACTTATAAAACTAGCAATACTGAGGCCCAGATTAATGATCTCACAATGACAGTTCATGAACTTAAACTTTTTTTTAATAAAACCTCTATCAGTAGAAGTGTCACAGAAATATCAGGGGCTTCGGCCCCCACCCTCTCCCCCACCAGTACACAATTATCAGCGTTCTCCAGCCCCACAACAACTGCGACAGTATCGCCAGCATTCCCCCACTCACTGCCAGGATCCTCCTCCCAAACACAGCCAATGTTCCTTCCCTCCAATGGCCTTGGTTCTCTCTCCCTCTTCCCCCATCACGCATAATGGGAACCCCCCACCCCCCCCACCACCAGGCTCCCCAGAAGGCATGTCCCTGACTCCCGACTTTCTGCGCCCAAACCAGGGATAAAAGTCTGGGGCCTTTGCCTAGGGTAAAATACCAGAGAATGTTTGGCAGTAGTTTTATATATTCAGTTGCTATGGTTACATTGGGTTCTCGCTAGCAATTTGGGCCTATGTAGGACAGCTTGTTTCTAAACCTATCGACCCTTCAGCAAAATAATTGTGACTGAGCTTTAAGTACGTTAAATTCTGTATTCTCCATGGATATAGCAGTCTCAATAACCCTGGATTAACAAACACATCATTTCTGTAAAATGATTCAGTGGAGAGGGGAGTGAATTCTGGTGCAGCATTTACAAAATTATTGATTCTTTTTGTTTAAATAATGTGTGTTGTCTTATTGTGTTCTGCAAATAAAGACAGTTTGACTATTGTAATCCAAATTTTACCGTAGTGATATTCATTCCTGTACCAATGTGATGTTTGGAACCCTATCAGTGCTTGTTGATTGCCTGCTGAGAGAGTGAGATGGGGTGGTTTAGTTAGTTCACAATAGCTATATTAAATAGCATGTTGTTGTCCCTTTACCCCTACTTTATCACAATTAAATGTTGCTGCTGCCACAGTATTAATACTTGATAAGTCTCCATTCATTTGACCCCCTCCTCTTGTTTATGCTCCTACTCTTTCATTCCAACAGGAGGTGGGAATGGAGTGGGACACGGGGGAAAGTGGGCCACATTTTAGCCTGACTCAGGAGCCATTGCTCTGGCCCATGCTCAGACATAAAAAAATTAAAGGACTTTCACCTTCAAAGTGACCAGGGCAAATGTAAAGCTGGAACCTGGGAAAGGATTAGAAAAGGTCAGTTTATTATGAATTCCAGTGCTGCTCAATGTTTTTTTTAATCCAAATTTACACGTTTGTTTCTGTCAAATGAAACTCTTTCAGCACTGCCACCCCTGTGGCCATCAGGTTAGAACTGATCAGCCTTGGTGACTCATAGAAGCCATTTGCCCATCCTCAAGAAAACCTCAACATTTCAGAGGACTGGATCTTAATTAACTTCTTCATGACATCAACATGCCCAATTAACAAGGTGGGTGTAGTGACTATCCCTTTAAGGGCAACACAGCAGTGTAAGGCTCACATAGTCTGTGTAACCAGTAGGACTCAGAATAGGGAATCATCCCAGAGGGCGCAGTCCTCTAATACAAATAGACATTTTAAGAATGGCAATTCTTACTAATGTGTTAATTGTGTTCACTAATGTAGACTTTGAAAGTGCATCTGCACATCAAATGATGAGGATGAATTATTCTGACACTGCCTTTGGCCCAACATCTGTGAGTATCCTGAAGACTGAAAATAAATACTCACCAGTATGTCTTATTTTGTATGAATAGACCCATTTAAGATATTGTCAGACTCTGAGTAATGTAGATTCAGAAAAGATGGAGAGTTACAAGATGGGTGGGCAATGGAGAGAACACTGCAAGACCTCTGTGTCAGAACACACAAGAAGGTGAATGAAATACAATAAAGTAGCTGCACTTACATGACTAGGAGGCAGTCCGGGAGGCACAGTGCATTGGAAAGACTGATGACAGACAAAGAATAAATATAAATTGGTCAGTAGGGTCAAAAGTTTTGAAAGAAATGGATAAAGGAAAGAGAAAATAACCCTGTGAAGCAAGAGCTGCGGCTTTAAGTTTAAAAACATAGAAGTTAAGTAAAAAAGAAGAGTTGCTGCGAAGTCTTTTTCAAAAGGGCACACAGAAAACAGTGCTTTAAGTTAAAAAAAAGTCCCCCAAGTGAACTGCAATGTGGTCTCCCAAAGCAAGTTTAAAAAGATAACATGTTTAACAAACGGCTATGGACAGGAAAATTAGAGGAGATTGCAAGTCTCAAAAAATAGGTCCAGAAGTAATGAAGACCTCAAGAAGGGGGCAATGGGAGACCTCACAGGAGGCAATGATGACTTCAAAGAAGATATAACAAAGACCTCAGAAAGGATGCAACGTAAGACCACAAAAAAGGGCATATCAAAGGCGTCAGAGAAGGATAACAAAAGACCCCACAAGAAGGGCAACAAGAGAATTGCAGAATGGAAACAAATCAACACTTCATCAAAGACACACCAACAGTGAAGCCAAGAGATTTTAGCTGAAGTTAAGACAAGTACAAATGAAGGTTCCATTTGTGAAATGTATGTTCAATAAGAACATGATGACATGATGTATTCCCCTCAGAAGAAACACAGAAAGTGAAGACTCCAAAAGAAATTAGAAACTATTAAACAGAAAGAGAAATCAGCAAAAGGAATTAAAACTCCAGAGAAGGCATTAAAACAACAGGGTGAAATGACTGACAATAAACTTGTAGAATAAAGAAGTTGTCAAAAAGTTACAAAATGAAGTTAAGAAGAAAAAGAAATTACTAAAACAATGTAGAATATGTTGAATTCCATGAAAGATGCACTAGAAAATAAGAGCAAGTCAAGTGAAGAATTGAATCGGGACGATAAGAGCTTGAAGAAAGGGGGCTTGACAATGAGAAATTAACTGAAGAGGTAAAAACATTGAAATTGACAGCAGAATCAGCAATTCAGACAGAGAAAGAAACTGAGATTACATGCCAGAACAAGATTGTTGTATATGTCACACTAATAGAAAAGAATAAGAATCAACATGATAAAATGGTTGAAAGAGATGCTGAATTCAAATGCTGGAAAGAGAAGAAACTTCAGCACACAACATAAGTACCAGAAACAGAACTGCAACCATCTCTTCAGATGGGGCAGGTTGAGATTGTGAAAGAACTGTCAAGGCATAAGACTGTGTTATATTGTGATGGTATGTGCCTGCATGCATTATAGTGTAAGGTACTCAGCAGAGTAAGGGTTAATGCACAACTGGACTGTGGCACTGCCCACAGAATGATGAATGTGGTCATATAGTCAGAGAACAGTTTTGGACAGATCTTGGTAAGCAGCAAGCCCGCGTGGAACATCTCCATGCAAGACCGTACATACACGGAACTGTACATAGACTACAAATAAAAGTGTTCATGTTGAAACACACAAGCCTCAAGGCTTCATCAATGAACCATCATCGCTACAACATAAGAAAATCATATGAAGTACATAACGTGAAACTTCAGTAGTGAATCAAGTTGAATTCCTGAATTATAGGGTGGGATTTTCTGGCTGCGCTCACCCAAAACCGGAAAATCCCGCTTGATGTCAGCGGTCCATTTTATAGTTCCCACCACCACCCCAGCCGCTATGATTCTCATGGCAGGTGAGATGGGAATATTCCCCCTATAGTCTCTGAGGCTGGACCCCTGTCATACCAAGTAGACATAGAGGGATGGGTCGTTGTAAACACGTGGATCACTGGATGACTAGAGAATTGCTACAGCAGTCAGTGTCACCATCAAGAGGTGTCTTGGAACCCGTAAGTACAGAGGTACATGATAGACCTGTTGTAGACATAACTCTGTGGAAGCAAAAAGTAATGAAGTGCCTGTGCCAGAAGAATTACCCTCTATTTTCATTCCTATTAATGTTGATTCTGTGGAAGTATCTCAGACTTAAATAATTACACTGCTCTACAGGAAACAGAAAACCCCCTCAAAGGTTCAATTTATAATTGTCTTACTCATGTATATAATGTTTAGCTGGCATTTAAATTGGAGTGAGTTAATAATTGAAGATTGTATAAAATTGTTAAAGGGGAAGGGGTGTGGTGATTGTCCCTTTAAGGGCAACACAGCAGAGTAAGGGTCACATGGTTGTGTAATCAATGGGGAATAGGGAATAGGGAATCACCCCATGGGGTGGAAACCTCTGAGGCAAAGAGACATTTTGGGATCAAGCTGCAGCCATACAGTTGCTGTACAATTCTTATTAATTCCCTCTTTGTAGTCTGTAAAGGTGCATCCTTACAGTGGGCATCTTTCCCACCCACCTCAGTTCTCCCCTACCCTGTCCTCGCAAATGCCAGCAGAATCAAGAGCAAAAACAGCAGACAGGCACATAGTCTGCCAAAACCATTTGTTTGCTGTCTCACCTTCGTTCCATCCCGATCAAAGAGGGGGAAAAATCCTTTCTTAATGTAGTGGTCTCTGGTGCCATCTGCTGGTCAGTGAGCAAAGTGTCTTTCAATGCACAATTGTAAATGAATAGGAAGTCTGAACATTGACCATAGACCTATAAAATCCCTATGATGCTGAAGGAGGCCATTGAGTCTGCACCAACTCTCCAAAACAGCATCTTAGCCAGGCCCACCTAACCTGCATATTTTTGGACATTGTTGAATCTGATTTTCAAACTGAAATTGATTTCCCTGTGCATGAGTCGCAAAAACCCAGCCTGCAGGTGCAGCAGGTGGTCAGGAAGGCTAATGGGATGCTGGCCTTCATCACGAGGGGGATTGAATATAAAAGTAGGGAGGTCTTGCTGCAGCTGTATAGGGCATTGGTGAGGCCGCAGCTGGAGTACTGTGTGCAGTTTTGGTCGCCGTACTTACGCAAGGATATTTTGGCCTTGGAGGGAGTGCAGAGGAGGTTTACTAGGCTGATACCGGAGTTGAGAGGGTTGAGCTATGAGGAGAGGCTGAATAAACTGGGCTTGTACTCGTTAGAGTTTAGAAGAATGAGGGGAGATCTCATCGAGACATATAAGATGATGAATGGGATGGATAGGATAGAGGTGGAGAGACTCTTCCCGCTCAGAAAAGACAGTAGGACTAGGGGGCACAGCCTCAAGATAAAGGGGGGGCTGTTTAGAACGGAGTTGAGGAGGAACTTCTTCACTCAAAGGGTGGTGAATCTCTGGAATTCTCTGCCCATTGAGGTGGTGGAGGCTGCCTCGCTAAATATTTTTAAGACGCGGGTTGATGGGTTTTTAATAAGCGACGGGATTAAGGGTTATGGGGAAAGGGCGGGAATGTGGAACTGAGCCACGACAGATCAGCCATGATCTTATTGAATGGCGGGGCAGGCTTGAAGGGCTAGATGGTCTACTCCTGCTCCTATTTCTTATGTTCTTATGAGAACAACTCATGCAAAAGAGCACATCTGTATCTTTTGGTACTTTGGGCTAGAGTTTCTGCCAATGTGTACCAGTAATGGGTGGGATAATGGTAATGTCACTGGGCTAGACATCCAGATGTCCAGGCTAATGCCCTGGGTAACAAGGGTTCAAATCCCACCACTGCTAGTGAAGTTTAAATTTGGTTAGCTAATTAATTGAAAGTTAATCTCAATAATAGCATCATGAAACAACTTATTGTCGTAAAAACTCACCTGGTTCACTAATGTCCTCCAGGGAAGGAAATCTGCCATCCTTATCTGGTCTGGCCTACACTTGACTCTAAACTCACAGCAATGTGGTTGACCATTAACCACCCTCAGCAATGGCCTAGCAAGCCACTCAGATCCAGGGCAATTAGGGATGGGCAAAAATGCTGTCCTTGTCAGTGACACCCACATCCCATGAAAAGAATTTTCATTATCAAAGCAAAATGAACTTGGCCAAACAAGCACCAAAATTTGGGGGAATGAAAGTTCAATGAACTATGCCCAAGGCCACTGACATTCATCTTTTTCATTGAAGTTGGTTAAATGTCCAATTCTCCCGAGTCAGGCCCCACCCTCAAAATAGGTGACACCCATGGAAAAGGAGTGAATTTCTGCTGGTTAGGGAAACATCTTCAAACTACACTCATTCTGTCGCCCTCATCCCTGCCAGGTTACAGTTGGTCAGTTCCTAAAGGCCACTTGTCCAGCCTAGTGAAAATCTCAGCAAGTCAGAAGGTAAGCTCTTAATGAGCTCCCGCATGATATCAACATGCTCAATTAACAGACTGGATAACTTCACTGTCCTATCTGCCTCCCCACTCCATCCACCCCATGATCTGCTACCCAGTGTTAAATTCCAACTCATTATATTAGGCCCACATTAAAAATAAACAAAACCCCATGCTGAAGCAGCAATGAAAGGACTTTTAGCAGGCAGTTTGGCAACAATAAAAAAAACCCTAAGCTGCTTAAGTGCAGAGAACATGATTTAAAAAAACAGTTCTTAAAGGCACTGTAGCGTCACAACTTGTTGCAGCCAAGAGTGAAGGGCTGCCTCCTGGAATGGTGTTTCATGTGCTTGAATTAAACATCTATCAAATCTTGGTTAGATCACACTTAGTGTCAGTTCTGGTCACCACATTTTAAAAAGAACATAGAGGTACTGGAGAAAGTGATAGCCGAAATTTATATGTGTGACATTTATATGTGTGACATACATATCAAGATCAGATTGACAGGCTGTGTCTCTTCTCTCTTGAAGAAGGAAGAAGGCCTAATGGAGGTCTTTGAAATTATTTAAGGTTTGATAAAGTGGATAAAGAGAGAATGGTTCCTCTTGTGGGGAAACACAGAACCAGAGGCCACCAATATAAGATAGTCACCAAATAATCCAGTAGGGATTTTAAAAGAAACTTCTTCACCTAAAGAATGATGAGGAAGTAGAAAAGCAGAATTCCAACAATGTTGAAGATCTGAAATAAAAGCTGGACACGTTGGAAATAAGCAGCATTTATCTGGAGAGAGGGAAACCAAGAGAAAGTTTCAAGTCTATGATTTTTCATCTGAAATGGGAAAAGTTAGATTTTGATCAAGGGATGGATGGGAAAAGGACAAAGGGAAGGTGGAAGGGTAGGAGAAGGAAGAGATTTGACGACTGAATAGTCTTCCAGGCCCAAAAAGAATGAAGATCATGAGGGAAAAGGAACAAAGAAACAAAATATGTGCCTATATTATTTGAGGAATATCCTAGGCCGGATCTCTCAAAGAGGAACTGTTGGCAGATCCAAGTATTTATACTACGTACAGCATGTACAAAGTTGGTTACAGTGAAGGCACATCGCCTCCCAGAGTTGTCCATGTGCTGCACAGAGTGTCGTCACATGACTGACTGACAAAATTGATATATTATCATCTACCTCATAGGTTAGCATGTCCATTCTGTTAACCCTTTGTACTAAACCTCAAACAGGTGTACTGCTGGCTAAGAGCAAAATAAGAAAAGATGGGAGAAGGCACCAGTGGAGCAGAAGCACCAACATGGAATGGTTGGGCCGATTGGCCTGTTTCTTTGCCATATGGCCAATACAATTCCATGTAATTCATTTTGATCAATTTCATACCTGGATAATTTGTGAAACCAAAATCACTGTAAATCAATGACTGTCATTCACTCGTCTCTCCAAAAGAGCTAGAATTTTCTTTTTAAAATCATTAAGTCAGTAATGTTACAATTTGGCCAATGTTAGTGATTTTGGTTTTACACATTGTTGTTATCCAGGTAAGAAGTTGATCAAAATTATGCACCCTCCATCAATTTGGAGGAACAGGAGTCGACCATTCAGCCTCTTAAGCTTCTTCTGCCATTCAATGAGGTGATGGCTGATCTATGACTTAACACCATATGAAATCAGCACATTTTCCTACAATAACTTTGAAGGTCAGTTATAAAGAAGGGTGGCAGTCATTTGGTGGGGGTGGGGCTTGGGTGCATGCAGGAGGTGGCTGTGCATTTCATTTTGTATGATGGTGTAAGACTGGTGATAGAAAAATGACTGTCCATTTTACATCTTGCAAATGGAGGAGAAGGAGTTGTTATAGGATGTGCTGCAGATGCACTTTCACCCATTTGACAATTTAATTCAAACTTGTAAATGGCTCCAAAGCTGTCCACAACGTGTGCCACCTGGAGATGGGAGATATCATTGAGCTATAACAAAGAAATCACTGCGTTACTGGGGAAGATGGGATGATGAAATGTCCAGGAATTCTCCAAATAAAATTGGGAACCTTACCCTTGATAAAAAGCCGAACCCAACGACATCAATTCAATATCCTAATAAAACATTTTTGAAGAGGATCAAAAACCGGAGGCAGATGGAAATTCACATGTGTCTCATGTTACAAGCACTGGATGTTATAAAACAATGATATTTTAAACCTCCTTTAACTTAAAGTACAATGGAGTAGTTTAGAGTGGGGGGATCTGACCTCCTATGAAATCTGCCTGGAGAAATGCCCATGTAACCTTGTTGCTATGGTGATTATTGAAAGTAAGTTGCAAGTTTTAATACCTGGAGACAGGAGGTGGTTATTCCTGCTGCACTCAGACTATCAGAATCAGTCAAACAGAGAGATTTGAGGATGAAGACAGATATTGCTATTCCAAACGGATGAAGTCTTATTTTTGCATTAGTGCTGATGAGGATGGGTTCCTCATTCAAAGAATCAATATTAATGGAGCGTTCAAGACCAAGGGGTCATTGAAGGGTGCCTTACTACTCAAAATCCATTTGTGCTCAGACGATTGAGTGAAGGAACTTATTTAAAAGGATGCTGGAACATTCAGCTTGGTGTGGCAAGGAGAAGATATCCTGTTAAAGTCCAGAGGAGCTTCGGACTGTAAACACAAAACTACAAGTGGGATTTTATGGCATTGCTTATCCCAAAACCATAAAATCCCACTTGAGGTCAACGGACATTTTCATGATCTACCCCTCACCCACTCCGATTCCCAAGGCAGACGGGATGGTAGAATTCCAGCCTATATTTCTGCAGACAGTCTGGTGTAAAGTATAAATGTGATGTGGGATTTTTGGTTGTATTGAGAAATTGATAGGGGAATACTTTTAGTGCATTAGGTGCCTACAAGGTAATATTTAGTCAATGGTGACTGTAGCTTATTTCCCATAATAAAATTCTTAAGACGCGAAATCTTGTTGTGGAATTCTTTATATTGGTCAGTAGGAAATTTATATCTCTATTTAAAATTTATCAATTTCATTGGGATGGTAACAACATTCTCAGCGACATGGTGGCACAGTAGTTAGCAATGCTGCCTCACAGTGCCAGGGACCTGGATTCAATTCTGGCCTTGGGTGATTATCTGTGTGGAATTTGCATGTTCGCCCATGTCTTTGTGGGTTTCCTCTGAGTGCTCCGGTTTCCTTAGTTCACCAACCAAAGATATGTAGATTGGGTGGGTTAGCAGGGTAAATGCACAGGGTTAGGAGGATGGGGTGGCGTACGTGATGGAGAATGTTTCGGAGAATCGGTGCAGACACGATGGGGCAAATGGTCTGATTCTGTACTACCGAGACTCAAAGAACATGATTCAGTCTGCCTGCAAAGCAAACAAACTCTATCTCCCATGATTCAGCGCCGGCCAGGTCCACCTCCCATGATGCAGCGCGGACCGGGATCAATTTCCCATGATGCAGCGCGGGTCGCGTCCACTTCCCATGATGCAGCGCGGGCCGAGTCCCCTTTCCACGATGCAGCCTGGGCAGGGGACCACCTCCCATGATGCAGCGCGGACCAGGTCCACTTCCCATGGTGCAGCGCGGGCTGAGTCCACCTCCCATGATGCAGCGCGGGCTGAGTCCACCTCCCATGATGCAGTGCGGGCCAAACCCACTTCCCATGGTGCCTCACTGGCTCTAAGATGGCGGCGGCCAATTTGCAGCTTTACCTGGAGTCCATCCGCCGGGAGCTGCAGCTTCAGGATCCGAGTGTTCTCGGGGTAGTCGTAGCGCTGGTTGCGGTGCTGGTCACCATCGGTAAGGAAGTTGAAGGGTCGGAGAGCGGCGACAGGGCTGGACCAGGATAGCCAGGTCCAGCCATGTGTCAGCGGGTCCAGGACACGTCTCCAGGAGCCCCCCCTCCCCCACCGCCAGAAAGAAAAACTTCTATTAATCTCTCATCTTTCATTTTTCAGAGTGACCTAAGGAGCCTTAGATCTAGTGCAATATTGTTTGAAACAACTGCCAATTTGTGTACAGAAAAGTTCCATTAATAGTTATGAAATAAATGCCCAGATGGTCTGTTTTAGCTGTTGATTGAAGGATAAATGTTGGCCAGGAGAATTATTTTCTCTTCAAATTGATCTTCCACGTCCACCTGAGGTGGTTGGCTGTGTTCTCATCTGGAAAATGCTGTAGCATTTCTTCTGCCTGCATTGGATGACTCATCTGATGAAGGAGCAGCGCGCCAAAAGCTTGTGATTGCAAATCAGGTTGGACTTCAACCTGATGTTGTGGGACTTCTTCCTGCACTGAAGTGGTTGTTTAGAAATTCAGTGCAGACAGTAGGCCAAATGGTATTAATGATTCCGATTCTGAAGTATCAACATAGATTCAGAAAATGCTGGATAAACTCAAGGTCTGGCAGCATCCATGGAGAGAGATTCAGAGTTAATGTATTTGGTCGGTTCTGTATCTATTTCAGATTCCCAGCATCCACAGTATTTTGCTTTTATGTCAGCATAGATTGTTTACTTGATCGTAATCTTCAAACTTTGGCAAAAGTAATATTCCATGTAAAATACTTAAAGAAAAGCCACTCTTCTTGTGGCCTGGCCAGTGTTTGCTCTTTGAATAATGTAAATACGCAGAATGAAATGTATCCACATATTTGCATTTATGTGAACTAGGATTCATACAATTTGTGAAAGGGTATCATGAGTCTTGCTTTTGCTGAAGTAAATGAATGAGCCTTGGTATTCATACAACTTGAAGTAGGTGATGTGCTGGGACTGAACATTGCCCTTTGACCTTTGCTTTCTAGCCCGGAGTTTGAAGAGGATGCGACAAATGGAAAGAGTGATCCAAAGTTAAGCAGGTGGGGATCAAAAGAGCAGAATTCAAGTCAGGGCTGATAATGTTGGACTGTGACAAAATGTTTCTAATTCTCTGTTGCAGCCTTAACTATTCAGTCTACTAAGATTTGATTTTATTATTGTCACATATATTGTTGTTCGTCCATCGTCATCGATGAGGACCTCAACACCATTAGTCATTTTGAGGCTGGTTGTGGTATGATCGAAGATGACTGATCAGGCCAATTCGGGCACGGAATATATGTTCTGCCATGTGTTGGACAGACTTGTGTAGACACTGTAGTTGTTGCACTGGTGGCTCTGGACTTGCACACTTCGTGCTTAAGTTGTGCTTCAGCAATACACCTTGCTTTGTGAGCTTGACAGCCTTTGTGGATGAGGCAGCACCAGGTAGGGCGGTTTTGGGCCAGCGTTTTCCAGGTAGTTGTGTCAATGTCATGCGACTTCATGGAGGCCTTCAGTGTACCTTTGAAACGTTTCTTCTGCCCTCCATGCGAGTGTCTTCCAGCAGAGCGTTCCCCAAAAAGGAGCTGCTTGGATATGTGCTCGTCTGACATACAGATGTCATGACCTACCCACCAGGTCTGCGCTCTTGTCAGCAGTGTGTGGACTGATGGTAGACGTGCTCTAGAGAGAACTCCAGTGTCTGGTACTTAGTCTCGCCATCGGATGCGTAATACTCTGCAAAGACAAGTCATGTGGAAATGATTGAACTGTCTTGCATGCCTTTGATACACAGTCCATGTTTCACAGGCATACAGGAGGGTAGTGAGTACCACGGCGCTGTAGACCTTCAGCTTTGTTGCTGGGCTGATTCCTCGACGTTCCCATACAGTGGAGCGCAGTCTACCGAAAGCAGAACTTGCCTTTGCTATTCTGCAGTTAACTTCTGTATCAATAGTCACTGCTTGGGAGAGGGTGCTGCCAAGATAAGTGAACTGGTCCACTGCCTGTAGTTTCTGCCATTTGACTGTGATTTTGGGTTCTGTGTATGGTGCATGAGGAGCAGGCTGGTGCATGACTTCGGTCTTTTTAATGTTGATGGTGAGTCCAGAGATGTCTCAAACCATGGAAAATTTGTCCATACTGCCTTGCATCTTTGGCTCTGAGCCAGCACACAGGGCACAGTCATCGGCAAAGAGGAAATCTCTCAGGAACAGTCTCTTTCACTTTGGTAATAGCTTGAAGTCTCCTCAGGTTGAAGAGCTTCTCATCCATTCTGTACTTGAGGCTGATTTCAACAACACTGTCCTGGAAGGCATCATTCAGCATGGCAGTAAACATCACGCTGAACAGTGTGGGTGTGAGCACACAGCCCTGTTTGATGCCATTGGTGACTGGGAATGCCTCAGAAAATTCTCTGCCATCCAGTACTCTGGCCATCATGCCATTATGGAACTGGCGTACCATCTGAATGAATTTGGGGGGGGCGGGGGCAGCCGAACTTTGACATGATCCTCCACAGGCCTTTTGGCTTAGTGTTGAAGGCTTTTGCGAGGTCAACAAAGGTTGTGTAGAGCTTGTGATTCTGCTCCTGACACTTCTCCTGAAGTTGCTGCACAGCAAAAATCATGTCAGTAGTCCCACGACCTTTGAGGAAGCCACACTGTGACTCTGGAAGCAGGCCCAGCTTCAGATGAGTGACCAGACCATTTAGCAGGACTCTTGCAAGGGTTTTTCCTGCGACAGAGAGCAGTGAGATTCCTCGGTGGTTGTTGCATACTTGCCGATTGCCCTTCCTCTTAAAGATGCTTCCATCGTACACCTCTACAATTTTCCTGAGGAATGGATCTTTGCTTCCAAAAGGACTGGAACAACTCGGTGAGCTTCTCAATAAGTGCAGGACCAGCAGCTTTATAGATCTCTTGCAAGTATGGCATCTGCCCCTGGGGCTTTGCCACTGGATAGCTGGCTGACAGCTTTTGTGACTTCAGCTACTACCGGTGGGTCATCCATGGCGCTGTTGATATCAATCTGGGGAATTCTGTCTATTGCCTCATTGTTAATATATGACGGTTGGTTGAGGATGTCTTCAAAATGTTGAGCCCATCTCTGCAGGATCTGAGCCTTCTCTGTAATGAGAATTGTACCATCTGTACTCAGGAGGGGTGAACACCTGAGAGATTGAAGTCCTTAGAGAGTGTTGAGGGCTTCATAGAACCGTTTCAAGTTGTTTCTGTCAGTGTATCCCTGTATTTCATCTGCCTTGGTGCTCAGCCAGGCATCCTGCATTTTACGCAGTTTGTTCTGGACTGTCCTGTGAGCACTGGTAAAAGCGTTTTTCTTGGCAGCTGAAGATGGGTCGTTCTGACAGGCCCGATGAAGACGGTGCTTTTCAACAAGTAGAGCCTGTATCTCCTCATCATTGTCATCGAACCAATCATGCTGCTTGCGGGTAGAGGGCCCGAGCATCTTCAGCGCAGATGTATAGATAGCATCCCTGAAGCATTCCCAGTCGTCCTCAGCACTGCCTGCGAGGTGTAGGTCAGCAAGCTTGATTTTTAAGTCTTCAGCCAGTGCTGAAGCTATGCTGGGGTTCTTTAGCTTGGCCGCATTGATTCTTTTCATAACTTTGCTTCCTTGTGGTCGCCTCTTGGGTCTGATGAGGAGCCTCATTTTGGAGACAATGAGCCTGTGATCTGTCTAGCCGTCAGCACCACACATGGCCTTGGTTACTCTGACGTCCTGCCTGTCTTTTCTCATGACAATGACGTAGTCGATAAGATGCCAGTGCTTAGAGCGGGGGTGCATCCAGGAGGTCATCTTGTTACGGGTAGGCAGATGGAAGGTTGTGTTGGTGATGAGGAGGTCGTGTGCTTCTCATGTCGTCTTTTAAGAATAGGCCGTTACTGTTACACTTGCCCACTCCATGCCTCCCAATGACTCCCTGCCAGATTGCAGAGTCACACCCTACTCTTGCATTGAAATTGCCAAGCAAGATCAGCTTGTTGGTACTGCTCACTGCTGATAGTAGGGCGTCTAGTTTTTCGTACAACTTGTCTTTCATCTCGTCTGGATTGTTCATTGTGGGGGGCATAGGCACTGATCAGGGTCGCTTGACTTCTGTTCTGTAGTGGAAGCTGTAATGTTATAAGCCTTGGGTTGACTAGCAAGTTTCCGAACAAGGTGACTCCTGACAGCGAATCCAACTCCAGCATCACGACGCTCATCGCTGCTGTGACCGCTCCAGAAAAAAATGTATCCACCTCCAGTTTCAGTCAACTGACTTACGTTGGCAAGACGCATTTTGCTCAGGGCTGCAATGTTAATGTTGTGTTTTGCAAGTTCACTGGCAACTAAGGCTGTTCTTCTCTCTGGTCTGTCTGCTGTAGGGTTGTCCAAAAGCGTGCCCAAGTTCCAAGTGCCAATGGTGAGCGGTGTCACCTTGTGTTTTATTTTGTTTGTTTGACCGCAAGATGGGATCCCCGCCAGCCACAGTAAACTGGCCAGGGTCTAGTGAAGCAGGCAATGTTTAGGACACCTTTTCTAGCCGCTTCCTCATTCTACGGAGGTGAGCAGTGTGTTTCTGAAGAGGACTGCTCAGTCCCCCAGGTAGACGAGTTCCATTGCTGCTTCGGTCAGCAGAAAGCGACCATTAGACCTGAGCTGCCTGCATGCAGGTCTGTGACTACAGCTCCCAGTGTATCCACACCTGCTTCGTCACTCGCCTATCACCAAAGGACTTCGAGGGTTGAACGGGACACATGATGGTGTCAAAACTAGCACTTGATTTGGATTAAAGTGAGGGAGAGTTGCGCAGCGTCAGCCTCACTCTGTCTTCCCAATTCCCATCTAGATCCAGCGGCAAGACAAGACGGCTGGAGGTGGGACGAAGCGCAGTGGATGACCAGGACGTTTTCTGTGTCTAGTCCTGCTCTTTGCGTTCCACGACGCTTGCACAGATCACCTACTTGACCGTTGGACCTTCCATTGGTCTCGTCCGCTCAATCCGCTGGACTCTGTCTTCACATGCTGGGATAGACACCTCCCTATCTCACCGAGGGTTGAGACCCAACAGTGACGCTCGCCTGGTTTAGCCGGCTTGTTGAGGCTATTGCCCAGGGTGTGGCTGCTGTCACATGCAAACAGCTATGGGGAGCCACAGGTGAGAGCTGAGTGCCAGGTGGGGACAAAGGATGGACAAACCACCCTGAAAGGATGCAACATATTCCCCTACCAATGGTACTACCCCTCCCTGACACCCCATACATGCCCTGTCACACACATTAGTATAAAGTGAAAAGTATTGTTTCTTGCCAGCAATACAAACAGTGTACATAGGGAAGGAAAAGAGAGTGCAGAATGTAGTGTTACTGTCATAGTAGGGTATAGAGAAAGTGTGAGGTAGGTCCATTCAAATATCTGACGACAACAGGGAAGAAGCTGTTTTTAAGTCAGTTGGCATGTGATCTCAGACTTTTGTATGTTTTTCCCGATGGAAGAAGGTGGAAGAGAATATCTCCATGGTGCGTCGAGGCAGCGGGAAATGTAGACAGTGTCAATGGATGGGAGGCTGGTTTGAGTGACGGACTGGGCTTCATCCACGACCCTTTGCAGTTTCTTGTGGTCTTAAACAGAGCAGGAGCCATACCAAGCTGTGCTACAAACAGAAAGAATGTGAAATCCTAAAGGTAGTGGGATAGAAAGCCATTTATCCAAATTTGCTGATGACACAAAGATAGATGACATTGCAAATAACATGGACGGAATCGTAAAATTACATTGAAATATTAACACGTTAAACAACCAGGTACTAATATTAGCAAGTGTTTGGCCATCCATTTTAGATGAACTGAGTACTTTCTAAATGGTAAAAAAACTAGAAGCAGTTGATGTACAAAGACACTTGGCATATAGATCAATAAAATGTCACACAGGTGCAGAAAATAAACAAAAAGGCAACGGACTGCTTGAAGTTATGCTATTGCCACACAAAGGCCTGGTTAGACCACATTTATAACACAGCAATTCTGGGCTCAACAAGTTAAAAAGGATCTATTGGCCTTGGGAGTGCAGCATTAATCTGTTAGAATCTTACATGGACTACAGGAGGTATGAGGAGTAAATACAGAGATAAGGCTGTATTCCCTGAAATTTGGGTTAAAGATTGATTTGGTCGAAGTTCGCTATTAAAAAGGGAACATCAAGCCTGAATATTAATTTGTTTCAGCAAGAGCAAGACCCATGGTAGCCTTTTTCACGTTACTTAATGAGGGTAAATGGAGAGAAACTGTGTTCACTGATTGAGGGATTTAGGATTAATGGGCATAATGGTCTTTGATGGAGTTGACCACATAATCTTTTTCCAACGCCTCTGGACTATTGTTCAGTTGGGTGGGACTGTGCTTGCCTAATTCCATTTTTGTTTTTTAATTCAGTCATAGTCAGAGCATCTCCTGCAGTTACTTTCTACTCTTGCACCTCAGTGTCTCCAAGACATTATCTTTGACCTTCCTATTTCTCACCTATATGTTACCCCTTTGTGACATCATCTGAAAATACAGCATAATTTCCACATAATGAAACTTGACTCTACTTCACTACCGTTTCTGTTGGCCTCTCCATCAACTATAAAAAATAATCAGAATGCTTGTCCAATATCCTGGATGAGCAGAAATTTCCTCCCGTTAGGTATTGAGAAGACCAAAGTCATTGTCTTGTGTCCCTGTCACAAATCTCTTCCACTCTTCCCCCTAGTGTTGGAGACTAAACCAGATTGTTTGCAACCTTAGTGCCATATTTGACCCTGAAATGAAATAAAATTCCAGCCAGGTATCCACGTCATTGCTCAAACTAACAGTTTTGTCCTTTGAAACATTGTCTCCACTGCTACCTCATTCACCTGTTATTGAAGCTCTCATTTCATATGTGTTATCTCTAGATTTGATTGTAGAAATGCTAGACTCCCTCATACTTCCCTTTGTGAACTGGAGGTCATCCTAAGCTGCTGCCCTAGTCCTAACTTGCACCAAGTTATCTATCACCTATGTTTGCTGACCTGCACCGTCTCCTAGTTAAGCAAAGCCTCAATTCTAAAATTCTCATCTCTGGTTTCAAATCCCTCTGACACACACACACACACACACACACACACACTCGCCCCAATTCTGGCCTTCTGAAGATCCCTGATTTGAATTTCTCCTCTAGTTGAATTTCTCCCTTTGGTATGCCCTCTCTAAACTATCCAACCTCTCCCTCTTTTAAGGTGGCCTTTGACCCAATGGTTTTCGACCCTGTGGCTCAGTGATCTATTTTGTTTGATGGTACTCCAGTGAAATGCCTGAGCTAACGTGATGTCAAAATGCAGCTTGTTGTAGTGATACATTTGAGGCAGACTTTTTGGGATTATATTCAGGGAACACTGCTACCAAAGGGAAGGAAAACTCGGAACTCTCCAACAAATAGCAGTTGACTATGGGTCAGTTGTTAATTTTAAATCCATAACTTATTATTAAAGGTATGAAGGGTTATGGGGCAACAAGGTTGTATGGAGTTAGATCACCAATTGGCAATGATCTCATTAAATAGTCGAACAAGCTCAGGGGGGTAACTGCCCTAATCCTGTTCCTATAATTTAGTGGGTTTATTGCTAAACCATGTTTCCTGTTTTGTTTGCCAGTTCTTTTTGTCCTGTTGAGAAGCAGAAAAAGCAGTCGCCGAGCAGTGCTTTTGACTGGTTTGTGTGATTCTGGGAAGACTCTTCTGTGCTGTCGGGTAAGTCTCTTCCAGGCTCTTTAACAACATTATTTCTATCAAATCAGTTCCCTTGACCTTTTTCAGGTTTTTGCTGCACTACATACCATTCCTAATTGAAAGAATCAGTAATCTTCCTAATCCTCATTACCTCTGAGTGGTGACTAAGCTTTTTGTAATGACCTCCTTCAATTTTACTTCCTTCCTGGTGCTTGCCCTGAATTCTCCTGTTGAGAGTTATCAATCAAGTTCCATATACAGTCTTGCAGCATTCCTGTTTTCCCTTTACACCTGTGAATTAATCCTGCAGCAGAACTGAAAGACTTGCTCCTCTAACTGAGAAAATGGTGTTGTTTCGTAGACAGCTATGAAGAATATGTGGTGAAGCATTGTTTTGTATGCCTTGCTTGGACTGCTCTTCACAATGATGTGAAGTTTTGTAGTTGTGAAGATGAGGAATGTCAGTTTCTTGATGAAAGTGATTATTTATTCCATCAACTGAGATTGTAACACAACCAAAGTTGATGTGAAGGTCCCAGTATAGAACCCTGGCTCAAAAGATCTTAACTGTTTTATCAGACATGGAGGAACAGAGTCAAAGGACCACTAATTAGTTTTAACAAGAAAGAAACATTTATTAAACATTAAAAGTGGATTATATGTTACTCCTTTGCTCCTCCTTTAGCTTAACAATTACATACAGATTTGAAGTTTAACATGGATGATGAAGTCTATTTGAAACTACAAAGATCTCATTAGCTCACAAAGTTAGTATTTGCAGATTTCCCCTCAATCCCCCCAGATGGTTGTCATATGAGGGCAACTCCACCCAAGAATCTTCTCTCATTCACTTTGAATACGTTTGTTTAGCAATTCACATTCCAAAAAATCCAGTTCATGTTGACCAAAAGACGTGTATGACTTGAGCATCCACTCCACTTTTAGCTTTAAATCCATGCAAAGATTTTGGATTAACCCTTTCAGGTTTTCACTGTTATACCAATTCTGATATCCAGTCAGTACATTATAATTTATTTATAGACATAGTAAGACATTTCAAACTTTAGGAATATTTTTAGAAAACCTTTTCTCGAGTATCCTCACCAATTGATTTCTTCTCAGCTTCATCATTTGTCTCTGAACAGAATCATGTTCTATTTCCCAGTTTATTCTTTGTTCCCATTTACTTCAGATCTTTTGGAAACTTTCCTCCATTTCTCTAGTTTCTTAACTAGTTGCTCTTTAGATTTTTGGCAATGGCTGTTTCAACCATAACTCTATCATAGGACTTTTTTTATGGCAAAGCTAAAAGACCTTAGTTCTTTAATCTTCTGGCAGAGCGGAGAGGGAGTTGTTTAATGTCTGCCCCCAACTACTAGCTTTTAGCTAAAATTAAACAATGAAATAAGCTTCTGCTCCCCTTACAGTGCCCCTCTAGTTGCTAAGCAACTATCTTTCTTTATGCCATAGCTTTCTAAACACATTATCTCAGCTGGAATTGAAACAAACCTCCACACACACACTTTTGATCAGCATAAAATCTAACTATAGCTCCCGTCCAGGTATAGAAACATTAAATTAAACCTATTAAAACTATACATTATTTTAAATGTTTATCCTCCCCATTCTCCTGTGTGCTTTAACTCTGAGCAACATTGGAGCAGGAGTAGGCCATTCAGCCCTTTGAACCTACTCTGCCATTCAATAAGATCATGGCTGATCTGATTGTGGCCTCAATCTTAATTAGCTATCAGCTATCAACATCTGTCTAATCTGGCCTTGAATAAATTCAATGACCTAGTCTCCTCTGCTTTCTGGGGAAGAGAATTCCACAGATTAACGATCCATCTTAAACAGAAAACCTCTTATTCTTAAACAGAAAACCTCTTATTCTTAAACAGAAAACCTCTTATTCTTAAACAGAAAACCTCTTATTCTTAAACAGAAAACCTCTTATTCTTAAACAGAAAACCTCTTATTCTTAAACTGTCTACCCTGGTTCTATTCTCTCCCACAATTGGCACATTCTCCTGTTATCCGTCCTATCAAATCACTCAGGATCTGAAATGTTTCAGTAGAATCACTTCTCATTCTTCTAAAAATGCAATGGGTTTGGACCAAATCTGTTCAACCTTCATTCATAAAATAAACATAAACCGCTCATCCCAGGCAGGAGTTGAGTGAATCTTCTCTGCGCTGTTTCTAACGCAATTACAACTTCTTTTCAAATTAGGAGACCAAATCTCTCCTCGAGGCTCAATCTCAGACTAATGAATAAAAGCCTGGGAAGAGGTTTGTATAGACTGACTAAATTCATGATGTCCATGTGGACTGGGCTGTATTTACACTTGTGCCCTTAAAATCATTACAGTATATGCGATCTCTGATGAATTTGCTTTTACGTGGAAAGACAGACTTACGTTGACACAGCATCTTTCACGGTTATCAAGCATTTGAAAGTGATTGATAGCTAATGACATATGTTTTGAAGCATAGTCTCTTTGGAAATGTAAGAAAAATGACAAATTTGCACTCAGCAAACTGTCACAGACAGCAGTCTGTTTTTTTGTGATGTTTTGGGGGATAGTTAACCAGCACATTGGCGATAATCTTCATGATCTTCAGAATAGTGCTATAGGATCTTTTAGATCCACTTGAGCGGCAGGTGGCACCTTTGTTTAACATCTCATCTGAAAGACAGCACCCCCGTATGTCTGTCTCTGTCTCTGTGCAGACTCAATTGACTAAATGGTAACTTCCTGCACTGTAGGAATTCTATGGTATTGTCTCTGTCAAAAGCAAACCTGGAGTTTGGCAGAACATTTGAGGCCAGACCAGGAGAAAGGAATGTGCAGCAGGGCATGGCTTCTCCTGATCAACTATTGTAGCATCAGTTGAAAAAGCTGCTTCTGTGGGTCTTCTGTTGAATCTCAGACGTGAAGATATTCCCTGGATAAACCACTCTCTGTATCCCCATGTCTGTCAACTGTGGGGCAAGAGGCCATGGCTTTGCATTTCTCATTTGGGGTATCAGTTGATAAAGAATCTCTGGTTTATACCTTTTGAAAAGAGGGATTGGTTCTTGAAAATGCATGTTTTTTTTCTCTTTTGAATGCATTCTGCGTTTCACAATCTTGGTGGAAGCTTCTGGATTGCTCGCAAAATTTGACTGAAAATAAGAGGTTAGGATGAGGAAAAGTAAAGTTAGATCAGGAAAGGTGTAAAGAAGTGAAATCTGTTGGGGCAGAAAGCAGGTGGTGGCTCCAATCTTTATACTTTCCAGTTAGGCTGGTTAGCTGAAGATTGCTTCTCAAGCTTTCAGTCTGTGTTTTTTTTCCTTCCTACTGAAGAGTTTTTGTTTGCCTGAATAAAGCTTTTGGAATTTATCTCAAAAAAAGTGAAATTTAATCTTGTTCTATTGTTTGGCTGGATTAAGTGCAGTTGACGCATCCTAGGAAACCACGTGAGCTGCATGAACTGGAATTACTGCCAGCAACTAAATGTTCAGTTCTAGTGGCAAGTAACTCACCTCCTAACTCTTCAAATGCTGTCCCCCATCTATGAGGCACAAGTCAGAAGTGTAATGGAATACTCTATTTGCCTGCATGAGTGCAACTCCAACAACACTTTAAATCATCGAGGACAAAGCAGCCTGCTTGATTGGCATCCCAGTCACAAAGATTTGCTTCTTTCACCACCACTGAACAGTGGCAGCCATGTATACGTCTACATGATGCACTGCAGGAACTCACCGAAGGCTTTTTAGGTAGCACCTTCCAAACCAACTACCATCTAGACAAAGACAGCAGACACATGGGAACCACTCCAAGTTACTTACCATCCTGACTTGGAAATATATTGCTGTTCTGTCACTGGGTTACATTCCTGAAACTCCCTCCCAACAGCATTGTGGATGTACCTACACCACAGACTGCAGCAATTCAAGAAGGCAGCTCACCACCGCTATCTCAAGGATAATTAGGGATGCCCTAAGCCCAAGATTTTGGGAGAGGCTGAGAAACTTTTAAGGAAGGCATTAAAATCTATTTCAGTGGGTGTACATAATGCCATTATGGAACATGTAACTTGTTGAATCTATGCCTTGTTTAAAAGCTTATTTTGAAATCTTAGTCATGGGGAGGTGGGGGTGGTGGTTGGAATTGGCAGAATCCTTTCCCCAAACACCATATGATTTGGTTGCAAAAATTTCTACAAGATGTAACTGCCCATGTAAATATTTGCAGTATCAATGTTAAATATTGAGATAAAAATGTTGCCAGATTATATTTCAATGGGGATTTTTGAGTCATTTCTTGAAGTAAGATTTTGTTTTTTACTATTGTACACAAACTTTTCCAGCAGGGCTCCTGTGAGTTGGCCTGTAGTAAGTCGGGTAATAATGAGGGCAGTGTAATATTTCACTGATAAGGTAGAGTTATGTCCCTCTTGAAAGTTATCAAAGTGAGCTCTGAGTGAATGCATCCTGAGATTGATGTCTGTTCAGGCTGAAGGGCAGAACCCTGTGGAAAAGTCAGTTGCAGGGAGCTGTAGACATTTGACTGTTATTTTCTGGGAGTTTTCTTGTACACTTGAAATCACTTCCAAGAGAAGAGCTTGGAATAAACTTGTTTGCCTAGGATTAATCGATTACAACTCTTAATTCAGAATGAGAACATGTAAAATAAAGAACTTAGGGCCCATAACATTGCAACTCCTCTGACAACTCTTCTTTCTCGTTTCAGTTATTGTCCGGGAAGTTTAAGGTGACACACACGTCCATTACCAGTAACTCTGCATTGTACAGGGTTAGAAATGACAAGGTACAGATGTGGTAATGAACCTCTGCCTCTATATTTATTGAAATAACTAATTGATCCGTCTGGTTCTCTAAGATGGCCCTTGGTTCTTAACAGTGGGAGGAGGAAGAGATAAAAATATGATGCCTTTCTTGTGCTTTAATACCTACAGTATTGGGTAATGGACAAGCAAGAATGATCTTGATGTTGCCAAAATGTAAAAACACGTTTGAAGAAAATGAATGTCATGATGATTGATTTCTCTTGTTGGTATTCACGAGTACATGATGGTTTAAGTGTTGTTGCCCACTCAAACAATGTGGAAGGAAAAACCCTTGAAGTTCCATTATATTAATCACTTTCTATGAAATAATAAGCACTTGTTATTGGTTATTCAAAGCATTTTTTTACTTTCCCTTGTATAATTTTGGTTCGAGTGCAAAGAGAGATCACTCTCCCTCAATGTGTTTCTATTTCTTTTGAAGATGTTGTGAAATATTTGCATTTATATAGCACCTCATCTTATATGTCAGAAACACCCCAGCACCTTGAAGGTCGCAAATTCCTTAGAAATGCATCCTGAGATTGATGTCTGTTCAGGTCTGTTCTTAGGCACGCAAAAACGGCAATCGTTTTGCATATCAGCAGGTCTCACGAACAGCAAGTGAGAAAATGCCAGTTAGTCTGTTCTTGATGTTATAGGGTAGGGATTCACTAGAGAGCAAACTGAAAGGGCCTCAGATGAACATCTTATCCAAAGGTGTGCACCTCTGAGTCCTTTGGTTATTGTTGATTTGGTTTTGGTCAGTTGGCGGTGCTTTCACCTCTCAACCAATAAAGATTAAATCTCACACCAAGGCAAAAAAGCTTAGAGTGGGCTGACAGTTAAAGGAGAATTTTCATATGCATATTATATGATGGCTAAACTATTTCTGTTGAATATGTAGTTAAATGAGAAGTGGGTTTAAATAATAGGCTACCATCATAATGCACTGGTTTACGTTGCTGATTCTAAGTCTTTAGTGCACAAGTTCAAGGCTTCCTTGCATTCCAACTCTCTGAATATTTTGTGCTTAAGATATTATATTCCTTTCCTTGTTCAAATTCTTGGAATGGTACCAGCCTAGCATCAAAAATGGAAAAAAAATCCAGCTGCATCTGAGACGTTGTGGAGTTTGTTACAGGGCTAGCCAAGCAGGCCCTCAGGAACTGAAGATAAGATAAAGCATTGAGGAAACCATTGACTTTGTATCTCTTCTCACAGGGCCCTGCAGTTGCTTTGTATGATCTCCCTGGGCATGAGAGTCTGCGTCTTCAGTATCTGGAGAAACACAAGGGTGATGCCAGGTGACAGGACAGGACTGTGCTTTATATTGTAAAGCTGTGGTAGAAACTTCTCAAAACACTTGTTTATGGTTGGTGTGGAAGTGGGTTAACTTCATGCCGTGGTGATACGACATAGGGATGTTGTCACGAATATCGCCATGGTCATTTAAAGAGTTATTTAAGCAGCAAATTTTACTGCTGAAATTTCAGTCTTTTTGCTCAACGGACTCTGAATCCGCAAAATTCAATTTGTGTTTTTAAAATATCTGATCTCCGTGAACAAGGATAGTGAGTAATGCTCAGATCTGAAGTAGTAATTTGCAATTACAATTAGCAGCAGCTCAGATTTAGTTATATAGTATATTCAATTTGGAAAACTGGCTTAAGGCAGTTCATTAAAATGGATGCTGAGAAGGAAGGCTGTATAAGGAGGTTAAGGCTCAAAGGTGAGCTTTCAGAAGGGTCTTGCAGAAGGAGAAGTATGTGGAGAGGCAGAAAAATTTGGGGTGAGAGGTGCCTAGGTAACCGAGGCACAGGATATCAGTGATTCGGAGGCAAGCAGGGGGAATGCAGATAGAGATCAGAAATAGCAATGTGGTTGACTTTGAAACGACCTCTGAACTGACTGAGCAAACTATTTAATTAAAGGCCAATTAGGGAGGGGCAATTATCCCCAATTTCACTCCTGCCTCTCAGTTTTCTAACCGGGTCAGCAATTTGCCTTCAATCCCATGAACTTCAACTTCAGCTAAACAGTCTCTTGTGGGGGACCTTATCAAATGCCTTCTGGAATTTCATATAAATAATAACCACAGACATTGTATCAGATTACAGCATCTGCAATATTTTGTTGATGCGCTTTACAAATCCATGTTGGCTCTGAACACTTGAAAAATGTCAAGCTTTACCATCCTGCTATCTTTAGTTACATATTCTAGCAATTTTCCAGCAACAGTAACTGGTCTATAATTCCCTGGTTTCCCTCTCTTACTTAAGGTGGTGAAAGAGGCTAACCTTTCAGAGCAATCTATAATGGTGAGGTCATCTAAGGCATACTGAGATGTCAGGCTATAAAATAACCAAATGTATTTGCTTAACCCTCATGTTTAACGTACCATCTCTAACAGATTGAGCACAAGCTTTTCCATCCCCTCTCCAATTTACATCTCAGAAGAAATTTTCAGGATCCTTTGCTCCATCGTCGAAGGATGAGGCTTGTTTCAAAGTTCTCATCAGATTGGCAACCAGGGTCAGTGACCAAGTGTCCACTGCGAGCTGACATGATCTGGGGAGGGGGGGAAGTGGTATGGAAGGTATAGTCCACCTGTTTTTCAAGCAGAGGTTTTAGGACCATGTTAAAAATAAAAGTTGTTTCTTTGAGCTGGTGCATTTACAAATAGTGTGGCTAATCCTATTTTCCCCATTGGAGGCAGTTCCCAGCAATATTACCAATCAGTGAACTATTAAAGTAGTCTGCCTATTTAACACCAGCTTTACCTGCCTCACTCTGACTTTTGTTTGTTTGCCAGGGAGGGGGGTGTTGGTGCATATATTTATACTAATTGTACTTTATTTAATATGTAACAATAACAAGAAATTGGATCCTTTAGGATTAGAAGCAGAATTGTAAAATAAAATGTTGAGGATTCATGACAACATAACACTGGACATAATTCTGTATCTTTCCACAGAGGTATTGTTTTTGTAGTGGACAGTGTGTCATTTCAAAAAGAAGTGAAGGATGTTGCTGAGTTCCTCTACATGTTGCTAACTGATGCTGTGATTGTGAAGAATGCACCTCCACTCCTAATAGCCTGCAACAAGCAAGGTAACGTGAAGGTTGTCCTTTTTTTGACTCTCATGGCTGGGATTGCGGTCGTAGTTCAGTGTTGGAGTTAATCTAATTGTTGTGCGAGAGGCCTGGCATGATGATTGAGTACATTGTAGATTGTTTCCATGTTGATATAATGTACAGATGTGAGAATTTGAGTTTGGGAAGGATCTTAGTTCTGTGTTTTGCTGTGGGGTTAGAGAGATACTTCAGTTCTGCATATTGAAGGTGCTCTGTCTCTGCTGTATATTGAGGTAAATCAGAAAGATATTTGCTAGCTGCCATTCGTGAACTTTGACACACCTGAAGCTATCAATTTTGAGGACGGCGTTGTAAATCCAGATCATGGAACCCCTGCAGTGCAGAAGGGGGCCATTCGGCCCATCAAATCTGCACCAACAACAATCCCACCCAGGCCCTATCCCTGTAACCCCGCATATTTACTCTGCCAATCCCCCTGACGCTAAGGGACAATTTAGCATGGCCATTCAACCTATCTGCACATCTTTGGTGTGGGAGGAAACCCACGGGGAGAATGTGCAAACTCCACACAGCCAGTCCCCCAAGGCTAGAATCAAACTCAGATTCCTGGCACTGTGAGGTATGTAAAACTTAAGTCTAGTGTCTATCTGTTTCAATAGTTTAAAGAATATTTATCTTGAAATCGCACAAAAACTAGAAAGGTGAAGTTATTAGCTTTGGCTGATAGTTATAAATGTGAACATCAAAGTTGCTGTGTGGTCTATCTGTAGAGGTTTCTGAAGCAATATTTGGATTTTGGCTCTCACACAAATGAAATAGTTTGTGTGCACAACAATTTGGGTGGGATTGTAATTTTGTTTTGTTGAATTTCAGATGTGACCATGGCCAAATCTGCAAAATTAATTCAACAGCAGTTGGAAAAGGAACTGTAAGTGTCTGGTTCTTGCAAGGTGCAGCTGTTGGAGTGCACACTAACCAAGGAGGGCTTTATAATTCAGAATTATATCTTTATTTTCTGTTGCCAGTTTGGGAGGGAAACATTGAGTGAGGCCTCCTATCTGTGAGCAGTGAACTTGGGATCTCTGGCTGGATTTCATAAGAAACTCCTTAGAAGACAGTGTGGTGTTTGCAGCATCTTAAAATTGAATATTTTTAACAGCTTAAAGTAAAAGCACTCAGAGCCACAGCTATACCCAAATAGTTTTGTGGAATAAATTTTAAACAGTGAGGTGCTCCATTTCTGTCTGCAGCTTCTAGAAGTTATATGTGACTTTAGCTTTTTTGTGAAGCAGCAGTTCCTTCCATTGCAAAAGTGTAAGCTTCATCCAAATTACTATTTGAGACAACTTAAAATTAGGAGTAGTAAAGAGCCTGGGCTCACTGCACATTAAATTGATTGCGCGGGTTTTCTCCAGGTGCTCCGGTTTCCTCCCACATCCCAAAAACGTGCTCTTAGGCTGATTGGTGTAACAAATTATCCCAAAATTAGTCTTCCCTCAATCTTCCCCGATAAGTGTAGACAAAGGTCATGGGTAGAGGAGGGCACTCATAATGTTAAAATGGTGGCGTGGGCTCGTTGGGCCGAAGGGCCTGTTTCTCATGCTGTGTTGTTCTTTGTAAAGTGTCTTATTGGTGTCTTTTACAGCTCTGTGAAGGTCAGCTGACCACCAAAGGTGCCATACAGTTGCCACTACAGAGTCTGTCTCAAAGCAGCTCCATAAAGTACCCATCAAGTGGAATATTAAACGGATTTCACCCTGAATGTACAAAATAAGAGCAGAAACTATACAGCCTCCTCCACCATTCAACACAATCATTGGTAATGTTGGGCTTCAGCCTGCCCCCCCTCCCCACAGCCCCATGAATCCCTGAGAGATCAAAAATCTGTCTATCTCAACCTTAAAGGTGTTTTAACGGTGGAGTGTCCACAACCCCCTCGGATTGAGAATTCCAAAGATTTACAGAGAATTCTCCCTTGTCTCGATCCAAAATAATTGGCCCTTTATCCTGAGACATGGCCCCTGTGTTTTAGACGCCCCAATCAATTATCTCTGCCCACTTTATCAAACTCCTTCCAATTCTTGTAAGTTTCAATGAGATCACCTTTCATTTTTCTAAACTCCAAAGAATACAGTCCCAATTTACTGTGGGTGTGCTGGGTTAAGATTATCCTTCTGTTTCTGGAGCAATGTTAAATGTCATTATTGCCATCCTGGATTGTTTAACACAGATACATTGCGGTGTCAGTACAACGTGAAACCACTTTGTACACTCAGTACAACCTGACATATGTCTAAAATGGTGATATAAAGCAAGTCAAATCTCCTTCCAAAGTAGATCTACACTCCATTTTCAAATGAGGAAATGTCATCGTAATATTGGATTAACCTGCAGAGAACAACTGTTATTTGACCAATAGTATTGTGCATATTTATTCATCATCTCAAAACACGAATTTCAGTGAATCCTGGTAAATATTTCTAAAATCTTTCATATAAATAAACTTTCCTGATTTTAAACATCTATGCTGAACACAAGTGCATCTGCAGCTTCTTAGTTTATTATGGTCGGTATGTTGGATCTTATTTAAAAATGTGGTGCTAGTTGAAATCACAAATTAGGGCCAAGATAGTCAGCAAATCTCACCATTGGAAATACCAAACGAGGTTACATTTTCAGGCAATATTAGCAAAATAATGGTGCTTTAAAACTGATAAATTATGCACTCATTTGTAATATGTGTATAAATTGACAATCTGAATTCATTTAATCTTAACTGTAAGATATTTACAGTGGAGAGAGGACAGCAGCTAGAGAAGTAGATTTTCCATGCAGTTGATTTATAAAATGCAACTTTAAAAATGGTGCATGTCAACATATATATGCACCTGTCACTGGCATTAAAGTCTTAGTACTCATTTATTTAAGAACTAAATCCATAGTGTGTCTGAACCTTTCTTGTGATTATAAAATGTCTGACACTGACTGCATTTGCAAGTGCACTGTTAGAAATCTCAGTGAAGAGCAAATGAATTACGAGGTTTGTTTTGTCTCTTTTAGGCCTCTAGTTGTTACTTTGCAGTTTTATCTTCTCTCACCCACAGGAACACCCTGAGGATGATTCGCTCTGGTGCGCCAAAATCTCTGGACGGATCTGGCACTGGGAGTGTGTTGCCTCTGGGGAAGAAGGGAAAGGAGTTTGATTTCTCCCAGGCACCGATGAAAATTGAGTTTGTCGAGTGCAGTGCACGAGGGAGCAAAGGGGACAAAGGCGAAGCAGACCTTGGAACTGTGGAAGCGTGGCTCATCAAAGTGGCATGAACAATGAGAGAGTGTAGAAATGGGAGGCATGTCATGCTGCCAGTAGGAGAGAATTGAATCACCGTACGCAATGGCAACATAAGCGGGACTATGGCCAAAGTTATATTTTTAATGCGGAAGGTTCAGACAAATGCAGAATGTTGGCTGCACAATGTTTACCATGGCTGTCTTAATCTGAGCTAGCTGATATCTCTGACATTTCGATGTTCCACAGCTAGAATGTCGATGTGAGTGACGCTTTTTATGTTGTGTGTTGCTGAATTGGCAATGCCACCACCTTGTCTGTTCATAAGCAAATAAAGTAATGGATCTAAATCAACCTTTACAGTAGTGGTGGTGCTGATACTTTATATGAAATGTGTTGGACTGGACAGAAATATAGTAATAGGTATTGAAAATGCACTTATCTTTTGATCCTGTGCTGTTGTATTATGTCAAAAACAATTTCTTAGATTGGTATTTTGTTTGGTTAATATAAGTTAACCACATTTACTTGTTTCTTATTGCCACATATCATTAATGTGACCTTAGCAGTGCCTGATGCAGAAGGTGTTCTCGGCACAGCTTCAGCCACCACTGCAGGGTTTCCTCAGAGTAACATCCTTGGCCCACCCAACTTCAGTTGCATCATCAGTGGCCTTCGGTTTGGCAGTGAAGTTGTTTACTCAAGGTTCCATTGTTTAGCTTCACTTACAACTCCTCCAATTCTGTAGCTGTCCATGTCATGGCCAGAACCTGAATTGAATAACTTTACAAGTTGACATCGTGCAAAGGGAGATGGTAAACATCTCCAGGAGGGAGAAAAACATCAATATAATGGGAACACCATCTCCAAGCCACAACCAACCTGACTTCGACATGAATTACCATTGCTTTGTCACTGGTCTAAGTCCCCATTTAATGCCAGGTGAGAGCACCATTGCAAGGATTACATTAGTAACTTGCCAGTAGATGATCCTCAATTTGGGGAAGATCAGGATGGGCAGTAAGCCTTGCTAGTATCATTGACAGGGTGGTGGGTGCCTGGAGCTTGCTGCTGGGGGAGGGTAGTGGAAGCAGATACGACAGTGTCTTTTAAGGGGCGTCTTGACAAATACATGAATAGAATGGGAATAAGAGGGATATGGTCCCTGGAAGGATAGGGGGTTTTAGTTCAATCAAGCAGCATGGTTGTTGCAGGCTTGGAGGACTGAAGGGCCTGTTCCTGTGCTGTAATTTTCTTTGTTCTGTTGTTCAACTGAAGAGACAGCACCGATGGTAGAGCAATTAAAATTGGGCTTGTTAAGAAACCAGAATTAGATGAGCAGACATCTTGGAGGGTTTTGGGGCTGAAGGAGATTAGAGAGTCAAGGCTATGGTCTGATTTGATGTCAAGGATGAGAATTTTTAGTCAGTGGGGATAATGAACGAGATTCAGTGAGGATTGGGTGTCACGTGGTTTTGGATAATCTCAGGTTTGCAGAGGGCAGAAGGTGAGGGCACAGCCTGGCCTGTATTGGAAAGTCAAGTTGGGAGGTAATAGAGTTTGCAGCAATAGATGTGCTGAGGCTGAAGTGTAACTGAGGCAGAAAATGGTGGCAAAAAGGATAGACTAGACTGCAGCCATCCTCAAACTTTTTGTTTAAATCTCTGAACCTATTCGGAAATCTGCATGTTAGGGTGTTATGGTTTTAGCTGCTGTTTCCATATTAGCAATCTAGTGAGAATCATGGAAACTTTAATGCACTAAGGAGCTGTTGCCAACCATCTATCTAATCTTAAACTTACTGTACGTGCATTAAAACTGAGATGTGGACAAGTGATATAAACCAGACATAATAAGCAAAAATTAATACCTAACAATGAATTTGCTCGATCGGCTTAGAATTTAAAGAATGTAATATTTTGAGACCTCTAGCCTGAGTGTTTTCTTTGGCAACTCTGTATTCTTGTTCATGTCAATCTCTGCTGCCTTAGAATCCCTACAGTGCAGAAGGAAGGCCTTTGGCCTATCGAGTCTGCACTGACCACCATCTCACCTAAGCCTATCCCCATAACCCCATGCATTTACCTTAGCTAGTCCCCTGACACTCCAACAATTTACCATGGCTAATCCACCTAATCTGCATATTTTTGGACATCTGTCAGAAAATGGTGGAAGTGAGGTCACTGCATATTTTTGAGGGAGAGGTAGATTTTTGTTAGATGAGGGAATCAAAGGCTACCGAGGGTAGATAGGAATGTGGGATTCAACACAGACATATCAGCCATAAAGGATGAGGCAGACTTGAGGGGCTGAACGATCCACTCCTAGTATTTTGTATGTTTGTAAAGTCTGAGCAGCCTAGCTACTAGTGTTCGTCAAAGGTGGTGTAGCTAGTGATATGGGTACAAAGGTGAGGGTTATCAAGTTTGGAAAAATCTTCTCTTTCTTCTTTGCCTGAAGCATTCACCTCCCGCAATTAGTATTTGTTGTTGTTACCGTGACAATCCACTGAAAGAAGAACAAGAGTTTCTTAACTTGGGTTTTTTTTAAGAAAAAGGGACTTCTATATTTTCCAAGGGGCCTGTTCTAAAAGGTGTGCATAATCCTGAGCTAGCTGTGGACTTTGTGATCGGGGCACTATTTCAGTTAAGGTATTGCATCAGTTAAGGTGTTTGCATTGAAACTCTCTGTTCGTTGAAGTGGATGAAATATATTTTTGATGGGAATTCGAGCTCCGAGAAGGTGTGCGCCTTTCCTCCTGGGTTACAGCTTGGGTTCCTAAGCTTTGAACCACAATACTAACTCCCCTTTGTGGTGAAGATGTTCCTCTCTTGACCAATTTGGTGACAGGCTCCTCTCCATAAAGGAGAAACTCTGCTTAGATGATTCTGCTTTTTGACTTGGCCATGGGTTATCCTGTAGAGAGCTCTGACAGCTCTTTGGTTTGTGATTTTATTCACCTGCTAATTCGGAGGTGAAAATGAACTCACTGAAGGAAGGCTTTGGTCCTACTTGCATCTCCAACCAACTGGTGTGGATCCACCACATCCTACATAAAGGCTAACATTGGCCTTTTGGCATGGATCAAGCCCAGGATAGGGTGCAATGTCTTGCCTCATCAACTTGTATCTTATTTGTTTTTCTTGTAGGGTCCAAGAATTGGATTCAATTTGAATTTAAGTTTTTAGAGCAAGCAAGGAGGTGGATTCAATTCTGCTGGCCCACTCTAAAAATTAGCTTCGTAACTTGTAAAGAATGGAGTTTTTTAAAGAAAGGCCAATATTCCATAGACTTTAAGAGTGTAGCTGTACAAAGAGGTTCTGGTGAAATGAGTGGACTGCCTGTTTAAATTTATTTGTGAAAAGCCAGTATTACATTTTGCTGTTTTGTACTTCCGTCCTTATTTCACAGAAAATTGGGAAAGTTGTTAATTTTAAATGTATTTCTAATATATTGAAGTGGAACCCAATTGTCAATCTCTGAACTTTGCATTGCAACATTGGTTCATCCCCATTCCACGCGCCCCCTGACAGCGTTTCCGGATACTGAAATGATTTGGGGCTCCCTCTGGCGGCGGTTCCCGGTACAGCACGCGTTCGCTCTCCTCCTGGCGGTAGAGTGCTTTCGGTTTCCCCCTGGCGGCCAGGTGGCAGTAATGCGGGCTCTCTGTTTCCCCCTCATGGCCGGATGCCGGTATCGCAGGCTCTCGGTTTCTGCCTGGCGGCCTGATGTCCGTACAGCGGGCTCGCCGTCCTCTGGTGGCGGGATGCCGCTACCGCGGGCTCTCCGTTTCCCCCTGGTGGCCGCATGCCGGTACCACGGGTCTCTCGGTTTCCCCCTGGTGGCTGGATGCCGGTACCGCGGGCTCTCCGTTTCCCCCTGGCTGCAGGATGTCGCTATCGCGGGCTCTCCGTTTCCCCCTGGTGGCCGGATGCCGGTACTGCGGGCCCTCCGTTTCCCCCTGGTGGCCGGATGCCGCTACCGTGGGCTCTCCGTTTCCCCCTGGCGGCGACGTTGGAGTGAGGACCCCGGTTGCTGCGGTGATGATGGCGGCTCGGGAAGCGCAGGCCGCCGGCTCCGGCTGTGAGTTGGGGGCCCGGGAGCGTCTCGCCAGCGGCAGCACAGTAGGAGATGAGTCATCAGACAGCGAGGCCGAGCACGAATCCGCGCAGAAACTGATCCGCAAAGTGTCCACCTCGGGTCAGATCCGCAGCAAGGTGAGGCCGGGGTGGGGGCAGCAAGACCGGGAACACGGCGGCTGCAGCTGGGGGGAGGCCGCGGGGGGCAGGCTGAGGATCCAGAGAGGGAGCAGAGCCCGCGACACAACTCGGGAAACAGCGCCCAGATCCCGGGAACAATCTCCCTGGGTCCAGTTCCCGGGAATAACCTGTCCCTGGGTCCAGTTCCCGGGAATACTGTACCCCTTGAATAATAGGAATAATCTGTCCCAGGGTCCAGCCTCTGGGGGTAGTCCGTCCCAGGGTCCAGCCTCTGGGGGTAGTCCGTCCCAGGGTCCAGCCTCTGGGGGTAGTCCGTCCCAGGGTCCAGCCTCTGGGGGTAGTCCGTCCCAGGGTCCAGCCTCTGGGGGTAGTCCGTCCCAGGGTCCAGCCTCTGGGGGTAGTCCGTCCCAGGGTCCAGCCTCTGGGGGTAGTCCGTCCCAGGGTCCAGCCTCTGGGGGTAGTCCGTCCCAGGGTCCAGCCTCTGGGGGTAGTCCGTCCCAGGGTCCAGCCTCTGGGGGTAGTCCGTCCCAGGGTCCAGCCTCTGGGGGTAGTCCGTCCCAGGGTCCAGCCTCTGGGGGTAGTCCGTCCCAGGGTCCAGCCTCTGGGGGTAGTCCGTCCCAGGGTCCAGCCTCTGGGGGTAGTCCGTCCCAGGGTCCAGCCTCTGGGGGTAGTCCGTCCCAGGGTCCAGCCTCTGGGGGTAGTCCGTCCCAGGGTCCAGCCTCTGGGGGTAGTCCGTCCCAGGGTCCAGCCTCTGGGGGTAGTCCGTCCCAGGGTCCAGCCTCTGGGGGTAGTCCGTCCCAGGGTCCAGCCTCTGGGGGTAGTCCGTCCCAGGGTCCAGCCTCTGGGGGTAGTCCGTCCCAGGGTCCAGCCTCTGGGGGTAGTCCGTCCCAGGGTCCAGCCTCTGGGGGTAGTCCGTCCCAGGGTCCAGCCTCTGGGGGTAGTCCGTCCCAGGGTCCAGCCTCTGAGAATAATCTGCTTTTTGGTCCTATCCATGGGAATAATCTGCCCTGGGATCCATGCTCTGGGAATAATCTGTTTCTGAACCCATCCACAGGATGTGCCACAAAATTTGCCCTTAACAGAATCTAGCACAGTTGAGGTTCCTGACAGGTTTTTCTCTTGCGTGACCTTGCAAACCTTCAAATCTCAGGGGAAAGTGTTATAGCAAGTTCACAGGGTTATCACTTTGTAGTGCTGGTTTTATTGCATCGCTAGGTGCTACTGTCAAAGGTTGGCTATCTGTTCAATATTGATCGGTGACTGTTGAAGTAGTGAGGTGGAATCTTCCATAACTATCACACAGAGGCTAAATGGTTGCTGGAATATTGAGGAACATTTATATTGGGCATTGCGGTCTCTTGAATTAAGAACCATTTCCCTGATTATATTCTGAAATTAGCCTCTTGCTTCTTCTGCCTGGAGATTGGGTGGTATTGGATGAGGTTAGGGAAGTGGATTGGGGATTCGCGATGCTCTGACTACATAGTGCTCTTAGGCAGAATTTGACAGGCTTGCTGCACTAGCAGCTCTTTTCCTGACTGTCCATATCTTTCAGAATGATGGCAAGGTTTCCAATCATGGTTCTGTGCTAAAATGGCCTGAATAGTTTTGTGAAAGGGAACTTTGTTTTTTGAGTTTTGTGTCACACAACAGAAGAGCGGAAATAACTTCAAACAGTCTGTTGCTCAAAAAGGTGTCCAGCGGATTGTTAGAATATGCATAATGTAACCAGTCAATCTTTCAAAGAGAAAAGTACTCAGTATGATATATTAAAAATTGCTGTTGATCTGAGATAAAAACAGAAAATGCTGGAAAATCTCAGTAGGCCCCTCGACAACTGTGGAGAGAGAATAGACATTCAATACACATCTCTTTAAGCTGTGCTTAAACCTCTCTCCACTCACATTGTCTGTATCTTTAAGACTTGATTACCTGTAAAGACTTGCATTCTAACCATTATTTTGTACATTGAGTTTGTGCCTTTATATACCCTGTTCGTGAACAGAACTCCCACTTACCTGATAAAGGAGCAGCACTCCAATAGCTAATGGCTTTAGCTACCAAATAAACCTATTGGACTTTAACCTGTGTTGTGAGACTTCTTAATGTGTTTACCCCAGTCCAACGCCAGCATCTCCACATTGAGAGAATGTTTTGAGTCAAGATGAAAGCTCTGACGAAGGGTCATACAGCCTCAAAATATTAGCTCTATTCTCTCTCTTCAGATGCTGCTAGACCCCAAGGATCAGGGTGCTGTGTTCTGATTCCATAATAGGTAATGATTATGGAAAAAGGGACACCCCAGACAGTCTGGGTCACTTCAAGAATTGAATACTGATATTGAGGGAGTGCCGCAGTGTCAGAGGTGCCAATTCTACAGCATTGAATATTCTACTGAACACTTCCAAGTGGGTGCTGCTGTATTCTTTAGTTGGCTCTTGCAGCTCTGAACACTTTTGTTTCCTGATTCTTGAGTGTACCAGCTCTGTACTAGCGAGTTTCACAAGGTGCTGGCCCCTTTGCCTGATGTTCAGATTTCCCTGAATTCAGCTGCTACCCATCCTTATTGTGGCTGCCTGATTTAAACTTTAGGCTTGTGACTGAGGCAAGCCACTATCCTCCCAATTGGTTTCTAATCCTTGAGTTAACCACTCAATCCTCTCGTCGCTTCCCCTGCTTTTAACCATCACTTTCCCCTTGCCTCATTGCTCACTGGACTTCTCAAGTGATATATCTTTTCTTTGTCTTGGAGTCCCAACTGGCAAAGAATGCTTGCAAATGCTTGGCGTGAGCATCTACACGGATATATAATAACAACTCTTCACAGACTTTAACACGTCAGTGTGAGTAGGACATCCAGATTCTCCATGGTGGAAGGGGAAAGGTGTCATGTACCTCATACCAGAGGGGGAAACAGCCAACTCACCAAGAGTAAGTACCATGGGAGCTCAAAGTAAAGGTGCTGAACTATCTAAACCCAGCCCCTGTGTTTAACGACAGTGATTTAGAAAGTTGGAGGCACAAAAAGTAAAGCAAGAAAAAGAAAATAGATGGGATGCCATCAAATTAACACTGAATTGATCATTGCAGGGTTATTGGTAAGGAGCAGAGGATTGGATCTAATGTGGATAGCACTTTCTAGAGTTGGCATATGCACAGTGGGCTGAATGATCTCTTTCTGTGCTGTAAAATTCTACAAAAAGCTGTCGAAAAAGCAGACTTCAACAGAGTGTATCAGGTCAGCAAGTGAGCTCAGCCCTGTACCAGGGGAGTTCTCAAATCATTCATGAAATTTAATAATAAAAATAATAGTTGATAAAAGAAAAAAATGTGTGATGGAGAAAATATTGAAATGCTGTCTTGAATCACTGCCCTGAAGCCTGCTTCCAGCTGTTGCTGACCTTCTGTGTCCTTTCTCCTCATGCTGATGGATCTTCTTGGGAAACAGTGCTGAAGGCGGTATGTGTGTGTTGCCATATACATGTGGATGGAGACATTTTAGTTCTGCACCGAAGCTCCGATGCCTTTGGTTATAACCCAACCTCAAAAAAGAACAAAATGTTCTGCTTCAGGAATGTTTCTTGAAGTTTCCTGACACGTTGGAAGGTTTAAAATAAATTCAATTTTAGAATTGTTTTTCCACCTGTGTCAGCGGTGTTGCTTGTGGAGATTTGTGAGGGAACAAGCTTGCCTCAGAACATCTTAGCAATGCTGCTAGTATAAAGTGTGGAGATCTGGGACTAGCAAATGCTGAGCTATTGGCAGGCGTGAATGCATAGCAGGCAGCTTTTTAATAAGCACATCCCCTATAAATGCTGCATAGAGACATGAGAGGGTGGCAGTCTGCAATGTTGATTATAGATTAGTTACGACTACTAGTTTATATCACATAGCAAGCAATGATCTGTTTTAGTAATTGCTGCAAGAGGTTTGGCAGCAGTTGCCTTAAAAATGCTTTGAATTTTGTTGGAATATCCCATGAGACGTGGAAGTGTTTCTATTTCTTCAGCACATCTCCAGCAGCAATTTGATTTCAAGTTTGGTGAAGTATTCTAGTACAGTTTGAAATAAAAACATTACAAAATCTGTATTTCTTTTGCCCCAGTATTGATGTTGAAAAATTAGTTAGCCTCTGCAAGTGTTAATATTATCTGCAGAGAGCAGAACTAAAATAATTTTTTTATTGAAACCTTGGCTCTCTGCTCCGACTATGTAAAATATAGAGCAGTGTGCGGTTTAATCTAAATGAGCCCTACTTCCTGGTATTTCTCTGAAAATATTTAGTCTCTTGAGGGGACCGACTCAGCTAAAAATAGCCCTGGTCGTCTGTTCTCACTAAGCTCACAGACTGATGCTGACCAGATGGAATTCATCCACCAGAACATGCAAACAGCAAAACATTCAATTTAATGCTTTTTTTCCACAGACTTGTTTAGCAGTTTAAAAATCTAACTTGTGTATCACTTCCTGAAAGTCCCTTAAAGTTTGAGATTGAATGCACCCTTACATCACCCCTCTTATAGAAATGCATATTGTGTTTAACAAAATTGGAGGGCATCAGATGAAACAGTGAAGAGCTGGGGAGTGGGTGGCATGGTCAGAGTCTCTAGGGTGCTTTTGAAGTCAGGGAAGGAGACAGTGACACAAAGCAGCTTTTGGAGAGAGTTCCAGGGAGTAAACGGTGGGTCTGGGGGTGGTCAAAGTCACAAGAAGCAGAGAGCGATTGGGTGGGATATGAGGTTGGAGAAGGTCACTTCCAAGGGTTGGGGGGTGGGGAAGGGAGGTGCAGAGGTGAGGTGATCGTCAGAAACCTGAGTGGTTTTCTGATGACTGCGTCGTTCGGTCACATTGTGGTGTTCTTCCAACTCTTGGCAAACAGCAATGAATCTTTGCTGTCATAAGTTAGAATTTGAGGAAAGGGCATACTTTGTTTGCAAAGTGATCATGCTATATTTGAAAATTTATGTTATCATTCTGCAGGATCTTAGCTGGACTGCACACCAAGTTTATTCTTAGCCACAGTATGCACAAAGAGGGAAAGCCATTGACTAAGCAGCCGCCACAATTCCTGGTTACTGTCTAATGCTGAATAATATTTTGTAACCCCAGTATCCTATCTGATCCTGAGTCGAGTTTCTGACTTTGTATCTCCTCAATGCGGAGAGTGCTTCTCTTTTCCTGACAATACCTGCCTAAGCCCATCTGCTGCAGAAACTTTCACTCATGCTTTTGTCACCTCCAGACTCGACTATTCCAACTTCTTTTCTGGCCAGTCACACATCCTCTGCCTTTCACACGCTTTAAACTCACCCACAACTATGCTGCCCATACTCCACCCCACAACCTTGTGTCAAATACTTTCATAGTTTTGTTTTCCTTATGTTAAATATACTTAACAATGTCAAGTTGATGAGTTGTCTTTATACATGTACATAATGTGCTGACTAGTTCTATCTGTTGCCCTATCTTTATGTTAAAATGAGCTGCAGTCTTAATACGAACATAGGATATGAAAGTATAAATTTGGGATTTCTGTTTCCTATTTTACACTTGACACACTGGCTATGCATTTGCATGTGACATACTATTTCTATTTTCATATATACTTTGTGTTTTCACCTCTTTATATGATCTGCTATTTGCATATTAACATTGGATGAAATGTCCTGTATTTGCTTGATGTCTCATTTGCGTGTGACCAGTTAGCAATGATCTGTCAATTTTATATTTGTATGTAACGTCACAACCATATGACTGTGTACGTTAACATAAGATGGCCTTCTGTATATTAATGTTGGATCTCCCATCCATATACTTAACAAGTGATATGCTATTTGTTAAAGTGACGTGCTATCTCTATCTCTACTCTCTCTGAATTTACAACTTATGTGTTAGTATATTCTTATATAATGCATTTTCTTAGATGTGTGACACAAAAAATGCATATTATCATAGTGTGCTGTCTGCATAGATTCAGGTGATATTCTGCTTGATATTAACAATGTGGGCTGTCATTATTCACAATCTGTCTCAGTGCACCTTTACACATGATGTGCTCTCTCTATGTGATGTTCCATCCCTTTATTTGCACAATGCATGCTATTTGTATATTTACATTTGTTGTATTAGCTCAGTATTTGACACAGTTGTACTGTCAGTATGTTTATACACAGCCTGCTGTCTATATATTTACACAAGATGTACTAACAGTAGATATTTATATATGATGTGCTGCAGCTACAAAGAGTTAGCTATATGGTGGGAGAAATAGCAAATGCACTCATGGTAATTTATCAAAATTCACTGGACTCTGGGACAGCTCCAGCAGATTGGAATACAGCAAATGTGACACCACTGTTTAAAAAAAGGAGGTAGACAAAAGGTGGGTAACTATAGGCCGATTAGCTTAACTTCCGTAGTGGGGAAAATGTTTGAATCTATCATCAAGGAAGAAATAGTGAGACATCGGGATAAAAATTGCCCATTGGAAAGACACACCACGGATTCGTGAAAGTCTGGTCATGTTTAACTAATTTACTGACATTCTTTAAAGACATTATGAGCACCGTGGACAATGGGGAACTGGTGAATGTGATGTGTCTGGATTTCCAGAAGGCATCCGACATGGTGTCGCACAAAAGGCTGCTGCATAAGATAAAAGTGTATGGTGTTAAGGGTAATGTATCAACATGGATAGAGGATTGGTTAACTAACAGAAAGCAAAGAGTGGGGATAAATGGATGTACTTCTGGTTGGCGATCAGTTTCTAGTGATGTGCTTCAAGAATCAGTGTTGGGACTGCAATTATTTACAATTTACATAGATGATTTGGAGTTGGAGTGTTAGTGTGTCAAAGTTTGCAGATGACACTAAGATGGGTGTCAGTACAAAGTATACAGAGAACACTGGAAGTCTGTAAAGGGATGTAGATAGTTTAAGTGAGTGGGTAAGTGTCTGGCAGATGGAGTACAATGTTGGTAAATGTGAGGTCATCCATTTTGGTGGGAATAACAGCAAAATGGACTATTGTATACAGTAAAAAATTGCAACATGCTGCTATGCAGAGCACTCTGGGTGTCCTTGTGCATGAATCACAAAAAGTTGGTTTGCAGGTGCAGCAGGTAATTAAGAAGGTGAATAGAATATTGTCCTTCATTGCTAGAGGGATGGAGTTTTAAAAACAGGGAAGATATGTTGCAACTGTATAAGGTGCTGGTGAAGCCATGCCTGGAATACTGTGTACAGTTTTGGTGTCCTTGAGAAAGGATATACTGGCACTGGGGAGGGTGTAGAGGAGATTCACTAGGTTGATTCTGAGTTGAGAGAGAGTTGGCTTATGAAGAAAGTAGACTGGGATTATATTCATTGTAATTTAGAAGAATGGGGGGGGGAATCTTACAGAAACATAAAATTATGAAAGGAATAGATAAGATAACAGCATGCAGGTAGTTTTCACTGGCAGGTGAAACCAGAACGAGGGGGTATAGCCTCAAAATAAAGTAGAGCAGATTTATGATTGAGTTGAACATAAGAACATAAATAGGAGCAGGAGTAGGCCATCTAGCCCCTCGAGCCTGCCCCACCATTCAATAAGATCATGGCTGATCTGAAGTGCATCAGTTCCACTTACCCGCTTCCTTCCCATAACCCTTAATTCCCTTATCAATCAGAAATCTATCTACCCATGACTTAAACATATTCAACGAGGTAGCCTCCACCACTTCAGTGGGCAGAGAATTCCAGAGATTCACTATCCTCTGAGAGAAGAAGTTCCTCCCTAACTCTGTTCCAAACTGACCCTCCCCCCCAATTTATTTTGCGGCTGTGTCCGCTAACTCTGGTTTCCTTTCTAAGTGGAAAGAATCTCTCTGCCTCTACCCTATCCAGCCCCTTCATTATCTTATATGTCTCTATAAGATCCCCCCCCTCAGCCTTCTAAACTCCAAGACTACAGGCCCAGTCTACTCAATCCCTCTTCATAAGCTAACCCACTCATCTCTGGTATCAAGTTGAGGAGGAACTTCTTCACCCAAAGGACTGTGAATCTGTAGAGTTCTGTGCCCAGTGAAGCAGTTGAGGCTACCTCGTTGAATATTTTTAAGGCAAAAATACAAAGATCTTTGAACAATAAAGGAATTACGGGTTATGGTCAGCGAGTGGGTAAGTGGAATTGAGTCCACAAAAAGATCAGAAATGATCTTATTGAATGGCAGAACAGGCTCAAGGGGCCAAATGGCACTTCTGCTCCTTGTTCTTATGTACTGACTGAACTGTACAGGTACTCTGTACACTGTAACTGTACAGGTTCTCTGTACTGTAACAGTACAGGTACTTTGCGTACTGTAACAGTACAGGTACTTTGCGTACTGCGACGGTACAGGTACTTTGCGTACTGTGACGGTACAGGTACTCTGCGTACTGTGACGGTACAGGTACTCTGCGTACTGTGACGGTACAGGTACTCTGCGTACTGTGACGGTGCGGGTGCTCTGAACGCTGTGACGGTGCAGGTGCTCTGAACGCGGTTCTCTTGAATATTTTGAGTGTCCAGGTACTCTTGAATATTTTAAGTGTCCAGGTACTCTACACTAAATACTGTGACTGCACCGGTACCTTGTCCTGAATACCTTGACTGTACAGAACAGCATGTACAAAATACTGAATAATTGTACAAAACATTTGGATAATGATCATGGATTGTGAAACCGCATGTTGCTCATTGTATAAACAAAACTGCATAATTCTAGAATTTTCAATGTACAGAATGTACAATATACCTAGGGATGGTACTGAATACTCACTAACTATACAAAACATTCATTGTCTGCCGACTGACTGTACAGAACACATACTGTTGACTTTTGATCAGAATGTTGACATGTAGGTCCTTATTTAAACAATAATTTGAATTGGAGCAGTACAGCCTACCTCTGGTTGAGATCTGAAATACTGGACAAGGTGACTTTGCACTAAAGTGTAAACCACAGTTATCATGAGGTTTAGCAGAGCATGCTGCAATCCGTTGTTATATCTGAAAGTCACAAAGAAGCAGCGAACCTAACACGTTAAGCATACTGCAGGTGGTGACAAGCGCAGGCAGCTCCCTATTTGTTACTCAGAGTAAATCATCCTGGCATACAGTAACTACATGGGAAATGTTTGAAAGCATTCCTGGGGTAACATTAGATTTCTTCATGTAATTTTCATCTAGTGTTGATTCCATTCAGTTTCTAATTTTTATTCATTGAAATGGAACAAATGTGAGCCGTGCTTCAACATCTCCACAGCAGTTGCTGGTCATTGCAGCCAGTGTCAGACACTGCATCCCATCTGCAGCAGCTGCTGGTCAATGCGCCAGTGCATTACTGCAACCAGTGTCAGACACTGCATCCCCATCCACAGCTGGTCACCGTGGCCAGTGTCAGACACTGCATCCCATCCGCAGCAGCTGCTGGCCAGTGCATTCCTGCAGCCAGTGTCAGACCCTGCAACCCCATACACAGCTAGTCACTGCAGCCAATGTCAGACACTGCCTCCCATCTGCAGCAGCTGCTGGTCAATGCACCAGTGCGTTACTGCATCCCCATACACAGCTGATCACTGCAGCTAGTGTCAGACACTGCATCCTATCCACAGCAGCTGCCAGTCACTGCAACCAGTGTCAGACATTGCATCAACATGCAGACAACATCTGAGTTGAAAAAAGTGATTTAGCATTTAATTTTAAAAAAACCCTAAACTTAATAGCAAACAGATGACTATGACTTGTGAGAAAATTATGCTGTTTCTTCCTGTCTGTCCCCAGGGATGGAAGAATTTTTTTATGGAAGAGCCACTTCCTGAACAGTATTTTAGAGGCCAGTTGTTCAGGTTTGAGGCTGTGTGCAGTACTGTAACATCAGGGCACTGTGACCCCATACATTACTGCTCTCAGAGGTGCTCAAACTAATTCAGAACAGGGGAATAACAGTGGTTTAATATTCTGTATAAGTAAGGAAGCCTGAGGAAATGAACCCCATCATCATCATTTAGAGAAATAAAGGAGCCAGGGGCATCCTTGATGGTTTGTATCTTGAAGGAATGGTGCCAGAGAGTTTTACACAACCAGCACTTGAGCAGACAAACGAGGTGTCATTTAAAAGAGCAGCAGTTTGTACTCGAGGTTTAGCAAGGCCATTTATTGTGAAGACTACTGACTGGATAGAGAGGAAAATGACTAGATTGGAGATTGAGTTCAGATCAAATTGCTGGCCTATTATCCTTAGGACAGCTTGGAGTTGAAAGTGATTGGAGTGAGCTAAAAAAAAGCAAAATAAATGGGATGAGTCCAGTCCTCTCATTCCTGTCTTTCTTTTGCTGGCATTTGAAGTTTTACTGCAGGACTCTTTCAGATTACAATGATTATTGTGCTCACTTAGATAATTCAATGCTTATATCACAAAGAATTTATCATTTGCTCAGTTTTCTGACAGTTATGTTCCACGTATGGTGTCACAGAGTGTAGAACTTCTAACACTGCTAAATAAATTGCGTTGGTTCAAAAACACTTTGTAAATAGTAAATATTTATTCAACACATTTCCTGTTCCTTGATTTTAAAAATTGAATTATTGCTTCTTCTAATGCAACATATTTTGCAGGGCAATGGAAGCAGAGAGTGATAAGTGGGACTAATTGCCTGAGACTTTCAGAGCCCGGGGCATAGTTACCTGAATGGTTGTCTCCTGGTACTTTGTGACTCAATGATTCAGTGCAGCCATTTTCAACAAGCACTAGGTGGCATTACACTTTCACTTGCACACACTGCTCAGCACCTGGTGACAGACCAGACACAGGAAGATGGTACCAGCTACTATCCTCTCAAGTATTTATAAGTTAACAAGAGAATATGTGAAGCTCCCAGTGACTCCATTATACTGCGGTTTCTAGTGTGGTTAAGGTTATTTCAACATTTATCCCCAGACGAGTTTCCCTTGTTACCTCTAACATTAATTTATGTCGTGAAGGGTTTCTTTGAAGAAGGAACATTTAGTCTTAAATTTCTCCAGTTTGATTTATTAAGTGCCTAAAGATGACCTCAGTAAGAATTCAGCTGTTGAATGCTGAGTATACAGGGATTTCATTTAAGGCAATAGTGGCAGATAAGGTTTTCAATTGAACTGAAGACTTGGTGGGCCAAAAGGTTTGTTCCTGTGATGTACTGTTCTTTGTTTTTTGTTGTACAATTGAGGTGCCTGAATGCAACATTTTGAGCTGTACAACCCTGGGATAAAATATTGGTGAGTATTAATCTTGCTGTATGATACTAGAGGACTGTATGGTACAAATCTGTGTAACACTGGAGGGACCATATGTATACAAATCTGTCACTGCAATACTGGGAGAACAAGTCTGGATGCATATTTGTCACTGCAGGTCTGTTACTGTCAAACACGACGGGGCAATATGAGTACAAGTTGGTCATTGTACAATCCTGGAACACAATATGGATCCAGGTGTGTCACCATATAGCAAGCAGTATCATTCTGCTCGGTATCATTCTTTTGATGTATATAGCACTATAGTGCAGGCATGGTGGATGGAGCTCTGTCACTGTTTAACACTACAGTGCAGTACTGATGGGTATTGATCTGTCACTGTATAACTCTATAGTGCAGTGCTAGTGGGTACAGGTTTTTCATTGTATAATATGACAGTGAAATGCTGGTGGGTACAGTTCTGTCACAGCATGGTAATGCTGTGCTTGTGGGTACAGGTCAGTCATTGTATGAGAATCATAAGAACTATGAACAGAAGTAGGCAACTTAGCTGCTTGAGTTGCTCTGCCATTTAATACAATCATAGAATTATAGAATCATAGAATTCTATCTCCACTTACCTGCCCCAACACCATAGCCCTTCAAACTCCTACTAATTAAAAATCTGTCAATCTCTTCTTTAAATTTACGCCAAGTCCCGGCATTCACCACGCTTTACGGTTCCTGAGTCCAAGGACTCAGGAACCTTCAAGAGAAGTAATTTCTTCTCATTCCTGTTTGTCAATCCCCCTTAACATCTTATATACCTCAATTAGATCTCCTCTCATTCTTCTAAACTCCACAGAGTATAGACCTAAACTGCTCAATCTGTCTGCGTAAGTCAAACCACTCATCTCTGGCATCAATCTAATGAGCCTCCTCTGAACTGCCTCCTATGCAACTACATCCCTCAAGTAAGGGGACCAAAGCTTTCCACAATATTCAAAGACTGGTTTCACTAATGCTTTGTACAGTAGCAGCAACACTTCACTGCTTTTATGTGTAATCCTTTAGCAATAAATGCCATGATTTCATTTGCCTCCTTTACTGTACCTACATACTAGTTTTCTATGAGTCTTGCACAAGGACACCCTGATCTGTCTGCACCAAAGCATAATGAACTTTCTCTCCATTTAGATTCAGTCCATCAAGCCTGCACCAACAATAACCCAGGTCCTATCCCCATAACCCCATGTATTTATCCTGCTAATCATCCTGACACTAAGAGGTGACCTGGCAGATGGAGTATAACGTTAGCAAATGTGAAGTTATCCACTTTGGTAGAAATAATAGGAGGGATTATTATTTAAAGGGCAAAAAGCTGCAGCATGCAGAGGGTGCAGAGGGACCTGGGGGTCCTTGTGCACAATCACAAAAACCCAGTCTGCAAGTGCAGCAGGTGATCAAGAAGGCAAATGGAATCTTGGCCTTTATAGCAAGGGGGATAGAATATAAGAGCAGGGAGGTCTTGCTGCAACTGTACAGGGCACTGGTGAGGCCGCAACTGGAGTACTGTGTGCAGTTTTGGTCACTGCATTTGCAAAAGGATATATTGGCCTTGGAGGGAGTACAGAGAAGGTTCACTAGGCTGATACCGGAGATGAGGAGCGTATGAAGAGAGATTGAATAGACTGGGTCTGTACTCGTTAGAGTTTAGAAGGCTAAGGGGGGATCTTATAGAGACATATAAGATAATGAAGAGGCTAGATAGGGTAGAGGTAGAGAGATTCGTCCTGCTTAGAAAGGATAGCAGAACTAGAGGGCACAGCCTCAAAATAAGGGGCGGGCAGTTTAGAACAGAGTTGAGGAGGAACTTCTTCACTCAAAGGGTGGTGAGTCTCTGGAATTCTCTGCCCATTGAAGTGGTGGAGGCTACCTCGCTGAATATATTTAAGTCATGGGTAGATAGGTTTCTGATAGACAAGGGAATTAAGGGTTATGGGGAGAAAGCAGGAAAGTGGAACTGATCCACTTCAGATCAGCCAAGATCTTGTTGAATGGCGGGGCAGGTTCGAAGGGCTAGATGGCCTACTCCTGCTCCTATTTCTTATTTTCTTATGTAGATCATTTGGTTTGCATTTTTCCTACCAAAATGGATAACCTCTCACTTGTCTACATGAAACTCCATCTGCCACATTTTGCGCCATTCACTTAACCTATCTATATCTATTTGTAAATTGCTTATTTAATTTTCACAACTCACTATCCCACCTATTTTAGTGTCACCTGCAAATTTAGTTATTGTACCTACAATCCCTGAATCCGAGTCATTACTACAGATTATAAGTAGTTGGGGCTTGAGGGCCGAACCCTGTAGCAGCACTATTTATATTTTGCCAACCTGAGAAAGATCCGTTTATTCCAACTCTGCCTTCTGCTGGTTACAGTAAAAAGTCTGACAACACCAGGTTTTAGTCCAACCTATTTATTTGATAATATACTCACAAGCTTTCGGGGTTAGTCCCTTTGTCAGGTGAATGGAGAGTTCTGGCCTCAGACAGAGCATATAAAGCACAGACAGTTTAGAGATTACTGATTAGAATGCGAATCCTTACACCTAACCTGCTGTTCAAGACCTGAAGTGGCTGATAATGTGAGTGGAAGGAGCACTGATCACAGTTTAAAGAGATGTGTATTGTCTCCAGACAGTACAGTAAGTGAGGTTTTGCAAACCCAGGCAAGTCACGGGGGTTACAGATAGTGCGACATGAACCCAAGATCCCTGTTGAACATAAGAACATAAGAACATAAGAAATAGGAGCAGAAGTAGGCCATCTGGCCCTTCGAGCCTGCCCCGCCATTCAATAAGATCATGGCTGATCTGTCGTGGCTCAGTTCCACTTTCCCGCCCTCTCCCCATAACCCTTAATCCCTTCTCTTATCAAAAACCCATCAACCCGCTTCTTAAAAATATTTAGCGAGGCAGCCTCCACCACTTCAACGGGCAGAGAATTCCAGAGATTCACCACCCTTTGAGTGAAGAAGTTCCTCCTCAACTCCGTTCTGAACCGCCCCCCCTTTATCTTGAGGCTGTGCCCCCTAGTCCTACTGTCTTTTTTGAGCGGGAAGAGTCTTTCCACCTCTATCCTATCCATCCCATTCATCATCTTATACGTCTCAATGAGAGACCGTCCTCATGTGTGCTGGTTAGCCAATCCTCTGTCCAAACTAATAAATTACTCCTAATCCCATATGAATTAAGATTGTGGATTAACCTTTTGTGTGGCACTTATGAAATGCCTTCTGAAAATCCAGGTACATTACACCTACACCTTCACTATTGATCTTGCTTGTTACATCTTCGAAGAACTTGAGCACATTAATCAAACATGATTTACCCTTCATAACACTATGATGGATTGCATTTTGACTTTCTAAATGTCCTATTATTACTTCCTTTATAATGGATTGGAACAATTTCCCAACAACAGATGTTAAACTAATTGGCCTATAGTTTCCTATATTTTGCCACCCTCTCTTTTTGAATAAGGGCGTTATTATCATTTTTCCAATGCACTGGAACCATTCGGCATTCAGAGAATCCACTATCTCCAGTGCCATTTCCTTTAAGACCCTGGGATATGGGCCATCAGGCACTTGCCTGCCTTCAATCCCAATAGTTTGCTCAGTACTTTTACCCTAGTGGCAATAACAGTTCTAAGTTCCTCCCTTTCTTTAACATCTGCATTTTTTGATGATAACCATGTCCTCCACTGTCAAAACTGAGGTAAAATATTGATTTAGCGTCTCAGCCATTTCTGCATTCCCCACTATTAACATTCCAGCCTCCTTCCAATGGACCAACATTTGCTTTAGCTACTCTCTTCCTCTCTGTATACTTATAGATCTTTTGCTGTCTGTTTTTATATTTTGCACTTGTTTTCTTTCGTAATTTGCCTTTGCTCTTTTTACTACTTCTCTAGTGACCCTTTGTTGATCTTTGAAAGCTTCCCAATTTTCCAGTGTGCCACAGATCTCTGCAATATGGCATACCTTCGTTTTTGACTTTGTGTTATCCTTAACTTCCTTGATTAGCCATGGAAGCCTTTCACCCTTAGTTGGATGGACTTGAATATCTCCTTAACTCTATGCCACTGTTCATCAACTGTCCTACTTTGTAGTCCTCCTGCCCAGCCCATTAGGGCCAAATCTGTCCTCATGCCTATGTAATTTCCTTCGTTTAATTCCAGAATACTACTGTGAGACTCAATTTTTCACCCACAAACTGAATTTAAAATTCTAACTTGCTATGCTCACTGTATAACATACAGTGCAGTGCTGGTGGATACAGGTCTTGTCACCCTATAACACTCCAGTTGTGTACTTGTGAGTACAGGTCTGTCACTGTATAATACTACAGTGCAATGCTGGTGGAACAGAGCTGTCACTGCATAATGCTGCGGTATAGTCCTGGTCGGTCCAGATCTATCACTGCATAACGCTGCAGTGCAGTACTGGTGGCTATAAATCTGTTGCTGTATAGTAATAGGGCAAGATGTTCATGAATGTAGGCGTGTCCCTGTTTAATTCTCTAGACTAGTGCAGATCTATCACTTGTGATGATCATCCTGTTGGAAACAGTTTGATGTAATGATCCACTTTGCAATGAGTGCCTGCACAGCATTTTGACATGTTGGTTTCCACTACCTAATTAGCCTATGAGTTTTCATGTGTTACAGTTGGAATAGTTCAGTTGGGCTCAGTTGCATGTGTAGATTGACCAGCACTAATGCCTAACCAGTATAATCATTATTCAGTCTTTCCCTCAAATGTAAAAGAAGGGAATTGTGCTGCTGATGTTGGAACACTGTGAGCCCCAACTGCTGGGTCAGGCACTGAACATTTAACTATTGTGGTAAATGATCCTGACCCATTTGACTATTTAGAACATCTGAACTAGAGTTTTAAGGAGCACAGTGAACGTGCAGCTTTGATATGAGGCATCTGTATGGGTACATGAATAGAGAGATATGGACCAAGTAAGGGCAGAAGGTTTTTTTCAGTTTAGTTTTGGCATCATGATTAGCACAGACATGGAGGGCCCATGTTGAACTTTCCTTTGTTCTTTGTTCTTTGAGTGGGATACAAAGTGAGGTGCAGTTGTTGTATATTTGACCATCATCCATAAGCCCAAAGGGGCAGCAGCAGTAAATCAGTCCTGAGTACAATGCTGCCACACTGCAGACATTTCTGCAATCTCCTTTTCTGACCCAGTTCAGCAGAAAGCAATTTGCTGTATTTAAAAAAAAATTCTTCTTTCTGACATTCCCAAATGAAAAAACCTTTCTGTCTTTTCCTGTTCTCACTATATGATTCAGAGAAATTGGATAATGTGCTGCCCACATGATGACCTTTTCATTTTATGATTCTTGGCGATTTCTAGAGCAATCGGTAACATCCAGAAATCCTGCCTGGAGAAGCTCCAGGGTTCAGTTAAGCATGCGGCTCTGAAAACAGGAAGGGAAGCTACCCTAATACCTTTCTGCCATTTCTGTTTTAATCAAAACAAACTTCTGTTAAGAACAACAAACATTTATTTAGTGCCTTTAATGAAATAAAAATATGTCAAGGTTATCAGGTAAAATTTGACACTGGTCCACATGAGATATTAAGACAGGTGACTCAAAACTTAAAGAGCTAAATTTTAAGGAACATCTTAGAGAAGGAGAAAAAGGGTGAAAATTCCAGAGCTCAGAGTCTAGGCAGCCAAAAAGTGAGTTTGACTCAGGTGAGACTGAGTCCCCTCAAAGTCAGTGGTGAATTCCAGCTCTTCATTATTTGAAATGCTTTGAAGTGACATATCCATTTAAGAGATGCATTTCCCCTAACAGAGTGGCATTCCTTCTGTTCATGAGGGAGATGCAAATAGGCTTTCGAATGTGAGGGATGCAAACAACTTTCGGAGCATAAGGATTTTCACCTTATTGTAAAAATAGTCCTGAAGGAGCACTTGAGGAAGATATGGAGATACAAGTATTTAAATTGACATTGTATTAAAACCATCTTCAGGCTGAATGCGGAAAGATCATTCAGGTTTATCTTTGGAATCTTTCCGTCTAGAAAAGGTGAAGGACATAAGCAAACAATCCATTTCAAACATTGACATATTTTTGCTGATGGCAGAAGAGGCCCAGTCTTTGAAAAACAAGTTCTGCCACAAATGCCACTTCTAAATCTACCTTGGGTTGTTTTTGGCATTGGCATGTGTTGCCAAGCCACTGGAACCATTAGTCATCATGGTGGCACATGCCAGCTCCCAGGAAGTATTACCATTTTCCTTTATCAGTTAGTGACACCCAGTTGTGATAACGTGTAAAGGTTTCACAAATACACATACAGATGTCCTTGCAGCAGAGCTTGGGCATTAAAACAGTGGCCGTCATCTGGCTCCAGCTAGTTCATCATAGAGAATGATCTTGGGTATGTGACCATTTCCCATTCTGCGAACGTACCTGAGCCAACAAAGGCACTTCTGTTTTATAAGCATGAACAAAATTGGGAGCTCTGCCTTTAAAGAACTGCACTTTCATGATTTTGACCTGCCAGGATATATCCATAATGTACCAAAGATGGAAATTAATGATTAATTACTTCATTCTCAAGATTAAACACCTTGTCCCATGACTATGTTTTCTTGATATTTTATAGTCAGGGAAAACAAGCTACATGTGTAGGAGAGGAGATCCTTGTAGCTGAATTTTCATGTGGATGTCTAGTGCAGCATCATCAGCAAGAGTTCTGTAATTAGGGTGTTATGTGTTTTTGGCTTTGCTTTCAGTCTTCACAAACAGGGCAGCACAGTGGCATAGTATTTAGCACAGCTGCTTCACAGCACCAGGGACCCAGATTTGATTCCTGGCTTGGGTCACTGTCTGTGTGGAGTCTGCACATTCTCTCTGTGTCTGCACCCATGACTCCTCTGGGTGCTCCAGTCTCCTTCCACAGTTCAAAAGACGTGCTGGTTAGGTGCATTGGCAATGCTAAATTCTCCCTCCGTGTACCCGAATAGGTTCCAGATTGTTTCGACTAGGGGATTTTCTCAGTAACTTCATTGCAATGTTAATGTAAGCCTACTTGTGATACTAACAAATAAACATTATTTATAAATTGTCAGCATGTCGAATCTAAGTAGATTACTTCCATGTCTTAAATTAAGCCAAAGATCAGCAGCATGGAGAAGAAAACACCAAACAGACTGGGGGCTAGCACACAACCCTGTTTCACTCCATTCTTCCTTTCAAAACTGTCAAAAGTGGAGCCATCGAACCGTACAATCCAATGCTTGTTGCCATGGAAGGAGTGGATCTAACTGTGGAGCTTATTGGACGGCCAATTTCCACCGAAATCTTGTGAAATCCTGCTCTGCTGTTGATATCAAATGCCTTAATGAGATCTACAAAAATAAGGTAAAGAAGTATATCCTATTCCCTATCCTTCTCTTGTAGCTGGCAAATGGAGATCATGGGAGATGTCGGTCTCACAGGAATACTTCTCACAGTGATCAACCCAACGGAACTTCTGTTTACTTTTTTTGGCGAATACTTCACCATCTGCCAATTTCAGGAAACAATTTTGGTGATTCTAGGGCCACGCATCCTCTTGATCCTTTCATATACAGCTCACACATTTCTATTGTCACAGGCAATTTGGATTTCTTGATACAATTTGATCCTTTGTTTTTCTGCACTGTATCTTCCTGTCTTTTGCACACCGGTTTTGGCTACATTCAGATCATTCAGTGTTTTAAATGTTGAGTTGCTGTTGTGCATCATGGAGGCTTTGTTTTTTTCATTAGTGTCAGATATCATCTCAGCTGATTAGGTCTCAAACTGGCCATGTTGCAGGTTCCACCTTCATCAAATTATGTTTCTGATTGTATTAAGTACTTCCAAGCTTCATCAATACAGTATTTGCCCTTGCTGTTAAAACTTTTGTGAGTAGCATTTATTCTAGGGACAGCACAAAGTGCTGGAATTTGTATCATTGCATTTGGAGCTGTGAAACTTTCAGGGTTGCAACTGCACTCTGCAGTATCGTAATCAGGTGTTGAGTGTGGGTGTGGAGAACACTGGCAGATCATGCCGCCTTATGATGATTAGATCTGGTTCATATCGATATCCAGAACCTGGATGATGCCATGATCACTTATAGTGATGGCTGCCCTTGAAGAAGGTGTTGGTGACAGAGTTCATTTTAGACACAAAGCTCAAAAAGATGTTGCCTGTTGTCGTTAACCTTGTTCGCCCCATGTTGACCATCAATCACTGTCTGCCCCAAAACACGAATTGAAGTCACCCAGGCTGAACAGCTTCTCATCATTTGTAATGTCCCTCGGAATGCCATCTAGGGAGTCATAGAAATGTTTATTATCTATGAGATGCTGCTGTACAGAATTGGTATTTAGGCACAAATGATGACTGCGCTCCCATCAGATGAGCCACAGGGAGATGAGGCACTCCAAGGTTACCCAATTGACCATGTCCAGCAGTTGCTCACTATGAAGCCTACACTATGCTGACACAGGTTTTCACTGCTCTTTCTATGCCTGTAGAAGATGTAATTAGGCTCAACGATTGGGCCTGTATTAGCTATCCTGGTTTCTTTTAGAGCAACAATGTTGACACCAAGCTTGTGTAGCTTACAATTAATCAGGCCCATGTTACTTACACACTGTTCATGCCGAGGAACCTTGTCTTCAAAATTCAGCTTCCAAGCCAAAAGGTAACCTTCCTTTGTTTGCCGCTTAGCCTGGTTGTAGGAGGTGCAGACTTGCCTAGCACTTGTAACCCTTTCCTCCCAACTTTATAGGTTAGTATCCAGAGGAAAGCTTACATGTCTGGCCTATTCATTTGTAGGAGCTGCTGGAAGTTGCTAACTTGAAGGAAACACCAACCATCTAATGGGACTCCAGGTTTTGTGTTATGTTTACTCCCTTAACCATTAACCCTTGTTGTTAGTGTTGAAAGGCACCAACCAGCAGATCTCAGGTTGCCAGAAATGTAGATGTGATCTTGTCCTCCAAGTGTACCATTCCTTTGCCATTTCACGGCAATCAGTCCTTCATCTTGGGTGTGTGGCAACAAAACCCAGTGTAACCGATAACGCCCCTCGATAGAGTCCCACCTTGGCAAATCGAGTTAAACTAATCATCCTTACTAGAATCAGCACTCAGTAGTTCAACCCCCTCCGTTATGCCCTCCACCCCCGTCCCTGCCCCAACTGCTCCTTACTTTGGCACTTAATCCTTCCAATGCAGTGGTAAATGCCTCAAAGATTCCTGAGTAAACCTCTCACCACAGCTCTAAATCCCCTAAAATGATCCCCACCACACCACCAACTCCCCCTACCCACACAAATAAAACTCATTGTCACTAAATCCACAAATAAACTCACCACAGCAATCTCCCTCCACAAAACCCTCACCAGGGCACTAAATCTTTCAAAAATATTTTCTCACTGACAGAAAGTCCCCTTGAAAGAAAGTAAAGGACCTTCACTATGATCCTGGACATCCCCATTTAGGTCCTTGTTCAGTGTTAAAACAAGGCTGGAAAAAAAAGACCTCTGGGACCACCCCTCCCCCTGCTGGCCGCCTCCTCTCCCCCTCCCGCTGGCCGCTGCCCCCCACCCCTGCTCGCCACCTCTCCCCTGCTCGCCATCTCTAGCGCTGACTGCTTCTGTCTGTTCGCCACCCTTGTCGTACTCACCACTTCTCTCCCCAGTTCTATCTCAGTGCTCCTCCACTCGCTGCAACCTCATTCATTAGGCTAGCATCTCAGAATATTGAAAGAGGTAGGAGACAAAATGCCACTAGCCATAATGTTAGCAGAATCTTTGGAAGTAGGAATTATGCCAAAGGATTGGAAGGTAGGGTGTGTCCATGAAAGATGAACAAGACAAACCAGGAAATTATAGGCTGGAAAGTCTTATCTCAATTGTTTGTAAACATTTAGAATACAGGATAAAGTTAGTGGAAAAACAGTTGGAAAAGCTTGGCTGATTCACAGGGTCAAAGCTGAGATTTCTTTTGTTTTCCACATACAGAATGACAAGAATTTGGGTATAAATGCAAAAGGAATAGAGGATCAAAGTTTGATGATGATTTCAAAGTCATCGGAATAGCAAACTGTGAGGAAGGGGGAGGAGGACAACAGGTTAACAGATAGATGATGGATGCAGTTCAATATGAGTACAAACAGTAAAAGGGAATGTACCCTGAATCATATAATTCTTATTGAAGTGGAGAAAAAGATTGAGGAATGCACTGATCAAAATGTATTGAAACACATAGAGAGGTTACAGGTTTTGCACAGGGCATTGAATCTGACAGTGTGGAAGTTAATTTGTTGATTGAGTCACAATCAGGTAATAGGTGCACTTCTGCACCTCATCAGAGGGGTGATATTTGAGTTATGGGAATGATAGAGCAATTATACCATCCTAGAATGATACTAGGAATGAGAAACTTGTTCTGAAGTAAGGGTTTATAAAAAAGAGGCTTCTTTTTTGGAGCAATGAAGGTTAAGGGTGAGTCTAATCGAGATTTTCAAACTGTGAAAGATTACACTGATTGGTAAGTTGGTTACAAGCTACAATTTGTATTTATATCTCACCTTTAATGGAATGAAACATCACAAGGCATTTCAAAGAGGCTTTATAAAACAAAATATGACACCAAGCCACATAAGGAAATTTAGGGCAGTTGACCAAAAACTTGGCCAAAGAAGCAGGTTTTAACAACTGTCTTCAAGGAGCAAAGTGAGGCAGAGAGGTTTAGGAAGGGAGTCAATGGCTTGGAGGCCAGGCAGTTGAAAGCACAGCTGTCAAGAATACAGTGATGCGAAACGGATGATCAAGAGACTGGGAAAAGAGGAGCGCAAATATCTCAAAGGGTTGTAGGACCAGAGGAGATTCCAGAAATAGGGAGGGGCCAGGTAATGGAAGAAGTTGAAAAAGGATGAGAATTTTAAAATTGAGGTGTTGTTTAACCGGGAGCCAGTGTAGTTTAACGAACACAAGGGTAATGGTATTCGTTAGGACACAGGCAACAGAACTTGGATGATCTCGTGCTTTGAAAGTGTAGAATGTGGGAGATAAGGCAGGAATGTGTCAAGTCTGGAGACAATAAAGTTATAGATGAGACTTTCACCAGCACAAGAGCTGCAGCACGGGTAGAGAAAGCAATTGTTATTGAGGTAAAAATAGGTGGTTTTGGTAATAGTGCAGCTATGTGGTTAAAAGGTCATGTCAGGGTCAGATGTTCGAACCATCTGGTTCAGTTGCCAGAGGGAGGGCATGGTCAGAAAATAACAAATGATTATGAATGTGGATGATGATTAGAAGGGCAAGGGGAGAAATTATAAGATTTTTTTCATGGACTGTTATTTAAACATGGAATATTGGAAAGGATCTATAGCACCTTTCAGGACTTGAGAATCTCCCTAAGTGCTTTGCATCCAATGAGTTGCTATTGAATGCTTTATCGCAAGCAGCTATTGAACTAGAGGCTATAACATTTGAAAGAAGATTGGCTATGTATTTGAAATAAATATGAAAGGGTATGAAGAAAGACTAGCTAAATTATATTGAATCATTTGAAAATCTCAGACTTTTCAGCACATTAGAAAGTAAAATTAGCACCAAGGACGACTCTCCTTGAGGAAATAAAGCAGGCGAAACAAGTTATTGTATCAGTCTGCAGGGGAAAGTAAAAGTACTTCAAAATGGCATCTTAACAAATGCTTGGGCTATCCCAAGGCACTTTATATTCATTTTTCACATGAATCTAGTGTTACTATGTAGGCAAATTTGGCAGATCCCACAAACGTACTTTGAGGCAAAGAAAGAGTTGACTTTTTTTGTGATGTTAGCCAGGCTCTTCTGCAAGTAGTACATGGGGTTTGTGCACTTGCACCTAAACAAGGAGTCAGGACCTCTGTTTAATGTTTGATCCGAAAATTGACACAAATGCAGGTTTTGCAGTCACCGTCGGCTATAATCCAACTGGTCAGTGGTTCTCTGATACAACCTTCAGCACTGGACTATGCAGTTGGATTATGCTATTGGAGGACTTAAAGGCAAAACTTTACTTTCTAATGTGCTGAGAAGTCTGAGATTTTCTATTGATTTGATGTAATTTAGCTAGTCTTTCTTCATTCCCTTTCATATTTATTTCACAGTTTTACAGTCACCATAGACTGTAATCCAATTGGTCAGTGGTTCTCTGATACAACCTTCAGTATTGAACTATGCAATCCAGCTTCTGAAGCAAAATAAAATCAATTCTCCAGGGGAACTGGGGCGTATAGTGGTTTAGACACTTGCCTTTCACCTCTGAAGCCCAGATTTCCATTCAGCCGGAAAGATGGCAGTAAAACTTCCTGTGTCTGCTGGCTTTCCATATCTGATTTAAATTAGCTTAAGAGTCTTGGTTCGCACAAGGCTGCCGAAATTAATCCTTAGTTGATGCTAACTAATTGGCATCTGACTCGGAGAAGTCACAGGATGGCTATTGGGTAGTGGTAAAATGTGATAAAAAATTCTCAAGTAAAAGGTGGCCTTTTCAAGGTTGGACTGCAGGATGTGGTAACAGAGAAGAGGAGTTTCACTCTGGCTCTGCAGCATGCTGGTCTACCTCATGCTGATAAAGGGAAAGAGGTCCATTTCCCAGCACTATTTTTGCCTTGTGCTCATTTTTTTCGTCTTTAAGGGAAGCAAAAGACTGAAATATAGTGATAAAAACAGAAAAATCTGGAAATACTCAGCTGGTCAGACAGCATCTGTAGAAAGAGAAACAGTGTTAATATTTCAGGCTGATGGTCTGTCAACAGAACTGGAAAAAGTTAGAGATGTAATAGGTTTTGAGCAAGGAATGGATGCAGCAAGGGCAAAGTCTGTATTCGGGTGGAAAATAGTATTTCCAGCATCCATAGCGTTATCTTTTACTACCGAAATCTAGAACTTGTTTAGTCAATGCAAGTATGCGGGCACCATCTTCTGTAATGACTCTCACAATCATTGTTGCCTACACAAGAGACCTTGAGTTGTCGCATTTATTTTGAACTGATAATGTGCATTTGTGAAAAACAGTTATACCATGTTTTCTGTGTTACTCAGAACAACATAGAAAAAAATGTATGCCAAGAAACCTAATTTTGCTCAATTGCTTCAAGCCATTCAGAGGATTACGCTAAACCAGTTTGTTTCATTTCAACTTTGCTTTGAATTAAAGATTGAGTAAAGGATATGCTAAGAAAGTTGATGGATGGGGTTGGCCTGTTATAAAAATGGGCTTAACAATCTTTTCCGTTTTTAAAATATCCTGCGTTTCTCTCTGTTGGATAGCATGTACGGTTTCAACCTGTCATAAATTAGAAGAATGACAGATTAAGATTAACATTTTGGCATCCAGTGTTGTCTGCACAGATGGAACCCAGCTGAGCGCAGAGAAAACAGAATCTTGCTCTTCTGTAACAATCTATTTTCACTGACAGAATACTGCACAAAATTAAAAACTTCAACCCAGTGCCTCCTTTGAATCAGACGCAGAAGATTGCTTTCTGGGTCTGGATATGACCAGGGTCCTTGGCTTCCTCCTACCTGCAGCCCAACTGTGCATTCTATTGAAGGACAATCTCTTCCCTTACTGCCCACCCACCCCCTGTTAATAAGGCATTGCGGATAAATTGTAAAGAAGATGTAAAGAATTTTGAGACTCTCCTCTTCCAACCAATAATGTTTGTGCTCACCCTGAGTTATATATTGGATGGGGTCATCTTATATTATTCTTGCGGTAGCTCCATTTAAGCATATCTGGATACACGGATGCTGGCACATTCCAGCTGAATGCTTATTTTGATGTCCTTCAAAGCAGATACCAGCTTAGCCAGACTGAAACTTTCTATACATACCAAAAATCCTCTCTTACCATTGAAAAGACTACATTCCCATCAGCATTCTATATATAGATAAAAATAGCAGCCCGCAGAGTTAAGTATTTTGCTTAATTTAGAAAATGTGGACCTACATCAAAAACTCAGCTGTATTAACTTTTTCAATGAATATAAAAAGGCAGAAATAGTGACTAGCTGAACAGGCAAATCCCTTGGTCTGTTGGAAGAAGAGTGAACCATTTTATTGTGTGCAGAACTCCAGTGTGATGCAATGCAGGCACTTCCTAGGAGGTTGTGGACAGGAAGGATGGTGAAGGCAGCTGATCTCCAGTGTTGCAAGGCAAGCTGCTAGTTTATAATAATTGGTGTCTACTTTGGTCTACCAGGGATCCAGTGTAAATCCTCTCAACCGCTTCTACATTTAAAATTGGGAAACCTGGAGGAAACTGGTGTTCAGGGCTCAGCTATTTCATAACTCTCAATTAGCAGAGTCATACTTAAGACTTCTGGCAGAGAAGGAGATTTATTGCCAACAGTCTGTTTAAAGAAATGCTGTCTGTTAGGCCCCCTCACAATTAAGTCTATGTACTGTTAAGGTATTTGGTATTTTTCTTTTTAAGTTCTTTGTATAGTCATCACATATTCCTAATGAAATCATAGGATGATTTCATTAGGAATATGCAACTTGGAATGATGGATTGGAATTACATGCAAGACTCAGGCTATTTGCCAAAATTGGTATAAATGTTCACTCAATAATGTTGCATTATCTTGTTGTCTATATCAAAAGAGAACTCATTCCAACATGTAGCACTCAGTTCCCTGTATAACTGTCAGATGTATATCTTCTGTAAATGCCATAGTTAGGTACGTAAGTGGTTGCAGTAAATGTAGAATCTTACACCAGAATGTAGGAGAGGACCTTCCTGTTCTATACCGTAAAACTGTTGTAAGTAATTTGTAAATCATCAGCAAATTATGGAAATTTCACTGAAATTTCAGGTAATGCTGTCTGCACAGCAGCCATAATATCAAGCCAGCTCCCTCATATTGCCAAGCTCAGTAACTCCTTCCATTCAGTGCTCTGTGTTCCAGCTACCGTTTCTCTGAGGATTCCACTGCCAAAGTTACAGTGGCTGATCAGAACCACCTGCAGAGATTCTGAATTTTTAAACCATATGATATTAATCTGTAGAACATAGCACAAGAAAAAAAATGTATTGGTAGACAGATTAGTGAAACCATAAATAAGACAAATAAGATGTTGGGATATATAGTTCATCAGATAAAGCAGAAATCACAGGAAATGATACGGAGTCTACTCAGGGATTCGGTTACCTGCATCTAAAGACAACTGATCACCATATTTGCAAGACGGACATGAGAATACTGGAAAAGGTTCTCTAAAGGGCTACTTATTTGATACCTGGTACTGGACAGCTGAGCTACAAGAGAGACTACAGAACTGAGAGTTTACTTCTAATAAAGAAGATTCAGAGATGGTTTATAAGGGTTTTCTGGATCCTTAAAGACATCAATAAGTTGACTCCTGAGAATCAGCTTACCGCGGAGTTGCAGGAAGGGAACGGGACAGAACAGATAAAACTGTTACGCAGGGCAGGTGGCGAATATTCAGGATAGTCTGCACAGGGCTGTGATTGAAGCTGGTAACAACAGTGATCTGAACAAGGAGTTGGAATATTAGGTAGAGAACTTCATCTTCTTTGTTTTGAATTACAGGGCCAGTGAGATGAACCAAAATAGCTCTTTCGGAAACTGTACGTTCCTGTGTTTCTATGAAAAATGTAGCCTTGCCAGTTGGTCGGGTGTGAAGCAGTAAGGTCAACTCAGTGCCAAAGAAGAAAGCTGAGTTTGTGTCATTTCAGGACAATAGTTTGTTCACAATTAGAATATTACGTTCAGAACCAAGCATCCCTGTATAGAAAGAACATTAAAACACAAAGACTGTTCAGCAAAAATTAACTAGGATAATGCCAGAGATGGGCAGCTTTAATTCAGGAGAAACTTGTGATACTGGGACTGTTTATATTGATTCACACAGGGCAAAGAGGAAATTTGACAGGGGTTTAAAGTTATGAAAAGTTTTGATAAGTGACAAAAGATCATTGATTTAAAATTGTCAGAAAGAGCACAGAGAGAGGTGGAAGAAATTTTCTTTCACATTTTCTCCTTCGATCATGCCATTGAAAATGGTTGACAGTAACAACTGCAACTTTTAAGGAAAACCACAAAAATATTTGAAACATGGGAAGGTCCGAGGCTATGGCTAGAGTGCCAGTAGGTTTAGTTTGGATTTGCTCTAGCAGAGCAGTGGAACAGAAGTGATTGGCTTAATGATCTTGTGTGCTGTAAAGTCCGTCTATCTGGTTCAGCTTGAGGAGGTTGATAGAGCTGGACCTTATCTGAAGTGCTGTGAGAACAAACCAGGATAGTTTTTCTTATATGGAGCTAAAGAAAATTAAGGTCTGTCCAAATCTTCATGTCACACAGCACAGATATGGTGTCCATTGGTGGAGGAGGGGAAAATTGGATGTATGAAAACTGACCATATGCTTGCACATAATCTCTTCATAGGGATAGCATATAGAATTGCAGAATGACCTAGCAGGCAAAGAAACCATTAGCCGATCACACATGTGTCAAACCTTTAAAATTATCCAACTGACTCCAGTCTGCTATGGTTTAAAAACATCATTAATTTCTCAACACATTACCATCATCCTCTTGAGATTATGAAGAGCACGATAGAATTAAAAAAACTTTGATAAGAAACAATTTTTGTTGATATAATTGGTGTCAGTGTCTTTGGGCTGGGTAGGGGGCAATCAGCCAAGATTGCCCCCATTACCCTGTAATTTGTTTTGCCTCCAATTATTTACTCAATTCTATTACAAGTGATGGCTAAGTGAATCGAGGATAGAACAGTGGGCATGTTATGGGATCTAATGGCATTGGAAGTTACAGATAGTTCTATGGCTTGGTAGGTATAGATGTGATCAGCGCAACTTGTGGGCCGAAGGGCCTGTTTGTGCTGTAGTGTTCTATGTTGCAGGTGATTGACAGGCATTGGAAGAGGAAATTTTTAAGAAGATGAAGTGACTAAATAGGCACTGATCAGAATGTAACCAAGAACGAGTAGTGTCATGATAGTGGAACAAAGGACTGATCAGGAGCTTTGAAAGTAATAAAGACGAGATTTGCCAGATGTGCAGGATATTGATGACTCAAGGCTGAGAAGTTAACGTATTTTGTAATGCATATATAAAACACTATGGGCTTTCCCACTGGCTTCCCTGGTTGCCATCCACCCTCCAGTATCTCATTCAAGAGATTTCTCAACGTACATTGTTGGCCATTAAGTAGAGTACTAGCAGCCTATTCAGTGCATAGAGCATCGCAACTGAGCCTAGCTCTGTTTCCATCAAAGTCCACACGTGCACTTTTCAGCAGGAATCATGAGATAATCAGGATCATAAAACCTGGCTGATTTCCCCCTACCCAACCCAAAGACACTGAGGCCAATTATATCAACCAAACATGTTTCTTATCCAAGTTTTTTTTAACCAGTTGCACTTCTTATCACCATTAGAGGATGATGGCAATGCATTGAAAAATCAATTATTTTTATAAACCACAGGCTTTAACTGCAGTATATATGCGCTGGTGGATCTGTCATATTACAGAATTTCCACAACATGATCAGAACTTGAAACAAAAAGGGAGGTCACGCAACCAGCCATCGAACCTGGGTAGTGCTAACTTTAAAACTGCAGCTACCTACTTTAATCTCAATTTGCTGCACCTCATGCCAGTCCTTCCACATTCTTCCTTTTCAAATACTTAAGTCAATTTCAAAGGTGTAATCTATCATTGCTATGGCTCACTCCTAAAGAGGTAGGGATAAAAATGCACAGAAGTTAATGTTACTTTCATAAAGATTCTTATTAAGTCCACTCATGGTTTGCTGTGTGTAGCTCTGGTCACCATATATTAAGAAACAAGAATATGGGGGCTGTGAAGGATGTGGTTATCAGAAAAGGCTGGGGCTCTTTTCTTTAGAAAAAGGAAGGCTGAACAGTGAGTGATCTAATGGAGGTTGTTAAGTTTATCAAAAGATTTAATAAGTTGTTCACCTAAAGAATGTGTAACATACTACAATATAGAATAATTGAGGGGAATAGATAGATGCATTTAAGGAGAAACACATGAAGGAGCAAGAAATAGAATATTTGATAGGACTACCTGAGACAGGGTGGAAGGAGGCTTATGTGGAGCATAAATGCAGATTTGAAGCTTTTGGGTAAATAGTCTCTGTGTTCTTTGGACATTATATGACTACAATTGAATTGTGGGAAAATGCTCATCATTGTAATGCAACAAATTACATTTTTATAGCGCCATTAATATTGTAAACACATCCCAAACTAATTCGTAGAAGTGATTATCAGATCAAATTTGACATTGAGCTACATTAGGAGGTATTAGGACTAATGAGCAAAAACTTGATATAAGAGGCAGATTTAACAGTATGATTGTCTTAATAGTTATTCTGGTTAACATTTTTATTTCCTAAATTGTGGTTGGAAGAGAGGTTGGGGGGAATATACAGTATTCCTGTTCTATGTTCTGTGTTTCCATGTGTAAAGTTTCTGTCTAAAGGTGTGCACTGTGCCTATGTTCTGCTTCCATCTTCTGTGCCTTCAGTTCTAAATGGAGTTTTCATTCCCCACAGGCTATTATAAAAGAAGGTCTTCTGATGAAACAGACAAGTTCATTTCAACGTTGGAAGAAAAGATATTTCAAGCTCCGGGGAAGGACATTGTATTATGCAAAGAATGCAAAGGTGATTTTTTACTTCATGCAGTGTATCAGCTGCAGTTATATAAGGGAACCTGTGATGTTTGCCTGCCTGAGAATTCACAGTGTGGCTGACAAGATAACATGATGTAATAACAAAAAGTGCTTTTTGGACTGTCTGTATCTTTTTTGCTGTAATTCAGTTGTCAGCTCAGCCAGTGTGACCACATGACTTATATCCTGGAATTCAGCAATAGACCGGTGAAAGCTTGGGTTATTTTTTGTTTTCGAGCATCATTGATTATAGTTAAATTCTACACTCACTTGGCCTTTGACATTTCACTCATCTTTCACAGTTCAAGACCTAGTCACACAGGAGTGCAAAGGATGGGAAAAGCAGTCTATTCAGCCACTCCAGTATCTCAAAATATATCTGACGATAGCTGTCATACCTCTGTTAAACCTTCCTCCAAGTACTTAGCTGTCATTGTAGAAATAATTCTTAAAGGGCTGAGTATGCCAACAAATAAGTTTGCAAACCCAAATATTATTCAGTCTGGTATATTAATGAAGGTTAGTGAGGAAGGAGTGGTGAGAAACTGTATCAAAAGACTAGAAGGTGGAAAAAGGTAGGATGAGAAAGAGATATGCCAAGCAACTATCAGTTGGTTAGTTTCACCTTAGTAGGAAAATGACTAGAGGCCATGATTAGAGATAATATAACTAAATACATTGTAGGGTATGGCCTAACCATGATCACAAACACAGACTTGTGATTGTTTGACTAATTTGTTGAATGTTTTGAAAGCACAATATGCTGAGTTCTGCAGGTACGATGACCCGAACATTCACTGAAATAGTTCTGATACTGGAGAAAACCAGCCTAAGCCCTTGACGCAAGTGGACTCAAAAAAAAATGCTGGAGGAATGATCACAATCATGGCTAGAGGTGGATTTTAAAGAGTGTCTTGAAGAAGTGAGGAGGTGCATAGAATATATAATCCCTACAGTACAGAAGGAGGCCATTTAGTCCATCGAGCCTGCACCAACAACAATCCCACCCAGGCCCTATCCCTGTAACCCCTTGTGTTTACCTTGCTATTTCCCCACTGAGGGACAACTTATCGTGGCCAATCAACCTAAGCCACACATTGTCGGACTATGGGAGGAAACCAAAGCACCCAGAGAAAATCCATGCACAGAGAGAATGTGCAAACTCCACACACTCACCCAGAATTGAACCTGGGTCCCTGGTGTTGTGAAGCAGTAGTGCTAACCACTGTGTTACTTTGCCACCCAAAGGCAGAAAGGCATCAAAAGGAGATCTAAGGTGTGCTGCTTTGATGGCAGAAAGTATGAGCATCAGAGTGAAAGAAGAGGATGCACAAGAAATTAGAGTCAAGGGAATGGGAAGATAGAAAGAGACCATGCCTGCAAGGTACTTAGATACAAGAGTGCAAAATCTGTCAACAGATGAGCGGTAGAAAGCATTTTGGATGGCAATCCTTTGTTAGAACATAAATCTATCTTTCCTCTTTGAGCTGCTAACTGATTTGTGCATTCCAACATTCACAGCTCTTCTTTTTATCTCCAGTTTTATGGAGAGTCTGCTTAATCTGAGAAAAACGGATTAGTTTGTAGGAATCTGAATCTAAGCTATGGCTCAGTGGGTAATAGTCCTGCTTCGGAGTCAGAAGTTTGTAGGTTCAAGCCTCACTTCAGAGAGTTGTACACGAAAGTCTAAGCTTGCACTTCAAGGCAGAACTGAGGGAGCGCCACATGGTCAGAGGTGCAGTCTTTTACACTCACCATCTGATGTCCCAGACTGCTCCATCATCATTCCTGAGTATGTCATGTTTCATTGGAAGAATAGACCCGCCAGAGGTGGTCACACAGTGACATAGAATTGAGAGGGAGTTGCCATGGGAGTCCTCAACATTGACTCCAGATTCCATAAAGTATCATGGCATCAGATTGTACATGGCAAAGAACGTTTCTGCTGATTAACACTTACTGATGAATCAGTGATCCTCCATGTTGAACACTACTTAGAAGAATTACTGGGGGTAGAATGGGCCCAGGACATAAGAACATAAGAAATAGGAGCGGGAGTAGGCCATCTAGCCCTTCGAGCCTGCCCCGCCATTCAGTAAGATCATGGCTGATCTGAAGTGGATCAGTTCCACTTTACCGCTTTCTCCCCATAACCCTTAATTCCCTTGTCTATCAAAAACCTATCTACCCGTGACTTAAATATATTTAGCGAGGTAGCCTCCACCACTTCAACGGGCAGAGAATTCCAGAAATTCACCACCCTTTGAGTGAAGAAGTTCCTCCTCAACTCTGATCTAAACTGCTCCCCCCTTATCTTGAGGTTGTGCCCTCTAGCCCTGCTATCCTTTCTAAGCGGGAAGAATCTCTCTACCTCTACCCTATCCATCCCCTTCATTATCTTATACGTCTCTATAAGATCCCCCTCATCTTTCTAAACTCCAATGAGAACAGACCCAGTCTATTTAGTCTCTCTTCATAGTCCAACCCCATCATCTCCAGTATCAACCTAGTGAACCTCATCTGCACTCCCTCCAAGGCCAATATATCCTTCCGCAAGTGCGGCGACCAAAACTGCACACAGTACTCCAGCTGCAGCCTCACCAGTACCCTGTGCAGTTGCAGCAAGACCTCCCTACTTTTATATTCTAACACCCCTCGCTATAAAGGCCAACATTCCATTCGCCTTCTTGATCATCTGCTGCACCTGCAGACTGGGTTTTTGCGACTCGTGCACAAGGACCCCCAGGTCCCCCTGCACCATAGCATGCTGCAGCTTTTCGCCTTTTAAATAATAATCCCTCCTACTATTATTTCTTCCATAGTCTCTGTGTGGAACTCAACTTCCATAATCCAGAGTGGCTCACTTATACCAGAACTGATCAAGTGTAGAGAAAAGTAAAGTTTATTTATTAGTCATAAGCAGACTTACATTAACACTGTAATGAAGTTACTCTGAAAATCCCCTGGTCGTCACATTCCGGTGCCTGTTTGGATACACGGAGAATTTAGCATGGTCAATGCACCTAACCAACACGTCTTTTAGACTGTGGGACGAAACTGGAGAAACCCATGCAGACGTGGAGAGAATATGCAAACTCTACACGGGCAGCAACCCAAGCCGGGAATCGAACCTGGGTGCCTGGCACTGTGAGGCAGCAGTGCTAACCACTGTGCCACCATGCCACCCCACTTAAGGACTTATCTGCCAGACTGGGCTAGCTGCAGGTGATGAAAGAATAAACAAGAGGGAAAAGCTTACTTGGCCTTGGTCTCACCAACCTATATCTCGCAGATCCAAGGCATTATTAGTAAGAGTGACCGCTGCACAGTCATTGTGGAAATGAAATCCATTCTTCACACTGAGGGTACTCCATTGTGTTGTGTGGCACTATCAAATGGGATAGGTTTTGGAAGCTCAAAACTGGGCATCCACGAAGCATTGTCAGTCATCAGTGACAGCAGCAGAATTGTATTCAACCAGAATTTGTAATCTCATGGTTCAAAATATCTTTCACTAGTATTACTATCAAGCCAGGAGATCAACCCTGGTTCAATGAAGAATGCAGAAGGGAATGCCAGGGAGCAGCATTAGATATACTAGAAATGAGGTGCCAACGTGCTGAAGCTACAAAAGAGGACCATACCTATGATAAACAGCGGAAACATGTGTGATAGACAGAGCTAAGTGATCTTACAACCAACAGATTATCATAGCACATCAGTCATGTATGGTGAAAAATTTAAGAACTAAGCAGAGAAGATCCCATAAATATCCCAATGCTTAATGATGAGGGGAGTCTATCATGTCCAAACGTGGATAAAAAAGCTGAATTCCGGGAGGAAGGTAAGAGTAATTGCCCTTGACATTAAAGCAGTATGTGACTAAGAGTGGCATCATGGAGCCCTAACAAAGTTGAAGTCAATAGGAACCAAGAGGTAATCCCTCCACTGGTTGGAGTCATACCTACCAGAAAGGAAGATTGTCTTTGTTGTTGGAGGTCAGACATCTCAGTCCCAGGAGATTGTTACAGGAGTTCCTCGGGATAGTGCCTTAGGCCAAACCATCTTGAGCTATTTCATCAATGCCCTTTCTTCCATCATAAGATCAGAAATAGGGATGTTCACTGCTGACTAAATGGTTATTTAGTACCACTCATAATTCATGAAGCAGTCTGTGTCCATTTGCAGCAAGCCCCAGACAGCATTCAGGATTGGATTGACAACTAAGAATTACCATCTGTGCCAAGCAATGACCATCTCCAACACCAGAGAATCTAACCATCTCTTACTGACATTCATCCATTACTATAGCTAAATTCCCCACTATCAACATCCTGGGGTTACCATTGACCAGATACTTAACTGGATCAGCCAAATAAGCACTATGGCTGCAAAAACAGATCAAAGGTTGGGAATTTTGTATTTTGTAACTCTCCTCGCTAAATATTTTTAAGACGCAGGTTGATGGGTTTTTGATAGGAGAGGGGATTAAGGGTTATGGGGAGAGGGCGGGAAAGTGGAACTGAGCAGCGACAGATCAGCCATGATCTTATTGAATGGCGGGGCAGGCTCGAAGGGCTGGATGGCCTACTCCTGCTCCTATTTCTTATGTTCTTATGTTCTCCTTTCTCCCTTAGGCCTGTTCACCAAGGCAAAAAGTCAGGAGTGTGATGAAATTATCTCCACTTGCCTGGATAAGTACAGTTCCAACAATATTCAAGAAATGCAAAATTATCCAGGACAAAGTAGCCCACTTTGTTAACACCATTTCTACCACCTTCAACATTCCTTCCAACCCTGTTCCCCCATCACCAGGGCACAATGGCAAGAGTGTATACCATCTATAAGCTGCACTGTCACAACTCACCATGGCTCATTCAGCAGCATCTTCTGAACCCACAACATGTACCACTACAAACAAGGGCAGCGAACACATGGCAACACTACTACCTGTTAGTGCCCCTCTGGGCCACACTTCATTCTGACTTAGAACATTATCACCATCCCTCTGCTGTCAAAGTGTCAAAATTTTGGACATACCTTCCAACAGCACTGTGGGTGTACCTACATCGGAAGGCTGGAGGGGTTCAATAAGGCAGCTCACCGCCACCTTCTCAGTGGCAATGAAGGATTAACAACATATATTGGCCCTGCCAGCCTGCTCATATTGCATGAAAAATTTTTAAAAAGATGTTATCCCCAATGGTTTGATAGATTTGTACTGCCCTTGTGACACAAGATCCTAGAATTCTCATCCAAACAGAACGGCCTTGATTCTGAGACTGCACCTTTAATATGGGTGTGCTCAAGAATTTGTGACAGCTGTTTTGAGCTTGTTTATTTAACCAATGCTAATGTCATGTACAGGTCTTGGTTAAATATGTCATGTGGCCAAATCAGGTCTTGCCAAATTTCATGAATTCAGATGAGGCTTCACCTAATGGTTAATCTCACCAGTAAAAACATGTCTCCAGACAACCTGCTGTTGTTTTTGGTGCATTATCAACTTTTTTTGGCCTTGGGAGAATATTGATGGTCATTTTATGATCATCATTGAAGATTATTTGGGTCCCCAATGCTGCTTTTTGCACTATCATTGCATTTGTGGTCGAAAATTGGTGGACAATAAATAAGTAACTGGAGGAAGAGGCTGCATAAATATCCCACAGATAAATTTATGTGATATGTGATATATATATCACAGATGCCAGCAAAAATTGCACTTTAAACCTGATTGAAATCTATCAATAAGGTATCCTACTCGGCAAGATGCCCACCACTGTAACTGAGCTCATACATGGAAGATTGGGAACGTACTTTATGGACATGAAAGTTCACTGTGCTTTTCACTAATTGTGTTTAATTGGTGGTGGACATTAACTGGTAATTCCTTTGAATCACTATCGGTCAAAACACACTGAAACTGTGGTTGTTGTGTTCAGAAGTATATGCAATGTGTAACTCTGAAAATAAATATAAAAATGGGTAAAAGATTGACTCCAGTTCAGTCCTTGCCAATTGACTTTCTGGAGAAGAACACTGTATTTGCCCTGTTCATCAATTTCTCTTATGGCTTGTTCCTTCCATTTATCACATCCTGGTTTATTAATGCATTCCATAGTTTTTCTGAAAGTCTCTCCTCCCCTGCTGAAACACAGATTGGATGCTGCCATCCAGTTCCTTAGCCATTTTTCAGATGTGAACCTAGAATGTTAGCAGCCTGTCCACTATGAAGAAGGGGATTGGGGGAGTAGAATCATGACCAAACCGAATCTTGTTCTCATTTGATATCTACATATTGTACTTTCCAACAGGGACCACTGAGTAGTGATTTGAAGCAGGATGTAGAGCTGAAGTTTGCTAAGGATAACTGGAATGTCCCACTCTGGACCCAGATGACATAAGCTAACCCAGCACAAGCTGGGGATCAAACCTGGTGTCTTGCTCAGTTATATAGCTTGGTTAACTGTGGGCACTGAGCCATTTAAGGAGTTCTAATTTGCATAAACCTTATTTTAACACAGAGGATCACTTGGGAATGGAGTTGTTGAGGAGATGAAAATTTGTTCTATTTTATCTGTCGTGGCCACACTTCTTGAGATTCTTGTTTTGTCCTCTTATGTTCTGCTTTAATTGTCCCCTCTTTGGTCCGTTTGGTTGACATTTTGCCTTGGCACTACTTTGGAGTTCACCAGTAAGTGTGCATCATAATCTGATTTTATACAAATGTGTTGCAAATAGATGGCTTGCCTGAAGGGCTATTGCAGCTGACAACATTATGGAGATTATGGCGTTAAAGTAAATGAGCTCACTATATTGGCATTGTGCTTTTGTCACTCCCCAACCAAATACGGTGCAGTGTGCAGTATTTTGAAAATCTCTAACATAAAACTATTTATGGCACTTACTAACACATTCTTACTGATGTTTTGAGTGCATTAAAATAATTCAACTTTTCAGAATCCCTTCTAACATATCTACTCTGAACCACTAGTGTTGAATCTGTTGTTCACACTGTTAAAATCTGCAGTCATGAGAAATGCTTAAAGGCTGACATTTACTGGAAAATTCCCTTCTGACTATTTAGTGCCATCTACAAATTCACACGGTATAAATTTAGCTTTCCAGCTCCCAGGGCCAAAGGCCCCAGTCACTTGGCAGCTATCTAAAAACAAACAAGAATGTAGTGTACTCAAGCAGGAAGCGCTTGAGAGGAAGAGTGCTCCAGCTCAAACCCTCTGATTCTCATACCCAGCCCAGAGAGATGTAGGATAGCCCTCTTATTATGATATCTGATACAGGGGACAATCCTTATTTATCATGATAACCCTTGCATTATATTCAGCACAGCAGAATTCTCCTTCCATTGAGACTATCTACAAGGTGGTGTAGCATTTATTCCTTTCCCCTTGGACCTCGCTGTGAGGACACAACCCCACCCATTACACCTTTATAATATGGATATTGGGTTATACCTTTCCATTGATCATATTTATGGGATAATACTGCCCCACTACTCTGACATTTAGAGGATTGTGGTCCTTCCCTGTTTCTCCCCGCAATTGATCTCCCCATAAGATAAATGTGGAGTTGTACCCCTCCATTAATCTCTCAGTCGTATAACTGTTGGGTAATAACTCCCATTTATCTCTCAGCTGGAAGTGTGGGCTCATCCTACCTCATTGTAATGGGGTTTGGAGCCAATATTACTACTTTGGTCACTCTCACATGCAATGGTGCATTTTCAATGACAGACTTGTATTTTTTTTTGTAGTCCATCATATTTGATGAAGTGGATTTAACAGATGCCAGTGTCGCAGAATCCAGCACGAAAAATGTTAACAACAGTTTTACAGTGAGTAGCTCTGACACGAGTCGTATTTAGCAAGAATTTGATTGCATCCAATAATGTTACTGACAATGGTTGCATATTAATAATGAGCACAGGTAGCATGGATGTTTGATTATTTATCAGACAGTTTGTTAAGTAGTGACACAAATGGCAGCAGTTGAAATTTGTTTTAAATGTATTAATTGCATTGGCTGATTAAGTTCCATGCTGAAGAGGGACCTTGAATTTATGTAGTACCTATTAGGTCCCAGGATATACCAAAGCATTTCACATTTAAAGAATAACTTTTGAAGTGCAGCCACTGTTGCATTGTAGGCTGAGATGGGTTCAATTTTTATACAGGAAGGTCCTACAAATAGATAAGTAGATAAATTATCAGATAATCTATTTTAATGATGTTCGTTCAGACACAAAATGTTGGCAAGAACTGCTGCTGATTTGGCTTAAGTTCTTCAGCTAGAAGTTTACTTTAAATTCTGGATTAATTCTCTTTCTTGTCAAAGAGGTTGGATTTAATAAACTAGGATGTGGGGTAGGAAGATTACAAAGTTTGGCTGTAGTGAGTTGAGATTAGTGTAGAAAGGTTAGTGAGTTTGGCTGTAGTGAGTTGGGATATAGGGTAGAAGGATTATTGAGTTTGAGTGTAGTGAGTTGGGATTTATGGTAGACAGTTACTGAGTTTGGGTGTAGTGAGTTGGGATGTAAGGTAGATGGGTTACTGAGTTTGATTGTGGTGAGTTGGAATGTTGACAGGTTGTAGAGGTTGGTGTAGCGAGCTGAGATGTTGGGGTAGAGGGGTTACAGATGTTGGGTGTCGTAAGTTAGGGTGAAGTGTAGAGGGTTACGGAGGTTGGTGTAGTGAGCTGAGATGTAGGATAGAGGGGTTACAGAGTTTGGACAAAGTGAGTTGGGATGTAGGGTTGAGGAGTTAGAAGTTGGGTGTAGTGAGTTGGGATGTAGACAGATTACAGAGGTTGGTGTAGTGAGCTGAGTTATAGGGTAGAGGGGTTACAGATGTTGAGTGTAGTGAGCTGGGATGAAGGGTAGAGGGTTACAGATGTTGAGTATAGTGAGCTGAGATTTAGGGCAGAGGGTTACATAGTTTGGGTGAAGTGAGTTGGGATGTAGGGTAGATTGGTTACAGAGGTTGGTGTAGTGAGCTGGGAATCAGAGTAGTGGGATTACAAAGTTACATTGGAGAAAGAGGTCCTGGAGAAATTTGGGGATTTTGAATTCACTTGCTTGAAACCAGTAAACTAACCAAATAATATAAAAGATTTGCATATTTGAAAGGTGGAAATTCTGAACCAGTTGGAATTTGTTATGATTGAGTGCTCGATAAAAGGGGATATTTGAGAAGCTGGGTCTGCAACCTTTCATCAGGATTTTAGTAAGATTAAAGTGGATAAATGCAGACAGAAATTGACAGTTTTGGTGATAGAATGTTGGTTTGAAGCTCAGCTCCTATTCAAGGAGTTTTGGCATCGTAAGTCACCTTACTCAAACAGATAAAGATGGAAATGCAATTCCAGGCAAAAGTGCAGATGTTTAACAGGAAACAAATAATATGGTTTCAGTCTTCCTGGTGCCAATATCAGAAATATCTGACCAGATTTAAGTACAAGAAATACTAAAGACTGGTTTCTTTTTCCTGTTGTTGCTAATTGCCTCTGCTGTTAGACAATGTCCTGGACTTCATTTTGGATGAAGTGACAATGCAGCAACAGGAAGGTCAAACTGTTCCTCAGCATTTCTTATACCGTGATCTAACCAGAATTTCCAGTCTGATATTAATTCTTAGGAAGTCTCCCGACTCTGACTGTATTTTCCAGGAAACTCAACTTTATTTGGGATTTCATAACAGATGTAGTGGAATTATTTGCTGTTCAGACATTTCCTGGTTTCCATCTTTTCCAACATGGTCTTTCATTAGGCAAGTGTCAGAAAATCTGTGCCTTTTGATGTTGTTTCCATTCAAATGTGACAGCCTGTATAGACTTGTCTGCTGTTAATTGTATATTAAATGTGCTTAATTGAGTGCTGGTGATCGGCATTAACTGTGTTTTCATTTGAGCATATATAAAGAGGTACTTATTGAAACTGTAGCATGGTGGAGGTAGGAGGTGTAAACTTGCAACATTTAACTCGGTAAATAAATGTAGAAGATTGACTCCAATACAGCCATTCACCAGATAAAAGGTAAAATTAACAATCCCCTGTGAGCAATCCTTAATCACACTATTTTGGTGCTTCTTATCAAACTGACTAAATTTTGGGAACTTATGGATATAAAACAGAAGTAAGGCAAGAAATGAAAAGCTAGTAATTTGATTACACACACAGGGCAGTGTGTGATTGATTCCGATCCTGCAAGCAAATTGGCTTACATGTATCAATCTAAACAACTGAGGTGAATGCATCTGTGTCCCAATCTTTGCTTAGATTAGTGACATGGTGCAGAGGTGAACACTGGCAGTATTGTCCAAATAATCAAGCTGCTATAACATTGAAATGGGAGTCAGGCTGTTGCCCAAGCCATTCTACCCCATGGGCTTGAATAACTTGAGCATTTTAAAGCACACTTTTGCCCTTTAGAACAAAATCATCCAGCTCACACTCCCCCTCCCCCACAAACAGTTCTTTGCTGACCAAATTGACGTAGCTTTCAGTTAATGCCAGACATTGAAAGAAGTATCCGGTGAATAGCACCAATTATACCAACTGCCACACGCTTGTTTTATTACCTGGGACATCCAGACTTCTAATCACAGAGACAAGTTTCATGAGTTTCTATTACAGGAGAACACAAACTATCCCATTGTTGAGGGGTTCAGAATATTTGCGGTCTACACTAATGCAGAAATCACCAGCCCAGTTGGAACAGAATCGAAGATAAACATATTGAGCAATGAAAAACTATATGGCTTGGGTTTCTCCAGGCATTTCCTTTGCTGTTACTTGCTGTCAACAATTATCCACCAAGGTTTGAAGTGTCAGTGCAGCAGGTTTCTTTGCACTGTTGGAAGGCAACCACTTGGAATTGCTTAGGTGCTTTCATTGAGCACTATGGCCTGCTTCAAAGTGGCTATAATGTTTCTGACCAAAACTTTTTCACTTTTCTTAGTTGGCTTTATTGTCTGAAACTTTCAAATACTTGATACACATTTATTTTCTCTGAGTCCCTCTTAACCTGTCTTCTGATATGACAGAGCATTCAGTTGTATAAGTCTTCACCATGTTGAAAGGCACTCACTGCCAGCTCCTCCCCAAGTCACATGAACCATAGAACACTACCGTGCAGAAAGAGGCCCTTCGGCCCATCGAGTCTGCACCGACCACAATCCCACCCAGGCCCTACCCCCACATCCCTAAATATTTTACCCTCTAATCTCTCTAACCTAAGCATCTGAGGACACTAAGGGGCAATTTTAGCATTGCCAATCAACCTAACCTGCACATCTTTGGACTGTGGGAGGAAACCGGAGCACCCGGAGGAAACCCAGGCAGACACGAGGAGAATGTACAAACTCCACATAGACAGTGACCTGAGCCGGGAATCGAACCCAGGTGCCTGGAACCGTGAAGCAGCAGTGCTAACCGCTGTGCTACCGTGCTGCCCCTAGTGTGCTTAATGTCATTGTGCGACCACCAACACAACATTCAAGAGGCAGCCCTCCCATCACCTTTTCAGTTCAGGCAATATATGTGTCTTGCTGAGATGGCTCCTCTTCATTCCAATGTGCTTGAGATCTGCTCTATATATTTCTTGTGATTTTCTTCCTCACTCCCCTGTGATTGCTCTTCAGTATTCTCTGTCATAGAGATTGTTGTTGTTGCCAATGCTAGAAATCAGCACACGTCAATCCCCAGCTAAAATTAGACCAAGAGGAACAAAGAGGATGATTTAAGAGTCAGGATAACACAAGCCTTGGTACTGTAGTGAAAAGACTCATTTGTCTTTTGTACTGCGCAGTACTCATGAAGCCTTTCACTCCCTGTCAGCACTTGAATTGCTCTGCTTTCTTTCTTTTTTGGAGACACAGGCAAGCTGGCTACAGGCACACATAGTATGATACAGAGACTGAGTCAGTGGAATGGGAAATAGAACAGTGAAAATGAATCTTCACCTGACATTTTTGCTGCCTCTATATTTGCCATGGTAATGATATCTCTCACTCTCACAGCTACCTATTGTATATCCTGTCAGCTGAATTCATTGTGTAGCAAGAATTGCCATGACAAAATCAGACCTATTCAGGGCAGCAGAAGAAGAAGCAGGAGTAATTCTGATTTGGGAAAATTAAAGAGCTAAGAACCAACCAAACTGCCTGGGAAAGGAGTTCTGCTTTTTTTCCCCTCCTCCCTCCAGTCTCTGCCTGACACACTTTGTTCTATTCTCACTGATGAACTGCTCCATGCCTAAGTGGATCTTCTACACCATACTTGCTGGTTTCTGTCCTGGTCATGTCTACAAGTTCCCACCCCAAGTGCTGTGGCGTTCATAACTGGCTCTTACGAAGCAGTTGCCTCAGAAACCTTATTCCTCTATCCCATTGCTTATCCTGCGCCATATACTCAGCATTGTCTCCTATTCGGTTGTCCACCTTCTGCATGCCCACTATCTCCAGTCAGTCTTTTCTTAACCCTCTGATATCCCACTTCTTTGTGCCTTCTCACTTGTTCCAGTGAGTTCTCTAGTTGTCCATTTGTGCACATCCATTTGCAAAATGTCTTTTCACTATCAGAAAAGTTTTACTCCTCCGCGATTTCATTCTGGAAGAGCACATTGTCAGTCTGACAGTAGCATAGTTTACTGACAGCAGATCTTTTCTTAACAGTGAGACACCCCTACCAGTCTAGATTTATTACTCTGCCACTGTGATGCACTGCAGTGGTACTGTCATCTTGCCCTATTCCTCAAATTCCCTACTGTTCCATCACCTTTTCCAATGTTGTCCTCAGTCATTTTTTGATTTAGATAAATGACTATGCATCCATAGCAATTCAGAAGAGATAGCATTTATTCTCTTCATTGAAATTCTATCATTTCCCTGACTTAGTAGCAGACAGGCTGAAAAAAAAGTAACATTTGTTAATGGTGGAAGGAATTTTAGAGCAATGCGATATGATGTCCATATGTGTGTAAGCTGATTGTGTTCTTGTAGATGAGGCAGCACATTGACATTCAAAGCCAAAGTTATATAGAAAAAACTTTATTTTGTCCATCGTGTGCCGAACCTGGCCTTGGTATGTTCAATAGGGCAGCATTATGGAACCTATGCTCTGTGTCGAACCCAGACTGTACCTTTAATTCAGGATGGTTGCTGTAGTGTTGCGGCATAATAGGCTGCTCATTCACCCCTAAAATTCAACAAAAGTTTGAGCTCCTGATCTTATTTATATGGTTGGTTAGGTTTCAAGTATAGGTAAAAACCCATGTCAGGCTTTTGCAGCTTCTCAATGTAGCTATTAAAAAGAAAGGTATTGTGTTGAGCTGGGGTCATGGTGGGGACAATAATGAAAGTTTATGACAATGCAACAATTTTTTTATCCAAGTAGCAAACTAGCCCAGCCATGCTGTTAAGGGTTAAGCTTCAGTGTTCCAGGACTAGGATTTCCTGCTGTTTATGTTCCAACCTACTGGACATAAACTCACTTCCTCATGTCATCCTGTTGGTGTTGACCGGGATGTAGTTTGAGACAAGAGGCCATCAACTCAGACAGAAACTCTTCGACTTGAAGAGGACAGGTGGAGAGGAATTATTCCTTTGCAAGGTCACTAAACACAGTATATAGATGCAGCAGTTTCTAATGGATCATCTACTAAACTGTCACAGAAACCACTCGAAAGGGCAGGTGCATGATTAAACATAAAAATCCAAAAGCTCCTGGCTCATTCATTCATGAAAATGACATTTTGTTGCCTGGCTTCCCATTCAAAACGTTCAGTGACATGACATTATATTTGTATTGTAGATATAAAATAAATTACCACAAAGTTGTGACTTATCCATTTTAGTTTTTTTTTACTTTGTCTCTTTTTTACTCTTTACCATTTTTCCCTCTATTTCTCATTTTGGGTCTCATTTGACATTGAATTCATCCACTCTAACTTGGACTTCCTAGTACAAACCTTCTGTCTATTGCTCTCTCCTTGAATCCGATTGCTTTCGGGGGCAAGCAGTTGTACCTTACTCACGCAGAGTTCAGATAGCCTATAAAGGTCACCACGCAGTTTTCATCTCTCACTTCCGGCAAGTCATCATCAGCGTTAAATAGATAAGGTCAAATCTAACAGCGTGTGTCACAGAAATCTTTGGGCCACAATCTCATAATACAGACAATTGTACCCTAAACTATACAAAACGAAGAATGAAAAAGTGACAGTGCACCTGAAGACACTTGTCAAGCTGACCACTTCTGTTAGCATTCTGCAGTGAAGTTAAAATGTTTACGAAAGTAACAAGTTTGGAGATTAATTGATAAGTTTAAATTGAGCGTTTCTGGTTCCTAATATCATATTATCCCTTGAGTCACATATTTACTTTGCTTACCTTGCTATTCATATTCTGACAGGGTTGTGGAACCAGTAGTTCTTAGATTGCTATCCTTAAAGTTCTGATCTTCTGTTAGTCTCCTAAATTCCTTAAATGTCTATTGCAGAATCTCAATAACAGGCAAATCAGCCTTTTGCCTTGCGGAGTTAGTAATGAAGAATAATCAGTTTATAATTATAACTAAGCGGATGACGATATGAGGTTAGTAGAGATTTCTAGAAACATGTTGCTAAACCATAGGCCAATGCGTTATTTATAGGAGAACCATATAAACATTTGATCCAGAAGGTAACAAGCTGTGGGGAGAAAACAGAGCAGAGGGATTAGTTTTGGATTGATGTAGCAAAGAGCCCGCACAGACGATGATGAGTTGACTGGTACATTTACAAGCTTAGATGGATCACTTGTGTCCAATCCTATTCATCAACTCTGTTATAATATTTTGTTGTTCCTCCAAGATCAGGAAGTCTCCAATATGATATGGTGTCCATACACAGACACAGACACAAACTTATGAATTAGGAGTAAGCCATTCAGCCCCTTGAGCCTGCTGCACATTGAAAAAGGGCATGGTTGGTCTGATTGTAACCACTGGATAAAAGCAAATTATTGCAGATGCTGGAATCTAAAACCAAAAGGGAAAATGCTGGAAAATCTCAGCAGGTCTGGCAACACCTGTAAGGAGAGAAAAGAGCTGACCCTTTGACAAAGGGTCATCTGGACTCGAAACATCAGCTCTTTTCTCTCCTAACTGATTGTAACCATCCCTTACTTCCAATAACCTTTCACTCATTCCCTTGTTTATCAAGCTTCTGCTGATTTTTGATGGAGGGAACTCCTAAGACTCTCTACCTGCTGAGGGAAAAAGAATTCTCTTCATCTCAGTCTTAAATGGGCAACCCTTTAGTTTTAAACAATGACCCTGGTTCTAGATTCTCTCACAGAGGAAACATCATCTCCAAATCCAAACTGTTATGACTTCTCAGCATCTTAAAGGTTTCAATCAGGCTGCCTCTTACTTTTCCAAGCTACAGTGGATACAGGTCTGGCCTATGCAAATTTTCATAATTAGGCAACCACACCTATTCCTGGCATTAATCTAACAAACATTCTCTGAACTGCTTCTAATTCATTTACATCCTTCCTTAAATAAGAAGACCAGTACTGTACTCAATACTTTAGATGTGGGTTTTACCAGTGCCTGTTACAACAGAAACATAACCTCTCTACTTTCATACTCAATTCCCCTCAAAGTAAAAATCACATTCTATTATAAGCTCTCCTAATTACTTGCTATACTTGCACGAACGTCAAGCAATTCATGCAGAAGGACACCTAAATTCCACTGAATCTCAGCTTGCGATTTCTCACAATTAAGATAATATGTTTTTTTTATTCTTCCTTTCACATTTTCTCACTTTATACTCCATTTGCCAAGTCATTGCCCACCCACCTAAACTATCTTTATCCCTTTGCAACCTCCCTAGGCCCTTTTCATAACTCAATTTCCTAACTTAATTTGTATCTTCAGCAAATTTAGCAACCATGCCTTTATCCCTTCATCCAAATCATTTAAATAAATTGTAAAAAGCTGACGCCCCAACACCGGTCTCTCTACTTATCCTGCCAATCTGAAAAAGAACCCATTTATGTCCATCTTTGTTTCCTGGCAGCCAGACAATCTTCACTGTGAGCTTTTATTTATCGCAATAACTGTCAATGTTGCACTTTATCAAATGCCTTCTGAAATCTAAGTACAGTACAGACAGCAGTTCCCCTTTATCCACAGCATGTGACTTCTTCAAGAAATTGTAATCAATTCAATAAACATTTTTTCCCTTTCACAAAACTATGTGGACTCTGCATAGTTGCCTTGAATTTTTCTGTGTGCCCTGCTATAATATCTTTAAGAAGAGCTTCTGTCATTTTCAGTTTATGAGTACAGGCATGGAGTATAAAAGCAAGGAAATGATGCTTTTCATTTCTGTAGAGGTACCTTTACAAATCATTGGTCAGACTACATTTGGAATATCGTGTTCCATTCTGGGCACCTTATTTAAGGAACAATGTTAAATCCCTAGAGATAGTGCAAAGAAGATTTACTAGAATGGTATTAGAAATGAGAAATTTTAAATACAAGGAAAGATTAGAGAAATTGGGCTTATTCTCCCTTACGAAGAGTAGGTTGAGGTGACCTTACTGAGATGTTCAAAATTCTGCACAGTTTTGACAAAATAAAGAAAGGTATTCTGTTTCCACATGTTGATATGTCTGACTAGAAGTCACAATTTCAAGATGGTCAGCAAAAGAGTTAGGAGTGAGATGAAAGTGCTATTACGATTTGGAACACACTGCTGAGAAGAGTAGTGGAGGCTGATTCCATGGAAGATTTCAAAAAAGAGCTGGAAACGTATTTGAAAGTGATGAATTTAAAGAGTTACGGAGATAGGGCTGGAGGATGGGACTAGCTGGAGGGGGCAGCGGGTAGCTATTTCAGATGCTGGTGCAAACACGGTGGGCCGAATGACCTCTTTCTGCGCTGTAAGATTCTATGATTTTCCTTTGACAGAATTAACTGGCCTGCAGTTTCTTGCTTGTCTCCCTCCCTTTTTGAATAAAGGAGTTAATTCACTAATTTCTAATCTAATGGAACCTTCCCTGGGAATTTTAGAAAATTAAAACCAACGCATCAACTAACCACTTCCTTTAAGATGCCATGACGAAGTCTATCAAGATTTGTTAAGATGTGGATGTGCCGGCGTTGGACTGGGGTAAACACAGTAAAAAAAAACCTGGTGTTGTCAGACTTTTTACTACAAGATTTGTTAACCCATAATTCAACAGTTTGCTAAGTTCCATTTTCCTGGTGACTGTAATTTTCCCTAGTTCTTTCCTCCCTTCCAATCTTTGATTTACAGCTATTTCTGAGATGTCATTTATCCTGTGTAATGAAGACTGTTGCAAAATACCTGTTCAATTAATTTGCCAAATCCTTCACTTCCATTATTATTCCCATAGACACTGTCTGTAGGGCCAATAATTGTTAAAGGCAAGGTAAAGGTTTGTTTTGTTAACTCATTTCTTATTTGAATATCTATAGAAACTCTTACTATCTGTCTTTCTATTTCTAGCCACCTTTCTCTCATACTTGGATTTTTCCCTTCTTATTAATCTTTTGGTGTTTCTTTGCTGTTCTTTGTATTCTGTCTAGTCTTCTGAAGTGCCACCCATCCTTGTACAATTATATGCCTTTTCTTTAAGTTTGATGCCATACCTTTTTAGTTAACCGCCATGGTGGGGTCTGCCCTTTGATATTTTGCTTTCTAGTTGGAATGTATATATTCTGAGTATGCTGAAATATCTCTTTTAACATTTGCCATTGCATCTCTGTGGAACTATCCCTTAACCTCATTTGCCAGATCACTTTAGCTAGTTCTGCTTTCATACCCTCATAATTGCCCTATTTAAGTTTAAAATACTAATCTTGATCTACTCTTCTCTTCCTCAAACAAAATGTAAAATTCAATCACATTTTGATCACTGCTACTTAGAGGTGCCAGCACTATGAGATCATTAATTAACTCTGTCTTGTTTCTCACTACCAAGTCCAGTACAACCTGTTCTCTGGTTGGCTCCAGAATGTGAGCCATAACAACAGGATGAAGTGGATTGGAATTTGAATGTTCCAAGAAACTATCCTAAAAACACTCTGAGCTACTCATCTAGGCAACCTTTTCCCATCTGATTTATCTAGTCCATATGTAGATTGAATCACTCAAGATTATTGCTGTACCTTTCTGATAAGCTCCCATTGTTTCTTCCTTTTTATTCTGTCCTACCATGTGGTTACTGTTTGGAGGCCTGTACAACATTCCTTTATCTTTATCATTTATCATCCCTACTGAAACTCAATGTCTTGGTTTCCTGAACTTATGTCATCCCTCTCCATTGTAGTAATACCACCATTAATTAACAAGGCCACATCTTTACCTTTTCCTAGTTTCCTGTCGTTCCTATATGTCATGCTTCCTTAAATATTCGGATCCCAACCTGTGTCATCTGTAGATGTATGTCTGTGATGGCCATCAGATGGTACTTACTTATTTCTGTTTGCACTCTCAGTTCATTTATTTTGTTACAATGCTGTGTGAATTCAGATACAGAACCTTTAGTTTTGTCATTTTATTACTTCCGTAACTCCTAGACTTACCTGCTGCTTTTACTCTTAGCTTTATACTCTATCCTTTCCTGTCGCAGTCTGTTTATCATTTCCAATATTAATGCCTTTCTTTCTTATTTTATGTTTACTCTTTGATTTACCACGTCTTCCAAAATTTGATTCCTTGTCTTTACTGTTTAATTTAAAACCCTCTCTACTTCCCTAATTATGCGGCTCACTAAATCACTGGTTTCAGCGTGGTTCATGTGTATCTTCAAAATGGTACAGATCTCACTTTCCCAATACTGATGCCAGTGTTCCACGAATTGAACCTATTTCTCCCACACCAGTCTTTGAACCAGGCATTCGTTTCTCTAATTTTATTGGTCTGCTGTTCCGAAGGTCTTTTGCCTCAGTAAGAGTTGTCAGGGCATGATTTTAATTCCGATTAATGTTTTCGTATTAGAGGTCTTAAGACTTAGAATGGAAGTTGCCCTAGTGAAATGATGCAAAGCATCAGCGCCATTCCTTCAATTAATCCTTTGCCACTGACAGTCAAATGTATAAAGTATATGATGGCGAATCGAGTTGAGGGTCTTTCTGTGAATTACGTTGCTCTAGCTGAGTTGAGAAAGAAGTGGGGACAGATTGGGTCAGTAGACCACTGACCACATGCCTTAGTGCAACTTAGAGGTACCTCAGGCTATTCCTCGAACTCTGAATGCTTCAGCTTTTAACAATGGGCGGATGATTATTTTTACCCTGTGTGATAAGTAGCTTGGGCTTAACTACTCTTAACTGAAAACAAGTTGAAACTGGAGCAGTGTAATAGTTGGTGAGAAGAAAAAGAACCAATAGAACTACAGCTACAGTTTAAAAAATTAGGATTTTTAAAATTTCATTTTACAGAAGTGGACGATGTTGGTCTCAAGCCAGACCAACAGTTATTGCCCATCCCTAGTTGCGCTTCAGTTGGGTGAACCGTTGCAGTCTCTGAGGTGTAGATATACCCACAATTCTGTTAGGGAGGGAATTCCAGAATTTTGACCTAGTGACATGAGGAGTGGCAATATATTTCCAAGTCAGAATGGTGAGCAATTTGGAGGAGAACCTCCAGATATGTTCCTAGGTGTCTGCAGCTTCTGCCCTTCTAGATGGTAGTGGTCATGGGTTTGGAAGTTGCTGCTGAAGGAACCTTGATGAGCTCCTGTAGTGCATCTTGTAGATGGTACACACGGCTGCCGTTGTTTGTCGGTAGTACAGGGATTGAATGTTTGTAGAAGGTGTAGCAATCAAGCAGGCTGCTTTACCTTGGATGGTGTTGAGGTTCTTGAGTGTTGTTGGAGCTGTACTAATCCATGCAAGTGTAGAGTATTCCTTTACACTCCTAACTTGTGCCTTGTAAATGGTGGACAGGCTTAGGCTTAGAGATGTCAGGAGGCGAGTTACTCACTGCAGTACTCCTAGCCTTTGACCTGCTCTGGTAGCCACCATTTTTACCATTGAAGTTAAGGGGTGATGGTTAGATCCTCTCTTGTTGCAGATGGTTATTGCCTTGCTCTCATGTGGCACAAATGTTACTTGCCACTTGTCAGTCCAAGCCTAGTATTGTCCAGCTTTTGCTGCATTTGGACATGATCTGCTTCAGTATCTGAGGAGCCATAAATGGAGCTGAATATTGTGTGGTTATCTATGAGCATCCCTACTTCTGACCATATTATGGATGGGAAGTCATTGATAAAGCAGCTGAAGATGGTTGGGCCTAGGATACTACCCTGAGAAACTTCTGTGGTGATGTTCTGTAGCTGAGATGATTGACCTCCAACCAGCACAACCATCTTCCAAGCTAGGTATGACTCCAACTATCAGAAATTTTTCTCCTGATTCCCATTGACTCCAGTTTTGCTCAGGCTCCTTGATGCTATACTTTGTCAAATATTGCTTTGATGTCATCTCACCTCTGGCCTTCAGCTCTTTTGTCCATGTTTGATCCAAGGCTGTAATGAGATCAGGAACTGAGTGCCCCTGGTGGAACCAAAACTGAGCATCCGTGAGCATGTCATTGCTGAATAAGTGCTGCTTGATGGTACTGATGACCCATTTTGTCACTTTACTAATGATCGAAAGTAGACTGGTGGGATGATAAGTCTTCAGGACTATTGCCAAAGCTCATAGCTTTTGCAGTAACTTGTACCTTCAGCTGTTTCTTGACGGCGAGTAGAGTGAATCGAATTAGCTGAAGATTGATATCAGTGAGGAGGCCGAGATAGATAGTCTACTTTGCCTCTCAGGCTGAAGGTTTATGCAAATGCTTCAGTGTTATCTTTTGCACGTATGTGCTGGGCTATTCCATCATTGAGGATGGGGATATTTGTAAAGCCACCTCCTCCAGTGAGTTGGCTGCCATTTACAGCCCAATGTGGCAGGCTCCATTTTCCTGCATCTGTATAGATTTGAACTGATTTGAAAATTGCACACCAATTCCAGCATTGACAGTGTTAAAGATTTAGAGCAGCAGCAGTTTGTCCTTGGGAGTCTGAATGGGTCAGTTCCGCTGCAGGGCATTCCCTGTGGGCTCTGATACTATTTTAGTGTGTTTGTCTCTGACAGGCCTTCCTCATTTTTTGTAGGGTGTGGTTTAAAGATAGTGAGGAATTTGAAATACCTCTGATCTTCCTGGTACTTCTGTTTGAAACACTGCAACTATATCCTTTCACCACAGGCTCGCCTCTCCCACAGCAGGACGTGTACATTAGTCATACAACCAAGACTACAGTCAATCAAAAAGAGTGTCAGAAGTATGAGTGTTCCTTAAGAGATGGAGAAACTTTTGCTGCCTCACAGTTCAAGTTTTAGGATGTCTACAGTAGAGTTGCTGTTCTGCCTGAGGTATTAAATAGTGTTTGCCCTTCATATTTGTGTAAAGGGTTTCTTTATATGTTGTGGGATTTTTGGAACAAGTCCAGGAGCATAAGAAAGAGAAGGCCTGAGTGCTGAAATCTCTCAGATTGTGGAACGAACTGTGAATTCAGTCCATGATGGAGCATCCTGCAAGACGTCAGCCGTAAGTGAGACATTTCACTCTTTACTGCAAGACCCTTTCAGGCAGTGTACTTCTTTTCATAATTTATTCTTATTTTGGATCTTGCATTGTATAGTTCATGTACCAAGGGATTTTTCAGTGACCTGAGGATTTAAAGTGGGAGTTAAAGAAATCTTCTTTGAAATGTGGGTTTTGTAACCTGCCCCTAGAATTTGTTTTTGTTTCTGTTGAAACCTCACTGCATTTCCTCTACAAGCTCCCAACTTGAGATTCAATTGATTTTATAATGTTGGGAGTTTGTATTGTGGATTGTTTTCTGTGTCATGGTAACCCATTAAAGTTCAGAGATTTATTTTCTTAGCTAACTAACACTGGATATTTTATATTTTGAGATTAAAAGCACCCATAATTATAAAATGATGTGCCATTGCTAAACCTTCAATTCTCCCCCACAACTTCCCACCTCACCCCAATGGTATGTGAAATTTCAGTAAGGCATCATCATGAGTGAAACATTTAAAAATGGAATTTTGGAAACAACAAAAAACATGATTCTAGGTACTGCTGTGCAAATTTGAGCTGTGTCTTAAGATAGCAACAAAGCTGTATAACACAAGCCTAAAATAGTAATGGTACAGGCCTGTATAATACTAGAGTAAATGGCTGATGAGTATGCATCTGTCACTGTTTTAAAAAAAAACTGGGGTACAGTGCTGCTGGGCATGGATTTGTCTGGGCACGGATCGGTCTGGGCATGGACCTGTATATGTATAACGCTGGTTACAACGCTAATGGGTATAAGTGTGTCATGTGTAACATTGGGTTAAGGTGCTGATAGATACTGATCTGTCACTATATAAGTACAGAGCTAATGGGTATAGATATGTCACTATATAACATTGAAATACATTGCTAATTGGTACAGGTCTGTCACTACATAACACTCGAATATGGCGCTGATAGATACGAGTCTGTCACTGCATAATATTGAGTACAGTGCTGGTGGTTATAGGTCTCTCACTATATGGATACAGTGTTGCTGGGTACAGCCACTGTATAACAATGGGGTAAGATACAGATTGCAGGACAGTCACTGTACAACACTTGAGTATAAAGTACTGTTGAGTACAGTGTTAACATGCTATAATACAGGTTAAAGGTTAAATTAAAGATGCTTTACATCAGAAAATTGACAGACAGTAATCTCACAGTATTCATACTGCATTCAAAAACACAAATGACCTGATCTGTGATAATGAGGTGTAAAGTTATTTTTGTGGGTCCTCTGATTTGTTGTCAAAATATGGGTATAACATGGCCTGCTAAATACATATCAGATCCGAGTGTCATGACGCGGAATAAGGCTGACAAGTAGGTTTCCTGGACAATTCACATTGCTAGGATGCCATGATGTTTTAGTTCCAGCATGTCAGTGTCAGATGTACCTGCATGCAGCCAGGAGCCAAGTTATGACTCAAATTGGAGCGAGCAGACTAACAGAGAAAAAAGAAATATGAAAACATTTTAAGAATCTCAAACAACATTAGAAGTGCATTAGTATCCAGAATTTCATGCAAATAAAATGTATATTAATATTTACAGCATCATTTGCTAAATAATGTATCATTGTCACATATTAAGCATGCATTGGTGCCCAGTGCACCCTACAACATAAAAGGAATGCTTTTACTCAAATATTGTACAGTGTAAAATTCATATAAGTACTCACAGCATTGCATATTAAATATATTTAAATGACTGGCCCTGCCACAGAACTGACAATCCTTATGTGTCTAACCATGATGTGTTCATCTCGTATGATTATCTGATGTCTCTGCAGTCCTTGACACAATCAATCACAGCATACTCCTCTGAAACCTTTCCCATGTTGTCCAACTCGGTTGGATCACCCTCACTGAGCTATCTGTTCAATGCCAGAGCTTCTCCAGTAGTGGCTTCTCTTCCTTCCTGTGCACTATTTCCTCCAGTCGCCCAGTAATCATTGGCCGCTTCCTCTTTCTCTTCTGTATCCTTCTCCTGGATGTGAGGTCACTTTCCACATGTATGCTTATGAAGCTCAGCTTTACCTCTCCAACATCTCTCTTGACCTTGCACTGCCCCTCTGCTGTCAGACTGCTTGTCCAATGTGTAGTTTTGGATGAGCCACAGTTTGCTTAAGTTGAACAATGAGAAGACTGAAACCATCATCTTGGAACATTACTATGAACCCCAAAACTGCTTCACTGACTTTAACTCACTTCTCCCCAACTTCAGGCACACCTGTCCTGAGCTGAGCTTCTGAACCCATACCTCCTTCATCACAAAGACTGCCTACTTCCATCTCTGCAATATTACCCACCTCTAGCCCTCCCTCAGAACATCTACAAAATGTTATGAAACTCTCACCCATACCTGTATTACCTCGATACTTAACTATTCCATCATATCCCAATCAATCTCTCATTCTTTTCCATCCACAGGCTTCAGTTCATCCAAAGCTCTGTTGTTCTTATCCTGTACTGCTCATCCATCGTCCATGTTATTTCTATTCTACGTTAACTCCGAATTCTTCAATGTCCCAAGCTTAGAATTATTATCTTTATGTTCACATCTCTTCATGACCTATGACCTTGCTATCTGTAACCTCCTCTAGTCCTAAAACCATCCCTGAATTCCGTATCTCAGAATCCCATCACCTTTCATCCCACCAATGGTACCTGTGTCTTCAGCTATCTGGGTAAAATTACTTTATAATTCCCCTTCCTAATTCCTGTCCCATCTCCTCTCCATTCTTCTTTAAAATCCTCTTGGAAATCCATTTCCTGATGAAACATCTTGGTGACTTCTGAAATCTATTTTACTGTCATGGTTTGACTAATTACTCCTCTGTGAAGTTATCTGAAATGTATTACCATATTAAATTACAGATGCTATATAAATGAATGTTGTTAGTGTTATTGTAGTGGTGCCCAGAGTGCATTCCACAACATGAATATTAGTACACAAACTGCTACACAATATTAAATGCATATTCAAAGAGTCTCTCAACATGAACAGTAAACTGAAATTTGTATAGGTGCAGAGAGCGTTTCTACATATTAAACATGTATCAGCACCCAAAGTGTCACACAGCTGGAATTGCATTTTGATAACTAGAATATTGCACAATCGAAAACACATAGTACCAAGGGTATTGAACACCTTAAAATCTGCATTGCAGCCAAAGTCTTCCACCGCATAAAATCCAGAGTATCCATCATATTAAACATATATCCGTGTACGTGTTATCATACAATAAATGCATTTTTACTTAGTATTATACAACATTAAATAGATATCAGGGCCCAGAGCATTGCACAGTATTAAATCCATACTTGCATTTAGTAGGTTGTGCACCATTAAATATATATTACAGTTCAGACTATCACAATGTTAAAACACATTGCAATCAAAAATGTCACTTGATGTTGATCATTCATTTATATGCAGAGTATCACACAATATTAAACATGGTCAATATTAATTACAAGAGTATCAAACAGAAGTAATCACTTGTTTAAATGTGGATTATTTTCCAGAATATCATACAATATTAAAGACGGCTCACTAAAAAAAATCAAAAAGCTTGCACTGATTGTGCCTTAAATTATCTGAGAGCATCCTAAAACCAATAAAGTATTTTTGAAGCATAATGCAGGAAGTGTAATGTAGAAAGCTTGGCCGTCAATTCGTGCATGGCAAAGTCCCACAAATAGCAATGTGAAACTTAACCAGAAATCTGATGGATAAATGTTAACCAGAACAGGTGAACTCCACTGCTCTTGTTCAAAATACAGTCTTGTTATGGGATTTCTTTGTCCACCTTGGAGACTGAATAGGGCCTTAGTTTAACATCTCATTTGAGAGATCGTAGTTTTAACAGGACAGTGCTCCCTCAGTAATGAACCTTATGAACTGGAGTGTCAACCCAAAGTTTATACACAAGTGTCTGAAATATAACTTGGAATCATAACTTGTCAACTTTGAAGTGAGAGTGCATCCATTGAGCTGCAGGTAACATGAGAATTTGAAACTTTTTGATACTTTTACTTTTAAAATCATTTTACAGCATTAAAATTTCAATTACCAAAAAAATTAATCAAGGCATATTTTGAATGATTTGATTGGTTAACTTGCAAAATGTGATGGACAGCTGTTTACATGGGTTTCCAAGGGGAATTAGCCAGTTCTATCATGTCCTGAAGGGCATAATACAGAGGAGGTTTACTAGGCTGATACCAGAGTTGAGGGGGTTGAGCAATGAGGAGAGGCTGAATAAACTAGGCTTGTACTCGTTAGAGTTTAGAAGAATGAGGGGAGATCTCATTGAGATGTATAAGATGATGAATGGGATGGATAGGATAGAGGTGGAGAGACTCTTCCCGCTCAAAAAAGACAGTAGGACTAGGGGGCACAGCCTCAAGATAAAGGGGGGGCGGTTTAGAGTGGAGTTGAGGAGGAACTTCTTCACTCAAAGGGTGGTGAATCTCTGGAATTCTCTGCCCGTTGAAGTGGTGGAGGCTGCCTCGCTAAATATTTTTAAGACGCGGGTTGATGGGTTTTTGATAAGAGAGGGGATTAAGGGTTATGGGGAGAGGGCGGGAAAGTGGAACTGAGCCACGACAGATCAGCCATGATCTTATTGAATGGCGGGGCAGGCTCGAAGGGCTAGATGGCCTACTCCTGCTCCTATTTCTTATGTTCTTATAATTGTGAGACTGGGCATGCACGGTTAATGATAGACAAAGAACAGAACAACTCAAAACTGACACCTGTGCGGTACAATGGGCCAAGAGCAGAAACAAAGCTATACACCACCACAATTTGTAACCTCCTGGCCTCGCACATCTTGTTCTGATTTTTTCAATGAGGTTCAATAATGAATTTAGAAGTGAGGTGGCAATGCTGGCGTTGGACTGGGGTGGGCACTCTAATAAGTCTCACAACACCAGATTAAAGTCCAATAGGTTTATTTGGAATCAGGAAGGAGTGCTGGTGAGTCAGCTGATGAAGGAGCAGCACAAATGAATCTGTTGGACTTTAACCTGATGTTGTGAGACTATTCACAATGAATTTAGAAGAGCATGCCAGAGCAACAATTTACCCGGAAATGAGATTCCTACCTGATGAAGCTACATCATTGGACTGCATTCTTGAAAAACTGAAAGCAACATGCACTAATCAGAGCTAAACAATTCCACAACCATCAGAGCAGTTCAAAGCTTTGCACCTGATTTGAGGAGGAGGGTCTATGAACAGGCCATTGATCAATGATGGTGGAAGTTGGCCTGTGTACCAAAGATCAGACAGAAGCATTTGTAGCTTACATGAGCTAAAGGTGCCTTGGATGGTCCTCTTGATCTTCTTCTGAGGTCTTCAACATCACAAATGCCAGTCTTCAGCCAACCTAGTTCACTTCTCAATAACCTGCTCAGCCTGGATTTCTCCAGAAAACTTGAGTCCAGACCTCTTTATAGTCTTGGTCCAAACATGGACACAAGCTCAGTTCTGGGATCGATATGAGGGTAAATGCCCTTGATATCAGGATAGCATTTGACCAAGTGTGCTACCAAAAGCCCTAGCAAAATTTAAATCAGTGGGAATCAGAAAGACATCACTTTAAGTGGCTAGATTCATAGCTGCTTGTTAAAGGTTAATCTCTGCAACCCCAGGATCTCATTGAGTCTCAGGCGCAATGATTTTCAAGTGATCCTTCTGTGACCTTCCCTGTATCATGAGATCAGACATAAACCTATTGACTAATGTTCACAAAGTGCTCAGCTTCTTTGTCAATTCCTAAGATAATGAAGCAGCCCATGTCCTCAAGCAGCAGGAGGTGGACATCATCCAAACTTGTAATGGTAAGTGCCAGGCAATGTGTACGTTAGGCAATGGTCATCTCCAACAAAAGGCAACCCGATCACTTCCCCTTGACATTCATTGATATTACCATTGCTGAGTGCCACAACATCATTATCCCAAGGACCAGAAACAGAACCAAACAGCCAGATAAATGCCATGCTACAAGACCAGGTCAGAGCCTGGGTATTCTGAGATGCAAGGCTCACCTCCTAACTCCCCCAAAGACTTTTAACCATCTACAAGGTACAAGTCAGGAGTGTGATTATAAATTCTCCACTCAAAATAATGATTGCAGCTGCATCAACATTCAAGAAGCTCCTGACTATCCAGGACAAAGTGCATGATCGATGTTACATTTGCTGGCTTAAATATCCAACCCCTCCACCACTGGCATATCGTGGCTTCAATGTGTACTCTGTATTGGGTACACAGCCACAACCCACCACAGCTTCTTCAGCTGCACTGCCCAAACCGAAAGGCACACATTTTCCTCACTTATTGGACATGTACCACTTCATTGTCACGTGTTCAAAGTCCTGGAATTCTCTATCTTCAGTATTGTTGGAGTATCTTCACCATTTCCATTTAAGAAAAGAGCCCAACACTGCTTTCTCAACAGCAGCTTGGTTTGTGCAATAAACGGCAGCATTGCCAGTGGTGTGCATATCCCAAAGTATGATTCACTAAATACTCCATTGAATGATGGAGTTTCTTACTATCTGAGTGAGCCTTCTGTTCTCAAAACTGAATAATTGTACAGCTTTGACAAATTATTGTTAACTCTGAAGATGCTAACCAGGAACTTAAGAAGTTTGTCAGAGTCATTAAAAAGTGAAGAAGAGGAAATATAGGTTTGATTAAATCATTTCAATTATTAATTCTAACAGTTGGGTCACAATATACTAATGTAAGATCTATGTACAAGCACCTGAATAAAGCACTGCCTCATTTGAGCCGTTGACAGTGGTTAGGCTGAGGACAGGAAGTGGAAATTATATCGTGCTGACAATCAGCCATGAAAATGTGAACTTTTTAAAAAATTATTCAGTGTATTAAAGACAGAACTGGAGAAGACATCTGAACTGGTGAGAGGTTAATAGTGCAAAGCAGAGAAGGGTGCTGCTACACTGTATGTAAATGGATAAAAATGGGCACTTATTGCTAGTGATTAAATAGTGATGTAACGATAAATGTTGATCATGTTCTATAAAGTGAGTGCTGCCAGTGATTGAATAGTTGTGTAGCAATGGCACAGTCCCATACTGAGAATTATTTTCAGACTGAATCACAAGCTACTGTTTAATGTTTGCCATTTTTAAACAATTCTGGTTATGGCAGATAGCAGTTACTCTGTCTCCTCTTGCTGATTGATTAAGGTAACAACCAACAGCGATAGCTACCGGCCTGCTATTGCAAGGGGAGATTAGCAACTGAATCAGTTTTTAAACCATGTTATCTGCTGTGGTATTGCTCATAGGTACTCCTGGGATCAAAGCAGTTCTGTGACATTTCATTAATTTGGTCTGTCATTTAATTTTCTTTTGAGAAATCACCTAAATAGGTTCAGAGGCTAATTATTACTGTTTGAAATTTTTTTCTTGTATTGACACCTGTTTACTGCCGCTCCTTATGACCTCAGGTAATGAATGAATGCCAGCAGGAAATGACTAGCTGTCTTTCTATTTTGATATGCTTTCCTTAAAATTATTCAGCTGCGACTTGTTCATGGTTTATACAAAACATGACATCCTGTGTGCAACAAATAGAGGGAAGCTGGCTAGGCGAACAGTAGTCCTAGCCAATATTAACTCTCAGGCCTCATTTACATTCTACCAGCCGGCTGTCCACCCTAATGGGCAGAAAGAGGCGATCACCAGCAATTGAGAATCTGTCGACCTATTGGACAATCCAGTGTCACTTAAGTAAGTTGGGGCTTTGTGACAGTGTCTCATGGGTGCTTCTCCGGTTCCTAAAATGTACATTTTAAATGGCCTCTTCTTCTGCAGATCTGGGTTAATTGAGCAGGCATCCTGCTCATTTAGTGGTTAAAATGCAATGGGAGCCATTGGACTCCTGAAATGCATGATGTATAAGGTTCCAATTTAGGAAAGTGCCTTAGCCAACCAAAAAAAAACAGCATAGATAATACATGAAACCTATACACTCCATTTTAATTTCTGTTGAACTCCCCAAATGGAAAGAATTACATTGCACCCCCTGCCCCCTGCAACTATTTTCAAAGCTTTTGAATAAATACTGGTGATGTTGCTCACAGTTGCACCAGATATATTGTTTGCACCATTCTTGTGACTGTAGACTTTATGTTACTGGTTCGTTCTCTATCGCTGCTGTTTCTGTTTCGGTCCGTCTCAGATTTAGATACTCCCATCCCTGCAGGCTCAGGAATTATCCTCTGTTGCGCTCACAAGCTGTAGCATGAAAGAAAGTAAGAGCAGCAATTGAATTCTGAGTGGCCCATTTGTTCAAGTGAAGCCAGGCAAGCAGCAGGTGTTGCATGGCAGTCCCTTGAACTGCCAGTGATCTGAATTCCAAGAACTGTGCAAGGCCATAGCCAACTTGGGAATACGCCCCACAATGCTAAGCACAGGTCAGCAAGGAATGAGAGTGAAAAATGTAAAAGGATAACAAGGATGGAAAATTGAAATCAAAAAGACTGGGAAAATGGACATTTAAAAACTAAAATTGAGTGGACTTAAAAAAAAAACCTGAGGATTTTAAAAGCAGCAGCAATTCAATCAAATAAATAGCAGGACTGATGGCACAGGATAGCAAAATAAGAATGAAAGCAAAATTAGAAGAGTCAGAAGCCAAGATTCAAAACAAATTAACAACCATGTGTCAAAAAATATTGGGGAGAGAAAGATAGGGTGCAGCAACTGGGCTTCAAAAAAGATGGAAAACCCCAAAAACACAGAAACGAGGGCTTGCAAAAGAAATGCGGAAGCAAAATGGAAGTGCAGGAACCAGGACTGCAGAAAAATCCAGAAAGGAAATAAAGAAGTAAGATATGGTACTTCATAAAAGAAATGGGGAAGCAACATTAAAAAGTGTAAGTAGAAAATATGGATTTAAAAGTGGCAATTAAAAACACAGCAGAAATCAGGGTTTAACAAAGGACTGGAGAAGGAAAAATAGAAGAGAACAAGAGCCAGATCATCATAGAGAATTGGGGCCGCAATGTGACAAAAACACCAAAACTGGGGCTTCAGCGTGCTGGAGAGTTTAAGAAAAGATCAGGAAGTGGGTCTTCAAACAAGCACGGAAAGGCACAATAACAAAGAGCAGGAATTAGGACTTCAATAAATAAACTGGAAAGCAAAAAGTACTGAGAGCAGGAACTGGCTTTCAAAAAAACTGGAGATGCAGAATAAAAATAGAGATGGGAACTAGGGCTTTAAAAAGCATCAAGGAAAGGAAAAAGGAGCAGGAACTAGGCCTTGATAAAATCATTAACAGCAAATATCAGCAAAAATACAGCAGAAATTTACTTTTAGCAGGAAATATTTTTTAAATGGAAAATCCAGCCATCGATGAAACTTGGAGGAAGATTTAGGCAGCGGATCAGAAGACTTATGATGTGACAGGCAAGTATAACCAGTAAATCAGAATTTAACATTAAAAGGTCCCATGATTGCAACAGCTACTGATGTCATCAAAATGTGCTATGGACATCTTAACATGAGAAGTATTTGAATGGATACATAATATTAATTGATTTTATTTTATAATTATTTTTATAGCTAGATGTATTAAACTTCATTCAGCATCATGCACTCTGAAGGAGGTTATTTGATTTTGGAGACACACCATGTGCATCGCGCAAACGTGAAAGTGCTACAGTAATTGTAAAGCATCGGCTCTTGGTTCTGAACCCTATGAAACTCAGCACTAGTTTGATTTCCCACCTAAAGATAGGTTCTGTGCTGTTCACCTCAGTTTCTGATATGGAGATGAACTACTTTTAAGTCAGCTTTAGATGATAATGCGTTGAGTTTTAATTATAAACATTTACTGATGCATTTCAATTGTCCCTATCGTTATAGCTTTCTGTTTGAGGTGTTTCCTGCTGTTGCTCACAGTTGTTTAGATGTTTTCCTGCTGTTACCAGCCCGTGTGTCTTAGGCAAAAACCAGACAGTGCTTTGGTTCTGATTTGGATTTGGTGTCAGTGCCATTTGATGCATCTCAAAGAAACATGAGTATCGCTGTTTTCCTTATTTGGAAGCATCTATAAAAATGATGATGCTTGTACACCACTGCATACAGTACATGCCGTGCTGATCAAAGTAAACTAATGTCAAGCAATAGATAATGATAGCCAGAAATAAAATTTTGAGGCACTAGTTTGAATTTTGGTACTCAGTACAATAAGTGCATTTGCATAGCTGGGCCTGTAGTAGTTTGGTACATCATCAGGACTGACCCAGCTGAATTTAAGCTTACAAGATATTCAAATTTACCACCATTTTGAAATAATTAGTTCACAAGGACATGGAAGTCTTGTGGGAATAGAAAATAGAAAGCCATAATGCAAGACTTCCAACCTGGCAGGGAACCTTGCAAAGGCACCTCCAAGCTAACTCCAACCTGTGTTATCCTTTCTCTCCCTGGACCTTATTCTGCTAATGTAGTCTTTCCTTCTCACTGCCTCTTCCCTCTATAGATATGACAATTCGTTTAATCTCAGTAAAATTTTATAAAAACTCAGTTTCATAATGAAACATGTATCTTTCTTGCAAAAATATAAATAATTGCTTTCAAGTAAGTGTTGTAGAAAATATTTAACTTTTATAGGCAACCATTTTAAATTCAAAATTCAGGGAACACATTCAAGCCATTAAGGCAATCGTCTTGAAATGCTGGCTTGGAGCATGTGCTCTGTTCTGAAAGAGTCAATAATGATCATTCTTTTAAAGGGTTGGAGGTTGCATTAGCTTGCAGTGGATGGTCAATGCAGTCTGTTATGGCAGCATAAAGTGAAAATCTAGGGAGAAAGCATGTTTGCTGGGAGAGAGCAGGAGACCATAGAGTTGTGCTCAGTAAGAATAGTTTGTTTTTATTTTATTGTGATCATACTTAGTTTCAGCTCCACACAGTAGTAATATTACAAGTCTAACTGCTCAAAAATCCTTGTGGATTTTGAGGTTGGAATAATCTAATTTTACAGTGTTTCAAATAACAGGCAAAGCCTGATGTGCACATTCTAGTAACAGTAAATTGTCACAGCTTATTATAGCCTTCTATTACCAGGGTAGTTTATGTTCTATAGTCTGGAGCACCGTTAATAGCAATACAAGTGATCAACAGATCCATCAGCAGTGGAATCCTAGTTAACTTTAGTCTTGATGTTGCCATCAGATGTCCCCTTGCACCTACACATTATTTTACATTTGATGGTCATACAGTTCTCCTGATAGAAGAGTACTATGACTTCCTGTTTTCATTATAGAAGCTGCTACTATATTCCAGCAATGGAATTATGGGTACTCAAAAATCTGAGTCTACAAATCAGCTGACAGGATTGCAATGTTAACTTCGGGGCCAATGCTTGGAGCCCACGCTCTTGCGATCAAAACTGCGGGTTTAACGAATATAGAAGTCTTAATTTAGAATGGAAACAGAAAAAAAATTAAGTAGGGAAGAGGGTGTGTGGAGATCAAGAATCTTTGAGCCACGCATCTTGGGTCTGTTTCTATTGCCACAGGACTAAGTGTAGGTTTTTGTAAGCCACTCGTGAGGCTTACACATCATTTGTCATTCTGTATTGCTTTCTGTTTTGAAAAAAAACCTGATTTTTATGATAAATCTCTTGATTTGTAGCACTTTGTTCCCAATTTATGAATGAGATGTATGAGTGTAGGAGGAATGAGATGTAATCCTTTTGCTTAGAAAGGATAGCAGGACTAGCGGGCACAACCTCAGGATAAGCGGGGGGGGGGGGGGGGGGGGGGGTGGTGGGGTGGGGGTGTGGGGGGGGGGTGGGGGGGGGGTCGGCAGTTTAGATCGGAGTTGAGGACGAACTTCTTCACTCAAAGGGTGGTGTATTTCTGGAATTCTCTGCCCGTTGAAGTGGTGGAGGCTACCTCGCTAAACATATTTAAGTCACGGGTAGATAGGTTTTTGACAGAAGGGAATTAAGGGTTATGGGGAGAAAGCGGGAAAGTGGAACTGATCCACTTCAGATCAGCCATGATCTTATTGAATGGCAGAGCAGGCTCGAAGGGCTAGATGGCCTATTCCTGCTCCTATTTCTTACGTTCTTATGTTCTTATGAGTGTTCACATTACAGCGTCCCTGAGTCCCATTCAACCACCACTGCCTTTTCCTTCCCTAAGACCCATTCAGCTGCAGTTGCCTGTACTCCTGTTTGGGCCCAGATCTACTGGGGCTGATGCTTCTTTTCTTTCTTCTTCTGCCGCAGCTTCCCTCATGCAGGCTGTTCCTTTATCAATGCTGGAGACTGCTCTCTTTTCTTTGCTTTCCATACGCTCCTGTGTTTCTTTTCTCTAACTTGCCTCTGCTCAGAATTTCACTCCAATACAATATGATACTTGGAGACTTCTTTGATGTGATGGGAGTAACCCGGAAAGCGGTGTATTCTTTTGGTCCTTTATCTGATCTGCTGGTATTTTTGGAATGAGATTGATCGAGGAAGTTGTTGATTCTGCCAGCAATTGCGCTTATTCAGTGGATTGTAGGTTTTAAGTTGCCAGTAACTGGTGTCGTTTTTCAAAAACAGTCTATTTCAGTCAACTCAACTGACCAAATACTGGAATTTTCTGTGATTCATTGCAAAAGCCTCATGAGAGCATAACCTGTTTCATGTTTATAATTCCTGAGATTTGTGGCCACCTCTTTAATTTGTCAGTTTGTGGCTATAAAATCTGAACTGCTGAGTATTGCATCATAGGAAAAAGCTAACAATGAAGGGGCTTCATGCCACTTAATGAAAATCGGACTGTTCACATCCTTAATAATGTTGCAGTTTTGTTCAAGCAGTCAGTATGGTAGTTTGGCTAGGTTTATTGTCAATGATACGTTGCAAGAGTGAGGCTTGAATTTAAAAAATGAAAAGTACTATTTGGCTACAGAGGCTAAGAATTTTGTTCTGGCATAATGGGGGGCCAACGTTAAATATCAATTCAAAAATATAAAATCTCTGGAAAATTGAAACACAGCCTTCACAGCAACTAACGGAAGACCCTTTCAAATAGTGTGCATGCCACCATAATAAGGAAAATATTGCAGATGCTACAAACCTGAAGCAGGAGCAGAAAATATCGGAATGTGCAACCAGTCAGTAAACATTTGTAGAAAGAACGAACAAGCTGATGTTTGGAGCATGGACCCTTCTTCAGAAATGGGAGTTAGGTGATGGGCAGGCATGTTAATACAGTCAGCAAAGTGTATTTTTATAAATCTATATGTGTATATATAAAAAGGGCAGCCAACATTGTTGAATAATGTAGTACATAATCTCAGCCAAAAGATGGACAGAAGTGTGAAGAAAATAAATAGAACAATTGTTTATGTACAGAGAGAGCACTTTTAACATATAATGACTGGACGCACATTGTCAGCGTGTAATAAAGAAAATGTAACACTGAGCCCCAGAAGAAGATATATGGACAGATGACTGAAAGCTTTGACAAAAAGGTAATTTGAAAAAGGAGGAAACAGTGGTTGACAGAGAGGTTTAATGAGAAAATTCCAGAGCTTAGCCCTCAAATAGCAAGAATCGGAGAAGTGCAGATACCTTGGACAGTTGTGAGGCGTGAGATTACAGAGATCAGGAGGAACTAGATCATGGAAGAATTTGAAAGCAAGGGTGAGAATTTTAAGATTGCAGTGTTGTTTTATCAGAAACCAAGTCAACCAGCACAGGAATGATGGGTGAATGGGATTTGGTGGAGGTAAGGATATGGGCAGCAGAATTTTGGATGCCTTTGAGTTTATGCAGGCTAGAATATAGGGAGGTGGAACAGAAACGCATTGGGATGGGCATCAACAGCAAATTAATTGAGTCAAGGGCAAAGTCAGGCCATGTTACAGAAGTGGACTAGTGATAGCAGTCACAAGCTCATCGAAGGATTAGATATGACACTAGGGTTGTGAACAGTCTGGTTCAGTCTCAAACAGCTGCCAGAGAAAGGGATGGAGTTGGTAGCAGAGGGACTGAAGGTTAGTGGCTTTGGTATTTTCAGTATTTATTTTGAGAAAATTTCTGCTCGTCCTATTCTGGGTGTCAGATGCAGAAATTATTAAACTAGTTAAGGAAGTGGGATTGCCTGGGCAAGGGGGGAAATCTCCTGGGTTTCAATGAAACAGGTTTAAAAATGTATATTTAGCCAAAGTCTGAAATTACTGAAGTCAATATCCAGAGGATAGGATTGCAGTTTACCTGCAATAACAACAATAATTTGCATTTACAAAGTGCTTTTAAGCTATTAAAACATCCCAAGGTGCTTCACAAAAGTGTAATCAGACAAATTTTGACATTCAGACCAAGAAAGTGATCAAAAGCTTGGTCAAAGAGATGAGTTTTGCATTTAATGCCTTTCATGATATCAGCATATCACTAAATGTTTTACAACCATGAAGTCTTTTTTTGAAGTATAGTTGTAACCTGGGAAGCAGTACTAGGGTGTCTTAAAGGAAGTGAGACAAGGGGAATGTCAAAAACGTTTATGGAGTAAATTCCGGAGCTTATGACAAAGACAATTGAAGGCACGACTGAGCGAAGGGAAGTGGGGCTTACACCAAAGGTAGAGGTACTCTGTTTTCTCAATGAGTTGTCGATATTGTTTCCAATTCTTGTGGCAAGCTTTGTTGGAACGTTATGTGAATCCAATGACAGAGAATCAGTAGGAGTTGGAGCGTGAGTTAAAATGGTGAACAATAGTCACATTTTTGCATAGAACTGAATGGTTTGACAAGTGGCCACCTACTCTGCCTGTAGTTTCACCAGTGTAAATGGAACTGCACCATGAGAAGTTGGATGGTGTGAACATGTGTATGTTGAGTGAGGGAAGGATAGAGTTTAACAATGATACAATTTCCACATTTGAATACAGTACAGTATCAATGGCATGGTGGCTAGTTCTGCTGCCTCACAGCGCTATGGACCTGGGGCTGATTCCAGCCTCGGGTGACCGTGTGGAATTTGTTTCCTCCTGGCCCTTCAGTTTCCTCCCACAGTCCAAAGATGTGCAGGTTGGGTGAATTGACTCTTAGTGTCCAAAGATGTGTAGGTTAGATGGATTAACTATGGTGAATGTGCAGGGCTACAGAGATAGAGCATGAGAGGGCCTGGGTAAGACTCACTGTCAGAGTTGGTGCAGACTGATGGGTCAAATGGCGTTCTCTGCATCGTAGAGATTCTACGAATATACAAGGGCCTTAGCAATGTTGGAACGCATCCTCAATTTTTTTTTCAACATGAAGAATTGTAATAATTTCAGAGGAGGAGGTTTGCAGAATCCATAGAACCATGCAGCAATGAAGAAATGCCAACTTTAGCTGGTGGGTAGTGAGGGAGGCAACATGGTCGGGGGTTATCTGACTGCCTCTTCCAAGAATGTACAGCAACAGTTTCAGTGACGCTCATGTCTTTACCAGCATCTATTTCACATAGAAGAATTTGACACTTCTAGACACACATCTGCACTGTTGCAGATACCTACAGCCCAGTCATACTTCTGATGGCACCAATGTAACACTGAATTATTCCAAGACTAAAGTGGCTTAAGTTATGAGGGTTGGTTGCATAAATTTACCTTGTGTTCCCTTAAGTATAGAAATTGAAGAGTAGTATTTCTAAGGAACTTAAATATCAAAATAATTAAATGAGGGAGGTAGTATATAGAGAATGGCAGAATGGTGATAGGGAGGCAAGAATATGAAGAGATAGTATTAAAATTAGAGCCCAGTCTTTTAAGAATGAAATCAGAAGTATTTTTTCACAAAAAAGTGTTTTAGAAATTTAGAACTGGAACTGTTGGAGCTGTCAAAATTGAGGTTGATATATCATTGTCAGGTAAAGGTATCAAAGAATATGGAGCAAAGACAGGAAGCATTTTTTTACACGGAGTATTGCGATCTGGAATGCACTGGCTGAAAGGATAGTCAAAGCAGATTCAGTTATATCATTCAAAGTAGACTCATGGGGCTGAATGACTGACGCTTGTCCCTTACTGTAGAATATTACACTATGACTAATCCACCAGAAGCAAATGCAAAATCAAAAAATGCATGCTGTGGTGTTTCTCAGTCAGAGAGCTAAAGAACAAAGAAAATTACAGCAGAAGTAGGCCCTTCAGCTCTCCAAACCTGCAGCGATCATGCTGCCCAACTTAACTGAAACTGCCTATCTTTCCAGAGCATATCCCTCTATTCCCATCCTATTCGTGTACTTGTCAAGACACCCCTTAAAAGTCAGTACTGTATCCGCTTCCACTACCACCTCCTGCAACGAGTTCCAGGCACCCACTACTCTCTGTGTAAAAAAAAACCTGCCTCATACATCCCCTTTAAACCTTGCCGCTCGCACCTTAAACCAATGCCCCCTAGTAATTGACTCTTCCACCCTGGGAAAAAGCTTCTGACTATCCACTCTGTCCATGCCTCTCATAATCTTGTAGATTTCTATCAGGTCTTCCCTCAACCTCTGTCACTCCAGTGAGAACAAACCAAGTTTCTCCAATCTCTCCTCATAGCTAATGCCCTCCATACCAGGCAACTTCCTGGTAAATCTTTTCCGTACCCTCTCCAAAGCTTTCATATCCTTCTAGTAGTGTAGCAACCAGAATTGAACACTATATTCTAAATGTAGCCTAACTAATGTTCTATAAAGCTGCCACATGACATGCCAATTTTTAAACTCAATACCGCAGCCGACGAAGGCAAAGTCTAGGTTGAGGCTGGTGAGTTGAATTGCTGTTTCTTGTGCTTGAATGTACTCTTGATTTACTTTGCATTGCTTCCCCCAAAATAATTGAAAGCACAGCGAAGGAAATGGAGAATACACAAGAATCCAAAGTTGTAGAACTGCAGAGTTCTCAAAGGGTTGTTGACTAGAAGAAAGCTGAAATATTGTCCCAGTTCTTGTGGTGAGCTTTGTTTGAACATTATATGAATTCAGTGACAGAGAATTTTCTAGGTATGAATCAGTAGGAATGGAAGTGTGAGTTAAAATGGCGAACTGCAGAGTAGCTTGGGTCACATATATAGATAGAACCCAAGGATTTGGAAAAGCAGTCTCTATTCTACATTTAATTTCACCAGTGTAATTGAAACTGCACCATGAGAAGCCAGACAGTGCAAATGTGTGTTGAGGGAATAAAGAAGTATCTGATCTCTGTGCAGAACGGTATATGCTGTGATAATAAGTAAAAGGGGATAAGATCATTTGCTACTTGTTCACCAATTGCTTGTTCGTATCTGGGTCCTGCGTGCAGTCCCATGACTTTCTGGCTTCTACTAGCATAGATTTGAATAAATGCAATACCACAAAAGTGGATTATTGTCCTCATGAGGTCTTACTAAAGCTGTGATAATTTTTCTTTTTGCTGCTTTGTTTTCAAAAGTACACAAGTCTTTCAGCTCTCTGATTTATAAACATGGTGGTCAGTTTGTGAATATGTGAAATGTAGGTATTTGGCTGTACCGTGAAGTTTTGAGGAATTCAATTTCTGAATTATGATGAGTTCTAACTTGAGGTTCAGGTTTAGAGCTGGACTGATCCCTGAGTCGGGATCCAGTTTTGGAGTTGGTTTGTTCTCTTATTTGAGGCTGATGTTTGAAGCTGGCCTGAGCCCAGACTTGGGTCTGACTCCAATTTCTGAATTTGAGTTGCTGGAATAACATGTAGCAGCAGTTTGAAGCCAAGTTTCATTTCATACAAACTTCATTTGAACCTGAGAATTCTGGTTGCCTGTCATCTGTGCTTGATTTGCCTTGCTCTTGATTAGGAACAGGACATTGCAACCTTCACTCTGCAGGTGTCCACTATTTGTATCTGAATTGGCTGGATTTGGACACCCAGCCTTTACACAGTCTGAGGTTAGCTTTTGCAGCAATGGGTTATAGCAGGTTGGACTGATTTCTTTGAAAAACATCTGAATGGAAAATGTTACAGCAATGTGATTTCTGATGTGGTTTATTATAGGATGTGAGCAAAAGAAGATGTAGATGAGAGGCTCTTGATCACCCGTAGACTTACTGATGTTATGCTAAATATAACTTTGGTACTGATAAAATCTTTAGGTCAGCGATCCGACTCACTTCCACTGTGAAGAACCATCCTTTCCACTTGGTTGAGCAACAGTAGTCTGACTGGTACTTTTGAGTTTGAATTGCAAAATTTATAAACCACCAACCACGCAAAGTGAAATAAACAATTTTGAAAAATCATCATCGACCGCATGATGAAATGCTATCCAGACCCTGGCAGCTCAGGGTTTGAAGAACCTACACGATTAAATGCAGTTGATTATATTCTTGGAAACAGGGAGAAGAATTTGTACATATAACAAAAGCAAACTACTGTGGATACTGAAATCAGAACAAATTACTGGAAATACTCAGCGAGTCTGGCAGTGCCCTTGGAGAGAGAAACAGTTAACATTTCAGTTCAATGACTTTTCATTAGAACTGGGCGATGTTACAGCACATTTTAATCAAGTAGGCAGACAGGGAAAGGGCTATGATAAGGTTGAATGCAGGAACAATAAAAGGGCAAAAGAAATGATGATGCAAGGCAAAAGTAGATTAGGTAGGCAGAGAAACAAAAGATGAGTCCAGAGAAGCTGTAAATGTCAGCAGTCGGACCGTTGTCGATACCTGCTGTCTGGACAAAACGGGAGTTGTGGTCATGACCTGAAATTGATTAAATCAGTGTTGTGTACAGCATCCCATCGAAAGGTGAAGTGTACTCCTCAAGCTTCTGTTGCGGTTCACTAAAACAAATTTGCAGATTAAAGCTGGGAGGTCAAAGTGGAGAAATAGAATGACAAGTGTCAAAAACTCAGAATGTTCTTGCCAATGGAAGGGGACGTTCAACAGTGTGCTCACTCAACCTACATTGCAGCATACTAACTTGCAAGAGTGGAATATAAATCAGTATTTCACCTGGTAGGAATGTTTTAGGCCATGCATGGTAGGAATAAAAGCAGTTAAAGGGCAAATGCTGCATTTCTTGTGCTTTTATAGGGATGTGCAAAGAAAGGGGAGCGTGTGGGTGATTGAAAAATGGACCAGGGTATCCGGGAAGGTATGATCCTTTTAGAATGCTGAAATGGTAGGAGAACGTGTTTGGTGATGGCATCATTCTGAAGGTGACTGAAATAGCAGAGGAAGAGGCTGGTGGGATGGAAGTTGAGGACGTTGGGACCCTATTATAGTTCTAAGAGAAGGAATGGGGTGAGAGCAGAAATATGAGAAATGGGATCAACATGGACATGGGCCTCGTCAACCATGTTGGAAGGGAATTCTCAAATGAAAGAAAAGGAAGACAAAGCAAAAGGCAGCAGTGTCAGAAGAAGTATGATGGAGAAACTGATAGAAGGGTCCTTATAGAAAGTGGGTTGTGAGCAAGTTGAGCCACGTATGCTTATTGTTGACAGTCTATTCTCAAAAATGGTGACTGAGAAGTCAACGAAGGAAATGGAGCACTTGGAGATGGATCAGATGAAGACAAGGACATAGTTCTAGTTTGGGCAATCAACGCAGTTATCAATGTACTAGAACAAAGAATGTTCTTTGTGTCCCACAAAAAGGCAGGCATTGCTAGAGTCATACACATTTCATTTGAAGAAAGTGAATGTAATCAAAGAAGAAATTTATCAATATAAGAACATGTTCAAACTGACAGAGAAGAGTCATGCTGGTGGGAACTAATTGAGCCTAAGTTCAAGAAAGAAGCAGAGCGTACTCCCTCCCACCTTTATAGTTTGGAATGGAGTTGTGGAAGGATTGGATGTCCCTGGTGAAAAGGAGGTAGTTAGGACCATGGAGTTAGTGACAGAGAGCATCGGAAGAGTTGCAGAAGTAGGTTAGAAAGAGACTGGACAAGACATTTAATGAGAGACCAGTAGGAGACTTTTCTCCAAGTCTCAGTCAGCCCTCCCTCCCTCCTTCATTCTATATGGGAATATGTCTGATTTTTCACTGTTAACAAGCCTAAAGAAAATCATGAAATCACTTATTGGAGAGTTTCTGGCATCCCATGTCCTATCATAACATGTGTTGCAAATGAAGAACACGCTACTACGGCAAGAACCAAAAGAGAACTGCAAGTGAGAAAGAGGTTGATAAAGAGAGACTATCAAATGGAGGGAGAGAGAGAGCCAAAAGACAATGTCAGTGTAAAGGAGAGGGTCAACACATATTGCTAGTGTAAGGGAGAAAATACGGCTATTTTGTTCATTTCTGTTAATGCTGTGTGATGGAATTCATTCCCCTCTGTTTGGCTACAGGAAATCCAACTTGTACTCCTAATAATGTCATCAGAATATTTGAAAGCAACTGAGCTTTCTGAATGAAAGCTCTGCTGAGATGTTCAGAGAGTTTTTGTTTTGCAGCTTGCTGCATTTGTGTATATTTTGATTATGGCAAAAGTCTTCTTAGTGGTGAGATTCTTCCCCCAATCTTGAACATTCTGGCTATTCTGTGCGAGTAACTCCATAGGTACCTATCTTCAAAGTAACTTCATCATATGTGAACCCAGTGGGAAGTGTCAAAGGGTTCTTCCCAAAGGATTCTTTCATGAAAGGCACCACACCTGAGTATCATCATCACTTGACCGAGCATGTGCCCATACACTTCAGCAAGGATCACTGGCTAGTCATTGGGAGCAGACATCCTATCTAATCTAATCCAGGGATGCTGATTTCTTTTTCTAATTCATTTGTGGGACATGGGTGTTGCTGGCTGGCTAGCATTTATTGCCCATCCCTAGTTGCCCTTGAGAAGGTGGTGGTGAGCTGCCTTCTTGAATTGCTGCAGTCCATGTACTGTGCCATTAGGGAGAGAATTCCAGGATTTTGACCCAGTGACTGTGGAGGACGGCGGCGATATATTTTTGAGTCAGGATGGTGGGTAGCTTGGAGGGGAATTTGCAGATGGCATGTTCCCGTTTATCTGCTGCCCTTGTCCTTCTAGATGGAAGTGGTTGTGGATTTGGAAGGTGCTGTCTAAGGACCTTTGGTGAATTGCTGCAGGGCATTTTGTAGATAGTACATACAGCTGCTACTGAGTGTCAGTGGTGGAGGGATTGAATGTTTGCAGACCTGGTGCCAATCAAGTGGACTGCTTTGCCCCGGATGGTATCAAGCTTCTTGAGTCTTGTTGGAGCTACACCCATCCAAGCAAGTGGGGAGTAATCCATCACACTCCTGACTTGTGCCTTGTAGATGGTGGATAGGCTCTGGGAGTCAGGAGGTGAGTTACTCACCGCAGTATTCCTTGCCTCTGACTAGCTTTTGTAGCCACTGTGTTTATGTGGTGAGTCCAGTTGAGTTTCTGGTCAATGGTAACCCAAGAATGTTAATAGTGGGGGGTTCAATGATGGTTACACCATTGAATCTCAAGGAGCGGTGATTAGAGTGTCTCTTATTGGTGATGGTCATTGTCTGGCATTTGTGTGGTGTGAATTGTGTGGATATTGTCCAGATCTTGTTGCATTTGAACATGGACTGCTTCAGTATCTGAGAAGTTGTGAATGGTGCTGAACATTGTGCAATCATCGGTGAACATCCCCACTTCCGATCTTATGATGGAGGGAAAATCATTGATGAGATAGCTAAAGCTTTTTGGGCCTAGGGTACTACCCTGAGGGACTCCTGCAGAGGTGTCCTGGAGCTAAGATGACTGACCCTTGCTTGGCTCCTACTAAGAGAAACTCTCTTGCAATGAAAATGATCTACTGATGACATTTAGAGGCCAATTGCTCATGTTACCTCAGTGAAATGTGAAAGAGTTATAGCAATACAAATTTAACTGAATTGAATATATTGACTGATTTTCAGATCAAGATTTTCTAGTCCCACTCAGGAACCTTTGCAGGCAGAATGGAAAATTTCATGGACCAGCCAAAGGTCCACTGATTTAAAGGTGGGACTTTCTGATCCTGCAGTGGGCAGAATCGGAAAATCCGGCCTCGGTGCTTCACCAGTATGCTCTTATGTAACCAGGTATGTATGTACTTGCTGTTTCCACAGATAATTACACCTTTCCGCAAGCTGATCCTGTGTGCTGAAAACCGCAAGGAGATGGAAGATTGGATCGCAGCAATGAAAACTATCCAGAACAGGGATAATTTTGAGGTGAGATGGTTGAAAGTCAGAAATTGCTGCACCTTCAGGAATTTGTTTGTAAACCAGTGTCTGCAAATTAGGCAATGATGCTACTTTATGCACCTGAGGGAGCGGAAAGAAAAGTAGCGAGGTTTTAAACCTCAAAGAAAGATCCGCTGATGTGGCTTCATGTTACTTCATTTGTGTAAAAGCCTTTGGTAGAGCATTTCAGGGTGACAAATTATTATTTAGATGACAAGATTTATCCGTGCTTGTGATAGTTTGTATAGCAGACGGCAGTTTCAGCACCTTTTTCCCATTTTACAGATGGTTCACATCACCATAAGCAGCACTGTGATTTCAACTTTAATTCAAGAGTGACCAATGTTAGCAAGGCAACATTTATTCCCCATCCCTAATTGCCTTGAAATTGTGAGGCTTGCTAGACAACTTCAGAAGGCACCAGGAATCCACCATGCAGTGGGGACTAAAATCCCACTTATGTGGCCAGACCACATAAGTTCCCTTCACTGAAAGGAACCTGTGAACTGGTTTGGTTTGATGTAGCAGCAACCTTGATTATCATTTTAAGGGGCATAAATTGGCATTTGTTTCCACAACTTGCTATGATTTTGAGTTGCTAGTCCAGGACCTACACAGTTAAACTGGCTGGTTTTGCAAATTAATATCCAATACAACGGCCCTCACTGTCAGCAGTGCATTAGGTGGGCAGCTATATCTCATCAAGTGGTTTAGGAGGCTTTTCTGAGGCAATTGACTCACCATGAGAAAGTGTAAATAGCTGCCACATTTCTGACTCTAAGCACAAACTACTCAGCCCTTCCGTGCAGGGATCATTTTTTGCAGAGCTTTTGTATATGTTTAATCTGTTTGCAGTGTTCAGTATTTTAATCCTTAGCAAAGCATTTCTGTTGAGAGCAGTGTTGTGAGAATGATTGTGATGGATCAGGTTCTGACCAATACCATTCAGCAAAGATCTTGTTTACCCTTCCTGTCTTCCTCACTCAGTTTTTTTTTATAAAACTTCATGCATCCTTTTTATCTGTTTCAGGTTGGTAGCATACTCAGTACATGCTATAATCAGTGCACAATGTTTTGGCTCTGTTACCTTTCCTTCTTCCGTTGAGGTATTAACTGTCTCTGGTCTGTTGTAAAAAGTAGGAGCAGGAGTAGAAATTCAGCCGCTCGAACCTGCGCTGCCATTCAATACAATTATGGCCTCAACCCCACTTTCCTGCCCATTCTCCATAAACCTTCAACCCACTACTAATACAAAATCTATTTCCTCAAATTTACTATAATGTCCCATCTTTCACCGCACTCTGAGGTAGTGAATTCCAAAGATTCTCAACCCTTTAAGAGAAATAATTTCTCAGAGTTTCAGTTCTAAATCCCCTTTTACTAAAACTATGACCTCTTGTTCTAGATTTCCCCACAAGAGGAAACATCCGGTCTACGTCTACTTTGCCAATACCTTTCATCGTCTTGCACACTTCAATTAAGTCTTTCTCATCCTTCTAAAGCCTAGAGACTCTCGGCTGAACTGCTCAATCTTTTCATAAGACAAACCCCTGATCTTTGGAATCAAAAGTCCCTTGTCAGCCGTTTTCCATGTTTGGAGCTAGACAGTGAGTGCTTGCCACTGTTCGATCTTGGGGGGAATCCAAGCCAAACTAAACTGTAGTCTTAACCACCATGCACATGGACAAACTTTCAAATAGGACTAAAGATTTTAAATGGACAGAACGAGACTGAGACATGGAGATTCAGCAAGGGTCCTGGGACTGGTGTTTCTGTTGATTGAATTGCTATATTACTGCTGGCCACCAGAATCTTATCCCCTACAATTGTCATACCCAAATCTGTTTTTAATGAGCCACTTTCTCATTTAGTATAATTTTTCTAAATGCCCATTAGTAAATATTAAATAAACTTGATCCACTTCCTACTTGCAGACTTGTATTTGTAGCACAGAAACGGGTTATTCATCACAATATATACATAACCGATATAAATATAAAAAATGCTCGAAGTACTCCGTAAGTTAGATACCATCTGTGTGAGGAGAGAAACTGAGTTAACATTTCAGCTCTGTGACCTTTCGTCAAAGCAATTACAAGTTAGAAGTATCGTCTGAAAACTGCCAATTAGAGTCAGAACTCCTGTGCCTGACTGATCAGATATAAACTACCCACTGTCCTGCATACTTTGAAAAAGCTCAAGACTTCTAGTGGAAAACCTTCAGATCTCCTTCTTCAGAGGAATCTGCACAGAGAGCAGTGAAGCGAATCTGTGCAGAACCCATACCCACCTTTCACAGTGCTAACTGCCCTGGTAAATGTTTGAAGGTCGCCAAGTTTCTCGGTATGTTAGTGTGTGAATGAATGTGTGTCGGTGGGCAGGTGGGTGAGGGAAGTGGCTAGGATATCAGCTGGATGATGTAGCAGCTGGGTGAGGTGGGTAGTTGGGTCAGGGGGTTATCAGGTTTGGGGCTTATCAGATTTGATTGGGTGTGTCGGGGAGTCAGCTTGCTGGGGGTAGTCAGGTTAGGGAGGAATCACAAACCTTCCTTTTTATCCTCGTCCAACCCACCCTTGCTCAAAACCTATTATATCTCTAACTTGTTCCAGATCTGAGGGAAGGTCACAAACCTGAAACAGTCACTACTCTCTTATGGTGCACATTCTAAATAGTAAAGATGTTGCCACTGCATTGTCTTTTATTATGATAGTTATTTGGTACACAGCTTAAGGCCTCCTTTCTGATTAATGTTTGCCATTTTAGAACCCTTCCTAATCATCATTCCATATATTCCTCTGTTATGTCATCTAAACAGGTCTATCAGATGCTCACTAGCATCTGTCCTTTTCAATTCTTTAGTTCTATTCATTTTGATTTTGCCTGATAATGCCATTAATTTAGACTTTTCCTTCACATTACCCTGATGATGTATTAATACTTCAATCACTACCTCCCCCACCCTGACCCATCCTCCCCACAAGCTTTTTTATATTTCCCTCCCAGTTTCTAAAGTCCTACATCCTATTGTGTTTGCCTCCCACCAATGTCCACGGTACAGCCAGCTCTCTGTCCTTGCTGTTACCTCACTTCACTCTAGCTGGACTTCTGCTCCCAGTCCCCCTCTTTCATTTCATTTCCCCTGGAATTGTCATGAGGAGGCTACTTTCCTCCTCTTGGCTTTCTTATCTGCCAGCAACCCAGCATCTACTGGTGCATTACTGATTTCCATATAAGTCCTGAATTCTAGATGTTCTCAGTCTCTTTCCCAGAGGTTTTCTCACCCACTCTGTTATTTTCTCCTGGAGATGACACACCATTCAAGACTTCAGAACATAACTGAAAACGGTCTGTTTCTCTAATCAGTCACCCATAACCACTAAGAACTATTCATTTTCATGATAGGCACTTTCTTCACTATGCCATGATGTTGCTCATGATGACTGTCCTCCTGGCTCACTGCCCTCGTCTGAGACAACAGCTATCACTTTATGTTCACAGGAGACTACCTCTACTTCCTGCCTCCTCACCCTTCTCAATGTAGTTAAGAAGTTCAGTCCATGAGGGAGGATGAACCAGTTTTTTTTAGAAGCCTGCTTATAATGTGCCCATTGTGATTGCTTCAGTGTAATAGGAATCACGGTAGAATTTGGTCACACTTTTGTCATCTATCACACCACCCTGATTGAGGGAGTAACTGGCAGATACATGCACAAGGGTTGCTACTATTAGTGAGTCATGTAATTATCACTAAGATTGTGCAAATATAGCACAGTATGTTTGATTTAAACAGTTAATTTCAGAACTCATTGGATTTATTCTACTATGAGATCTTAAGCACGTCATTAGAATCGAGAACAAAATGGTAACTGAGAATATTTGCCTGTATTCACTTACATGTCACAAATGTAGTGTCGAAAACCAGGTAAAGCACTTCAATAGGCAGAACCCAACCAAGCACGAGAATTAGGAAATCGCTAACCTGACACTGAATGAAAAGCCAGCTGATACGTCGTAATTGCTCCAAGCATGTCAATGTATAAATGAGCACATTATCTACACTCTGCTCGCTGGTCCCACCCAATCCATGAAATTTTTGTCGCTGTGATTGGGATCCAGTAGAGTGACTGGTATGTAGTAAATTCTCTTTGGCTGTTTTTGTTAAATATTTGTTAAATATTTCTTATACTTTTTAATTCTGTTTTTCTCTGAGCAGTCGACCCAGTACAGCATGGATCATTTCTCAGGGATGCACAACTGGTACGCCTGCTCACATGCACGGCCAACATACTGCAATGTGTGCCGAGAGGCCCTATCTGGGGTCACATCTCATGGATTGTCCTGTGAAGGTAAGAATCTAAGATGGAAGTGGTTTCTCACTTCATCCCTTGTGACCCCTTTCTCAGTCAGTCACAATATCTTTCATTGGAAAATTCATCATTCATCTTACATATGTTGTTACCACACCCCAAATCCCCTCCACTCCCACAGTGCAGCTCCTGAACATTGTAAGGAGTGTTCCACAGTAAAATTACCATTATAAATAAACACTGTGTGCCATAGTGTAAGTGCACAGCCTACAGGGCGGGATGGGCTATTGATTTTGACAGCACATTCTTTCTGACAAGGAAGGATAGGCAGTTTTTTTTTACAGAACACTGGATAATTTCTTCCTCATAAGGAGCAATGGATTCTTTTTATTTTTCTGAAATCAGGAACCTTTTAAAACAAACTTTAAAGAACGTATTTCATTTTCACATTCTTCCTTTGTTTATTCTTGGTTTTTTTTGCTGAATGTCCCGTTCAGTTTATTTCCCGCCAGTTTTGACTTTGAACAGTTGAATGATTTGAGACATTTAAGTTAATATTGTGTGTAATCCCCACATTGTGTCGGTCAGTGACTACCTTGTTAACCATTTCCTGGTTATGTGGCCAAACAGAATGCGTGTAGCTGTCAGATTATATAATCGACTATGATACCTAAACAAGGAATCAGTGTGAGAAAAAAGAGTCAACAGAATTTAAGGATTCCTGATAATGACACTGCCACAAAGTATGTGGCTAACAGTTAATCGCTTTCTATAAAGAATCCAACTGGTGGAATCATAATAGTGCACCACTCTGTAGCAGGGAAGCATACAGATAATAACGGTGCCTCTTTAAAAGGATCTGATCACATAGAAGGCCAAGATAAGTGAGATTTTCACTTCAAAGGGAATCCCAGTGGTTAGGTAATCTCCTTCAAGTCACCCTAATAAAAAGAATCTAGGCCCCAATGGTGTAAAGGTTGCAAACTAGTGGTTCCGAATCTAGCATGGGAGTTTTTGATAAACTTGTTTAGAGGCATAGCAGCTGCCTTACCTCAGTGATAGTCATGCATGATTTGGAGGTGGGAATGTGGGGAATTCCTTCTATCATAATAAGGTGGTGTAGAATCAGGCGATATGGAGCCTACCTTGATAGTAGACAATCAGCAGATGTTGCCCAGCTGGGCTTTGTGGATTTGCTTTTAGTCTGTGGTGAGATTTGAACACAGCCCCCAAAGTATTAACCTGGGTCATTTGGGTTTTTAAGCCAGTGACAATACCAGTGCGCTACCACCTCAAAAGAAAATGATCAGGTGAGCCTCACCTCCACCGAAGGTTTATTTCAAAATTCAAATTCAAATTTAACCCTGTATTATGGTGATAGCATTACTCTAGGTTATGGTTTACCAGTTCAGTGACCTCCTAAGCTCCCATCAGGGAATTGAACCTTTGGCTCCTATGTGACAGACAGGGATACAAAACGCTGTACTAACAACCCCTGTTTCCATCCTCATCTCTCTCTTCTCCTCCTCCTCCTCCTCCTCCTCCTCCTCCTCCCCCTCCCCCCCCCTCCTCTCTCCCCCCCCCCCCCCCCCCCCACTGTCCCACAAATAAAACACTTAACTGCACAATAACTTTTGAAGACTCTCATGTGCCTCTCCTTTCTGATTCACAGTGTGTAAGTTCAAAGCTCACAAGCGTTGTGCTGTGAGAGCCACCAACAACTGCAAGTGGACAACACTGGCCTCAATTGCCAAAGATATAATTGAAGATGAAGATGGGGTATGTTGTAAGTGGAGAGACAAGCGAGTGCTGATAAATTAAAAGCAGAGCGAGTGCTGGTTAGAGCCTGGCAATCTTTGGTCACTTTGGTTATAGTGGCCACAATTCGGTTGCGTTTACTTTAGCAATGGATAGGTATATACCGCAGGGCAAGAGTTACAGCTGGGGGAAAGGAAATTATGAGGCGATTAGGTGAGATTTAGGATGCATAGGGTGTGGAAGGAAATTGTAGAGGATGGGCACAATTAAAATGTGGAGATTGTTCAAGGAACAGCTACTGCGTGTTCTTGATAAATATGTACCTGTCGGACAGGGAGGAAGTGGTCAAGCAAAGGAACCGTGGTTTATTAAAGAAGTTGAATCTCTTGTGAAGAGGAAGAAGGAGACTTATGTTAAGATGAGACGTGAAGGCTCAGTTAGGGCGCTTGAGAGTTACAAGTTAGCCAGGAAGGAACTAAAGAGAGAGCAAAGAAGAGCCAGGAAGGGACATGAGACGTCTTTGGCAGGTAGGATCAAAGAAAACCCTTAAGCTTTCTATAGGTATGTCAGGAATAAAAGAATGACTAGGGTAAGATTAGGGCTAGTCAAGGACAGTAGTGGGAAGTTGTACGTGGAGTTTGAAGAGATAGGAGAGGCGCTAATGAATATTTTCTTCCATATTCACACAGGAAAAAGACAATGTTGTCGAGGAGAATACTGAGATACAGGCTATTAGACTAGACGGGATTGAGGTTCATAAGGAGGAAGTGTTAGCAATTCTGTACAGTGTGAAAATAGATAAATTCCCAGGCCGGATGGGATTTATCCTAGGATTCTCTGGGAGGCTAGGGAGGAGATTGCAGAGCCTTTGGCTTTGATCTTTATGTCATCATTGTCTACATTTGTCTATAGTGTCAGAAGACTGGAGGAAAGCAAATGTTGTCCCCTTATTCAAGAAGGCGAGTAGAGACAACCTTGGTAATTATAAACCAGTGAGCCTTACTTATGTTGTGGGCAAAGTTTTGGAAAGGATTACAAGAGATAGGATTTATAATCATCCAGAAAGGAATAATTTGATTAGGGATTGTCAACATGGTTTTGTGAAGGGTAGGTCATGCCTCACAAACCTTATTGAGTTCTTTGAAAAGGTGACCAAGGAGGTGGATGAGGGTAACGCAGTTGATGTGGTGTATATGGATTTCAGGAAAAGCATTTGATAAGGTTCCCCACAGTAAGCTATTGCAGAAGATACAGAGGCATGGGATTGAGGGTGATTTAGCAGTTTGGATCAGAAATTGGCTAGCTGCAAGAAGGCAGAAGGGTGGTGATTGATGTAAAATATTCATTCTGGAGTTCATGTACTAGTGGAGTACCGCAAGGATCTATTTTGGGCCACTGCTGTTTGTCATTTTTATAAATGACCTGGATGAGGGCATAGAAGGATTGGTTAGTAAATTTGCCGATGACACTAAAGTAGGTGGAGTTGTGGACAGTGTGGAAGGATGTTGCAGGTTACAGGGGGACATAGATAAGCTGCAGAGCTGGGCTGAGAGGTGGCAAATGGAGTTTAATGTAGAAGAGTGAGAGGTGATTCACTTTGGAAGGAGTGACCGGAATATAGAGTACTGGGCTAATGGTAAGATACTTGATGGTGTCGATAAGCAGAGAGGTCTCAGTGTCCCTGTGTATAGATCCCTGAAAGTTGGCACCCAGGCTGATGGGGTTGTTAAGAAGGCAAACGGTGTGTTAGCTTTTATTGGTAGAGGGATTGAGTTTTGGAGCCATGAGGTCATGTTGCAGCTGTACAAAACTTTGGTGCAGCCACAGTTGGAGTATTGCATACAGTTCTGGTCGCCGCATTATAGGAATGATGTGGAAGCGTTGGGAAGGGTGCGGAGGAGATTTACCAGGATGTTGCCTGGCATGATGGGAAGGTCTTATAAGGAAATGCTGAGGGACTTAAAGCTGTTTTCGTTAGGAGAAGAAGGTTAAGAGGTGATTTAATAGAGGCATACGAGATAATCAGGGGATTAGATAAGGTGGACAGTGAGAGCCTTTTTCCTCAGATGGCGATGGCTAGCACAAGGGTCCATAGCTTTAAATTGAGGGGTGTTAGATATAGGACAGATGTCAGAGATAGGCTCTTTACTAAGAGAGTAGTAAGGGCGTAGAATGCCCTGCCTACGACAGTAGTGGATTCGCCAACATTAAGGGCATTTAAATGGTCATTGGAAAAACATGGATGATGTTGGAATAGTGTAGGTTAGATGGGCTTTAGGTTGGTTTTCACAGGTCGGCGCAACATTGAGGGCCGAAGGGCGTTTTCTGCACTGTAATGTTCTGTGTTCTATCAGCCACTGCCTTTCAATGGAATTCATCAGGATTGATACGTTGGTGCAGTGAGTTAGACTCCTTCTGCAGTTGGAATTGGGACTGGTGAGAGTTGAGTTTAGGAAGTTGTACAAAGTCATTCCATCAGGAACTCAGGGCATTTTTCAATGAACAGTTTTCAGGGGAACATGACCCTGGCGCAGTGAGTACTAGTTAGGGGGGAAGTCGCATTGAACAATGAGTGGTTAAATGAGGAATATGGCACTGGAAGGCAAATGTACCGAGGGAACATGGGACTAATCAACGAGTGATTACAAATAGGAATATAATACTTGGCAGTGAGTAATTACCAAGGTGGTTGATTATTATCCATAAAGTAGAAGAATTTAAAATTGGAATTTTCAGATGAAAAAGACCAGTACACAGTTGGATGGTATTGTGCTGCAGAGCCTGAGCTCTTGAAAACCCAGTTTGTATTTTAAATATTGGAGCTCCCCCAATTGGTATAACTTGGTAAAGCAGCCCATTTTACTTTGGTTTCCTGAAGTTGGATCGATTTTGAAGAACTAGCATCTTTCATAAGCTCTTTGAATTGTCTTGAGATTAACAGCCAAATATTACCTTTGCAATAGAGTCAGCGTTATAATATAGACAAATGTGGACAAATTAGGTATTGCTATTGGTGATGAAGGTTGAAGGGTAAATACTAACTAGACAGCAGAAGAATATCCCTGCAGTTCACAGAACCAGAATACTACAGTGCAGAAGAGGTCCTTCAGCCCATCAAGTCTGCACGGACACACGAAATGCCCTCACCTGCCCACCTAATCCCACTTACCAGCACTTGGCCCATAGCCTTGAATGTTATGGCATGCCAAATATTCATCCAGTACTTTTTAAAGGGTGTGAGGCATCCTGCCTTCACTACCCTTCCAGGCAGTGTATTTCAGACCATCACCACCCTCTGAGTTAAAGTTTTCCCTGAAATCTCCCCTAAACCTCCCACCCTGCACTTATAACTTGTGTCCCCTAGTAACTGACCCTTCAACTAAGGAGAACAGCTGCTCCCTATCCACCCTATGCATAATCCTCATAATCTTGAACACTTCAGTCAGGTCGTCACGCACCCCCCCCCCCCCCCCCCCCCCCTCAGTCTTCTCTGCTCCAACAAAAACAACCCAAGCCTATCCCACCTCTCTTCATAACCTAAATGTTCCATCCCAGGCAGCATCCAGGTAAATCTCCACTGCACCCACTCCTTCACATTCTTCCTCTAATGTGGCGACCAGAACTACACAGTATTCCAGATGTGGCCTCACCAAAGTTCTATACAACTCCATCATGATATCTCTACTTTTGTAATCTATACTCCGATTGATAAAGACGAGTGTGCCATATGTCTTTGTCACCACCCTATTAACCTGCCTTTCTGCCTTCGGAGATCTATGGATAAACACATGAAGGTCCCTGTTCTTCAGAACTTCCCAGTGTCAGCTCTTTCATAGGATACTTCCTTGTCAAATTATTCCTTCCAAAGTGCATCACTTCACATTTTTCAGAGTTAAATTCCATCTGCCACTTATCTGCCCATTTGAGCATTCCGTCTATCTTCCTGTAACCCAAGACACTCAACTTCACTGTTAACCACCCAGCCAATCTTTGTGCCATCGGCAAACTTACTGATCCTACCCCCACGTAGTCATCTATGTCATTTATATAAATGATGAACAATCGGGGACCCAACACATCCCTGTGGTACACCACTGGTCACTGGCCTCCAGCCATCTGTCACCACCTTCCGTCTCCTACCACTGAGCCAAGTATTAATCCACTTTGTCAGATTACCCTGTAGCCCATATGCATTGGCCTTCTTAATAAGTCTCCCATGTGGGATTTTGTCAAGGGCTCTGCTGAATCCATGTAAACTTCATCAACGGCACTATCCTCACCCACATGCTTTGTTACATACTCAAAAAATTAAATTAAGTTTGTAAGGCATGACTTCACACTGATAAAGCCATGCTGACTATCCCTCATCAAACCTCGCCTCTCCAAATAGAGATAGATTCCTCTTTCAGAATCTTCTCCAATAGTTTCTCAACCACAGGCGTGAGACTCACTGGTCTGTAGTTCCTTGCCTTGTCTCTACAATCTTTCTTAAATGGTGGGACCACATTGACTGTTCTCCAGTCCTCTGGCACCTCCCCGGTAGCCAGGGAGGAATTAAAAATTTGGGTCAGAGCCCAAAGAGCACTTCTTTGAATAGTATTAGCCTAGGCTACATAATCAATTTTCTGGAACAGGCTTTGAACTAAGTTGCAGATGAGAGTACTATCATTGAACCAAGTTGAACGTTGCTGCACTGATGTTTTCCTGCAAGGACCACATTACCGCTGGAAATCTGCACGTCATGTTCAAAACCTTGCACGTGGTTTTTTTGTGTTGTGCAGGGCACTTCAACTATGCTGGCAAACTGTCTATGCCAATATTGACAATTGTAGCTTACCATAAGTTCATTCATTGCTCCAATTGTAGCTTAATGCCTCAGTGCATCTAGTAAGCATTTTCAATGTGGCCTTTTTCATTGCAATATTTGTGTATCAGTCACAAAGAGCTGAAGCAGAGAAATCACTCCTGGGGCTAGTACTGATCCCTTACACCAAGTTCATGGCCGATCCCTTAAACAAGCTTCTGAGTCGATCCCTTATACTGGAGTACACGCTGGCTCCCCTCTCCGGGCTCCGCGCCGGCTCCCCTCTCCGGGCTCCGCGCCGGCTCCCCTCTCCGGGCTCCGCGCCGGCTCCCCTCTCCGGGCTCCGCGCCGGCTCCCCTCTCCGGGCTCCGCCCCGGCCCCTTACAGTTAGGTCCACGCTTTCTTTTTATACCTGAGGCTGTGCTGGTGTCTTTACTTGGGTCTGTACTGAGTCATTTTGCTGGAGCGTCTGCTCTTTCTTTTGATGAGATCTGTTAGTGCTCCTTATCTGTGTTTTGTACTGCTGCAACTGTTGTACTTTGATTTGTATCCTTTCTTCCATACTGTAGATCACATTGCTGTTATACTGTAATATTCTTCTGTCTCCCTCATTCAGGTCTCAATGCCACACCAGTGGTTGGAAGGCAATTTGCCTGTCAGTGCAAAATGTACTGTCTGTGACAAAACATGTGGCAGTGTTCTACGTCTGCAGGATTGGCGCTGCCTATGGTGTAAAGCGATGGTGAGCAGAACATTTTTATTGGTTTGTTAGTCAGAACAGGGCTCACACATCATTGCGATAAATGGTGATTTTCTGTTGAAATTTCAGCCTCCCTTTTTGAGCATGAAGCAGTTTTTAAAAATCTTAAATCACACAATTAGGTAGAGCTGAAGTTTTCTTTATAAATTGGAGAAAATTTCATTGCTGCCTGTCCAATTTGATAGAAATCAGTTCACAAAATTTTTATATCACTGTTTGCAAAATCAGCTGTTTCTGTGTTCCCATAACTGGAATTAAAAGTCTAATGATGACCACAAAACCAAAGGCGATTGTCGTAAAAACCCGTCTGGTTCATTAGTGTCCTTTAGGGAAGGAAATCTGTTGTCCTTACCTGGTCTGGCCTACATGTGACTGCAAGCCCACAGCAATGCAATTGACTCTTAACTGCCCTCAGGAATGGGCAATAAATGCTGCAATACCCACATCCCATAAATAATTATTAAAAAAAACCTGATTATTACAATGTCCTCTGTAACATGACTTCCCCAACCAATACTTCTCTCCCCTTTCTCCCCTCCTACCTGAAGACAACTCTCCTCTTTGTCTTCCGCTCTGTTTTACTTATCTCCCTCACTTCCTGTTTTTCCTTGTTTCCTATTCAGGACACCCCTGTGCTTCCCATTTTCCACCCCATCTCTGCTGTTACCTAACTCTGCCATTAGATCTCCTCTTCTCATTTCTCCCATCCCTCATGAATTCCTCCTTTCCACTACTCAATCTTCTCACCCTCTTTCCCTCTTGTTCACCCACTTTCCAGATCTTTGCCCCTGTCAAAACTTGTTCTCCATTTCCCCTAATTATACTTACCCTCTCCCACAAATCTACTTTCAATCATTTTGCATCTTACCTCCATTGATTTCTTTCTGATGTAAGCTTCCTGTCTTATCTTTAGCCTTCTCCCCCATCTCTGCTTCACGTCTCCACATTGTTCTTGATAGTCCCAGTTCTCCCAGTCTTCCCATTGATTTTGTCATGGATGGGCTTCAGAGCTGCATCCTGAATTTCAGACATTACTGGATCAGACTAAAAGCAGAGTTCTGCACAAGGTCTTTTCCTGAAGAAAGGGAGAAGTGCCAAGTAGAAGTAGGAAGCAGGCTCATGGCTGTGTTGTTTGTGAAGTAGGGAGCAGCCTCATGGCTGTGAAAATGTTTGTACCCTGAGTAGGAACAAGTTAACTTTATTGCTATTCATTGGATGCCATCTGTGGAAACACGATGTACACCGATTAAGGGAATTAGCCATTTGCCATAGTTGAACTAGATAATTTTATTTGAAACCATGCCAATATTTGGCTGTGTGGAGCTGAACTCCTATTTTGACAGTCCAGGTTAGATCAGCAACTTGCTCCCATTGGAATTTCACTGAATTTCAATTATTTAGGAATGTCCCATTACGAATTACCTATTGCAACCAGCTGTATCAGAGAGTACAATCTGTAGTAACCTTGAACAGACAATAAGTTCTATCTATTCACTCAGTCCTAACTCACTTTGTTCTCTGCTCTCCTCCTGTTCAGTTTTATTTAAGTTTTAAGTTTATGTTTATTTATTAGTATCACAAGTAGGCTTACATTAACACAGCAATGAAGTTACTGTGCAAATCTCTTAGTCACCACACTCCAATGCCTATTTGGATACACTGAAGGAGAACTTAGCATGGCCAATGCACCTAATCAGCATCTTTTGGACAGTGGGTGGAAACCAGAGCACCCAAAGGAAACCCACGCAAACATGGGGAGAGTGTTGCAGACTGTGCACAGACAGTGACCCAAGCTGGGAATCAAAACTGAGCCTCTGGCACTGGGAGGCAGTGGTGCTAACCACTGTGCCACCGTGCCGCCCTCCAGTGTGGATCATTGTGTGCTAATTTTTGTGTCCTGTTCTTTGCCTCTAGGTACACACAACCTGTAAAGACATGCTTCCTGTCAAATGTCCACTGGGACAATGTAAAGTTTCAGTCATTCCTCCAACTGCACTCAACAGTATAGACTCTGATGGTGAGTTCAACACTTTTGCTTCAATGAGCATTAACGTGCTTTCAAACTAGGGGGGACACGGAGATTGGAATTAAACCAAGGTTTGAAATGGGTGAGACATTGACTCGAGGTTTTTTCTAAAACTAGAGTGAGTGAGATATTTGACCCAATACTGGGATGGGAGTGGTTGACATGTATGGCCTAAGAGAAAGTGTGATGTGGAAAGTTTGTGAGTGAGTGTGAAGGATGCTATGAACAGTTGCAAGCGAGTTTGTAAATGAATGTTAGCTTTGATTGAGAGAGTGGGCACAATGTAGTTTGCGAGTGAGTGTCAGTAATTGTGAAAAAGTCTGCAGGTGGAACTGAAAGAATAAGTTAATGTAAGAGGTGCTGCAAGAATTTGAGTGTGACAATGAGGGAACTGTGAGTGTGAGTGATTCTGAGAGAATTTGCAAAAGTTTGAGCAAGTGAGAATTTGTGAGCAGTTAAGGAAAAGTGTGAAGGTGTTTGAGTGTTTGTGAATCGTATTGAGAGTTTCCAATTGACCTTTAGGGGTTCTTCAAGAGTGTAAGTGGTTGTGAGAAGGTGTCAGCAGTAGTGAGAGAATATGAGTGAGTTTGTGAGTGGTGTTACAAGGATGTGAGGTGTTGACTTACAGCATGTAGGGCCTTGAGTTCATTAAAATATTATACAACCACCCATGGGCAACCTCAGCTTGACCTAGTTTCATGCTGTTGACTGAGTGTAGGCACAAAATGCTGTTATAGTGCTAACTATATACCTAGTACCAAATGCTGCCCTTTCCATTAGTGGTAGGGTCTAAACTAATTAAACTGGCAATAGCCCAAACTATCAACCAAACAGTGTAAAGGCACCCAACAGCAACCATTCTGTAGGGGAGAGCGTATAGAAAGAAGTAATGAGGGCTTGTGTGAAAGGTATGGCGATAATCATAGTTGATTTTAATCTAACAAGTAGATTGGGCAGATCAGATTGGCAAAGATAGCTGATACTTGAGTTCATAGAGTGTATTCAGGGCAATTTGAGTTCTAGAGCCAACCAGAGAGCAGGCTATTCTAGATCTGTTAATGTGCAACCAGACAAGATTAATGAATAACCTCATAGCAAACGCATCCGAGGTAATAGTGATCATGTCATGGCTGAGTTTGGCATTCAGTTTGAGGGAGGAAGAGTGGATCTAAGACTAGTGTTTTGAACTTAAATTAGGACAGTTATGAGAATAAGGAGACATAGCTGGCTAAAGTGAACTTGGAAATTGGATTATGGGATAAGTCAGTAGAAATGCAGAGGCAGACATTTATATGGATATATTTTGTAACACTCAGCAAAGATATATTCCAGTGAGAAAGGTTCTAGGGCAAGGACATATTATCAGTGACTAACTATGGCAATTAAAGAGGGTATCAAGTTGAAAGAGAAAGCATACAATTCCATGAAGATTTATAGCATGTTAAAAGATTGAACAGGATAGAAAAAACAGCAAAGAATGGCCCAAAAAAAAGGGAGAAATTGGAGGAGAGAAAGCAAGCAAGAAATATGAAAGCAAATCCCTTCTCCACAGGCGAGACTAGAACTATGGGACACAGTTTCAAAGTAAGGGATCTCCCATTTAAGACGGAGATGAAGAGCAATTTTTTTCTCTCAGTGAGTGGTGAATCTGAAATTCTCTTCTCCAGAAAGCAAAAGAGACAGGGTTATTAAATATTTTTAAAGCTGGTTTAGTTAGATTCTTGATGTATAAGGTAGTCAAAGGGTATTGGGAATAGACAGTAAGTGGAGTTGAGGCCACAGTTGAATCAGCTGCGATCTTGTTGAATGACAGAGCAGACTCGATTGGGCTACTCCTCTTAATTCATATATTCGTATATAAGAAATACAGGGGTCTGGGTGAACAGGTAGTCATGCAATTACTAAACTTATCACATTTTTTCATTTAGCAACCATCTCAGTAAACTTTGTAATCAAATTTCTGCTGTTCTTTAGGGTTTTGGAAAGCAACGTGCCCACCATCATGTACCAGTCCGCTTCTTGTGTTTGTGAACTCTAAAAGTGGAGATAACCAGGGGGTGAAGTTCTTAAGGAGATTCAAGCAGTTACTGAACCCGGCTCAGGTGTTTGACTTGATGAACGGAGGCCCGCATCTTGGGTAGGAGGTGCTTAAAGCACACACCTTTGCAGTTTAGATTTATCAGACTACTGGGGCAGAGTGTAACTTTTGTTAAAACAAAAACAGAACTGCTGTCATATTGGGTGACCAGGTGAGAGGGTTGGTTCAAGGTCAGGCAGGAATCATCACAATTACTGCTCCAGGTCACTCTCTAGTAGCCCTGCTAGGAAGAGTTCATGGATGGCAGGCGGCAACAGGATAGGGCCCAGCTATGGTGCACTCACCATGCTCACAATACCATGCTGGTCTTCATTGCTCAAGCTCTTTCACAAAGCATGGCCACAGTGAGGAACCAGAGACTGGCTGGAGGCTTGCACAAACCAGCCAGCAGTCATTTAAGTTATGAGAGTTAACAATGTGGAGGTTCTAATTGTGAAAGTTGTAACAATTGTAATTGTGGGAGCTAAAACAGAGTTCTAGTTGTGGGAGTTATTACTGAGGCCTAGTTGTGGGATTTATCATTGAGGTCCAATTAAGCAATTTATTATTGAGGTCTAATTGTGGGAATTATAATCTATAATTGCAGAAATTATGCTGGGAATAATTATAGTTATAATTATGGGTGTATAAAATATTATTATTGGAGATTTGAATAGACTTGGATAGGTTGAATATGTGTGTTAACAGACAGCTCTTTCTCGAAATGGGTTCAGGTCTAATTTGCTACTTCAGTAAGGAAGGAAGTAATATTCACCGTGCTTCTGCATAATGATGCAGGGCAAGAGAAAGGCCTAAAAATAGGGAAAACACTTGGACGCAATGATCACAATGTAATTGATAGCAGAGGTACTTGACAAGAACAAATTAATAGCGAGAAATTAAGGATTTCTTAAATTGCAAAATTAGCAAACTGAGCAAAGGGAAATACGAAAAACACAAGATAAGATGAGAGCCGCTGAAAATACGGATAGTGAGCAAGTGCTTATGGACAACTTGGCTTTGTTCTATGATTCTATCATTGTGAGCGGTAGCTTGGCAGAGAAACAAATGCGCAAGAATGGAAACAATAGAGTAAGAAAGGAGAAAAGGCGAGTTGGATGATATTTGTCTGCTTTGGAGTGACATTCAATTGAGGAATGCAGGTAAACCAGTTTGAGAACATTAGTTGGGGTTCTTGTCATTGTCATTACTTGTGTTTATTTTCAGATAGTACAGATCAAACAACAGTGTGATTTTACATGCTGTCTTTTTGTTTACAGTTTGCGGTTGTTCCAGAAGTTTGATACATTTCGAATCCTTGTGTGTGGTGGAGATGGCAGTGTTGGATGGGTGCTGTCTGAAATTGATAGTCTCAATCTCCACAAGCAGGTATTATCTAGAGTGTCCTGTAGAAAAATCTGAAAAATCATCTTGTTCTTTTTGATTGGAGGTAAAGACTCAATAACAACTGTGGTTGGTGTACGTGATTCCACAACCAAGTAAATGCAAATCCAGAGAAAAAAGAGGTCCGACAGTCCAAATACGAAAGAATCTATGGGCTGAATTTCATGCTCCCCTGCCTGTATGTTTTTCTGCGGTGGGGTGAATGTTAAATGGAAGGAACAGCCTTCCATTGGGTCCCTGTCAGCCCCTACCACAGTGATTTTAAACTGAGACGGGCAAGTTCTCAGCTGAAATGCCTGCCTATGCCTCAACTGAGGCCCTTAAGTCATTTTCCAGCCACCCATGGCCTGGGAGATCCTCCTACCCTGACTCAATTTTGAGGCTGGCGGGAAGATTTCCTGGGCCATAGGGTAGTAGGAAAGTGATCAGGCTTAAGTGTTGGCCTGGACTTTGGATTCCCCCAGCCCTGGCCTCGGCCTCTTCCTTCAACATCCCAGTTCCCACTCTTCATCCTGCCCACACTAGGACCTCGAAAAACTTACTTGGCTGTCCAGTCCTGGGATTGACGCTGTGGCATCTTCAAGCACTTCCTTTTGTATCAGCTGCAGCTGTTGAGATGGTGGGAATGGAAACCCTGCCATACAAAATGTTCAGGCCCATGTTTGATTTTGTGATTGAGCCTCTCATCCCACTTCCTCCAGTGCCAGTTGATTTTTCAGTCAGACCATCTTCATTTTTATTCCATGTCTGATAATTCTAACATTGAATCCAACATTTCACAGCTCGCATTGTTATCAGAGGCCACATTTGAAGGTGGTGTCGGAGGTTGAAGTTAAGGGGTTGTGTGGCACAGAGCGCTGCATTTGAGAGTGGGTATTTCAGGATATCACTGACTTCTGGGTCTATTATTTTTAATAACTGCCAAACTTTTTCAGTGTCAGATGGGAGTTCTACCTTTGGGTACCGGCAATGATCTGGCACGTGTTCTGGGATGGGGTTCAGCCTGCGATGATGACACACAGCTCCCTCAAATCCTGGAGAAGCTGGAGCGAGCAAGCACAAAAATGCTGGATAGGTGAGAAAATTGTTTAAAAATTCAATGGATTTCGTTTATTTTATTACATCAGTGGAGCCTGTTATTCTCCATTCTGTTGATTTCACTTAACGCACAATCGTACAACACCACTTTGTTACCTCTGTACTTAGATGCACAATAACTTCACATCTTTGATTCTGGGAGGGGCAAAGCAGTCAGGGTCCCTGCTCCTGACCACAATCCTGTTGGAAAGTGCATGTATGTGGATGTTGAGTGAGGACAGAATTGGGCGCAGCAATGATCTTTCTTCACAGTCAGGTAATCTGCTGACACTCTGTAGGCGCAGACATTTGTTGATGCTTGTGGAATTTTTATCCCAGGATGGGTTAATGCTGACAAGGAGGTGAGACGATAAAGACATTCAGCACCAAGCTTATAGACATGTTGATAAAAGCCAAAGTGGCCAGTAACTGAGAAAACATGAAAGAAAGTTTACTCCACAAATAACAAACATTACAACATTGTGTGGATGTGGCTGAGACAACAGCAAGCATTGCGGATCCCTGGGACACGCCATCCAACACCTTGAGTTCATTATCCCGGACCAGTCGGCTCGGGGAATAGGGCAGGGCACGATGGTGGAACAATCAGGAAGCAACAGAGGGCCAGGTAACAGGCATTTCTCCTGCATTCGTGAGAGGCTATTTACAGAGTGCCTCTCACCACAGGGTGAGAGCAGGGTGCTTACCTATGGGCTTCGGATTGGTGCATGGTTGTGGGAAGAGGATAATGATGTATCAGAAGAGTGGGAGACTAATGATACATAGTTCAACGGAAGAGTAATGGAGTATGGTACTGGGTGAAGGTAAAAATGCACATTATGGGGAATTAGTAACTGTGCATGTGGAAGGGGGGTAGTGCATGTTGCAAGGAGAAGAAGAATGGTGCATGATATAAGGTGGTTAAAGTAATGATGTATAGGGAAATACTGTAACCTTGAATGATGTGCTGCAACGAAGAAAATGGGAAACTCATGAGCAATATCTAATCAATGTTCATTTTTACAGGTGGGGTATTATGGTTTACGAGACAAAAGTTCCACGACACTCCTCATCTTCAATAGGGACCGAGGATTTCAGTGACGATTTAGAGGTACTGCACTATATGGGTACTGAGCTCAACACCTCAGAAACGATTGTTAGGGAATGCAAGGATCTAGCTCGCATATAGAAGTGGAACTGAGTAATAATCTAGCCAACCATCAGATATTGTCCAGCAGTAGGGTTGTGGAATGGTGAGGACAAGTGTATAAATCCTTTTTCTGCATTCATAGCTAAATCCTCATTCATAGCTAAAGACTCTCTCCAAGTTCTTTCCCCAGAGCTATCTGTGCAGCTAGAAGGCTTATGTTTCATGTATATCACAGTTGGTATGGTTTTGAACAACATTTTAAATGTAATGATAATAAGGAATCTTTCTGAAAATCTGAGATGACTGCAGGAAGATTTGATAGGTTTTTAAAATTATGAAAAATACGTATCAAGATCAGATTGAATAGCTAAATAGCTTTGAGGGGCTGAATGGCCTACTCTTATTCCTATGTTTTTTCTCTTTATTCCTGAACAATCTAACCAATAACATTATTGTTTTGCGCAAATTTAAATAGGCTGGATTGTGAGGGTAAGTGATCTGTCTCTTGTTCTGTGTCCCAATTTTTCTCAGGTACAGCAGATTTCGTTCTACGAAGATTCAGTCGCTGCACACCTGTCAAAAATCCTGACATCAGACCAACATTCAGTGGTCATATCGTCAGCAAAGTGAGTAGTGTGCAACAACATATATCTAGCCTAAGCCAGGGCATTTCATTTACACGTCTTAATAGTTTCAACTATTCCTACCTGTTCTTCCCCACATTCCATCTGGTTGCAACTCCTCTCCCTCCAATTGCCTGCTTAGAAAATAGACCAGACTACAACAATTGTGACTTTTTTCACAATTAGAGCAACAGCACTTCTGTATGCTGAAGCAACAACTGCTGATATCCATGGAAACAAAAATGTTTATGAAATAAATAGATGCCAAAGAACCTTTGTAGTGTGCAGCTAAATATGATAAAAAGAAAACCAAAGTTTAGATTCATAACGATGCATACAAAAATACAAGTTGAAGAAGCGGCGTTAAATGTCATAGACCCTTGCGGCTTTCAGCAGTCAGGATTGTGGCTTCTGATTACTTGCTGCAGTCCACCAGTTCCTGTAATTCAGTGAGGATCATATAGTTAGTTTTGGTCAATCACAAATCAGGAAACAAAAAGAAACATGATTCAGTCGTTAGGTCAAGGTTGATTTAACACGATAAAACCAACAGAACCATTGAAAGGGTGCCTACATGTGGCACAAGTCAAACACGCCAAGATCCAATCTGAATGGCATCAGGTGCTGATCAGTGCTTTTTTCATCTGCTTCCTCTTTGCAGAGTGCTTTGCGAAACAGTTAAAGATTTTGTTGCACGGGTTGGGAAGGCTTATGAAAGGACAACAGAGAACTGGGAAGAATCTGAGACTATGGCGAGAAAGGTATGCAGGGAAAGTTGCACCGTCAGCTATTTCCTTTTTTTCCCTTCAGTTTTCTGTCATAGTGGCACTGACTCTTTTTGGAATACAACTCCACAGGTACTGGCTCACCCCCTGATGTGTCACTCAAGGATGTGTCATTCTTAAAGTATGAGATGAGACAATGAGTGCCACTGTGCTAGACAGCTGTGGATAGCTTATTCTTTTCCTGAGACTTTGTGCTCTGTATTCATTCGTATTAATTATCACTTGCCACCAATGTGTTCCCTTTAAAATTTTGTTCTCCAGTTTGAGCAATTCTTTTCAGTGGATGGTACTTCATATGGAACAAGGCTTGTACAAGACCTTTTGCCACTGTAGCTGATTTTCCCACCAGTCAAGATCCCTTTATATTTGGTTGGCTTCTAACCTTGTGCTTGAAACCTCCTCTCAACTTGTTTGTTATCATCTGCAAAAGTAGGTAACTTTGCTTCTAGTGCCAGCTCCAAATAATTCATGTACACTAATGGCTAAATCACTGATCTCAATAACACCCACATGGAGACAACTTGCCATGCTGATCCTTTCTGTTTCCTCTGGTTTAGCCAATTTTCAGCTCACCGCACCAGCTTGCCCTCCCTTCCCCACTTTCTGACCTGATAGACCGATGGGCACCGTGGGCCTTGTTGAAATCCAACTATATCAATTACTTTACAAATAATCCCGCCAACACCTGCCATAATTTTGTGTTGATTCCTTCTTACTGTACCTTCCCTATCTCACTGTTTCATTCTTCCCTGTTTCAAGATGGCTTCTAATTTTTCATCCATAACAAATATGGCATTAATGTCCATTAGTTATTAAATGTAATATCTTTGGGGTCATTTAGTGGTCCACTCTTCCATTTTATGCAGCCTGCAGCAAATATCTTTCTGTAAATATTTGACTTGTCCTGAGTAGTCTCTGCTATCCTAACTTAAATTTTTATTTCAGTTATTGCTTTATAACCTCTGTTTCCTTTTAATATATATTTTGTGCTAGCCACTACTCACTAGCTATGTATTATGAACAACCTTGCCTTTATCCTTTCAGTTTTTCCTCTTTTCTTTAGTGGTATGCATTAGTTCTGTGCTCTATTGAATATTCCTAAGCAGGAGCCACTTTTCACTTAACATTGCCAGCCAGTGCACCTTCATAATCTGTCTTCTGAAACATTAATGTTTCTATCATTTTCATTGTTTGCCGTCATAAGCCTATGCTTATATGGCACCATGTTGTATCTCTGACTGTGATATGTTGTGACACAACACCAGGTTAAAGTCCAGCAGATTTATTTGGTAACAAACGTCACTAGCTTTCGGGTCTCTGCCCCTTTGTCAGGTGAGTGGGGAGTTCTGATCACAAACAGGGCATATAAAGACACACACTCAGATTACAGAATGCTGATTAGAATGCGAGCCTTTACAGCTAATCAAGACTTAAAGGTGCAGACGATGTGAGTGGAGATAGCATTAAGCATAGGTTAAAGAGATGTGTATTGTCTCCAGACAGGGCAGTAAGTGAGATTTTGCAAGCCCAGGCAAGTCATGATGGTTACAAATAGTGTAACATAAACCTAAGATCTCGGTTGAGGCAGTCCTCATGGGTGCGGAACTTGGCTATCAGTCTCTGCTCAGCAACTCTGTGCTGTCATGTGTCGTGAAGGTCGTCTTGGAGAACGCTTACCCGAAGATCAGAGGCCGAACGCCCATGACCACTGAAGTGTTTGCCAACAGGAAGAGAACAGTCCTGCCTGTTGATTGTTGTAGCATCTGCACGGTCTCCCCAATATACCATGCCTCAGGACACCCTTTCTGCAGCGTATCAGGTAGACAACGTTGGCCAAGTTGCAAGAGTATGTACCATGTACCTGGTGGATGGTGTTCTCACGTGAGATGACGGCATCCATGTCGATGATCCAGCATGTCTTGCAGATATTGCTGTGGCAAGGTCGTGTGGTGTCGTGGTCACTGTTCTCCTAAAAGCTGGGTAGTTTGTGTGGACAGTGGTCTGTTTGAGGTTGTGTGGCTGTTTGAAGGCAAGAAGTGGGGGTGTGGGGATGACCTTGATGAGATATTTGTCTTCATCAATGACATGTTGAAGATTCCGGAGAAGATGTCATAGCTTCTCTGCTCCGGGGAAGTACTAGACGACGAAGGGTACTCTGTCCACTGTGTTCCGTGTTTGTCTTCTGAGAAGGTCGGTGCAGATTTTCGCTGTGGCGCGTCTGAACTGTCAATCGATGAGTCGAGCGCCATATCCTGTCCTTATGAGGGCATCTTTCAGCATCTGGAGGTGTCTGTTACAATCCTCCTGATCTGAGCAGATCCTGTGTATACAGAAGGCTTGTCCGTAGGGGATGGCTTCCTTATCATGTTTAGGGTAGAAGCTGGAGAAGTGGAGCATCGTGAGGTTATTGTGGACTTACAGTACAATGAAGTGCTGAGGTGACCATCCTTCATGAAGATGCGTGTGTCCAAGAAAGCAACAGATTCCAGAGACCAGTCTCTGGTGAATCCATCAGACTCACCACGGACTACTCTCTGGAATCGGTTGCATTCTTGGACACACGCACTTTCATTAAGGACAGTCAACTCAGCACCTCACTGTACCACAAGCCCACTACTCTCTAGCTATGTATTATGAGCAACCTTGCCTTTATCCTTTCAGTTTTTCCTCACGATGCCCCACTTCTCCAGCTTCCACCCTAAACACGTTAAAGAAGCCATCCCTTACGGACAAGCCCTCTGTATACACAGGATCTGCTCAGATGAGGAGGATTGCAACAGATACCTCCAGATGCTGGAAGATGCCCTCATAAGAACAGGACATGGCGCTTGACTCATTGATCGACAATTCTGACGCGCCACAGTGAAAAACTGCATCGATCACCTCAGAAGACAAACATGGGACACGGTGGACATAGTACCCTTCATCGTCCAGTACTTCCCGGGAGGGGAGAAGCTACGACATCTTCTCCGGAGCCTTCAGCATGTCATTGAAGACGAACATCTTGCCAAGGCCATCCCCACACCCCCACTTCTTGCCTTCAAACAGACCATTGTCCACAGCAAACTACCCAGTCTTCAGGAAAACAGTGACCACGACACCACACAACCTTGCCACAGCAACCTCTGCAAGACATGCCAGATCATTGACACAGATGCAATCATCTAACGTGAGAACACCATCCACGAGGTACATGGTACACACTGTTGCAACTCGACCAACGTTGTCTACCTGATACGCTGCAGGGAAGGATGTCCTAAGGTGCGGTACACTGGGGAGACCATGCAGACGCTATGACAACGGATGAATGAACACCGCTCGACAATCACCAGGCAAGACTGTTCTCTTTCTGTTGGCGAACACTTCAGTGGTCACGGGCATTTGGCCTCTAATCTTCGGGTAAGCATTCTCCAAGGCGGCCTTCACGACACACGACAGCGCAGAGTCGCTGAGCAGAGACTGATAGCCAAGTTCCGTACACATGAGGACGGCCTCAACTGGGATCTTGAGTTCATGTCACACTATTTGTAACACTCATGACTTGCCTGGCCTTGCAAAATCTTACTAACTGTCCTGTCTGGAGACAATACACATCTATTTAACCTCTGCTTAATGCTATCTCCACTCACACTGTCTGCACCTTTAAGACTTGATTAACATTCTAATCAGTATTCTGTAATCTGAGTGCGTGTCTTTCTATGCCCTGTTTGTGATCAGAACTCCCCATCACCTGACGAAGAGGCAGAAAGTCCCGAAAGCTAGTGGCATTTGCTACCAAATAAACCTGTTGGACTTCAACCTGGTGTTGTGAGGCTTCTTACTGTGTTTACCCCAGTCCAACGCCAGCATCTCCACATTTGATCTGTTGCCCATCTCTTAGTATTTAACATCAGGTCCAGTAGCACCATTGCTCACCTAGGTTCCTTAACAAATTGTGCCAGTTAGGATAACGAAGAACCATGGCTTCACTCATGTTCCAGTTTGTAATTATTAAATCTCACTAATGTTTTACTGATACAATATTCCACCTAACATGGTAGCACACAGCAGATGTGAACTGTTAGTTCCTGAGCTATAATTTCTTCCATCCCACAAAATTTCCACGTTATCCACAGTTGGCCTAGGTAGGTTTAGCTCTGTTCCAAATAAGTTTTTTTTCTCATATAAACTATGACATCCCTTCCACTTTACCTTTCCTATCAAAGTAACCTTAAGCTTGTGGATTTAGCCAATCCATATCATTGTTGAATCATATCTTTGTAATGCCTCCGATATCACATCTGCATTCTCCAGCAAGAGCTTCCAAATCCCCCATTTTATTCTACAAGGCATATGTATAATTTTGAGTATATTTTTCTAATGCTCCCAGTAATGTGTTCAAGTGGTTTTATGGTGCAGTGGTAGCATCCCTACCTCTGAGCCAGAAGTTCCAGGTTCAAGTCCCTCTTCAGGACTTGATGGCTGCGGAAGGTGTATTCATAATGTGGCCAAACAGTTTGACTGTCGATCTGTAAGTCCCCCCAATATGCCTATAATAGGCAGTAAGTATTGGAATGCCTCATGGTCAGCCATGCTTAATGCAGAGTGACAACTATCGAACTACAACCTCTGGTGACAGACGAGTGACCTGTCCCAGGAAAAACTAGCTATAGAAACAGATGTAAGCATGTACTTTGTCTGTTTCATGTCCCGTCAGATGCTGGAAAGAAATAAAAAGATAAAGAAGACGATAATGTTGTTTATTTATTGAGCCATTATTTCCTGTATGGAAATTTCATTCAGCACCTTGGGCTCAACCATCAGCTGCCAACACCTGCTTCATACCATAAGACGTCGCTTATGTAATTTTTCTATTTCCATCATTCTTTATTTTCACAGAATTTTCATCAGCCCTTCTGATATATTCTTCCTTTAACTGCAGTGCTCTGTACTAAAAGAAAAACTGGACTCCCTGCTCAAAACACTCAGTGATGAATCCCAGGCGACCTCATCCCTGCCAAACCCACCACCAACAATTGCAGAAGAACAGGAAGATGGTGAGACAACCAGTATGATGTGTGACCTTGCTGAGGAAAGGCCAGCCTGTTCCCCCAGGCCACAGATATTCCGCCCAAGGGAGCAACTCATGTTACGAGCAAATAGCTTGAAGAAAGCAATACGACAGATCATAGAGCATGCGGAGAAAGGTGAGAAATCAGTAGCAACTTACTGCACAGTTACTCAGATTTTATGTTGAGGTGGAAGGCATCAGGCCCCCTGACCAGTGTACATGGATCCCTGTCCCCTAGATCTGCTGGATTAAAGGCTAACGCCAACAAAGATGTGAAATGCATTACTGTATCTACATCTCTTCCTTTGATTGCTATAACATTAGATTTATAGGTCTTATCAGCTTAATTTCTTCACTAAATCTGACCAATACTTTAAATTATAACAGCACAATTGTAATTATTACTTCATTCATGTGTGTTTGAGCAATAACATGCACTGTAAGTTGAAGACAGCCTGGCCATGAGGCTTATAAAAGCCTCATGGTTAGCTTTAGCATTGTTGTTGAATTGGTTACAATTTATAGTGTTTGTTCTTTCTACCTTGTCTAGCCGTGGATGAACAGAATGCACAGACACAGGAGCAGGAGGGTTACACCTTTGGTGTTTGCTCTGAGGAAGAAAGGAGAGAGTCCCAAACTGATGACAGGATCTCACTGCACTCCTCATATAGCTCTAACATAAAAGGAAGGGTCTACCGGAAAGGTACTGCACCTTGATGTTTTGATAAGATACTTTCTGTGCATAGGAGCAGTTGGCATAGTGATTAGAGGCTTTCCTCAAACTCTGTTGTACACTTGTACATGCAAGTTGACACAAAGATAGTTCCAGGTTTCAGGGAAAGCATGAAGTTCTTCCAAAACAAAGGTGTTTTTTTGCACAATTTGGGGAATGGAGGCATGGAAGAGAGAAGGGATCAGGGAGAAAAGAGAGATAGGGATCAAGGGAGGAGAATTGTTCAAGGAATAATAGAAGTGAGAGAGAACACAAAACCATAATTGTTATGTTTCAAAAGACAGATAAGGATTGACAGTAAGTGAAATCTGTACACACTTAAAGGTTTTGAAATAGGTGCAGGGACAGGAGCAGCAGTGGGACAGGACCAGAATTGGCATTGTCCAAGGCCTGAAGATAGGAACGGAAATGAGCAAGATTTGAGGGTAGGAATGGAACTGAGATCTGGGAGCAGAAGTGGCACTGATCTTGATTCTGTGTGTTTGCCTTTTTGCCTGAAGAATGTTGGACTGTACATGGGTAAAACAGGGAAAATAAGAGAAAGAAAGAATTTGACAGTTATACAAATGACTAACTCAGAATCTGGAAGCTCAACTCTCAGTGTTTGTGTTGGATCCTCTCAGCTGTTGCCCTTCTCCCACTTATACCGTGTTCTGAAGAGATTTCACAAACAAATTGATAAGTTAAAGGAATTACAAACAAGTACAAATTGGTGGCATTTTAATGTTTATGTAAAACTTCATTAAGATGATCAATCACATTTTGTTTGGGTCGTTTCATGGTTGCAGACATCATGTTTCTGCTGAATTTTAGCATTTCTGAAAGGTGCTGCTTTTCAATTTAAGGATCGCTAGATTGCTTGGGTAAATCTTGCGGTATGTTTGTGAGGGAATCGGAGTTTATAGCAGCCAATTAAATGTAATTGAGACTGTTGTCCTGTCATCATTGCAGTGCCAAAGTCTCCATGTGAGAGGAGGATCAGTAAAGGAAGCTTATCGATTGGCAGCTCCTCCTCACTTCCTACTCCAACAACACATCGAGACAACTTGCCAATGCTTAACTCCAAGATTCTTTATCCAAGTAAGTGACACAGCAGTATCAGCAGTGACACAGGAATTCCTGGTGCAGAGTGAATGAGAGTACTTCTTGTATCAAACTCACTATCTCTGAGTTATAGAGGGAAAATCAGCCACACTGCTGTGGGCTACAATGAGAAAACCAGTCAGCATTCCAGCTGCTGAACACTAACCAGTGCTGCAAAATGTGCACTGGTATTTCATGATTTTTGGTGCAGGCAAATTAGACTTATCTGTGGTGCTTTTTGTGACCAAATATTCTTCTATCATTCACAATCTAGACTTAGGCTATTACTGACTGCAGCTTACAGCTACTGACTGCACCATACAGTGATGGCTGATGGTTGCACCTTACAGTTCCTGACTGCTTCAATGTGTTTTAGAAAGAGAGGTAGATTGCTAGGATTAGTTTACCACTTGGCTGACAAGACACAGTTTATACAAGGTTATCCCCAAATCAGAACCTTAACATAGTGATGTTATTAAAGTTGTAACCTTTAGCTGTTGAGAATGCTGAATGGATTGTTCTGATCCCCCTGCTGCTCTCATACAATAGTCTGCAAATTATTTTGTCTTTTGACTCTTCCTTTCTCAGTTCATACCTGGCATCACCATCTGAGACATTGTGTGTCAAAAAGTGTGGGGAGAAGGGGCTGAGGATCTGAACACTGCTTTCATACTGGACTCAGCAATGTTAACTCGGGGGCTTATCTTTTATTCAGGTGGGGGTGTAGCTGGTTCTGTTTTGTGCTGGCAAGTGCTTACACTGTTGATTTCACCACTGACTGTATGTCTTATGCACCTCCCATCAGGTTTACGAGCTGGATTAGCTGCTTCCTTGGCTGGAGGATCTGTCATCAGCAAAATGTTGTTTGTCCATGCTGACACTATGAACTCGGAACCTGATATTCTGTATGTGCCGTGAGCAGTCACTGTTTTTGTTAATCTTCAGTTTCTCTGTATAGTGCATTCTGTTTCAGGTGTTTTGATCTTATTTCAAATTGTTCCGTTGGTTTAATTTAGATTTTATTTGTCATGATTTCTGTTTGCTTTGATCAGAATGACTAATAACCACCAAGCTACAGCATAAAGCTCTCTCAACACTGTCCCGTCAAACATGCCCAGTTCAGATACAGCATAGTTTAGATGCAGAGTAAAGTTCCTTCTCCAACAACAAAAACAAAATACTGTGGATTCTGAAGATCTGAAAAAACAAAGTATGTTGGGAATACTCAGCAGATCTGCTAGCATTTGTGGAAAGAGAAGATTCTCCCGTTAAACACTCCCAGATCAGACGCAGCACTGGTTAGATACAGAGTAAAAGTCATTCTACCTACCCATCTTAGTTGTTCTTGCCTCCAATATCCCACTATTCAAGCGAAGAGGAGTGATCAGGCAAAAAGGTTTCTGGAGCGTTGCCATTGCCACTGAATCTGTATTCCAGCCAAGTCAGAACTTTCAAGAAAGCAAGAGAAATTGGCAGGAAGAAAACCCATTACTAATTTCCAGTCTGATGTGGAGAGGCTGAAGTTGCTCACTCTGCTTAACTTGTATTCAGTATCTCCTCCCATCAGGACAGTGTGGGACAATGAGGTGCTTCGAGGAGGCAGTCACACCTGGGTGATCCCTAATTAGCCTTGACAGCCAGGAATAGGAAGGAATGGCAGCTGGTAGGATCATCCAGTGCCCCCATTCTTTCAGCTGCTAAAGTGCCTATCAGGAAAGGGAGGAAAAATTATTCTGAAAAGAAAAGCTTGAAAGAAAAACAAAAGCACTGGAAAGTATTTATACATTTAGTATAGAATTCTCTAGTTTTGCTTTTTAAGTTTGGTTATTAAAAGTGTATCAAAGTCTTTGTAGATTTCGGTGCAGCTTATATAGCAAACAGCAGGTATTCCCTCTTTAAACTCAACATAGTTGCACTGATTCTTGTCTGTCCCAAAGTTTGTTTCTATGCATCGCTCCCAATATCACTCCTTAGATATCAACCCACTTAAATTTCACTGAAAGAGCAATCAGTGTAGGGAGTCTGAAATGCAAAGATTATTCGGTGTGATTGAAATTACATTTTCTTTCATTCATAACTCAGCTCAGCTGGGTCTCCTAGGAGACCTAGCTGTCAGGTTGAGATGATTCATTGGGAACCAGTCTCTCCACTAGGGTCTACTTATGGAGAACTCAGATCAGCTGGTCAGAAGATGACTATCTCTGGAGGGGATTGTTGACCAGCAACCAGTTCTCTTTCAAGGAGTTCTCGCATTGGAAGTGCAGTTCTCTGTTGTGATTTTCTGGTTGAAGGTGCTGTAAGTTCAAAAGTCACCTCAGCATGAGTCCAACTTTCAAGTGGCAGATTTGAATTGGGAGAAATACTCTGTGGGGTTTGCTGGTAAATAGTGCTATTGTTAGGTTTTGAGCTGGTGGATTCACTTTTCCAAGTTAAAACAAATTGAAATTGGGGATTTTTTTCTGTGTGAATCTTCAAGATTCTGGAGGCTCAACTTGATTAATTTTGTTCTTCAGAAATGGGTATACAGAAAAGTGTGTAATGAACAATTACTTTGGTATCGGATTGGATGCAAAAATTTCTCTCGATTTCAACAACAAACGGGATGAGCATCCAGAAAAATGCAGGTGAGAAAACCAATTGTCAATAGAGTGCTGGATTGAAAGAATGACCAAGTTTGCTACCACTCCACAAGCTGCTGTTGTAATCCTTTCCCATCAAAGTTTTCATTTCAAAATACAAAAGGAGGTGATCAAATTGTCAATTGCAGACATGCTAAGGGGCTTGTGGAAATTCGTGTATCGCTGATCAAACTGAATCCAAGAAGGGGAGACAGTGGCAGAGTGGTATTGTCACTGGACAAGTAAGGGCGGCACGTGGCACAGTGGTTAGCACTGCTGCCTCACAGTGCCAGGGACCCAGGTTCAATTCTGGCCTTGGGTCACTGTCTGTGTGGAGTTTGCACATTCTTTCTGTGTCTATGTGGTTTTCTCCAGGGGCTCCAGTTTCCTCCCACAGTCCAAAGATGTGCAGGTTAGGTAGATTAGCCATGGTAAATTGCCCCTTAGTGTGAGGGGGATTAGAAGGGTAAATACGTGGGGTTATGGGGATAGGACCTGGGTAGGATTGTTGTCAGTACAGGTTTGATGAGCCAAATGGCCGCCTCCTGCACTGTAGAGATTCTATGATTCTAGTTACCCTAGAAAACAGGATTGTTTTCTGGAGCAGTATGTTGAGGAACCAACAAGGGAGCAGGCCATATTGGACAGGGTTTTGTGCAATGAGAAAGGATTAGTTGGCAGTCTAGTTGTGAGAGAACGTTGGGGCCGACTGTAATATGGTAAAGTTCTTTATCAAAGTTGATAGTGATGTAGTTGATTCTGAGACAAGGGTCCTGAAACTCAGTAAAGGAAACTATGATGGTATGAGGCATGAATTGGCTATGTCAGACTGGGAAACTATACAGGAAGGAAAGACAGTGAACAGACAATGGCAGGCATTTAAAGAATGCGTACATGGACTCCAGAAGTTGTTTATTCCTGTTTTGTGCGGATCCACAAGAGATGGGTGAGATATTAAATGAAGATTTCTCATCAATATTTACTGTTGAGAAAAACATGAATATTAGGGAACTTGGGGAAATAGATAATGATCCCTTGAGGATTGTACATATTGCAGAGAAGGAGGTGCTGGAAGTCTTAAAGTGCTTCAAGATAGATAAATCCCAGGTACCTGATAAGGTATATCCCAGGACGTTGTGAGAGGCTAGGGAGGAAATTGCGGGACCCCTGGCGAGATATTTGAATCCTCGATAGTCAAGATGAGGTGCTTGAAGGTTGGAGAGTGGTAAATGTTATGCCTTTGTTTAAAACGGACTGCAGGGAAAACCTGGGAACTACAGGCCAGTGAGCCTCACATCTGTGGTGGGTAAATTGTTGAAAGGTATTTTGAGAGACAGGATCTAGAGGTATTTAGAGATGCAAGGGACAGTCAGCATGGCTTTGAGAGTGGAAAATCATGTCTCACAAATTTAATTGAGTTTTTTGAAGGGGTAACCAAGAAGGTAGATGAGGCAGTGCAATTGATGTTGTCTACATGGACTTTAACAAGGCCTTTGTCAAGGTACCGCATGGTAGGTTGTTACATCAAGTTAAATCTCATGGGATTCAGGGTGAGGTATCTAAATGGGTACAAAGTTGGCTTCTTAACAGAAGCCAGAGGATGATTGTAGAGAGTTGTTTTTCAAACTGGAGGCCTATGACCAGCGGTACGCCTCAGGGATCAATGCTGGGCCCAATGTTAGTTGTCATTGATATTAATGAGAATATAAGGGGCATGATGAGTAAGTTTGCAGATGAGACCAAGATTAGTGGCATAGTGGACAGTGAAGAATGTTATCTCCAATTGCAACGGGATCTTGATCAATTGGGCCAGTGGGCTGACAAATGGCAGATGGAGTTTAATTTAGACAAATGGAGGCAATGTATTTTAGTAGATTGAACCAGGGCAGGACTTACTCAATTAATGGTAGGGCACTGGGGAGAGTTACAGAACAAAGGGATCTAGGGGTACATGTTCATAGCTTCTTGAAAGTAGAGTCACAAGTGGACAGAGTGGTGAAGAAGGCATTTGGCATGCTTGGTTTCGTCAGTCAGAACATTGAATACAGGAGTTGGGACGTCTTTTGAAGTTGTACAACACATTGGAAAGGCCACACTTGAAATACTGTGTGCAATTCTGGTCACTCTATTATAGAAAGGATATTATTAAACTAGAAAGAGTGCAGAAAAGATTTACTAGGATGTTACTAGGCCTTGATGGATTGAGTTATAAGGAGAGGCTGAATAGACTGAGACTTTTTTCTCTGAGCATAGGAGGCTGAGGGGGTGACCTTATGGAGGTCTATAAAATAATGAGGGGCATAGACAAGATAAATAGTCAATATCTTTTCCCAAAAAGAGGGGAGTCTAAAACTAGAGGATTTTAAGGTGAGAGGGGAGAAATACGAAAGTGTCCAGAGGGGCAATTTTGTCACACACAGGGTGGTAAGTGTCTGGAACAAGGTGCCAGAGGTAGTAGTAGAGGCGGGTACAATTTTATCTTTTAAAAAGCATTTGGATAGTTACATGGGTACAATGGGTGTAGAGGGATATGGGCCAAATGTGGGCAATTGGGATTAGCTTAGGAGTTTTAAAAAAAAGGGCGGCATGAACAAGTCAGGCTGAAGGGCCTACTTCCATGTTGTAAGCCTCTATAGTGCAAGAGTGGTAAGGGAATTGTAGCCAAACCATGGCTTACAAGAGAAATTAGAGATACTATCAGATTCAAGGAAGAAGCATACAAATTAGCAAGAAAATGCAATAGGCGTGAGGATTGGGAGCAGTTTAAAATTCAGCAAAGACCAAGGGTTTGATTAAGAAGAGAAAAATAGAAAATGAAAGTAGCGGGGAACATAAAAATTGACTGTAAATGTTTCGATAGGTATGTAATGAGATAAAGATTGACAAGAACAAATTTAGGCCCCTTCCAGTCAGAAATGGGAAAATTCAAACCGGGGAATAAAGAAATAGCTGAGGAATTAAATTTCTACTTTGCTTCAGTCTTCACAAAGGAAGACATGAATAATGTGCCAGAAGTGCTGAGAGAAACATGTTTTAGTGAGGAGCTGAAGGAAATTAGCATTAGTAGAGAAATAATTTTGGAGAAATTGATGGGAGTGAAGTTGAATAAATCTCCAGGTCCTGATAACCTTCACCCCAGAGCATTTAGGGAAGTGGCCCTGGAAATAGTAGATCCATTGGTGGTTGTTTTCCAAAATCCTTTGGATTCTGAATTGTTCCTATAGATTGGAGGGTAGCTAATGTAAGCCCGTTGTTCAAGAAAGGAGATGGAAAGAAAACAGGGATCTATAGACCAGTGTGCCTAATGTCGGTGCTGGGGAAATTGCTATTATCAAGATTTGATAACTCAGCATTTAGAAGGCAGTGGTATAATCAGACAAAGTCAGCATGAATTTACAAAAGGGAAATAATGCTTGATGCATCTATTGGAATATTTTGAGGATGTAACCAATAGAATTGACTGAGGAGAACCAGTGGATGTAGTTTATCTAATATAGATTTTCAGAATGCTTTCGACAAGATCGCAAATAACAGACTACTGTCTAAAATTAAAGCACGTGGGTTTGCAGTTAATGTCTTGACATGGATAGAAAGCTGGTTAGCAGGTAGGCAGTAAAGAATTGGATAAATGGGTCTTTTTCTGATTGGCGGTCAATGACTAGTGAGGTTCCACAGGGATCTGTGCTAGAACCCAACTGTCCACATAATATATTAATGATTTGGAAGAGGGAACTGAATGTACTGTTTGTAAATTTGCAGATAATACAAAGTTGGGTGGGAGGGTGAGCTGTGAGAAGGATTCGGAGAAGCTTGGACAGGCTGAGTGTGCAAGTATCTGCATGGCAGATGCAGAATAATGTGGATAAATGTGAGGTTATGACTTTGGTAGCAATAATAGGAAGACAGATTAATGTTTGAGTGGGTCCAAATTGAGAGAGGTGGATACTCAACAAGACTTTGGAGTCCTCATGCATCATTCGCTGAAAGCATACAGGTACAGTAGGCAAAAAAGAAGGCAGATTCTATGTTGGCTTTCACAGTGAGAGGATTTAAGTCCAGGGAGAGGGATGTTTTGCTGCAATTGTAAAGGGCATTGTTGAGGCCACACCTGGAGTATTGTGTGCAGTTTCGGTATTCTTATCTGAGGAAATATGTCCTTCCTATAGCGGGAGTACAGTGAAGGTTTACCAGGTTGATTCCTGGGATGGCAGGTCTGTCATATAAAGAGATACTAAATCGGTTAGAATTATATTCACTGGAGTTTAGAAGAGTGAGTGAAGATCTCATAGGAACTTATAAAATTCTAACAGGGTTAGACAGGGTAGATTCAGAAAAAATGTTCCCATTGGTGGAGGAGTCCAGAACTAGGGGTGATAGTTTGAAGAAATGGGGTTAACATTTTAAAACTAAGGTGAGGAGAAATTTCTTCATCCAGAGGGTGGTGAATGTGTGGTATTCACTACCACCAAATGTAGTTGTGGCCAAAACGTTGTTTGATTTCAAGAAGAAATTAGATATAGCTCATGGGGCTAAAGGGACCAAGGGATATGGGAGGGGGGGTGTGGGGGGGAGTCAAGATATTGCATTTGATGTTCAGCCATGATCAAGGTGAATGGCAGAACAGGCTCGAAAGACCGAATGGCCTACTCCTGTTTTTAGTTTCTATGTTAACCCAGAGACCCGGAGACCTGGATTCGATTCCCACCACAGCAGATGATGAAATTTGAATTCAATAAAAATCTGGAATCTAATGATGTCTATGAATTGATTGTCACAGAAAGCCATTTGGTTCACTAATGTCTTTTAGGGAAGGAAATCTGCTGTTCTTACCTGGTCTGACTCTCGTGACTCCAGTCCTCGAAAAATGTGATTGACTCTTAACTGCCCTCAAATAACTGAGCAAGCTACTGAGTTCAAGGGCAATTAGGGATGAGCAATAAATGCCAGCCCAGCCAGCGATGCCCACTTCCCCCGAACAAATAAAATAAAACTTCCAGTCCCACTTACCCTGCATCTGTGTCTCAGTCTTCCTTCATCTCTGCTTCCTTATTCCTTCAGTCCTGCTCTACTCGGATGCTGTAGCTGATTTTCCTGTTTTTGCATTTCGTTATTCCCCTCCTCTTGTGTTTTCCTTCAATCAGTCTACTCTATTCAGAATAATTGGCTTCCATAGCCAATTATTCTGTCACAGACTTCACCAGTTTCCATCCCAACAGTTCCACTTTTATATTTGGTATTGTATGCCAGCATTACTAGGATCCAGACTAGCAAATGTTAAGGATCCAGTGTTGACTGGCAGTGTGCCAGGATCCTCAAGGATGCCTTAAATTGTTGGGGTGATGGAGACAATATTAAGTCTTATTGGAAAAGGATGATGCACAATACAGCAAATTTATACTCTGATGATCTGTAGGCACCACACCATGGTTGAGTGCATGCGAGAGAGTCTCATTCGATGGTGCTGCCTGCATCCGTACACATTATTGTAATCTATCAAAGCACATCAAGCTATTTGTATTTTTAACCAGTGTAAGTGTGGGAACAAAAATATAGGTTTTAACTATATTATTGTTTTTACTGGGTGGTAATGTAGCAAGAAGAAAAGCATAAATAAATGGTATTTTTTCTTCAAAAACCATTGCTGTCTCACAGTGCCAGGGACTCAGGTTTGATTCTGGCCTTGAGTGACTGCCTGTGTGGAATTTGCGTGGATTTTCTCTGGGTGCTCTGGTTTCCTCCTGCAGTCCAAAGATGTGCAAATTAGATGATTGGCCATGCTAAATTGCCCCTTAGCGTCCCAGGTTGTGTGAGTTAGGGGGATTATCGGGCTAAATATGTAAGGTTAGGGAGTAGGGCCTGGGTAAGATGCTCTATCGAAGAGACAGTGCAGAGTTGATGGGCTGAATGGCCTCCTTCTGCACTGTAGGAATTCTACGATTCTATGTCCCAGTGTTGACCAGCAGTATGCCACAGATCCAGTGTTGACTGGCCTTTGATTCAGTTTTGACCAAGACTAAGGTTAAGTTGAACAGTGAACAGTGGATTATTATTGACTGGCAACATAGCTGCAGTTTGCTCATGACTGAGTGCATTTACAGTTTGATATTGACCGCTGGTTCAATATAACTGGCAGTACAGATGGTAAATGATAAAATTAGGGGTTTTAATATATTTTGTCCCCCTGAACTGTATTTAACTTCTTATAGTTTTTTCTCAGGAGCCGTACAAAAAACATGATGTGGTATGGGGTTCTTGGAACGAAGGAGCTGCTGCACCGAACCTACAAAAACCTGGAACAGAAAGTACTGTTAGAGGTGGGCAGCTCATTTACTTAATGCACCCTTAACCATTTATCCTTGGCCATCCTTTTAAATAATTTGTTTCAAATTAATTTGGCATGCTTCAAAATAAAGGATGTTAGAGCTGAAAAACCAAACCCTGTGCCATCAGACTTTCTGCATTGGGTTCAGCATGACTCAGATATCATTCAGCACTTCTATTTTGTTCAGAACTCTCCATGGCAACTTTGCTAAGTCGCAGCATTGTCAGTCCTAAGGCAGAGATTTGTGTTTAAACCCTTCTCCAGGGTTACAAAATCTGGGCTTTCTTCAGTGCAGTACTGGGGATAATTGGGGCAATTCTCCCATCCCGCTGTGTTGCGTTTTTAGTGCAGCAGGCCAGGAGACTTCAGCAGTGTCATCTCTGGGACGGAGCAGCCTCATGTATTCAGCAGCTCGTTTCCCTACAATTTCAAAATTATTAGCGCCAATCTCCAGGCTCAATAGCCTCTTCTTCTCTTCTCCCCCCCTCCAAAATGGTCAGTGCCAGCTTGGGCCTGCCCCTGGCATTGCCCAAGGTGCTGAAATGTGGGCATCTTGGCACTGCCCACCAGGCATGGGGTACTGCCCTGGGGCTGGGGCCTCTGGTGGGTGGAGAGGGGGTGTGATTGGTGGGGGGGAAGGGTCCTGCTTTCGAGCTGAGTGACAGAGGAAGGGAGAAATCCAGCAGAAATAGGCCCCACCCATTGATTTCTGGAATGATTCACACTAGTGCACTCTGCAGTGCACAGAGTGTGGGAGATTCATTTTGAAACTCTCACTCCCGGCATGATTTACTCTAGATTTTACACTAATTCGACCCTTGGAATTTTTTTGGGAGAATCGCCCCTGCTATCTTTCAGACAAGACATTAAACAAAGTTGCTAATTTGCCAGTTAAACTGGATGTGTCGGAGGACTAGCTAGGATAAATGTAGGGGAATAGGGCCTGGGTAGGATTGTTGTTGGTGCAGACTGAATGGGCCAAATGGCTCCCTTCTGCACTGTAGGGTCTAGGTCCTGGTATAATTTGAAGAAGAGCAGAAAGCTCTCTGATGTCCTGGGCAACACTTCTTCCTCAATCAGAGTGATCAAAAACATATTAGATCTGCTTATCTCATTTCTGTTCATGGGATTTTGCTCTGCACAAATTGGCTGTGGCCTTTGCCTTCATCACAACAGTGCTTACTTTTCCAAATTAATTCAATGGCTATGAAACACTCTGAGACTTTATGAAGACGTAAAACCCATGTGTTAGATACCAATAGAGAGTGAAGCTCCCTATCCACTGTCATGACATGTTCCCCTAGGCTGTTTCAGCATGTGTTAGATGTAGAGGGAAAGTCCCTCTACACTGTCCTCTGTATGACACTAGTATGAATTTTCACTGCCTAAAATGATTATTTGTTTTTTGTTAACTTTCTGAATGAGATTCTTTATGGCAAGATTCTGAGAATATTTATCTTGATCTCACCCACATTAATGAACTGGAATTGTACAAAGATATTTTACATAGGATTCTGGCACAGCGCAAACAAGGCTGGTGTTATATACCAACACTCAGGGCTGGATTTGAATTCAAGTTCCGAATGCATCATAAGGAACCCACTATACTACGTAATCACATACTATGAAAAGACAGTTTCTTTCTTGCTGTACTGTCCACTCCCAGAGTGTCTGACCCTATCTGGAGTACTGCGTTCAGCTTTTGGCACCGAACCTTAGGAAAGATATTTGCGCCTTAAGCTGGGGAAAATACAGATTCTGAGAACGATACTGGGGCTTAAAGAGTTAAATGAAAAGTTAATTTCTGCAACTCAATTTGATATTTCTTAAGCTTACACATTTGAAGGACTGACTTATGCTCAATGTACTCAACTGTGTCACTAATTTTATCTGTTTTTGCTGAAGTTCTGTTTTTATTGATCGGCAACATTTTGTGACGGGTCTATTAAGAGTGTTTTGTGTTTTTATCGCTACTTGCCCTTTGTTGATGTTTCTTTCTACTTTATAATGCAGTGTGATGGACAGCGCATACCCTTGCCCAGCTTGCAGGGCATTGCAGTGCTAAACATCCCCAGCTATGCTGGTGGCACCAACTTCTGGGGTGGAACCAAGGAAGATGATGTAAGTACAATTTCAAAGGGGATTTGTGTTAAATAGAGAGGAGTAGTGGCTTGGTGGGGTTACCATGTTCCTTTTGCTGCTTTGTAAAGTGCTAAGTACAGGACTGGAGTATATGTATCCAGGGAATAATATGCACACTGCAACTTCTTGTACGCTAACATCATTGTTGACTTAAGTCTTATTGGTTCTTTATCTGCAGATTTTCACAGCTCCCTCTTTTGATGATAAGATCCTGGAGGTAGTGGCTGTGTTTGGCAGTATGCAGATGGCAGTCTCACGAGTTATCAACCTGCAACATCATCGAATTGCTCAAGTGAGATCAACCTCAGCACTTGTTTTTTAACTTCCTCTTGTTTTCTTTCTCTCCCACTCTGTCAAATTAGGCTGACTCCTTCCCGCACAACACAATTTACTCTCATCGCAGGAGCATTGGTTTCCAGGTGAAACCCATCCACCCTGTACAAGTGATTCATAAATGGTCCCAGTTTCCTACAGATTTCAATAGTTTATTCCTGTGCCATCTCTCCAGTTACATACATTTATCCCCTGAGTCTCATTATTCCAAGCCATTGAAGGTGAAGTATGGAAGTAATCCCAAGATCAAAACCCAATCCCTTGACTTTGCAGGGCTTCACTTCTTGCCAAATCATTCATTCTAACATGAAATGTAACTTTTGGCAGTACTCTTTTTCTTTACAAAATCCACTCTGTTATACTTCTTCCCTGGAAATTGGGAGTAACAAACTATTCGGAATCTCAGACGTAGCTACAAACGTTCCTGCCTATTGCCTTGAATCCAAAATCTTCTAGTATTACATGGCCTTGGTACTTTACTCCCTGAGCATTTGTTGCTATTTCCTTCATGAGGTTATTTTAGAAACATCTAATACCTCTCATGTTGTGCAAGAACCACAGGCTTCAGTGGTCTCCAAACTAAACAATTTTCTTTTACACAATTTTAACCCCTAACATGTAAATTGAGACATCTATACCCAATAAAGTTAAACGGTGTATCTCCCAGTTATTCAATTTCCACAGGTCATTTGCTCCTTGTGATTTGTTTCTCACCTGTAAACTGAATGTTATCTGTACATAATAGCCAATACCGCAGAGTCAACATTGCTTATGCAAGGATGTGGAAATGTTGGTGTTGGACTGAGGTGGACAAGATGAGTGGTCACCCAACACCAGATTATAGTACAAGAAGTTTATTTGAAATCACATTTTTTGGAGCACTGCTCCTTTATCAGGTGAAGTGGAGCGAGGTGTGCAGGCACAGTATAGGCGGAGTGACAATAGCCTGACACTAACAGGTAATCAAGAGTGTCAGAGGGTATGTACAGACAGTGTAATGCAGTGCAGGCTGGCTGAATAACAAGTCTTTATAAATAATCACAAGTGCAGACAAATGCAAGCAGTTAAGTATAATCAGTATGTGTAAAGTTATGCAAAAAGTCATCAAACTTACTGACTCCGAACAACCTACAAAGCATAGAATGCCATTAATGAAACCTCCAACCTAGAGCACTGGAAATGCAAAGAGGCTCCAGACTGAAGGGTAAAGCTGAAACAAAAAAAAATAGAGCTATAAATATGAAACAGAAACCAAAAAAGCTGGAGCCACAGCGCAGGAAATATAATTCAGTAAATGGGGCAATTTGTGGACTGAAACCAAAACATGAATTGACCATAAAGCCTGCAGAATTGTGAAATAGTCAGAATAGTCAGTTCACCACTGGCACCCTGGCTCTTCTAGCCTAAGTATAAATTCAATCCAGTGCTGCATTGTTAAATTAATAGCATCTGAATTGGTTTCATGATTCTTGAGGCTACTATAGCTAGTGATAATCAGCCTTGCTAGTGTTACTCACATCCTGACAGCAAGTAAGCAAAACATCAGGGAGCACAATAATGATAGCTCAGAATGTGATCCTTCATCACAGAAGAAGTTGGAGCACTGAGCTCCCTTTCAGAGGCTGTTTAACCTCCTGTGTACTTATGTGTTTTATCTCAAGTGCTATACAATCATATGCGCCAATGGAGCAGACTGTCTGCTGTGTAACATAAAATGAAGTAAAATAGTTTAAAATGTTCCTTATCAGGAGCAGTGAGACCTTTAGGGCAAATGCTGGATTCAGTGAGTTGTGAGCCAGCCTTTGGTGTAATTAAGCTTTTTTTTTACCTCAATACGTTTTTGCCCTGCTCCTACCTCTAGTGTCGTGCTGTAAAGATTACAATCCTCGGTGATGAAGGAGTACCAGTGCAAGTAGATGGAGAAGCTTGGATCCAGCCCCCTGGTTACATCAAAATCATTCACAAGAACCGAGCACAGATGCTGACCAGGGATAGGGTACGTACCAACTTGAAATCAGCTGGAGAGTACAGCCGGAGTCTGAATAAAGCTTACATACTGCTAGGCTAAAACAGGAACTAACCAGTAAATAAAAGTTCTCCCATTCTTTAGATGAGGGGGAGATGGATCAGTAATTTGCCATGGGTCATACTATCACTGTCACAGGTAATGAGTGGTTGATATCTGCGAGTGATTACAAAACACTCCAGTCAGCAAATGTAATGACACTTTAAGCTTATGTTGCCTGAATTTATTGATTGAAAGTCCTACATGAAAGACTTCCGCCTGACCACTTCAGACAATCTGGCACATGGAATAAGGTTTTATGTCTGACTTAATCCTGATATTTTCTGTCAGACGAATCCTGAATTTTACTTTGCAAGTGCTGCTGGATTTTCTTTCTGAATTATTTCATTAACTTTAGAACATGACGCATCCTCTGCTGTTTAGAGATGAAAAAGAAGAATTATCACTATTATGATTCAGTGAGACTGAAACTGCAGGCAGTATTACAAGGATTCCTTTCTTTTCAATCTAAGTGTCATTATACGTTGGTAATTTGGATTTGGTTAAGTGATTTTGCAAGAGGTTAGACTGTTAATCTTGTGTGTGTGTATTTGGGTCTTCCCCTGCCACAGGCCTTTGAGAGCACCCTCAAGTCCTGGGAAGACAAGCAAAAATGTGAACTACCTCGTCCATCCTCCCAACATGCCTTGCAACCTGAGATAGTTTCAGAAGAGGAAGCTGCTGAGATCAATCAGTTTGGCCGAGCGGCTGGAACGCTCATCCACAGGTAGGAATCTCAGTGGATAATCAAATCACAGCCACTGATTTATTTTAATTTGTTACTCCACAAAAGATTTAGTTCCAGAGAGTAATTGCAGCATCGGAGGCCACTGAGTCCATGCATTTTCCTTCAATCGGAGGGCAGGTGAGAACAAGCTACAGGCATTTCATGATGGACTTCTGCATTACTGGCAGGAGGCTAGGAGAACCTCACGCCCTTGACCTAGTGCAGTATATGCTGTACTGGGTGGATGGCAGACAGTGGAAGAGTTAATTAGTCTTGGGACTGCGTTTTGCACTCTCTAATTAGACATATCCTCAGCCTAAAAATAAGAAGCAACTTGGTCCAGAGAAGAAGTTTTACATTGCGCGGTATAAGAGGCTAAAAGTAATAGAGGGAAAAATAGAGCCTTAAGCTCTCTATTCCATAGTGGAACAGATAACAGAATTGTAATCTATCTGTTGCACATAATGGCAGTTGGTATGTTGTAAGATGCATGTCTGTTACATGGTGTGAAACTCGAGTAGAGAACCAGTTAAGAAGTGCAAATTGTCTATTATTTCGTATAAAGGACTTCATGTTATATAGAATGAGGTCAGAGTTAACCTGCGTGTGATGCAGTATAACAGATTACATGTTATAGAGGCCAGGTTAAGAGGCAAAAGTTGTTTGTCTGATAGGGAAAATGCTGCTCCCATCCAGCATGTTTTCACTCACGCCACTAGGACCTCAAAAGCCAGTTCCGGTTTCTTCCATTACTTCCAGATGTTGTACTGTTGTGCTTTTCTCTTGTCAATTTTTGGATTTGACTGGCTTGAAGCAAACCAGTCAGTCCAAAAAAAGTTTATCATTTATCCTCGTTACTGTCTTCATCATGGAGCAAGTTATGTGTGGCCAACTTTTCACTACCCTGTCTGCTTTCTGTTTCCCAAAAGCCTTCTCACAAGGTCCCCATCTTCCACTCTGCTGCTGCTTCATTAGCTGACATTCCCCATCTCTTTTATTTTTTGTTCCCCTCCAACTGTTCCTACTCCTCCTCCCTCAATCCAGGATTCGGGAGACAGCACAGCTGCATCACACTATGGAACAGGAGCTTGCGCATGCAGTAAATGCCAGTGCCAAATCCATGGACAGAGTTTATGCAAAGTCGAAAACAACTGAGGTAAGAAATGGTAGTGAAATTTGTGATCAGTAGGGGTAGCTGGACTAGATAGGTTATACAGATCTGCTGTTGAGCCAGGCTCTGCTTTCAGAGAATTGGAAGTGAAGACTAATCTATAGCTGGCCAAACTGCATGGAGGGTGTTCGGAGCTCCAGCCTAGGCGGAGTCAGGGATGGTGTACAGATCTCCAGCCAAGTCAATTGCACTGCATTCCCACCGAGGCAAATATACGTTTTTCTAAGGGAGTTCCCAAAACTGAAAACAATATGAGGGGTCTCACCAAAGCTCTGTGCAATTCTCTTTCTTGGATTCAAAGTAGATCCTTTCACATCCCACAATCAAGCAGAGGACATTCTCTTTACTCTTGCTCTGTGTTTTGTACTACCTAACTACCAAGGCATTTCTCAAGGTAACCTCAGATTCTGTGCATTTATAATTTGAAAAAGAGATGGAGAGACAGAGGGATTGAGGGAGACCTGAGGCAACTGAAAAGAATGCCACAAAAGGGAAGCAGGATTGCAACATAGAAGTGAATGTAGAGCTGGTGGAAATTGCAGAGAAACAGTGAAGTCAGCATAAGTGGGATTTGAAGGTAGACTTTTTAATTCTATGTGATCAGGGAATCAGGCATGATGAGCAAACAACTGAATCTACAATATTATTTATTATTGCATTCTTGCCTGCAGAATGTAAGCTGAAAAACTATCTGATTCAGGGAGACTGACATTTCCATGCGTAGGACATTTTACTGTTCAAAGGGTTAAGACGTACCAGAACTTAGAATACACAGATTTCAACCAGCAATCAAGAGACAGCCTTTCTGGTCTCTCCTTGCATGTTCTTGAGCGGTGCAATGAAAGTATTTCATATTGGCTAGTCACATTGTTAAGAATTTACAATGAGCTCACATTGCAGTATCATACAAAAGGCTTTACCCCATCGTCCTGTAGAAGTTCACAATCAAATGTTCAATTTCTAATTGGTGCTGAAGAGAAAGTCATCGAGCTGGGAAGGTTGGATGGAAGTTGGTCTAGCAGCCATGGATTAGAATTGGGAATTCATCCAGGATTCTCACTTCTGTGGAATAAATTTGCCAGACTCTGACTATTGTCATTATGCAGTGGTTTAGTCCCATAGAAATAGAAGCAGCAAATACATCACCAGTAACAAAAGATCAACATCCTGGGGGTTACCATTGAAAAGAAACTGAACCAGACCAGCCATATAAATATTGTGGCTACAAGAGCAGGTCAGAGACTGGAAATTCTGTGGGGAGTACCTCACGTCCTGATTCCCGAAAGCTTGGAAACCATCTACAAGGCACAAATTTCTCTGGTTGCCACATGAATGCAGCTCCAACAACACTCAAGAAGCTCAAAACCATCAAAGCAGCCCCATCCACCACCTTAAACATTCACTCCCTCCACCACCAACGCACAGTGGCAACAATGTGTACCATTTATAAAATGCACTGCAGCAACCCACCAAGGCTCCTTCAAAAGCAGCTTCCAGACTTGTGAACTCTACTTCCTAGATGGCAAAGGCAGCAAACTCATGGGTATACTACCACCTACAAGCTCCTCTTGAAGCAACATACCATCTTGGCTTGGAATTATGTCACTATTCCTTGAACATTATTGGGTCAGAATCCTGGAATTCCCTTCATAACAGAACTGCGTACCTGCACCACGTGGACTGCAAGTTCAAGAGGGTGCTCATCACTACCTTTTTCAGGGAACATAGGGATGTGTAATAAATGCTGGTCCGGCCAGTGATGCTTATACCCCATAAACAAATACATTTTAAAAAGGGCAGAAAATCTTAGCTAAGTTACAAGACCCCCTATCATCAGGTACTATTATCAGCACCAGGCAATATACTGGTGAATATTCTGTAGGGGAGGCTAGAAGAAAATCCAATATAATGAATAATAGAGGGTTATTTTTAGATGATAATCCTCATTGACTTCTACAAGGATATTACAGGTTACACAGATAATGGATCAGCTTGATTAGCCTGTGAAAGCTTTAGACAAAATTTCAAGTGAAGGACTGCTAATCAAACTAAAACCAACAGGAATCCAAAATAGAAGATGGGATTCATTTAGAAGTTGCTTAAGAATGTGAACACCCATGAAAAGTGCAATACCATATTTAGGGCAGATGCTGAATGGAATTTCCCTGGACCAATGGAAGAGGGGCTGAATGCAATGCCACACAAGCCAGAATGGGTGAAATACTAAATGGAGTCTCATGAGCATTAGACTAGGCACAGTGCTGAAAGGAGGGAGCCTGCAGGGATCCTAGCCAGATTGGGCGAGGTACTGAGTGCATTCCAATGGGTTGCTTATAAAACTGAGGTACTAAGGGTCCAAGTCAAAATTAATATGGATCCTGCAATTAATTGTTAGCTTGCCATAATGGCTAATGAGACTATAACAGGAAGTGAAGTAGGGGTGGAAGAGATGATAGAAGAATGGGACAGATAAACAAACATTGAATATTAATGTTTAAATACTGTTGCACAGTGGGCAAAAATATGCAATGTACATTTAGAATTAATGGAACTTAACACAGGGAGAATTAAAATGGCAATGATGTTAGGAGTGTTGTAGCTCCAGCTCAAACAGCGTAGAGGAGCAACCAGAAAGCTGGGAAACACAATGAAAGCAATACTGTATAAATCACTGAGGTTTGCTGAGGCTTTCTAATCTACTAGGCAGATAGTGCATTGAATAAAGGCTGCAGTTTCAGTCACCGCCTTTCAAAAAAAATTGAAGACGCTGCAGGGAACAAGAAATTGGTAAGTTATAAAAGAAGAGCCAATTCTATAGTCTAAAGCAGCGGTCTCCAAACTCCGATCTGGATGTGGCCCGCAGGCCGTAGTTTGGAGACCCCTGATCTAAAGGGATATGTTAGTCTTTATAACTTTAGGGTCCTTTATAAAGAAGAGGAAGTTTTGCTATAACTATACAAAGCACAAATGAGATCACATCGGGTGGACAGTGTACAGTTCTGGACAATGTACCTTAAAAAGTATGTATTAACCTTAAAAGGACTCCAATTTATAAGCACCCGAATACTTTCAGGTCTCCAAGACTTAGATCATATAGAAAAATTATACGTACTTGCCTTGTATTCCATGAAAAATGGAAGGTTAAGCTGTGTTTTAGTTTTTTGGATTTTAAATAGAACTAATATAATCGATAAGAGAGAAACTTTTCCACTGGTCAGGAAGCCTAGGGCAAGGGGACATGACCTTAAAATCATAGCAACCTATTTCAGGAGAGAGGTTAGGAAATATTTCTTCACTCAAAGGGACTAAAAGTGTGGGACTGCTACAAAAAGCAGATATCTCAATTGACAATTTCAAATCTGGGGTCAAGAGATTTGCTAGCTGTCAATATAAAGGAAAATGAAGCCAATACAGGTCAATGAACTGAAAATAACAAACAGACCATGATGTCACAGATTGGTGGAACAGTCTCAAGGGGCCAAATGGTCCATTCCTGTTCCTACAATACAACATATGAAATATTTTATAGAAAGAAATACTACTGATTTTTTTTCTAAATGGATTGGAGAAGGAGAAAAAAAATTGTATGATTGAGTGAATAGTAAGCATCAAGCCGATTGCCGGAAAAGCCTCTCTCCTTCAAGGAGTGAGAGATGGTCAGAGTAATCTCCCAGTTGAGATAGAAGCATGAAGGACAAGATAAATGTACCTGAATGCTGGGCTATTTGAATAATTTCTAGGATGATCTTTGAGACAGCTAAAATACTAATTGGATGGACTACAATGGGGAGAGTTATGGTAGTGGAAAGCTACATTTGAGAAAGGAGTATTTGAGCACTCGAAGAGTGGAATCTGATGGAATAGATTGGCTTTTATGACCAATGTCAATGTTGACCATTGTTGATAATGCTTGTGTGACAATGGTGGGTGAGGACAAGATCAACCTTCATCCTTACTGATCAGCCTTGGAATTAATACTATCTAGACACACAGATGAATAATGACACCTTGAGTGAGGCACCAGAGGATGGCCAGGAGTTCTCGAACTGTAATCTAGCATGAGAGCATGAGTCAGGAGAAAAGAATCAGTAGAAAAGCTGAAAAAAATGTGATCACATCTTCAAGGCTTGTAATCAGATAGCCTGCAACTGAGGAATTTACGCAGATTCTGTGCTGAGATTTCCAGTTGCAGGAATTGAATATCCCAAACATGAGGTATCTTGTTCCATATTTGATGATTTTCTTGAGGTTTTAATGGGCAAACTGTACTCACTATTGTCTATTAGGAGAGAAGCCCCTTGAGCCAAATACTGTATCATTCAATCAGTTGGCCATAACTCCACTTTCCTGTCTGCTGTCTTGAGACCTACATTTTCCATACATTAATTGTTGCTCATCCATCATGCTTGTCTCTAATTTCCATGGGAGCCCCATTTCCAATGCATTAAATTCAATGTTTTCACCCATGTTTGCAAATCCCTACATATTGTTCTCCTGCCTGATCTTTACAATTTCTCAAACCCTAAACCTTAACTCATTCAAGCCAAGGTTAATAACCTCCGCCAGCTTTTCATCCCAGCCCATATGTTTTCAGCTGCAGACTTAGTTTCTTTTGTATTCTCCTTGTTAGGATGCCAGATCAGAAACCCTAAGGTATTTTCTGAAGCCAGACGAGACCCCAACAATTTTTCTATTTTTGGCACAAATGTGAAGAAAGGATGCTTTACTCCAGGACACTGACAAACTAGGAATCTTTTATCAAAACAAGCTTTATTCATAACTTACTTTAAGCATAACTCTAACAAAATGAAACAGTTTAACTGAACCATTGAACAATCTTTAAACATGAAAGAAACAACTGTTAACTTCTAACTTATCATTATTCAGTTCCAATTAAGCAATATTTATTTTATAGACCTAAACACCACTAAAAAAAAGCAAACATAAAATACCAGCTCTCACTTGGGTTAATAGTTTTTTGAAGCTTCCAGAGGATTTTATAGATAGACAAAGAAAGCTGCTTGTAGGCTTCTACCTTCAAACAACTTGTCCAGCAATTCTAGGCATATTTGCTTTCAATTGATTGACAACATTCAGAGAGATTCTGCAGAGAGAGAAGTAGCAGAGAGCAGACCTCCTTTACAGCTTCCTTCAGCAACTGAACTCAGCTGTTTTCCTCGGCTACAAACCTAACTCCTCGCATTTCTAGTATCTAATGATTATATGCCCCTGTGTACTTACTTCACCTTCCATTACTTTAATCAAGAAAACACCCTAAGGGTAATTTTCTTTGCGAAACAAAAGTTCATTAAGCCTTCTGCTAAATAAACACCAAAATGAGTAATTACCCTGCTTTCCAGCACCTGCTACTTTCTGTTCAGACAAACTGACTCCTTGTAACAAAACACTGAATCTTAAAGCAGTCCTGTTAAACATAAAATATATTAATAGCACAGTATCATCATACCTTCCTGCTCCATCAGTAAGCGCTCCTTCACCTGTTTGACTATGCTGTCTATAGATCCTTCTCTAAGCCCCTTTATCTTGCTGTGTATCATTGCTAATTGATGTTTATTTCTCCTCTTTAGAGGGGTCTTAGAATGTTTGCTGCATAAAAGATAGTTTATGTGTGCAAGCTGTTGCTGACTGTTCGAGAATCTGTGATTTCAGTAAGAGCTGCAGATGATGTGTGGTGATAATGACACTGCTGACTAGCAGTCCTCAAGTTCTGCTATGGATTTAAAACAACTCCACATTTTCTTTCTTAAAAGGGCCTGAGTTGCAGCCTGGTGATGGAAATGGTCAACAACGGGAAAGCTCTGCACAATGAGACAGAGCTTCTATTGGCAGGCAAAATGTCACTGGTAAGGAAAAGTTAAATGCAAGAAACAAATGTGCCTCAGTTGATATGTGGAGTAACAGTAGAGTTCCACAGTAACAGCTAATTGAGGGTTCCAGATAGCTTATATGCAGAATAACAGATGACCAGCATATCAAGCAATTCCATCAGTTTATAAATGCCACAAATTACAGACTGGAATGTAACTCAGGGGTTCAAAGCATTTATGTATAAATTAGTGGATATCAAGTGCATTATAGGCCGGAATCTAATCAAGGGGTTAATACACAGAATAGCAGATAGCCAGGAGTAAGATGCAGATTTGAATTTCATTGAGAGATTTGGGTGGATTAAATATAGAATCATGGATTACACTGAGTGTTTAAACTGCAGAATGATTTAAAGTAATTGAGTCTTATTTCTTGTTTTAAGATGATATATTGAAGGAAATTTAATATAATATGGAATTGTGCAATTTCAGCATTCTAACATTCAAAGTGTCAGATGAATTCAGTGATCTAGAGACGGAATCAGACCTTGAGATTGAAGCACTACTTACTGTAAACTCAGTACAAGATTCTGGTATTTAGTTTGCGCAGGCTCAGAGAATGATTAGAACTGGTCCTGATTTTCAGTTAATCTGATTTTTATAATAGATTTGCCAGCTTTGACCAATGAATGTCCTTCTACTGTTGTATCTTTATTTGCTGGTTTGTTCCTCCCATGAAGACAGTATTATTTGCTGGGGTCACAGTTCTAATTGTGTTACCAGCCCTCCAGTGCTTCATCCAAATGTCTGTTTACCTCTGTGTGTGATACTACGTGCCAAGTATCGGCATCGATTTTGACCATGTAGAAAGTCACCACTGAGACTGAAACCACTCCATGCATGACACCCGTGTCTTCACCTTCCAGTGGTGGTGACTGGACAGCATTTCGAAGCAGGAACCCCGCCTGATTTTCCTGTTCTCTTTCCAAGGAACTGAGTTAGTAGCACTACACCCTCTGCCTTGAATGAGACCATGTGGTGGAACACATACTGAAAATTGAACCTGGTGCCTTCTGGTCTGAATGGATTGCACACTGCAATCTGGGTATCTGGCTGTGATGTGGTAGCTGAGATCTATCAATAGTTTTTTGTAGTGTCTAGTGTTGCTGCAACTCAAATGCAATTTGCAGTTGCTTGAATGGCTCCTTTTCACACTTGTATGGTCACTTTTTACAAATCTGAAATAAAATCAGAAAATGCTGGAAAACCTCAGCAGGTCTGCCAGAATATGGGCAGAAGAAACAACTCTGAAGAAGAGTCATACAGACTCAAAGTGTTAACTCTGTTTCTCTCTCCCCAGATGTTGCCAGGCCTGCTAAGTTTTTCCAGCAATTTCTGATCTTATTTCAGATTTCCAGCATCTGCAGTATTTTGCTTTTATTTTATGTCACTTTCTAAGCTCAGTTGCAACCTGTAAAATGCTGGTTCATCTCGACTACTTCCCATTTTATATTCTATAATGTTTTTTATATAATAAGTAAGTCAGTAATGAGACTAAAACTTGAAGCGTGTGATATAGACAAGGTTAGATAGTGCTCAGTGCATTACTTACTGGGTATGAAATCATGCACAGTTTTATGGCAATTCCACATGCATCTGGGCTTCCTTTAGCCACTAGCACTTCCAGATGTTAGATCTCGGAAACCCAGAGGCTGTAACTGCTTGGTCATTCACTTCTAATCTCTAAACATTGCGTAAGAGAGGGCACGTATATCAAATTAATAAAACCAACCCACCTGCATGTTTGTGACTAGTGTTTGTTTTTGTTATGTGATTATTGCTAAGCACACTGCTATCTGTGTTCCTTTTCTGGATGCAGCAGTTGGATCCCCCTCAGAAGGACGAACTCACTGGGGCTCTGGCTAATGTAGACCTACAACTTCGAAAACTGGCAGAGATTCCCTGGTTATATCAGCTCATTGAACCAAGTGATGATGAGGTAAGTTCACACCCCTGCAAAGGATTTTACTGAATGAATGCTTTCTCAACTTGATACAAGTGTTCAGTCTATTTCTTTTCCATCTCCTTCCTTTCTCTCCGGAAGATGCTGACTGTTCCAAAAATACAGCTCGTGGTATTTTGCCACAGCAGTGGTCCTGGTGTACTTAGCTGCAGAATACTGATGTCCCTCATGATCCAACTGATAGAGATCATGGGCATGCGGCTAATCTCTGCTGTAAGGATAGTGTCAAGGAGGCGTAAGTGCATTCCCCTTGAGTGATTCCCAGTGCTTTCCCACGGTGTCCAGCCTGCTAATCACCTTGATGCTTCATGACATGGAAAATAATGACATGAATAATAATGTCCATTTACAAAGGAAGAAAGCACAATCATATCGACAGTTCTGAGGAACAGCTTCTAATATTCATGCCATTGGCATCAACTCAGCAGCACAACAAATATCTCATCACTGACCCAACAACAGAGGTTCCTGGCTCCCTTGAAACTAATCCACACAGGAAATGGGCAATCAAATCATTTGCTCTGAGTGGAAGATAACAGCCCAAATTGTGACTGTAGCCATGAGTCCCACACAATGGAGCACATTGCATTGCCTGTTCATTCAGATCTATTGCAGAAGACATCTCATTCCACCACTCAGCATCTCAGGAGGCCTTCAAATGGCTAGTCAAATTAGACGTCCCTTTATCAGCTTTTCTCATCATCCCAAAGAAGTGGTAGTGAACTCTTATGACTGCCTGCGAGGTGTCCTGCTAGCAGGTTGTAAATAATCCCATAGCACTATTTGCAAAGAGCTACGGAGTTCTCCGTATACCTTGATCAACATTTATCCTTCACCTAACACCACCTGAAATATATCTGGTCTTTCATTCATTTATTATTTGTGTTGTAAATGGCTGACACACATATTCCAGGCAACAATGATAATCGTTCTAAAGTTATCCATTGACCATTAAACACTTGAATGCATCATGAGGGAGTAAAATGCAAATATTTTCTTTCTTTTAGTAGTTTAATTGCTGTTTTTACTGTCTCTTCCAAAATAACCTAGCCCTGGACTTGATAAGCCTGTTTTTAACTGAGGGCAAGGGGTAATTGTGTGGGATCCGTGGGGCTGTTTGATGCGAGAGATTGGGCATTTTAATTCCTGGGCCTCTTTCATGTAAAATAGATTTGCTCCCTACCCAATCCTTGTATCAATGATGTGTGTATGTATGAGTGACCACTGCTTTGGGAATTTTTTTGCTCTGCTAATTATTTGATATGTGCCATGTTGGGGCTTTACTTTTCTCATGCCTTTGTGTGTTTGCCCAGGGCCAGTTGTTGGAATATTCCAAGCGTACTCGCAGTGCCAAATTCCGTCTTGTGTCAAAGTTAAAAAAAGAGAAGAACAACAAGAATAAGGAAACCAGGGGGAACATGGGATTACCAGGTGCATATGTAAATTCTGATCCTTCTCCACTTCCATCCTTTGTGTCCAGTATCTGTAATTTATGCCACCTTCAATATCCAGCTTTGGTAGTATCAGTCCCATTTACGTTCCAAAACATTTACACAGCACCTGATCACAAATTGTCAATACAATCCACGTCTCATCAGTTTTTAAAAAATATTTCTTGGAATGTGGGCCATGATGCTGCTTGGGCTAGCAATTATTGCCCATCCCAAATTGTCCTTCAAATCCAGGGGACATTTCAGAGACAACCACATTTCTATGGTGCTGGAGTCATGTGGAGACCAGACCAGGCAAGGATGGCAAATTTCCTTTCCTGATGGACATTAGTGAATCAGATGGGTTTTTATGACAATTGACAATGGTTTCATGGTCGCCGTTAGACTTTAATTGTGGGTGGCATTTTGGAATTTTTCACTACAAATGTAGCTCCTTGGCTGAGTCATTTGTGATAAAAATGTGTTAAGAGAACTCAGTAAGCCTAATTGCTGTCCCTCTCGTTACAATTCCATGCTTCATTGTGGTACCACAGGCTCCTTTGATGTGGACCAATGGGTGTAAGTCCTGTAGATTAGCCCTGAAACCATTGGCCACTGAAATTATGAGGCAGTAGAAGAACGTGATGCAGCAGGAAGCACAATGGTGATAAATAGTTCTAGGTTGGTCTCCCATATTTGTTTGGAGGATGCAGATGGAAATTAATTCAAAACCAGAACATAGTGTTATTTTCCCAGTTGTCCTTTGGCATATTATGCTGTCAGATACAAAAGCTAAAATAGACCAAGATCCCAGGTTTCATCTGATCTTATCTTAGTGTGCTTAAAATTGGCCATCGTCTTGAGTTCTCCATCAGAAGGTAGATTTAACCCACTGCACAGCAATCTCCTATATGTCTTACAGAAGCGAAAATATTAGTTCATATTCTGAAATAAAAACAGGAAATGCTGGAAAGATGCAGCAGGCCTGGCAGCATCTGTGGAGAGAGAATCAGAGTTAACATTTTGAGTCCACATGGCTCTTCTTCAGAGCACATTTCTCTCTCTTTAACTCTGAAGAAGAGTCACTTTCCTGTTTTATTTCAGATTTACAGTATCGGCAGTATTTTGCTTTTATTTTAGCTCAGGTTTTCATTTGCATTGAAAAGCTGGAGGTGAGGACAGGACCAAAATTGACTGTGAGGATTCTAAAAGTAGAATACCATGCCAACATTCATTTTCCAGACCTGAGGATGGAAACAGGTCAGATATTGGAGGAAAACTGCCACTATTGCAGTTGTATCTGAACAACTTGTTCAGATTTACTTATAAACCCTGTCTCGGAATCAGTAATAGCTCAGATCAGAAGGGAATCTCTCACCTCAATCGACACCTGTGCAGAATCTTCTACGCCTGGACTCTGTGCAGAATCTCTCTCTTCCACCTGAACCATTTGCAGGATTTCCCTTCTAATGTGAAAACTATCACTTTCTGAATTTTTAAGCAGTAATAATAAATTCTAACAAAATCAAAGTGCATTCTATACTCCTTGTTTTCTGGTTAAAGAGCCAATTGTTTTATCTGTTGGTTGGCATTAATGAATTGTTCAGTCAATTGAAGGTGTGCTCCAGGCTACAGTTTTAAATTGAATCTGCATTAGTGAATTTTGCAGAGTTCTCTGTAATATTAGTTACAATGCTATTTGGACACAAAATCTGGCTTAATGCCGTAACTGTAGCTTGCATCAGCCCATTTACTCCACATATCCTTACTCATACTATATTCAAGTTGTAAGTTTGCATCTAGTTTCCTGCCAGTCAGAAAGATGCAAACCAGCTTTAAGTTAATTTGAGCAGCTGTTTCAAGCAGGAGCTTAATAATAATTGGTGGGGGGGCAGTGAAGAGGTGACACATGGTGAGTGGAACACAGGGTAAGGGATGGATGGAAGTCACAATCAACTTTGTTTTCTCCTCCCTTGTTCTCTCCTTTCTCTATTGACAGTGTTAACTTTCAGTGGGTTAGAGTTTTCACAAGTGCTAACAACCTTCTAACACTTAAATCAAGTGACCATTCTTCACGTATGATCCTAAACAGTGGGTGTCAGCAGGTTATTGGACTCTGGGGCATTGCAACCAAACCCAATTCTTTATTTACCCAACATCGTTCTCAACAAACGTCAGTGGAGCAGCACGTGCGGACAACTGCCTCCATTGCATTCACCTCACCCAAGGGACAAAGACCATATGTAACACTCTGACTGCACCTGGCTGACATCAGCTAACTTATCAGAGGTGGCATTTGGCATGCTACTGATTTGTGTGCCTCAGTACAATACCAGAATATACATTAACAACGAGATATCACAGATCCCACCTTTCGTTGATCAACAGGATTCTTTAACAGTAGAGAGATTGAGATGTGTGTGAGGCAGGAGGAATGTTTTTCTGTATTTGGTAATGTAGCCTGGAGCTATTGTATCTCAACAACAGATATTTCATTTCAGCAGCTGTGCCAGACTCCTAATTGCATTGTTTGCTTATTGATTTATGGTGTTTCCCTAAAATATCTCTTGTGAGATTAGCAACTGGTGTTCTCTGCACTCTCTGAAACTTCTGTGGGCCTTTTTTTTGCTAGCGGGTGATGGTTGTGCATTTCTCTTTGCCTTTGGGATTGTGGGTACTGAAGGTGGCGCTGCTCTTCGCTTTCCCACAGTGCATCAGTGGGGTACTGAGGAGGTGGCAGCCTGGTTAGAGCATCTTAGCCTGTTCGAGTACAGAGACATCTTCATCCGGCACGACATCCGTGGCTCAGAGCTCTTGCATCTGGAGAGACGAGACCTGAAGGTATTGCAAGTGACGTTTTCACTTCTGCATGAATGACAAACTAATGTGGCCTGCTTTATCAGCACTGTCTTTCTGCCTTCATTTGCTGTGTGTATGCTGAGATCACATCATTTGGAAGGTACTGTGAAGCCATAAGCTGTAAAGAGAAATTACAGGATGGATAAGGGAATCACTGTACTCTGGCTGCTCCACACCCACAAATTTTTCAAGCTGAAATGTCAAGTGATCTTAAGAATACTTTTATGAAGGAAAGAGGGATATGAGAAAGAAGAAGAGGGAGTTCTACCCAAATACATTCTAGAATGACTTTCAAGAGTTGCTTCAATCTTACTGATGCTGAGAGAAAAATAATTTTAAAAAAAATTAAAAGTGAATTGAATCACAATCTATAGACCAAGCTGACTAGCTGGAACTCATTTTAATCTGAAGGGAAGTTCTGTAAAGGAGTGACTATTGTGAGGTTGAAAAGCCTAAAATAACTGATTTCCCCAGGATCCCACAGAATTTAAGTGGGTTCTGCCAACAGACAACCTGATTGAAGACCTGCAGGCCTTTTTGCTGTGGTACATAATATGGAAGGAGAGCAGACAGGTTGTAGAGCATGATAGTTTTTACTGGATTAAATTTTGGGTATCCTGCTGCTCCTGGCTCACAAACAGTGCTGTAAAGGCACTTATAGTCCACCCCTCTTGTCTTTGAGCTCCTCAGGTTTCCCATGAAAGTGGGAAGCCTGTGGTTAAAAATAGAATAATTGTGAAAATAAAGGCATGGAACCTCATTAGAATTTTTAAATGACAAGCTGATAGGTCATCTGCCCGTTTGTGCCACTGGTAAAACTAGAAGTTGTCAGGGTCAAGGCAGATTCAGCTCCTGTTCCATTTTTCTTGTATTTTAATCTCTGGCACAACCTGTGCCTACTCATTCTTTGAAGTTAAGATTTAGCCCAGTAACTTGATCTGCTGTGACTGGGTGCCAGGCTAAGTACCTGGAGTGGGGATCACTGGCTTTTTAATTGTTTTGGCTTCAGAAAATGATACAGATTAAAGGTTGAGGTTTGTACCAACATCCTGATGTGATGCCAGCTGTTGACCTGGCTTCCTGAGTATTTTGCAGCCTGCTTCTTTCCTTTAACTGCTTACGCCGCTAGGTCTCTCAATCCTTCAGGGTAGTTACTGCATAGTCTTAAATATCTCAGCTGTTTTGTGAACAAATTGTTCCATAAGAACTGCTCCCTTTTGTTCAGGATCTTTCATCCTCTCAGGAGTCAGCATTCAGGTACAACCCAATACATGTGTATGTGCATATGTGAAGAGTCTTACATAAAGCATGTCTTTCCTGTCCACATTAACATTGTTTCCCATGTCAAGACATTGCAGCAAGTTTTTGCATATCAATGTGTGTGTCAGCATTTCTTAATGTTATGACCCAACGCGCCTGTAACACTCAAAGTTTAGAGCATTACAGGCTCCAAACACATGGTGTATCTACCAATCTCTCAGGATTAGCTGCTAATTGAGTTTTTACCTCTTGCTTTTAACATGATTGTTGCAATTTCCCATCTTTGCTCCACCTAAGTTTTGAGTTTATTCTGGTTGCCTGCCAAATGCATAGTATTGCAGTCATTCCTCCACTTATTGCATCATCCAGCCAACTAATTCACCATCATTCAATTACAACATTAACTTTTAGGCTGCAGTCTAAATAATAAAATAATTGAATAATTATAATAATAATAATCCCGAATAATTGGATAGATTTCAAGCTTAGTGCTTAGGGTCAGCCAAACTACTTTTGGATGTCTCCTTTTTCCCCAGTCCCCAAATGTTGCAAGTCATCATTACTGCTAACCAGGCTTACACCCACGTCTCAGGAATTGCAAGCCACAACATCTGACGTCTAGTGCCATGAATCAAAATGAGGAGTCAGCACTCAAATACATTCACAATCACACACTTATAGTGAACATTCCACATGTACACAATGGATATTTTAAACATGGACTGATTTGCATAATTAGAAACAAACAGTTTTGCTGCCCAGACTGCTGATAGTTGTTGTTTCTGAGTGAAATAAGTTGAGAACATTATTAGAGGGCATCAGCTTGCTGCACAAAACTGCAGCTGATTCAATGCAAATGCGCAATTTCACTCTAGCAGCGACTAGGGGGAGGAAATAGAAAATTCTGTTACACTGCCCCATCAAGCACCCCAAATTCAGACTTGGCACTTTTCTGGGGTTGCTTGGTGGAGCTGTGTGGAGAGAGCTTTGTTCTGAACCTGATTTTGGAATGCTTGATGGGACGTTGTAGTCAGATCTTTGAGCTGCATCCAGCCCTCCAAATGAGCTCACAAGCTTGTAGCTGACCTTGTTGCTGGTGGAATGGTTGGTTACAAAAGATCTGTATCAGAGATAACATGCACCAGTAGGTTAGGTGCTGCATCACAGTAAAATATCCAATGTGTGCTAATGTAATAAACAGTTTAAACCATTGGAATATGGCATTTAACACCACGGTATATGCTGTATACCAATGGAAAGGCACTGTGTCCTAGCAGGATATTCACTGTGTTGCAAAGACTATATAATGTGGATAGGGTGTACCTCATTTTAAAATATTTTCTGAATAAAATTTCTTGAGGCCAGAAGCCAAATATTTTCACCTTGAATATGCTGACTTGTGCAACACCAAGAATAAAGGAACTGCAGCCCTTCCCTTCCCCAATTAAAGACGTACTTCATTTCAGGGAAAGAGGACGAGTTGGGATAAACATCTGTATGGAATAGCAAAACTGTGTTCTCAGGATGAGGTATAATCAGTTCCATTCAGTAGTCACAAAAGATTATTTTATCTATTTAACCCCATTTCCTTTTCAGGTTACTGCCTTTCACTAGCCTCCATTTTGACATTTTGACTGAGGTTGTTCTAGTATTTACTGAACTAACACACAGACAATAAACACCTGTCCTCTACCCTGTGTTTGACAGGACTTGGGGATAGCGAGAGTGGGCCACATGAAGCGAATCCTACATGGGATCAAGGAGTTGAGCCGGAATACTCCTGTCAGCGAAGTGTGATGTACATGTTCAACTCCTGTGTATACAGAGCTACCTAAACCTCCAGCCCCTTGCATAGAGGATGAGAGAGGCTAACCTTGGTCTGTATGTGTAAGCCTCGCCATCAGCTAATCGGAGTGTGTGGCCTTGGAGCAGCTAACAGATATCAAAATAATAAGAGACTTGATACATAATCTCTCACCCAGTAGAAAAAGGGAACGAGGCTTATCCAATCAAGCTGATGCTGCATTCGAGTTAAAAATGTGTCAAATCAGATTTGAAATTACCTCAAACAAATGTCCAGTTAGGTTGGATTTTACTCTGAAGCTCATCTAGGAGTAAGGCTGAATGTGATTGGTCTCACTTTCAACAGTGATCCCAATGAAAAGGAATCATGACCCTTCGACAGAGGAATGTACTGCACACCAGTGACTTAATCTCAGAACTCTTCGCAAAAGGGACAAAGCATCTCTTTTTTTATATAATAGGTGACCTAATGAAACTGTAATTGGGACAGAACCTGTAGTAATTCATATCTGCAGACATTAACTGAAAACTTTTTATATCGTGATTCATTGAAGTGAGTGTGGAGGCCTACATTTCTCTCTCATCCTAGAATCTATCCACACACCCTTTGCAGAATACCAACTTGAGGAACATGGAAGAATTATTACAATGTTTTCCCTCAAAGCTCTTGTTGTTGATATGTTGTTTCTCATTGCCTAGGTGACATCTTGTAGTGCCTGGGATGTGAGACAGTCAATCCTGAGTATCTTTTGTGAGAGTGAATCCTACAAGGTCTCGGATGTGTGAGCATCAATCCTGGACTGCCTGGGATGTGTGAGTGTCAATTCTGGACTGTCTGGGATGTGAGAGAATCAATCCTTGAGTATCTTATGTTAGAGTCTATCCTGGCCTATAATTTATTGACGGGGTGTGGCTAGGCTTGCATTTACTACCCATCTGTAGTTGCCCTTGAGAAGGTGAGATGAACTGCCCTCATAGAAGAAGGTCATTTAGCCCATCAAGTCTGAACCAACCACAACCCCACCCAGGCCCTATTCCCGCAAACTTCATTTACCCTGCTAATCCCTCTGACACTAGGGTCAACTTAGCATGGCCAATCAACCTAACTTGCAAATCTTTGGATTATGGGAGGAAACCAGAGCACCCGGAGAAAACCCACACTGACATGGGGAGAAACTGCAAACTCCACACACACAGTGACCCGAGGCCAAATTGAACCCGGGTCCCTGGCGCTGTGGGGCAGCAGTGCTAACCATTGTGCCGTTGTGCCACTATATGTCTCATCCAAATGACACCACCTCTTAAACTGTTGCAGTCCCTGAAGTGTCAATGCTGTTAAAGAGGAAGTTCCAGGATTTTAACACAGCGACAGTGAAGAAACTGATTTTCAAATCAGGATGTTGAAAAACTTAGAGGAACTTCAATGTAGGTGGTGTAACCAGGTATCAGCTGCCTTTGGCCTTCGAGATGGTAGTGGTCATGGATTTGGAAGGTGCTGTCTTAAGAGCCTTGGTGAGTCCCAGTGTTTGTCTAGCACCTTTTATGATCTCAAAAGTCCATTTGATCTCAACCATTTAAGAAGATAAGGAGAAAGCTTTTCTCCCAACAGGCTATTAGTATGTGGAATTCTCATTTCGAGAAACCAGTGGAGGCTGGGTCATTGAATTTTTTCAGGACAGAGTTAGATTTTTGATTGATAAAAGAGTTATGGGGGGAGGTTCAGACAGGAAAGTGGAGTTGAACCAATGACCAGATCAACCATCATCTTGTTAAATGGTGGAGCAGGTTTGAGGGGCTAAATGCCCACTCATGCTCATAAGTCCTATGTTCCCGTCTTCCTAGAGTCAGTGAGGTTCTTTTGAAGTGTAGTCACTTGTAATTTAAAAAATGCACATACAACCTTCCCACTAAAGTATTGTGGTACAGACCAAGCAGTTTATTCTTAGCAATGTAGGTTAAGGGATAAATGTTGCTCTGGACAATGGGGCAGTTCCTCTAGTCTTCTTTAAATGCCATGGGAACCTTTGCATCTTCCTAAGAGGCAGACTGGTTTAACATCTCGTCCAAAAGACAGCACCTCAGATAGTACAACACTGTTTCAGTGCTGCCTGAGTGCTATCTACTGAGCCACAATTGACATAGGGATCATTTGGGATGTGAGAGAGTGAATCTTGGACTATCTGGGATGTGAGAAAATGAATCCACAAGTGTCTCGGATGTGAGAGAGTGAATCCAGGGATCTCTGGGATGTGAGAGTGAACCCTGAACTATCTAGGATGTGAGTGAATCCACTGGTATCTGGGATGTGAGAGAGTGAATCCTGGAATCTCTGGGACATGTGAGAGTGAATTCTGGAGTGCCTGGGATGTGTGAGAGTGAATCCTGGAGTGCCTGGGATGGGAGAAAGTGTGCTGCAGTTTGGGATAAATGAAGAATTAGTATCCAAAATCTTCAAGGCTACTGATTTTGTTGTGTACAGCACACAGAAATACTTTAATAATGTTGCCTTTGATTCTGGCAATACCTAATCACACTTGCCCTATGGGTTGCCACACCTTTGCCAGTTCAGTGCTGGGAGTTATTGTGATTTGTGAGAAAACTGGTTGACTTCAAGATTTTGGGTTACAATGCAATTCCTTCACGATTTGTTCACCAAAATTTTGTTACTGTCTAATCTTCCTGCAGTTTTGCACATCCCTCAGCTTGGAAGAAGAGAGCTGGCAGAGAACTCATTTCAGGACCTCTGATATACTGTACTCACTCCATTTAATACACGCTACTGCTTGGGACATTTCTGAACTACTCGTTCTGATCCTTGTATTTAAATCCTTCCATGACTCCTATTTCTGTAACCTTCCCCACTTCCAAACTCACCTATTCCTATTACTCCATCTTCTTGTGCACTGCATCCTGCCCCCATTCATGCAGCACTGGTGCCCATGCCTTCAACTTCCAAGTCCCAGTTCCTATCCAGATATTCTCCCTCATCTCCTGTAAGAACTTCCTTTATATCTATCTCTCAGATAAGACTTTTGTTCCTTACTTAATTACCTTTTCCTTTAAATCCTTTAAATCATTTTCCCAGCACCTCTTCAAACACCCTGGGACATGTTTTCCACCTTGCAGATGTGATATGAGTACAAGTGGAGCCAGTTGCTCTGAAGTTCATCATTCCTCTAAATAAGCAACAGGGCTCCCTAACATTGATTCCCACGTATTACTCCAAGATACTTTTCATATCCAGGATCTTGCATTGTTCCCCCACGCCCCCAGACCCCCACACATACACGCGCGCACACGCACAAACGCACATCACCAGCCATGGTCCAGAAGCTGTCATTAATAAATTCCTAATTCTCTACACCACTAAATCTATTCAGTTAGAACTAATTTTCACTTGCCTCCTTGATCTTGCAACTTTAAGCCCATTTTGCCACAGTTGCTGGACTCGTATTCAGCTCAAGCACACTCCCTTAATTCTCCCAGCAGAAACATAGTCTATCAGCATCACAGTCAGTCAGTCTTTTGCACTGCAACCCCAGCTGCTCAAGTCAGGGCCATCGATAGCATAACAGTTCCAATCAATGGAATATAATAAATTAAACCTGTTTGTCTTTGCCTAATATTCATTTCACAATATACGCCATCTCATATAATTATATAGTGTTGTGATCAAAGTTAAAATTGGCTTCATAGGGAACCTGGCACATTCCATAGACTGAAACTTGACCATCTGTATGAAACAGCTAGGATAGCATTTCCATACAGTGGCAAATGGATCCTTCTGCTGTTGTAGTTTTTTGCTGCCAGTTATAGCTTACCTAATGTGAGTTCCACATCTCAGCAACTACTGCAAGGTCAGACACAAGGAACACTATCTCAGGTTAAGGTTATCTGCCATCTTTGAAAAATTAATTATACAGAAGGTAGTATAAATTTGCAAATTAAATTTAAAAAGTTAAATTAATCATGAAACAGCTTTGTAAGATATTTTTGAGAATCTGTTATATTAACAAGAATCCACTATCTGATAGAATAGCAGGAATTGAACTGAAGTGGTTGGTGGGGGGGTGGGGTTGATGGAATGGAATCTCATATTTATCCCAAGTTCAGATCATAGAGTCATATAGCGCAGAAGGGGACCTTTGGCCCATCAAGTCTGCACCAACACATTAGAAACACCTGAACTCTTACCTAATCCCATCTGACAGCACTTGCCCCATAACCCTGAATGTTATGATGTGTCGGGTGCTCATCCAGATACTTTTTTAAAGGATGTGAGGTAACCCACATCCACCACCCTCACAGGCAGCGAGGCCGTCACCACCCTCTGCGTAAAAATATTTTTCCTCACATCCTTCCTAAACCTCCTGCCCTTCACCTTGAACCTACATACCCGCGTGACTGAGCCTTCAACTAAGGGGAACAGCTACTCCTTATCCACTCTGTCCATATCTCACATAATCTTATACACCTCGATCAGATCGCCCCTCAGTCGTCTCTGCTCCACCGAAAACATTCCAAGCCTATCCAACCTTTATGACTTCTATCAATCAAGAATCAAAACAAAGACACAGTAGCATGTGATGTTCCACAAACCATGTCATCTCACTGTGTTTGCTTTAACTTAGGAGTTGCTGTTTTTGACACAGTCTACATACGTATATCTCCATCCTATTATCTTAACATATCACTCCACACTTTTTCATCTAGCCTTATCACTCCACCTGCTATCAGCTTCTCAACATATCAGCCTTTGCTATCTTTCTAATTTCTAACCACATTCCCTCCCCTCATTACCCACAATCTCATGATACGCCTCTACCCCACGTACTACCTATCTTCCTTATCCACTTTCTTGCTCACATAACTTAATCCATTTTCTCTCTTTGGAGACACAGATCTCTGTTGACTGTATTTGTATTTTCAATTTCAGGCCCCTTACTTGGATCAAACATTTCTCTAATTCCTCTTCTCACTGCTAACTTCCATACTTTCCTAAAATCAACTGTGCCAATGTCTCTGTGCCTCAATAATGGTGCAGTGCATATGTGTTCACCTTTAGAAATTTGTCCGGGTCATTCATTCCGCTGCTCCTGAATATTGTCTACTAAATTGCCACTAAGTGACCTCTGCTGCTGTAAATGAAGGTGCCATAATTGAAAACAAAGTGTCAGTGGGGTAAGGATGTTGAGTTTAAGATGTATTGATTTCACCCTCATTCCAGCTCCACGCTGTAAATTCATCACTTTTATTTAAGAGGTAGGTAACTTTTGTTGGCAATACAGATTGATGTTTAATGCAAATAGTGTGTTTTTTTAAAGCCTGATTCCCTACTTGTAAAAAAAATGCCACGTGAAGGATGGTTAAGGATCAAATTATTTCTCATGTTGTTGGGGAACTATTTTGACTGTTTTGGGCAAAGAGAAAAGTCAAATCATTGAAGCAAACACAAAAACGTCACAGTCATTAGAGACATTGGGACAGTGTTAGGAAGAAAGAGACTATGTTAACACATTGGTCTAATTTTGTAGAAAAATGGTGCATGGACGAAGTGTTTTAACAAAGAAAGCGACACAATGCATTAAGGAAGAATGATACAATAGACTGGATTCTCTTTCATGATTCCCTACTGAAGTGAGGTGGGAGACTGGCAAAGAGTAACACAGAATCTGGGCAGTTGAGTTTCCATCCTTTGCAACCACAACTAACTATTCTTTCCTTGCCCACTGCACAGCCCATTTTCTGACACCATTTTTCTGGTGTCTGCTTGTCTTACCACAGCTCGGTTCCATCACATGGAAGGTGATAGTGGGACCAGGGAAACATTGGTAACATACTTGAAGTCTACCAAAGTACTGCCTTGTGGCAGTCTCCCCTACATCCGTTCTGCATTCACTTATCTGTGTTGCAGCTGGAATGGAGTCAGGAGGCTACCATACATATCAGATGATCTGCCAAAACAGGAAATGATTTGGAGTTAGGACAAACTCAGAAGGGCTGGCAGGATTCCTGCCCATCCAAATCTACGCCCCAGAGAGAAGAAAATAAGTGACTGAACAGAACATGTATTAACAGAGAGAGAGAGAAATAAAAACTGGGATGATGCAGATACAAGGTACTTAGATGCTGAATTAACAGCCCTCATGTTTTAAGAGAGGTTGTATCGTGATGCAGTGAAGTCTGGGCAGTTATACTTCCTGCTAGTTGTACCTGTTGGATGTAAAATGCTTTTACAGTTTTTAATACTTCAGTAAATAGTAAACATTTGGCATTTATAAAGACTGTAGCTCCAATCAGAAGGAAACTGGGTTTCTGTTGAAAGGAGTCCACAACTGTATAACGGAAGAGTATGGCTCTTCTTAATGGGAGATTGTGGTTCCATTTAAAGGAAGATTACAGTTCTGCTTAAAGGGAGATCACAGCACTCTGCCCACAGGGAAGCCACTACTCTGATTGAAGGTAGCTCCTCAGGACTGTTGATGTTTTTGTGTCTTGGTTAGCCAGCAAAAGAGCTGGTCTGAGATTCCAAGCTTGACACAGGTGAATGCAGGTTTCACTGCATCTCTGCCTTAACTCACCTAGTGACAGAACTCCTTGTTATTTACCTCACTCCCTGGAACACTGTTTTATTTAGAGAGCCCAATGGATCGGGTTTTCTTGGTTCTGTCTTATCTTCAGCCTCTCCATGAGGCCTGCATGTTGTATTTATTCTTAATTTATATATAAATATGTTTGTGACTGTATTTTTTGTACATATTAATTGTCAATCGATGTATATATTTCTTGTAAATACAATGGGATTGAGTCCAGCTTTCAGTAAAATGTTTTTCTCAGTTTTCTGTTGCTCATATTTCTGTTGTTTGTTGAAAATATTCATTTATCTGGTGGTTCTTGATGTGTTTGATAAATATATTAGAATTCTTTGAGGATGTAACAAACAAGTTGGATAAAGGGGAACCAGTACATATCGTCTACATATAGGAAAGCAAATAGAATATTGGTCTTTATTGTATGGCGTTTAAAAAGAAGGAAGTCTTGCTGCACTTGTACCAAGTGAAATCACACCTGGGACTCTATTTGATCTTCTCAACTCAGTCGGGATATACTTGCATTGGAAGCAGTTCAGAGAAGGTTCCCCACTTCATTCACAAATTAGTGCAGAAGGCTGGGATGTATCATTTTCCTCATCTGACCCTCGATTTGAGGATGATGACTACTCAGGGTCTTGAATTTCTGTGAGTGAGCTAGTTAGTTTTCAGTCTGCAGATCCCTGGCCACATGGGACAGCACATCTCAGAAAGTAGTGGGATTCATATCACCTTGCTTCATCTCACTTGATCAAAACCCTGAAACTTTCTACCGAACAACTTTGGGGCTTTTTCAGATGGACTGCTACATTTCAAGACCTACAGCTAACGCGCCCTCTAGATTGGATAGTGCTTTTAACTGCACATCTTAGAGTAAATAACCTCCACTAATACCTTCTCGAGGACAATTATATTTGGTGAGTAAATGCAGACCTTGATGGTGATGCTCACATCTTGAGAAAATAATCTCCACCACACAGAATTTTCCTTCGCAGGTATGGGGAACACTGCGATAATGGTGAACCTTAGGGTTCTTCCAACCCAAGTTTTTGGTACAGTTCAGTTAGGGAACCAGTAACATTTTGATAAACAAAATTTGGAGCCAAGTTGCTTGCTAAGAGAATTATTCCACAAGATTCCATGGTTTTTTGAACAAGCAGGCTTTACTGTAGGTCAGAATAATAATGCAATTTACAATGGCCATCTTATACTTTCAGGGTTAATATGAGGGAAATGTGAATTAACAGGCAGATTGTGATCTAGCAATCTACATATTAGGACAGATCTCACAGATTTCTCAGCAACAACCCAGACTTCACTAAACACTATAACCAAAAGGCGGAATTTTATGGGAAAAATTCTAAGTGTTCAGTCAGCATGAAAATGGGAGAGCTGCAGATCTGTTTTTTGGGTGAGTTTTTCCTCCCAATTTTGTGCACATAATGCACGAGAAAATGGGCTCGACTATTTCTAGCTACTGCAGGTAGTGAGCGGAGCTAAACTCACCAGCCAACCTGATGAACCACCAAAGGGAACTGCTGTGCATGTGCAGACCCCTGCTGCTACAGCCAGCCTTAATCCAGCCCAACCCAGTCCCACAATAGTGGACGAGGTTGGGCATGCAGCCTATTGCAGAAAGTTCCAGGGATTTGATGAAGTGAAATGATGCAAGGTGATATAAATCCCACTACACCACCCAAAAGTATAGCCCCCACTGCCCAGAAGGTTCATGTCCCAGCCTGGCCTTGCTCCCATAGGCCTCATCCTCCTGGTTCCAGGCCATGCCAAGATGCCAGGCTGACACTGCCCAAGGGCCATCCTCCCTTCTTGCCCTCGACCTCCCCAGAGGCCTCAATGGCCTCCAGTTCTACTGGCAAGGGCAACATGACTGTTCCCCGTTCATGGGAAGCAGGTGTTCCTTGTCAGCGAGAACCTCTGAGGCAAGGTCATAAAGGCAAGTGAGCACTGGATGTGTTAAACAGATAGAAATTAATATTTCAATAAATTTAAATAGATTCTCCAGCCTCTTGCCAGAAATAGGCGAGAGGCTGACTGCACCAGAAATCTGGTCCCGGCAAGATGGCGAGAGCTGAGAAATCAGGCATGATCCTGATTTCTTGGCTCTCGCCTGATTTTACCAGCCTCCTCTGCCTATTAATGGGGTGGGGGTGGGGGGCGGGGGGCAAACCGGTTAAACCACAGCCGACCAATCGCTTTGAAACTCTATCTATAAGGGATTGCAGCTTTCACCTTCGAAGGTCTCGCCTTGAAATTCTCTCCAAAAGTCGCTCCAACTCAGACTGCCTCAACGGCAGCCCACCTCACATAGTTTCAATCTCATCATATTCCCCTGGATTCCCAAGTCTGCACTGTAGCACTGCTCTTAGCTGCGCCAAGCAGAATACTCTTACTCAAAGGGCTACTTTTGCCCCAACACAGAGCCTGAAGTCACCAACCTACTGTTGCCTTCTCAAATCAGTACATCTCCTGAGCCTCAAGCAGCTGCTTTTTTTCTTGTCTCTCTCTCTCTTAACTGGGACCTCTCCCTTGCCTTCTCAGTTATGGCATTCTGCTCCCAATCACATGATGAATTTTCGTGGCATTTTTGTTTTAACACAGGCGCACTTAGTCCGTCCTGGGCTGGACTGCACATGCATGATGCATTCCTGGTCCACAAATACATGGAAACTCCTGAGGCCGATCGGGAATTGGAGTTGCTGACCTTCCATTTGATGAGAGGGAAACTTGTTCTCATAGGCCTGAATTTTGTATATGCCAGGCACGATCAGAAATCAAGAGGCATCCATTCCCACCTACTATCACAGCTCAGTCCTGATTTTATGCTGGCTGGCCAACTGAAGGGCAGTCAGCGTGAAAAGCACACTGAGAACAGCTCAGTGCTACTGGGGAGTGCAGGGAGAGGGCAGGCTCCAAGAAAAGAGAGGATGTAGGCTAGTGCTTGTATTGGGCTCTTTCAAGGTAGACAGCTGAGGCAGAACCCTTTCAGAGAGCCACAGGTCTCTACAAATTAAAACTGATGAAAAAAATGAATCAAACTATCTATGGAATACGGTCCAACACCTAACTGTAGTGTTCAGTCCACAGACATTTTTGTTAAATTGCATTCCAGACAGTTCACCCTGCCTTGGATCAAGGTTGAATTGAAAATGTAAAGGCTGCCTGCCAATCATGAAAATGGTTGGACCATGTAAAATTAATTTTATTTGACTCCTTATCAGGCTCACTTGCCTGATTAATTATTGACAGGTATGGTTCAGATTCCCTGAGTGCCCATCAAGCATTTTACAGCATAAATGTGCAATTATGGCAGAGTGTGCACCTAATGTCTTGCACAATTTCACATGCTTTTTGTGAGCAGGATATGTTGAGAATTTCACTAGATAAATGCCATTGTGTAGCTGCACTGGAAGAGCTTGGCTAAAGGGATAGTCATTGTAGAGTGCTAGTCTTCAGCATTACAACCTGAATATCATCAGGATCCATAGCCTTTGTTCTGTTCAGTACGCTCAGCTGTTTTCTGGTATCACGTGGGGTGAATCAAATTGGCTGACATCTGGAAGTTATTGGTGAGAACCTCCGGAAGAGACGGAGGTAGATCAGCTACTAAGCCTCATCTTTTGCACTGCTTCCACCACATTGAAGGTGGAAGTGTTCAGGTAGTCACTTGTTTAATTATCCATTCAAGGCTGCAGATGACAGCACTTCAGAGGGCACCCGTGTCTATAAGATGCACGATTGGAACAGATGGTGGATGTGTAATTTGGGCAGTTATGAGAGGAGTGGGCAAAATGGGCATGCTCATAAAAAGTTGACAAGGAAGCATTGGGCAGGCTAACCAGGGAGGGGAGGGCCTTGTTTTCACTTTCATTTTCATTTTTGGGTGTCTTTGTTACCATTGCTTTTATTTCCCCTCCCAGCTTTTGTTGGCACCAGGCAGTTTGCCAGAAGGAATCCTTTGAACTTATATATTCAGCAGGGGAGCTGCAGAGAAATGCCAAACAGGTCAGGCCATCTAAATGGTATTATATGTCTTCTAGTCTATATATCTTTAGAGAGGGAGCATGGCCTCTGGTAAAGCTGAATCAGCAGGCCTTCCGTGGCGTTACCTTGAGATGTAAATGCCTGCCTATCCCACTCAAAACAGCCCATTCACAGCATGTCATGCATTGGCTGCTAGTGAAAACTTGATTTAAAGCACTTTTCATAATCCCAGAATGTCCCAAAGCTCTTCACAATCAGTGAAGCACTTGGAAATGTAATCACCGCTATCATGTACAAAATACAGCAGCCAACTTGCACATAATAAGGTCCGACAAACAGAAATGATGATGGCCAATAAAAACAGAAAATGCTGCAAAATCTCAACAGGTCTAACAGCATCTGGAGCCAATGTTTCGAGTCTGGAATACCCTTGGTCAGAGCTGAAGGCAATAGAGAATAGGACAAGATTTACACTGCGGGTGGGTGGTAGCTTGCAAAGATGTCGTAGACAAAAGAAAAATGGTAAGTAAATGGTGGTGATTGTGGTTAAGAAGCGTGCTGATAGCAGCCCATTAAGAAATCAGAATGTGTAAATGGCAGAACAAAGGTACAATGTCTCACAGCACCAGGTTAAAGTCCGACCGGTTTACTTGGAATCATGAGCTTTCGGAGTATTGCTCCTTCATTCGGTGAGTGGAGGTTAGTTCACAAGCACAGCATATATTGACCTAAAAAGTGGAAAAATGAAACAATGGAAGAAATGAATTTTTTTAAAATGAATAAATAAATAAGATAAAATGAAATATAATAAATGGAAATGGGGTGAAGGTGGAGGAGAGAGTTCATGCTCTGGACTCAATGTTCAGTCTGGAAGGCTGTAAAGTGCCTAACTAAGATAATGACCAGACTGTTTTAGTGCCACTGGTTGAGGGATAACCAGCAAGACTCCCTTTTTCTTCAACATAGTGCCATGGCATCTCTTCCAGCCATCTGATGGAAGACTGCTCTAAATAAAGCACCCAAGGATAATCAGGAGCCAGCATCATCTGTCTAGTCACATTTGTAAAGATTTCACTACAGTGGTTAGCACTGCTGCCTCACAGCACCAGAGACGTGGTTTGATTCCCAGCTTGGGTCACTCTCTGTGTGGAGTCTGCACATTCTCCCAATGTCTGGGTTTCCTCCGGTGCTCTGGTTTTCTCCCACAATTTGAAAGATGTGCTTGTTATGTGCATTGACCATGCTAAGTTCACCATCAGTGAATCCGAATAGATGTCTGCAATAAGACGACTAGGGGATTTTCATAGTAACTTCTTTGTAGTATTAATGTAGCCTATTTGTGACACTAATAAATAAACTTTTAAAAAACTTATGCAGGCCTTGGCTAACATGCCTGGGAATGGACATGGGGACCTGATGATCATGGGTGCAGTTAATCAGAGAGGCAAACGCCAAGTTAACCAATCGAGGAAACCTGAAGCAGCCTTGCAGCATAGGGTAGCGACTAACGATATGCTGTGGTTGTGATGGATTGAGATATCTTTTATAATGTCTCCAGGAATGTTCTGAATTTTTATATTCACTCCTCCCTCCTTTACAACACTTGTTCCGTACCTTGAAATCTAATAATCATGCAGTGCATCTCTCCTCCATGTGGTGTCACCCCTCAACCCACTTCAGAGTTTTACCTCTGAATATGTGAACAATGTTAACAAATGTGCTTATGATGCCAGAGAATTGAGTGCACTTTGAGACTCAGATTGGTCTGAGTAGAACTAATCAACAAGTGAAGGCAATAAATCTACATTCCTTTTATCTGAACATCAAATGCCTAAAAATAGTCAACTTATCAAGCACGCCTGCCATTTACAAATCATACTAAAGAATCTAAACTTCCCGAAGTGGCCCCTCTCTTATAATGCCATCTAGAATTCACAACTGAGGTAAAACTGAAGTGATCTTTAGTTTACTGGCCTGTCCCTTTCCTCTCTTGAACAATGGTGTGATACTTGCACCTTCCAATTCTCTTTTCAATTGATATTTTGAAAATTATTATAGATGGTGCCTCTGCTATCTCCTCCTGATACTCTGTTGGTGTGAGGCAAGAGATTGGAGGTGGGGGGCTGGGGCAGTGTCAGGGATCTGACATTACAGAGCAAGCAGTGGACGTGAATTCATGGTCAGCTGTCATTTGAGGTGCATGCTGTGAGAAAGCTGTTGTTAATGCTCTTTAAGGTTAGACAGTGTTTTCCCAGCACATTAGCCACACAATGCTGCACTAACAGTGTTAATTCAAAATGAGAGGGCTAGATACTAGTTGAACAAAATGTCCTCAGATTGCAGTAGGGGATATGTCAGCCGTCAGATATTTACCCACAGACGCAGCCCGCTCTGGTACCGGGGCTCCGAGTAAATATTTGAAGTTAGTCATTAACTGAGATTTTTCAGCTATTTGGTTGGCTGTGTTCACTAATGCAAAAAGCCTGTGTGCTGAAAAATATTATTCCTGGGATTTTGTGAACACATTATTTTTGAAGGTACGGCACAATGGGACATTCCATTCTCTTTGATTCACATTCGCTTTTGGAATAAATCCGGAGTCAGAGATGTATCTGGGTCTGTGCAGTGGGTCAGTGATGTATCTGGGCCAGTGTGGTGGGTCAGTGATGTATCTGGGCCTGTGCAGTGGGTCAGTGATGTATCTGGGCCAGTGCGGTGGGTCAGTGATGTATCTGGGCCTGTGCAGTGGGTCAGTGATGTATCTGGGCCTCTGCAGTGGGTCAGTGATGTATCTGGGCCTGTGCAGTGGGTCAGTGATGTATCTGGGCCTCTGCAGTGGGTCAGTGATGTATCTGGGCCTGTGCGGTGGGTCGGTGATATATCGCTGCCTGTGCGGTGGGTCAGTGATATATCTGGGTCTGTGCAGTGGGTCGGTGATGTATCTGGGCCTGTGCGGTGGGTCAGTGATGTATCTGGGCCTGTGCGGTGGGTCGGTGATGTATCTGGGCCTGTGCGGTGGGTCGGTGATGTATCTGGGCCTGTGCGGTGGGTCGGTGATGTATCTGGGCCTGTGCGGTGGGTCGGTGATGTATCTGGGCCTGTGCGGTGGGTCGGTGATGTATCTGGGCCTGTGCGGTGGGTCGGTGATGTATCTGGGCCTGTGCGGTGGGTCGGTGATGTATCTGGGCCTGTGCGGTGGGTCGGTGATGTATCTGGGCCTGTGCGGTGGGTCGGTGATGTATCTGGGCCTGTGCGGTGGGTCGGTGATGTATCTGGGCCTGTGCGGTGGGTCGGTGATGTATCTGGGCCTGTGCGGTGGGTCGGTGATGTATCTGGGCCTGTGCGGTGGGTCGGTGATGTATCTGGGCCTGTGCGGTGGGTCGGTGATGTATCTGGGCCTGTGCGGTGGGTCAGTGATGTATCTGGGCCTGTGCGGTGGGTCAGTGATGTATCTGGGCCTGTGCGGTGGGTCAGTGATGTATCTGGGCCTGTGCGGTGGGTCAGTGATGTATCTGGGCCTGTGCGGTGGGTCAGTGATGTATCTGGGCCTGTGCGGTAGGTCAGTGATGTATCTGGGCCAGTGCGGTGGGTCGATGATATATCGCTCGCTGCCTGTGCGGTGGATCAGTGATGTATTTGGGCCTGTGCAGTTGGTCAGTGATTTATATGGGCCTGTGCACTGGGTCAGTGGTGTATCCGGGCCTGTGCAATGGGTTAATGATGTATCTAGGTCTGTGCAGTGGATCAGTGATGAATCAGGGCCTGTGCAATAGATCAATGATGTATCACGGAGTGTGCAGTTGGTCAATGATGTATCCTAGCCTCTGTGGTGCGTTAATGATGTATCTGGCCCTGTGCGGTCAGTCAGTGACATATCCCAACCTGTGTGGTGCTTCAGTGATGCATCTGGGCCTGTGCGGTTGATCAGTGATGTATCTGGACCTTTGCGGTGGGTCAGTAATATATCTGGACCTTTGCGGTGGGTCAGTAATATATCTGGGCCTGTGCGGTGGGTCACTGATGTATCTGGTTCAGTGCAGTGAATCATTGAAGTATTCTGGCCTGTGTGATGGGTCAATGATGTATCTTAGCCAGTGTGGTGAGTCAGTGATATATCAGGGCTTATGCAATTGGTCAGCGAAGGATCTCAGTCTTGCAGTGGGTCAGTGATGTATCAGGACCTGTGTGATGGGTCAGTGATTTATCCGGGCCAATGCGATGAGCCAGTGATTTATCTGGGGCTGTGCTGCAGGTCAGTGATTTATCTCATCCTGTGCAGTGGGTCAGTGATGTATCCCAGCCTCTCTGGTGTGTTAATGATGTATCTGGGCCTGTGCAGTCAGTCAGTGACATATCCCAACCTGTGTGGTGCTCCAGTGATGTATCTGGGCCTGTGCGGTGGGTCAGTGATGTATCATGGCCCATGCGGTGGGTCAGTGATATATCTGGGTCTGTGCGGTGGCTCAGTGATGTATCTGGGCCTGTGCAGTGGGTCAGTGATGTATCTGGGTTTGTGCGGTGGCTCAGTGATGTATCTGGGCCTGTGCAGTGGGTCAGTGATGTATCTGGGCCTGTGCAACGGGTCAGTGATGTATCTGGGTTTGTGTGGTGGATCAGTGATGTATCTGGGCCTGTGCAGTGGGTCAGTGATGTATCTGGGCCTGTGCAGTGGGTCAGTGATGTATCTGGGTTTGTGTGGTGGATCAGTGATGTATCTGGGCCTGTGCAGTGGGTCAGTGATATATCTGGGCCTGTGCAGTGGGTCAGTGATGTATCTGGGTTTGTGTGGTGGATCAGTGATGTATCTGGGCCTGTGCGGTAGCTCAGTGATGTATCTGGGCCTGTGCAGTGGGTCAGTGATGTATCTGGGTTTGTGTGGTGGATCAGTGATGTATCTGGGCCTGTGCAGTGGGTCAGTGATGTATCTGGGCCTGTACAGTGGGTCAGTGATGTATCTGGGTTTGTGTGGTGGATCAGTGATGTATCTGGGCCTGTGCGGTAGCTCAGTGATGTATCTGGACCTGTGTGGTGGGTCAGTGATGTATCGTGGCTTGTGCGGTGGATCAGTGATGTATCTGGGCCTGTGCAGTGAGTTAGTAATGTCCAGGCCTGTCCGATGCATCAGATGTTTAATATTAATCCACAGAACAAACGGATGTCAACAGATTCCCCTTTTTTAATTAAAATGTTATGCAAGCAACAACTATGCATATCAAAAAATACAAAATGATAATGTTATCTTCTTACATAATCAATCTTTAACATACTCCATATTTTTTCCTGCCTTGAAAACAAATTAAAATTTCATAAGGTTGCAAAACGAAAATTTCCACGTTTTCACAATCAGTTTTATCACAAGGTGCCCCACTTTAAGGAAATCTACTCATGTCTTTCAATAAGTAGTTCTTTTTGTAAAACTACCTGACAACTAGTGACCTCCATCAGCCCATTTTATTTTTGAAATCTCGTTTCTTTCCAACATCTCTTATATATTCACTTGTTCAATCCTCAACCTCTTTTCTGGAACATTGTTTGTCAAATGGACATTGTCTGCAATGTTATTTAAACAGCGCTCTACAGGCACATTTTCCCCTGGAGTTTCTTTAGTATATTTGATAAATGCATCGCTTTTCCTGTTGCCTCCACCAGTGCAAGTATTTCTACAACTGATGTTCTTTTAACCACTCCCCTTGTTTTTTTCGAATTCCATGCTAATGGACAATATTCATCATTTCTTCCCACTAAAAATATAGTGAACCCTCAACCATCAAGTCCAAAACTTTGAGTGATTTCAAGAAGAAATTCAATATAATTCTTGGGGCTGACTGGATCCAGGAATATGGGGAGGTAGGTGAGATCAGAAGATTGAATTTCTTGATCAGCCCTGATCGGAATGAAGGCAGAGCAGGCTCAAAGGGCCGAATGGCCTACTCCTGCTTTTATTTTCTATGTTTCTATGAGAAGGTTAACATTTGAGGATCATAATAAACGACTATTTAGATCCCTTCTGGGCCACCCACGTTTGGAATTCTGGGCATGCATTCTTCTAAACTACTTTCTTTAATGTTTTATTTGCTTTAGCATTTAGCATATTTCAGTATGGTGCTCAGTTCTAATGCATCATATAATGCAACTGGTTGAGGTTGTGTGCATAACCAGTTTAATTGCCTCATTAAGCATCTCAGTTGATCTGCTCTCCCTTGGTTGTAATCTTCCTTCTGTGAGGATCTGGCTCGAATTACCAGGCCCTTTTAACATTCTGTAGGTAAGATTCAGAAAATCACCTACATGAATTAAGCAAATGACTGCTAGTTTTCCTTCATCATACGAGTAAAGCATTGCTTGTCCTACTTTCAGTAGATAGATATAACTGAAAAATACCAGACCCTGGATTTATTGTTTAGCCCACAGACACACTTACTCAACCTCAATAATCTCTCCCCTACATTTCCAGCTTTTTTGGAGGTTTAAAAATACTTCTCTTTGAAATATTGTTTTGATGAAGATGCATTTTGATTGCCATATATCTGGCACTAAAAGTGCCAGGAATATCTGCAAATCTACTTGCTGTTGGGGAGTCTAGTCAAACTTCCTGGTCACCCAGTTATTCCTCAAAAATCACTGACTCACAAGTCTGGCCTGAGCTTTATATTTGCTGTTAGGAAATACTTTCTCTGTACATATCCATCTATGGGAGAATGCTGGCTGTTCTTTGTCTGGCACCTCAGTGTAAATGCCAAACTCTCTTTCCAATTGTCAAGTTCTTTTTGTTATGTTTCTCCTACTTCTTGTGTCACACGACTTTACAGCCTGTGACCTGACTTCCTTTCACAAGTTCTGGATCTTTTTCTTGAGTGGTGATCACCATTAGTACCATTGTCTGAACTTGCATCTCCTGGTTTTCCAGATTTTTACTTTCTTCTGACAATCCATGGATCTGATGGTCTATCCCTTGTCTTTTACAGATCCACCAATCACTTTATTATGCTGCGTGTTCAACTTCATTTGAGCCTTTTTCCTTGAAGGCTCACTTATTCGATGAAGACTTATTTAACGCTAGTGTATATTACTTGGTACCACATCAGTACTGATAAAGTGATTTACTCCTGCTCTTTTACGCAGAATTACTATTCATTTTAGCAATTTCAGCATGTTACCATCACCAAACCTGAAACGAGTAAAACTCGTTTCTTTACTTTATTCTTTACTTTGGTCTTCCTTCCTAAGTAATCCATGTAACATTTAAACTAGTCACTCTGGACCTACACTTACTATTTTGAACTACAAACTAAATCTGCAACTAGGATATCTATTACTGACTGAAGATCTGATGACCAATATGATTCTTTCTGATTTGTCAGTATTGTCTTCATCTTCCATACCATCTGTTGTCTCAAAATCCAGGTTTTTTTGGCAATTTGATGCATAGTGATACTCAGAGAAAATATAGAAACTAGAATGCAGCAACATAGAAACTAGAAGCAGGAGTAGGCCATTTGACCCTTCAAGCCTGCTCCACCATTCATTTTGATCATGGCTAATCATCAATATCCTGATCTCCCTCCATACCCTTTGATCTCTTTAGCCCCAAGAACTGTGTCTAATTTCTTCTTGAAATCAGATAATGTTTTGGCCTTAACTACTGGTGAATGCTACACATTCACCACCCTCTGGGTGAAGAAATTTCTCCTCGCCTCAGTTCTAAAAGGTTAACCACCTTTCCTCAAACTATGACCCCTGGTTCTGGACTCCCCTATCATTGGGAACATTCTTTCTGAGTCTGCCCTATCTAATCCTGTTAGAATTTTATAAGTTTCTACGAGATCCTCTCTCACTCTCTTAAACTCCAGTGAACATATTCCTAACCGACTTAGTCTCTCATATGACAGACCTGCCATTCCAGGAATCAGCATGGTAAACTTTCGCTACTCCCTGTATAGCAAGGACATCTTTCCTCAGATAAGGACACCAAAACTGAACACAATACTCCAGGTGTATTACTCAGTCACATTTGAAGCACCCTTGGTATTCCTGGGGTTCAATCTCCTTCCACAATTGCCCAACTCCTGCTGACATTTATAGCTCCTAAAAGGGTCTCTGTCACTATACTTTAGTTCATAGTTATTCTTTCATGCAAATGTTTGGGCCCTATGTTTGAAAGGTCTCAAAATGATGCCAATGTTGTATCTTCAATCTTTGATGCAATTGTTGAAGATCTGCAGCCAGAAATGAATGCTTTCCAAAAAAGATTTTTAATGCTTTGGACATTTGATCTCTCGCTTTGAGTCTAATTCTGGTTACAACCAAGAGCCTATCTATGTTTGACATCCTAGCACAGTCCAATAACTTAAAGGCAAGTACTGATTTAGGAATATCCAGGTGGAAGTGCTGCAATATGGTATATAGTCAGTTAAACTCCAGGATATATTCTTATTGAAGAATCATCCTTTTCTTTGATGTTTCAAAGTCAACCAAGCCTCATTGGCATTAATTAAGTCACCTTTCATATAAATGTTTTCCTTCAATCACAAAGGAATGTCCAAACCTTTTTTGTCCAGTTACTGAGCATCTAGTTCCAAGAATAGTCTGCAAATGATCATTCTCTTGACAAAAAGCAAGAGTGCTATATCTAACCCTTTCTGCCTTTTCAGTGGAGACATAACCCATATCCATATATTGACTTTATTTTTCCATTGATCGTAAAGTTCCATTTCACAAAAGAGTTTTGAAAAATAATAACCTACCAGCCTATACCTGGTTTCAATCATCTTTCTGTGAAGAGTTGCCAGTTACGATCTTCTCTCAAAACAAATTAACTCCAATACCCATTTTCTCTCTGGAAGTAACTCTGTCTTCAGTCTTCATTTTCAGGTAACCACCCTCTGCTACCAAATGTCAGTGGGATTCAAAGAAAGATCAATACAGCACAGGGACAGGCCCTTCAGCCCACTAAGCCTGTACCGATTCCTAATCCTTATTTAGACCCATTACTTATTACCCATATGTGGTTTCTGATGAAGGGTCATCCAGACACAAAACATTAGCTGTATGCTTCATCCACAGATGCTGTCAAGCCTGCTGAGATTTTCCAGCATTTCTGTTTTTGCATGGTTCCTATCCCTCTGTTCGCCTCTATCAAGGTACACCTTGAATGTTGCTAAAATGCCCATTTCCACTACTTCCGCTGGCATTGCGCTCCAGACACCTGCCACCCTCTGTGTCAAAAACTTTCCCTGCACATCTCCCTTAAAATTTCTCCCTCTCACCTTGAACCTGTGTCCACTTGTAGTTGACCTTTCTACCCTGGGAAAAAGCCACTCTATTTATGCCACTCATAATTTTGTTGACCTCAGGTCACCCCTCAGACTCCGTCTTTCTAGTGAAAATAATCCAAGTTTATCCAACTTCTTCGCGTACCTGAAACCCTCCAGACCAGACAACATTCTGGTAAACTTTCTTTGTGGTAGTGTGGTGACCAGAACTCCCAAGCCAGTTGTGAAGGAGATTTTGGTAGACACTGTTTATTGCTTGCCACACTACTCCTCCATTCACCTTCACCCCTGCCTACACCAGGTACAGGCTGACTCTCTATAAAGTACATCTGAGTAATCAGTACACAACATCTCTTCACCTTATTACCTGAAACTAATAGGTACTCAGCATCCATCAATAGAAGCTATTAGATACCAATACTGAAGTACACCAGTTTTAAGGTGATTGGTTAAACAATCAGCAGTGAAATGAGGAAAAACGTAATTACACAGCGAGTAATTAAGATCCAGGATGCACCTCCTGAGTATGGTGAGAGGCAGATCTAACCTGGGCCTTTAAGAGGAATTGGATGAGCATCTGTAGAGAAAACATTTGCAGGGTTACAGCGATGAGGTGGAGGCATGGCAGTAGCTGAATCGCTGTTGCAGGGAGCTGGCATAGACATCATAGGCCAAGTGGCTGCCTTTGCACTGCAAGGATTCAATAATTCCATGAACTTTAAATCACCTCACAATTCTACAACACTGACAAAGGAGGCAGGGCAAGAGGTATGAAAGGCCTTTGATGCTAAATCAACATAGGGCAAGTAGTGCTTGTTGTAGCTTCACCAGGTTGACATTTCATTTTTAAGTATGCCTGGTGTTGCCCCTAATATGCCTTCTGTAATGATGCATGTTCACAGATTTCATTAGAAACACAAAAGGTATTAATAAGAAAAACTATAGAGGCCAGCAGTCTCATGGCTACAGCCAACTCCCAAACTGTGTCTTATCAAAGAACTCTCTCAATATGGGGTGATTCTACACTCTGCGTTACAAATAGTTGCACAGTGAACGTGACCCTTACTCTGCTGTTTTGCCCTTAAAGGAACAGTCAGTACATACCTCCCCCTTTAAGTCTTTTATACAAACTTCAATAACTAATTCACTCAGTGCTAAGCATTAACTCAACATTATGTACCTGAGTAAGACCATTACAAATTGAGTCCAAGGTTTTTTTATTCCTTGTAGAGTGGTGTAATTCTGTAGTCTGAGATACTTCCATACGATCGACATTAGCAGGAACTGCAATAACAGGTACATCTTCTGGCATAGGCAGTTCGTTGCTACTTGCTTACATGGGGACATTAATCATAGATCTGCAGCAAGTCCATCAGCGTCTTTGGCTCTTACAGGTTCAAAAATATTTCTTGATGGCAACACTGACTGCACGAGCATCTCTCTCAAGTGGTCCTCCAGTTTGCTAATGATTGATGCTTCCATGTTCATTTAGTATGGAAGAGGTCCAATCTTAGAGACAATAATTCCAGGGATCCAACCTGATTCACTGCTGAAGTTTCTCACCTTTACAGTTTCATTTGCTATAAATGATCATGCTGTGCTATGTGAATCACAGCTTGTGTTCTTCTACCCCTCCCTTGGCAAATTTGGAAACATGAGGCTCTGTCTCCTGAGACAATGGTTCATTAGCAATTCTGTTGAAGGAATTCCTTATGTTGCATGTGGAGTGGTCCAGTAGCTAAAGAGGAATCATGAGAATTTGATCTCTAAGTTCTTCCTGACAGTTTATTTAAGCCAGAGTTAAAAGTTTGGATGGCTCACTCAGTTAATCAGTTTGATGCTGGGTGGTAAAGTGCAGGTTTGATGTGTTTAATATCATTGACAGTGATGAAGTTTTTGAACTCAGCTTTTGTGAATATAGTTCCATTGTCCATTGGTCTGTGACTTCACCTCAAAAATGTCCATCCATTTAGAGTAGGCATAAGTCATGAGCAAAATATTGTGCCCAAGAGTGGGCCAACATAATCACTATGGAATGGCACCCATGGCTGGGAAGGTCATTCCCAAGGGTGCAATGAGGCTGTAGCAGGTAACCCTTGTTGCAGTTGGCACTGTTGACAGTGCTTGACTAGCTTCTTGATCTCAGCATCAATACTAGGCCACCACACACAACTCCTTCATCCTAGAGATGCCAGGATGAGCTCTGTGTAATACAGTTAGGAGCAGCTCTCTGCCTTGTACAGGAATGATTACCCTGTGAGTAACAATGCTGGTGAACTCTGTGTAATTGCATGTATAATATTTCTGTAGGATGCCAAAAAGCCAATAAGACATTGTGTTAACGAACCTTGGTCTTGAGATGCTCTCATCGAGTATTTTAGGGATTGTACAAATCTTTCAACTGACTTATTATCAGATGGATGATAGGGCTCTGACCATAGAATCCCAACAGTGATGAAAGAGTTCATTTGGCCCATCAAGTTTACACTGACTCTCTGTGGGCGTCCGCTGGGTGCTACAGTTTCTTCCCACAGTCCAAAGGATGTGCAGGTTAGGTGGATTTGTCATAGTAAATGCCTGGGGTTGGGGGAGAGGTGGAGGGGGTAAGAAAGATGCTCTTTTGGAGAGTCAGTACTAACTCAATGGGCCAAATGGCCTCTTTCTGCACTGTAGTGATTCTATGCATTCTAAAGAATTGGAAGTTGTCTCTGGATTCACATAAATCTTAGCTTGTAATGCTTTGATATTGCCTAATTTATTATAGAAATATTCTCGTATTTTTATATCAGTTCAGGCAGTCCCCTTTCCCGCACTTGAAAAATCTCAGTCTAATTCAACTTGCTTTCTTTATGCCTATTGTGACTGAAAACCCTTGGTCCTTCATCTGTCACTACTATAACTGAGAGCTGTGTAGACAAGTACCATTGTGGTGCCTATTATTTCTATTGCTTCCCCGATATAAACCTTCAATTTGGCAGAAATTCCACTAGTTAATTCAATAGTTGGACTCCCTCTCTTAGATATTGAAATGTGTGCTTGCCCTTCATGATGTCTGATGTCCCTATATCCACTTCCATCTTAAGAGGCTTCCATTTACCCAGAACATTACAGTAACAGGGTCTACCTTGCCTGTTTTTAGGTGAAACAGGAGTACCAGAATTATTGGGGCTAAGCTCTTCCACATTGTGTACTTGTAACACTTTATTTGATCGATTACTCAGCGATCTTAACTTACTTTTGCACTGATTTTTCAAATGCCGTCTTCTGTGACAATAAAAAAGCTCAGCCTCCTTAAACTGAGATGATTCAGGATGGTGATTACCTCCACATTAGTAATATTCCACTTTATGTATTACTGTCTGATTGCTTATTCTGTACCTTTTTTGTTTTGTTGTGGCTGAAATTGTTTCCTACTTTGTTGCTGCTTTGGCGATTTTGGTGCCATGGCTGACTACAGGTTCCCACCCTCATTGGTGAACGGTGCCATTTGTTGCACTATGCAACACTTGTGTATCTTTTTCAACACTTTCCATGGCCAGCACTATCTCCATTACTCATCCATAAACAATCCCCATTGAATAGTATTGATGCAGACTAACCTGTCCTGTAACATGTCATTTCGGGTGACTCCAAAATCACAATACTCTGATAATTACTTCAATTTAGTGATGTAATTTGTGATCAATTCATCTGGGTCTCACCCTTGAATTGCTAGAGTATGACTGATGGTTAGTGTTGGAAATGAGTCTCCAACTAAATCCATGAGCTAGCTAAGTGAGTTGGAGTCGGTGAAGCTTTGGGGCTGTAAGACGGTGAATAATGTTATAGGTTTGAGTTCCACAAACACTGAGGAAAATTGATTTGCATTTTGCCTCCTCCCCTATTTCATTTGCTTGGAAATAATATTCAAGGCGCTCAATATATTGTGTCCAGTCCTCCATGGAGGAATTAAGTGGGTCTGTTTGCCTAACGAGGGGCACTCTAGTGAGTAATGTTTTGTTAGACTTCAGTTAATGCAGGATTCTTTCAAGTGCCGGGCCAGATGTAGTTTTAGGGTCCTGTACCTTCGTTGCCAGATGTAACGATGCACATTTACAGACTTCATTAGAAACATGAAAGGTATTAATAAGAAAATTGTATAGAGGCTAGCAACCTCATAGCTGCAGCCAACTCCCAAACTGTGCCTTATCAAGTAAACCTCTCTCAATATTCCACACTATATATCCAGGCTGGTTGCACAGGATATGTGACTCTTACTGTTTTACCCTTAAAGGAACAATCACCACATTCTCCCCCACTCTCACTCAACTTCGGTTGATCCCCCAGCTTGATATGATAGAATGAGGGGTGTACAGGGCCATGAATTTGCAGATTGTGATTGAATACAATTCTGCTGATCCTGATAGCCCACAGAACCTCATGGATGCCAGTTTTGAGTTGCTCGATTTGTTTGAAATTTATCCTAATAGCACAGTGGTAGTGCCACAGGGCAAGATGGAGAATATCCATCATCATGAATATTTTGCCTCAAAAATTACTGTGCAATGGTTGCTCCCAACATTACTATCATGAGAAGATGCATTCTGATAGGTAGATTGGTGAAGACAAAGTCCAGAAAGTTTTTTCCTCTTGTTATTTCCCTCAGCACTTGCTGGAGACCTAGTCTAACCTAGTTATGTCCCTTAGGACTCAGCCAGCTCAGTCAGTAGTGGTACGACCGAGCCACTATTGGTAATGGACAATGAAATTCCTAACCCAGAGTACATTCTGTGCACTTGTCTCCTGCTGTGCTTCCTCCAAGCGGTGCTCAACATGAAGGAGCTGATTCATCAGCTGAGGGATGTTGGTAAACAATAATCAGCAGGAGGTTACCTTGCCCATGTCTGACCTGATGCCACATGTCTTAATAGACTATGTAGTCGATTTTGATGACTCCCATCACAATTCCCTCCTGACTGCATACCACTGCTCTGCTACCTGGGTCTGTGCTGCATTGGGACAGGGCATACCCAGGGATGGTGATGGTGGTCTCTGGGACATTGTCATACTCATGGAATCATACCTTATAGATAATGTCAAGCTATTGCTTGACTAATCTGTGAGATAGTTCTTCCAATTTTGTTACAAGTCCCTAGATGTTAGTAAAGAAGACTTTGCAGGGTTGATAGGGCTGAGTTTGCAGTTTTTGTTTCCGGTGCCTACGTCAATGCTGGGTACTCCATCCAGTTTCATTCCTTTTTCTAGACTTTGTAGCGGTTTTGATACAATTTAGTGGCTTTCTAGGCCACTTAAGAGGACAGTTAAGAGCCAGCCAGATCAGTGTGGACCTGGAGTCACATGTCAGCGAGACAAGATTTCCTGCCTATAACATACTTTATTGAACCAGGCCAGTTTTCTATCAATGCTGACAAACTATAAATTTGATCTGAATTGGTCTTGGTATTTGTTGTGAAATGAGAGCCAAACCCATGGGTTTAGGGTGGAGAATCCTTGGATGGGCTTACCAAGATGCTGAGGTGGGCTTGCGCAGAACTCTGAAAGAAGAATGAACATGGAGATCTGTAAAAAGCACAGGGCTCAGAAAAGATGGATTCATCTGTTGAAACATTGAAGAAAAAAGATAAAAACCTTTAAGGCTTTAACCTGGTTTGTTGCTATTCCATAATATTATATATTCCTTTCCCATTGCAGGTGAGGATTTGACAATCCAGATTGCACAATGATGAAGGCTCACTGCTGTTTAATGTTTCTCTTGGCTGCGTGTTTTATATATGTGTCCAGCTACTCAGGTCAGTATGAGGTCTGAATGCTCATTGTATTGTAGACATAGTACATACTCTTGACATAGAGGGCAAGTCGTCCTGGTACAGATGGCACATTCCCTAATGAGGATGATGCACTGCCCTGGTACAAATAGTGCATAGGAACATTGGCCTTTTGAGTCTGGTCCTCCTGCCATTCAACTAGACCATGGCTGATCTTCAACCTCAACATAATTTTCCCATACTATCCTCTTAACAATTTTAATAACTTGAATTACAACTATCTCTGTGTTTAACATGCTCAATGGCTGAGCCTCACCAGCCTGCTGGAGTAAGGCAGTTAGGGATAGGCAATAAATGCCAGCAACATCCACACCCTGTATATGAATTTAAATAAAGAATTCCAAAGATTCACCACGCTCTGAGTGAAGAAATGTCTCCTCATCTCAGTCCTAAATGGCTTACCACTTATTCTGAGAACATTAAATACCTGGAACAAATGGCCAATTGTGCTGGCACTGTTGGAATATTGGAGAATTTTCTTGTGTGAATGATACACTATCGTTGTACAAATAGCACACTGGTGCAAATGTTCTTGGCATTATTTATAATCTGGCTACCATACCTGAAATGAGCTTCCAATACATGTCTATTCCATGACCAAGACCACTTACTTCCACCTCTGTAATATCACCTGATTCTGTCCCTAATCTGGTGCTAAAAGCCTTCATCCATGCCTTTGATGTCTCTAACCTTGACTATTCCAATATTCTGCTGGCTGAGCTTCCATTTTACATCCTACGTAAACTTGATTTCATCCAAAACTCCACTGCCCACATCTTAACTCATATAAGTTTTCGTTCACCTATCACATCTATGTTGGCTGACCTACAATTTTACATCAATTTTCAAATTCTCATCCTTGTTTTCAGCTGTAACAATAGACTGACCATTCCCTATCTCTGTACTCTCTTCAGGCCTCTTGTGCATTGCCAATTTTAATCATTTACCATTGGCAATCATTCTTTCAGCTGTCTAGGCCCTAAGCTCTGTTCTGGTACAGATTCAACATTCCATGAGGTGATGGTACACTGTCCATGGTCCAAACTGGAGTTTCAGAAACGATTCCTCATTTTATGTTTCAGTATTCTTACCAGAAAAAGATGCCAATGATGTCTTAAGAATTAGGAAACGAGCTAATAGTTTCTTTGAAGAGTTCAAACCTGGAAATTTGGAAAGGGAGTGTAATGAGGAAAAGTGTGCTTTCGAAGAGGTTAAAGAGATTTTCGATTCAATGGATAAAGCTGTGAGTATCCTGCAATTAATCACCTCAACATCCAGGTTCATGAGACACCAACTCTGTTAATGTTATTAATTTCCTCGTGTTACACTATTGCTTGGGATTTGATGGACATAGAAGACTGAGGGAAAGATTTCTCCCTCTCTTTGGCCCTGATTTAATATACAGCAAAACAATGGTGCAATATCAAAGCATTGTTAAAGTTGGCAGTGTTATCATTACCACAGTGCTTTCCTGAGAATGGGTTTGGCAAATGGTTTTTGTTTTAGTGAGATGGGAAAAAGCCAACACTGCAAAATGCACTTTCCATTAATAAATTTAAGTTTGTTTGTTAGTGTGACAAATAGGCTGACATTAAGACTGCAATGAAGTTACTGTGAAAATCCCCTAGTTGCAACACTCCGGCGCCTGTTTGGGTACAATGAGGGAGAATTTACATCTAATCAGCACATCTTTCAGACCATGGGAGGAAACTGGGGCACACTGAGGAAATCTATGCAGGCATGGAGAGAAAGTGCAGACTCCACACAGACTGTGAACCGAGCTGGGAATCAAATCCAGGTTCTGGTGCTGTGAGGTAGCAATGCTAACCAATGCGTCACCATGCCTCTACAGATGTAGTTTATGCCTAACGTCACAGGCGCATTAACAGTTGAAGAAAGCTGCTTAAAATAATGAGTAGCAGCGTTGTCGGAGGTTCGATTTGACTGAAGTTCTCACCATTTTCCAATACTGTTATGCCAAACCTGCAGCTAGTGCTGGAAATGTTATTTTAGATTTACAGTGTCCGCAGTATTTTACTTTAACTTCAGCCAGGTCAGTTTGTCCAGAGTATACGTCAAGCTTGTTCTTTTACCAATTATGTATCTTTTTTTTACATTGCAATTCATGTGTATAACAGATGTGTGTAGTTTCTATAAATTGGTTGCTTACGACAAGAACCTAATCAGGTGAAATTTATTTTTCTAATTCTTGGAGTTATTGAGATGCTGATATGTGTGAATTTCTCTTGGGTTTTAAGCAGAACCTATTACCTTTCATTACTGTGAACATTAGAGGAGTTTCATACAAAAGGAAAATCCCAATTGGGTTAGTTTCATTCCTAGCCTGATGGTTACTCCAATATTGAAGGGACTGCTGTTCACACGCTGTCTACTCGATTAATGGCAGGAGTTAATATTCTATTTGCAAACCTGTTCTGATAGAACCAGCAACTTTCTTAAAATGAAATGCTGAGGATGAAAGGACTTTTGTCTGAAGTGGAAAAAGCTTGCATGAAGAAATATATATCCGATGAGTTTTTATAACCTGCAGTTCTTTGGTTTCACCCAGTTGGTTTTCACACCAAGGAAGTGTGATGAGACTGCATGGGTAGAAACATAGATGAGATTCTCCAGCCATGCTCACCCCAAAATGGAGAATCCCATCCGAGGTCAATGGATCTTTGTGTGGTCTGCCCCTGCCTGCTATGATTCCCATGGCGAGCTATACGGGAGAATTCCCGCAACATTACAATCATCAGAGATTCAGTTAAAGTTTGTGAAAAGGACCCTGAACTCGAACTTGCTATACTAGAAAAGATATTGAAGTGAAGAATGAGTCTAGGTATGTTTTGCAGAATCCATCTTATTTGTGTAATTTTAAGTGCAAAAATAAATATAAATACTAGTTTTAGTCTGAACAATATGATCTGTCAGCAACCTTTTGGAAAGGTTAAGAATGGGCATATGTTGAAAGGCCATTGAAATCTCTGCCATCATGTATCATGCTAAAAGTATTATTGTTAATTCTTTAGTATATAGTCTTATTCATGGTGCAATTAATTTTTTCATCACTGGGATCATAGCTCTGTCAGTGCAACCTGCATTTTGTTATTAACAAGGGAAGAGAGTATTATGACTGAATTACAATTGTTTGCTTGCTTCCTTGACAGTAGTTTAATTCATGTATAATGCACAGATTAGATAATGATAAATGTGGAGGTTGTGAAATATGGGTAAAGGACTTCATGGTGATTTAATTGGCACGCTCAAACTTATGAGAAGAGCAAAAAAAAAGTTCATTACAGTGAATGCTCTGAGTCCTAGGGAACATAAGTTGAAAGATAAGGTGAAGAAGGTGTACAGGTAAGATTGATAGATGTGGAGAACAAGTGGGGGATGTGGTGAAATGGTAGTGAGGCGGAGATAATCCATCATAAAAAGAACAGTTTCTTGTGCCTAATGGGTTGCTTTTCTAAATCTAACTCTTCCCCTATTCCTTTTGTAAGAAGTGCACAACAGAAGTTATTCCATTTCATTATATAATTATGATTTTTGTGATTCCTTGTCTCCTACTGTTGGTATATCTAATCAGCTGTGTACTTTTTTTTGACAGTTAACATTTTGGAACAAGTATGTTGGTAAGTAAACTGTTCTTTGTTAAATTGAAGGAGAAAGAATAAAGAGGAAAGGACAAATGATAACAAAAAGATAAAGAATGTTTTCCCTCTGTAAATGGACACCTGAGATTTCTGTTTTCATGGGCAAACGAAAGAAGATTTATAACTGGCTTTGTCACTAGATATGCTTTCCCTTCATCATCCCATGTTCCACAAACATTGTTATGTCCTGCAGCAGAACTGGCTGCACTCTTTGTTCCACTACTGGGTTGGTTATTACAGAGTTTGAATTTAAATGGCATGCAATATTGGCAATTCAATATATATACTTAATTACGTGTAGCTCATTGTAAGAAATAAGCCATTCCTTGGGTGAACAGGTAGAGTTTTATTGCTAAAAATCTCACTTGGGTAAAATGCAGAAATGAATAATAAATGGCTTAAAATGTATGAAAATGTCCAACTACCTACCAATGATAAACAAAACACAAATGCAACCTCCCTAGCAACCCCCCAACCCCTGGCAAGCATTCATAAAAGGAGATGAAACTCTGCACAGTGTCAGATCTTAAAACCTGGCCAAGTAAATACTAGTCAGTACTAGTCAGAAAAAGATATTCACTGATTGTCCAGGCGCTTTCCACAGTAGCTGCTGGTACTTGGGTGTTTCACTGCAATGTTCATGCTGTAATCGCAGCTAGTTTTTTTTTCTTGGAGACAGCGATGTTGATGTTTAATCCTCTTTTAAGAATTCTAAGTTTGCAACAATGAGGTCTTCTGCTGGTTTTCAAAGCAGAAACAGCTTACATTTAATAAGAGAGGTTTCAGTGACAGAAGTGGGGGGGGGGGTGGTGGGGGTGCGGTTGGTAAGGCTGTTAACCTTTCTATCCTGTGGCAGTTTCTATGACAATTCAAATCCAGTACATTTTAACACCCAAAACATTGGTCCCATGACCTCTCTCTGGTTTTTATGTGGGCTTATCCCACATGTCTCTATTTCTTCTTGCTCTGGTACTTTTCTTTTAGTTCATATCCAACCTTTGTTTCCCCTTGTGATGCCTTGCCATTATGTTGTGTCCGACAGTGTATTTGGATTAGGGAATGAGAGTTAATGCTTCAAGTCTGAAGACTTGTCCCCTGGAATTATCCTGGTTTTAACATGTTAGTCTTTTTTTGTGCAAAATGATGGTCATGGTTGTGGGGTGTGTGGGGGGTGGGGGTGTGTGTGGGGGGGGGGGGGGTGGGGGGGTGTGTGGGGGGGGTGGTGGTGTGGGGGGGGTGGTGGGGTGGTGGTGTGGGGGGGGTGGTGGTGTGGGGGGGTGGGGGTGTGGGGGGGTGGTGGTGTGGGGGGGGTGGTGGTGTGGGGGTGTGGGGGGGGGTGGTGGTGTGGGGGTGTGGGGGGGGGTGGTGGTGTGGGGGTGTGGGGGGGGTGGTGGTGTGGGGTTGTGGGGGGGGGTGGTGGTGTGGGGGTGTGGGGGGGGTGGTGGTGTGGGGGGGGTGGTGGTGTGGGGGTGTGGGGGGGGTGGTGGTGTGGGGGTGTGGGGGGGGGTGGTGGTGTGGGGGTGTGGGGGGGGTGGTGGTGTGGGGGTGTGGGGGGGTGGTGGTGTGGGGGTGTGGGGGGGGTGGTGGTGTGGGGGTGTGGGGGGGGTGGTGGTGTGGGGGTGTGGGGGGGGTGGTGGTGTGGGGGGGGTGGTGGTGTGGGGGTGTGGGGGGGGTGGTGGTGTGGGGGGGGTGGTGGTGTGGGGGTGTGGGGGGGGTGGTGGTGTGGGGGTGTGGGGGGGGTGGTGGTGTGGGGGTGTGGGGGGGCTGGTGGTGTGGGGGGGCTGGTGGTGTGGGGGGGGTGTGGGGGGGGGTGGTGGTGGGGGGGGATGGGGGGGTGGGGGGGTGGTGGTGTGGGGGGTGGGGGGGGTGGTGGTGGGGGTGGGGGGTGGGGGGGTGGTGGTGGGGGGCGGGGGTGGGGGGGGTGGGGGGGGTGGGGGGTGTGGTGTGGGGGGGTGTGGGGGGGGTGGGGGGTGTGGTGTGGGGGGGTGTGGGGGGGGTGGGGGGTGTGGTGTGGGGGGGTGTGGTGTGGGGGGGTGTGGGGGGTGGGGGGGTGTGGTGTGGGGGGGGGTGGGGGGGGTGGGGGGTGTGGTGGTGGGGGGGTGTGGTGTGGGGGGGGGGGGGGGGGGTGGCGGCGGCAGTGGAATTTAGGGTAGGGTTCTTGTGGGACCTCAGGGTATTGTCATTGCCAAACCTAGTAGTTTATATTTCTTAACATTGCATCATTACTTAGTGAACTTAGATAACATTTTAACCAGTCTTATCAAAGTACCTTTGAAGTAACAACACTATCCAATACTGTACAATTGTAGGAGAATCATTATAGAAGGAGACAATTCAGTCTTCATGTTTGTGTTAACTCTCTGCAGCAGCAAATCAGCTAATTCCACTCTCCAGCCCTGCCCTGGTAACTCTGCAATTTCTCTTTCTGAGGCGCTTATCCAATTCCTCTTAGAAAGCCATACTTCAATTTGCCTCCATCACACTCTCAGACAACAATGATAATTAAAAGAGTCCATAATGAACGCATTCATCCCAGAGCTGAAGCTCATTGCAACCAGTATAATTTGTTCATATTTCTCAGACTCATGTGTCATTTGAAGGACCTTACAGCTTTACTCTGTGCAGTTCTCCATGTGATGACAATATTTCAGGTCACACTTGAATCATCTATTAATTTGCACTTGGATACTCCTGGGATCCACTTCTGACGTACCCAGATTTTGTTTCATCTGTTTTTAATCCTTTCATTGACAATTGTGTCAGATATCTGAACTATTTCGAAATCTAATAATCGACAGATTTTCTATTTTACAGGGAATGACAATTTCCTGGCAAACCTAAGGTAGCTTGCACCTAATTCAACAGTCTCCTCCTGTTAGAACTAGTTGCCTGTCCATATGAGACACCTTGGATCAATCTAGTAATTTAAATATTACTGCCAATCCAGGGATCCCCATATTGAGCTTAGCCAACTTTTTGCACGGTTTACTAAAGTCCATGGCATATTCTTACATGGCAAAACTGCCCATCTTCCAAAATCTATCAAATTCTGACCAGATCTCATAGTAGTTTGGCTGGTCATCCTTCTTGTAGAGTCCATACAGCAATTTGATTATCTAGTCAAAATGGTCACCACTATCCAACTGAGTGGCAATCATCTCAAAAAGTGCCTTACTTCTGATTTTGCTTTGTGCAAGAAGTCACTCAGTTGAAGGACAATTAGGAATGAGAGAATAAATTAAAAAAACAGTTGCCATTTTAGTGCTGAAGTAAGGGAAGAAAACCTGAAACAGCTAGCTGAGAAATGACATAGAAATATTCAAAGGCACCACAGTGCTTAGATGGGGTGGTAGTGATATTTTCATTGGACTAGTAATTTAGCAGGGGCTGAAGTGTGGCAAATAGGGTATTTTCACAATACCTTCATTGCAGTGTTAATGTAAGCCTACTTGTGACTTTAATAAAAAAAAAACACAGGGTAATGCTCCGGGAACCCAGATTCAAATCCCACCATGCCAAATGTCAAAATTTGAATTCAATAAAAAGATGGAATTAAAAACCTGATGATGACCATGAAACCATTGTCAAAATGGTCTTTAGGGAAGAGAACCTGCCTTCCTCACCAGGTCAAGATTGTGTGTGACTCTAGAACAGTGGTCTCCAAACTCTGATCCAGATGTGGTCCACTGAGGACCAGATATGGTCTGCGAGCCGTTGTTTGGAGACCCCTGCTCTAGATACACAGCAGTTTGGTTGCCTTTTAAATATCCTCTGCAATGGGCTAGCAAACCACTCAATCCAAGAATGGGTAATAACAAGCAGCGATGCCCATATCCCATAAATAAATTTCAAAAAAGATACACAGTTCTCCTACCACAAAAGTTAGCCACACCTAAAGTTAGAGTAAGTTATGCAGTAAAGTTTGCTTATATATTGTAGCACGAACTTAGCAGATTATTTTACAGCATCATCATATTATCTTTGTTCTTTAAGGAATGCTGCTTTACATTCATCATATCTGTAAATGTGACAAAGAAGTATGTGTGTTTGAGGACCTAAGAACTGATTAATAACATTTATCTGACTGACTATCCATTTTGTCAAGGAGCTCAGCCTTTCATTAAATCTATCTGTCACAGATGGTGATCAGTGTGCGTCTAATCCATGTTTCAATAATGCAACTTGCCAGGATTTGATTGGTGGCTTTTACTGCCACTGTACTGAAGAATTTGATGGGCACCAATGCCAGTACGGTAAAGTTCGCCATTTTTATTGGAATTAAAGTTATTCTTCGATGCTTTCAGATAATATCAGCAACCGTGTTTGTTCTCAGTGAAATGAAAGGATGACAATTCGATATCCAGTGTGATCATCAAGCAATGCAAGACCAGTTTCAGTACAGAACTGCCATCAAAGCTCTCTCAATTCATCTCATTTTGAACTGTATTCTGCAACACAACACATTCATTTAACATTTTCAGCTTGTGCTGTTTTAGATGAAGATTGTCAATCAAGTGACAGTGGGCCACAAAAATATGATTGCTCTAGGCTCAATTGATAGCCAGAATTTTCCAGAAGTTCATGCCCTGCCATCGCTGCAAGCAAGGATGGAGAATTTAGCGCTCAGCCAAACCACCGTTCACAGCAGGAGGGCCAGAGAATCCTGCTGGCATGAACAGCCGCAAATTCCGGCCAATATTTATTAGGAGTGGGCAAGATGGTGGGGTGGGGTCATCTGGAAATGTGGGTGACCTGGAGGCCTTACCAAATTTAATGGCAGAATCTTAATTAAGTGAAGGTTTTCATCACCGTTTCCTGGCCGGCAGCCAGCCAGTTTGAACTGGCTTGATGTCCAGTGAAAAGGCCTACTCTACCAGTCTGCAGATGTGGAACAGAGGGAAAGATCAAGACAGTGGTGGGAAATCTGTGGCCCAGGGGCCACATGCAGCCCATTGGGGTTTGGAGTGCAACCCATGAGACATTTTGTAGACTGCTGCCTATGCACAGGGTTGCCACATTCCACTGATTTCCATTTGCATAGTTTTTTTTTCCCAATGGTATGACTGAAGTGATACGCATGTAAAACAAGAGCAAGTGAGGTGCATGCTGATTGTACACAACAATGACTGTAAGAACCATGCACTCCCTCTGCATCCAAAGTTTTGTTTTCACCATTTGAAGTTGATGGAAGTTCTATTAACATGAAAATGATTAAGCATTTTTTATAACTCCTTATGAAATATTTGGCATGTATTAAATGTATTTAATCTTATTCATGGGGTCATGGTGAGCCTGATTTCAACCTTGCAGCCCACTGAGATGAAGGAGGGCTATTCAGGCAGCTCGCTCACTAGTCTAGATTGCCCATCACTGGATCAAGGATTGCGGGAATGGGGTGGCGGGAGAAGATCGCAGACTTCTTAAGAACTTCAGGCGTGGGTTTGGGGTAACATCAGATCACAGAGAAGGAAGAACATTTTCTCAGGGATCTGAGGGAAGCACCCAGCCTGCAAAGACAGATATTTGAAGAATCTGACCCTTCTTGTCTCATTTCAACTGCTAGGTTTCTCAGGTCCCGAGAAACCCTTGATCAATATTAATGAAAACCTGTGAATAATATAGACATTCATGGTTAGGTCATAATTGTGTTCACTTAATGCAAATTTCTGTGTCATACTTCAAAGAAGTGTACGGGCATTTTTTTTAAGATGTAGCAGGCTATCCTTTTACACTTTGTAGCCATTAATATAGTGCAAGTCATATATGGTGTAATGCTGTCAATATAAAACAGTTGATCCACTGCTCTTCCATGTGCAGGGAATATTTTGCATTTTGTTTAATACAATTAATTTGTAGCAGAGTTTTTTAAAAAAAACTTCCATCTCACCACTTTACGATTTCAGTATTGGTGGCGACAAACTGCTCCGACAATTATGGTTACTGTTCCCATTTCTGCCATGAAATTCCGGAGGTAAATAGACGGGAATGCTCATGTGCAAGTGGCTACAAGCTAAGTGAAGACGGACTCTTCTGCAATGCATCAGGTGAGGAACTGCCAAAGTCCACGTAAATTTGTGACAGTTTATTCATGTTGTTTCTGCAGTTTGGCACAGAAGTGGCACCAAATTCTGTTGACATGTCAGTAATAACCCTAATTTTCTGTTTAAATAGAGCGGTAGGCTAGATGACTGGAGTTTCTAGGAAAATCTGGAGTTACTTGGAGTATTGGGGTTCTTGGAACATCTTGAGTCCCACGCTATTCTTTGCATCATGCAGTCACCTTTGACCTTATTTACTCTATGCCGATTTGTTTGTGGCTCAGGTAGTAATCCAAAAATTATTCCCACATGCTTCTGTTTTTTATAATTTAGCCCCTAACTGCTCATTGTCACTAAGCAGAAGCACTTTCTTAGTCCTACCTGTGTGGTTGGTACTTAAATGGACCACAAAAACTAGATCTTTCCCCTCCCATTTCAAGTTCCTCTCCAGCTCCAAGGAGATATCTTTTACCCTTGCAGGCAATACAGCTTTCGTGACTCATACTATTAGCTGCAGCATGCAGGGTCTATCCTGTTAATTATGCTGTCTCCTGATATTATACTCTTTTTCATTCCCCCAATTTAGTGTCCCATTTCCGTACACTCCATCGCCTACCCCCCACCTTCTCCACCACTGTCGTTTTTCCTGACCATGGTGCTGGATCAATTTGCTCATTCTTTCTTTAGAGCGGCACAGTGACATAGTAGTTAGCACAACTGCCTCTCAATGGCAGAGTGGAACAGCGGTTAGTGCTGCTGCTTCACAGTTCCAGGGAACTAGGTTCAATTCCAGCCTTGGGTAACTGTCTGTCTGGTGTTTGCATGTTCTCCTTGTACCTGCGTGGGTTTCCTATGGAAACTCTGGTTTCCTCCCACAATCCAAAGATGTGCAGATTAGGTGGATTGGCCATGCGGAGTTACAGGAATAGGTGGGAGAGGGCCTGGGCAAGATACTTTGTCAAAGAGTCGGTGCAGACTTGATGAGTCAAATGGCCTCTTCCACATTGTAGGAGTTCTAGGATTCTATAATTCTGCTATTCCATCCACATAGGCCACAAGAATTTCATTCAGATCAAATGAACAATTGCAAGGGTGGAGGCAAGGGGGTTTTTTGCATTCCAGGACTATCCTGGAATAGTGAGCACTTTTAGCAATGAGAATAGGGCACGACAGTGCTTATGTGGTGTTATCACTGGCCCATATGTGAGTTCTCCCATTTTGGTATGATTCCAGATAGATACCCAAAATTGTTATGCTCCCAGGTAAGGAGAGATGAATTGTTTCCCTTCCTCATTTAATCCCGCAGTTGACCACATCAAGGTTAATTTAAATGTGATCTCTTCTTTTGCAAACACCTTTATCTGGTCCAAATGTGTTCATGCTTTGAAAGGAGTAATTTTAACCAGGTTTTCTTGAGTTAAGGAATGAGTTTATTAGTTACTAAATCCAATTAGTTGATAAATCCAAAAGAAAAGTTCAAAAGAGATATTCAATTCAGTCTTTTGCTTGTCTGTAAGGAGTAGATGGCGATCATTGCAGGCATTAAGTTGGGTGATTCCGTTCGCACTGACTTTGGCAGTTGAGCCTTTGGTTTGGGTGATTCTTGGTTCTGCAGGCTAGCAGAAAGAAGTTGACCTGTTTCCTTTTCAAATGTGGCTTTGATGAGTTGACTTGCTTCCAGCAATCAGAGAGACAGAGTCTTTATCTGCCAGTACAGGGATGTTTTGTCAATATTCCTCAGCTGTGGTGATCACAGCACATTATGCACAATAGAATGAGAACACCCGGCTATCACATAGAGAACAGAGTTGCAATTGTTTTGCAACTTGTTTACTTGTGTATTCTTGAAATGTGAAAAACACAAGCATGTCTTTTCCCAGTAATGGCTTTCTTTCAACTCACCACATGGGATATAACTCACAGGAGAGAGTCTTTGCTGAGATGGTAATCAGCTTCCATTATTTTAATGTCCAAAACTGCTAGGTTGTGGTTGTGGGTTTTAAACAAAAATAAAAAGACATGGTTTGCAAACTAACAACAGATTTATTCCAGGAACTTCTGCGTGTGTAGGGTACAAAATGAAACTGAACAGTGGCCTGTGAAACATCCAATAACATCACCATCAAATAATGTGACCAGCCCTTAAAGCAATCATGCAACAACTTAAGTACAACATCCCTTCTAATTCTGTGGTCATGACAATAAATTATTATGATATTATAAATAGGATCAATAATACTCTAGCCAAAGTATTATGCACTATTAATCATGGTGGTACAATGGTTAGCATGGCTGCCTCATAGTGCCAGCGACTTGGGTTCAATTCCGGCCTTGGGTGACTGTCTGTGTGGCGTTTGCACATTCTCCTCATGTCTACATGGGTTTCCTCCAGGTGCTCTGGTTTCCTCCCCCACTCCAAAGATGTGCAGGTTAGGTTGATTGGCCATGCTAAATTGCCCATAAATGTCAGGGTAAATATGTGGGATTATAGGGATAGGGATTGGTTGGGATTGCTGCCAATTGTTGCTCAATGGGCCAAATGGCCGCCTTCTACATTGTAGGGATTTTATGATTCATAATCATTATACAGTTGATCAGGAGGATAGCTATTCCTCTTTGATTGTATATGATGTTTTGGAATTTGGCTGTCCTCGACCCTAGAATTATGATTTGTAACTTTGGTAGACATTTCTTCTCTTGGAACTAATTCTGCATTATTCTCACATGCTATAGTAGCAAAGACACAATTATCAGGCAGCTCAGATTCAATTAAATATTCTGTAGTAGTATTTCATAACACTAGAGACGAAAGAGGTGGCAACAATTAGCCAACTAATTCATCTTTGGCATGAACCATGTAAGATATTGGACTTGTTTTTGCTAAAACTATGTCTAGTATCTATTACTCATTCACGGCATAATTACACACTAACACTTGATGTGCTTGTTGAAATGAGCATTGTTTTGCCCTCATTTGTTGTCTAGAAACTTGAGATTCTTGTTGATACTCTACTATGAAGTTTCTGGAGGTAATGACAAATCAAAAGTAGTTCTCAACTTTAAGAGTAGTCATGCAGATAGACTTTGAGTAATCACATGAATAGTGTTTTTACAAAATATTTATAGGATCAAGAGAAACCAAAGTGCATGAAATTATGATGAACTTGATCTCTCTTGGAGCTTTTAATGAATGTTTCAAGGATTGTACAAATGGTTCAGCTAATCCATTTGTTGATGGATAATAAAATCCAGGCTTTATATGCTGAATTCCATTTACTTGAGATAATCCTCAAACACCTGTGAAGTAAACTGTGAGAAATTATCATTAGCAATCCAATCCAGTATACCAAATTTTGCAAACATTTCATCAAGTTTTCAATGGTTTGTTCAGTTGTAATAGATCTCATGATAAAAACTTCTGGCCACTTTGTGTGTGCATCAGTTATGACTAAGAATGTGTAACCCTCAAACTGACCAAGTAAATCTACATGCAATTGTTGCAATTGTATTTTCAGCTACTCCCCAGGCTGTAAAGGAGACAACGGTGGTGTATTTCTTATTCGTGCACAGGATTGACATTGTCTCACTTTTTCTTCAGTCTAAGCATCCAATCTGGTCATCAAAAATAACTGTGTGCTAATTCCTTCATCCAGACTATATCAGTATGTCCTTTATGTAGTTAGTCTACGTGAAAGAACTCTTGAATATGAGGAATGATCATTTGGATTCCCCACAATAGATACCCACCTTGGACTGATAACTCAGGTTTCCTTGACACATATGGTTTCAAATCAGAATGTGGACAATGAGTTACAGCTATTGTTCCTTTCGGTAACACATCCATCACTTCCCCTTTCACAGTATCATTTTGATACGTCTCTGAATTTGAGAAGCTGTCACAAGCAAATGGCCTATCAGCAAAAAATAAAGAATATTAGCAAAACTAGTCAATGACACCTGCTTAATAGGTAAAACTGTATGTGATAATGCATCAGCATTAGCATGGCACTTTGATTGACGATACGTTATATTGTAGGAATGCACAGAAAGATCAGCGACCATCTTTGCAATCAGTTAGCAGCTAATTAAGGTATACCTTTATACGGCCCAAAAATAGCAGTTTAGGATCAATGATCAGTCAATAATGTGAAAGGCTGACCATATAAATAATGATGAAATCTTTGTATTCCAAAATTTACACTCAATACTTATTTTTCTAGCTGAGCATAGTTAGATTCAGTTCTGGTCAGAATACGCAAAGCAAAAGTACTGAAAGCACTCTACATAGGATTCATTTTCTTCATTGAAAAGACCCTGGATCAAAATTGACCTGCCATTTGTCTTGCTGGGTACTCATGACTTGAGAATGGTCAGTATATCATTTTTGTACTGTCTTCCCACAACTCCCATTTTTACCATGGAGACTATTGTCTCAATGTACTTTTTCCAAACAGCCCCAGCTGTATGGCAAAGCACCCCTTCCTTTTAAATATGCCAAATACTTACTCTCCCATAATCAGAACAAGTGAAATCCTTTTTTAAAACTACCTAGAGTTTCCACCTTTTATTTTCTTATTTAGCTTTCCTACACTGATACTTCAGTCTTTAATCCTGTTGTTGGTTTTCCCCAGCCTTCTAATATTCTAAGTGTGAGGATCTGAAATGAAGTTTTTTTTACTGAGGATCTGCCCTCACTGTTCTTGATGAAACACAATCCTGACTCATCACCAATTTTCTTTTTGTAATGCCCTAACTATGGTAGGGGTTGTGGGTTTTAAGCAGAAGGAAAAATACATAGGATACAATTTTCTCAGAAAAATTCAAGCTATTGAACAAGTGAGAAAATGGGAAGTTTTCTCATCTGTTTTTCAGCGAGGTAAGTTATGTGACTTTACAGCACCCTGTGTAATATAGAGGCTATAATCTGATTCCTACCAGTAGGGTGGGTGGAGCCTATTCACACCAGGAAGCAGGCTGCAGACTGCAAGAGATGCCATTGTGTACACGCTCCGATCTATCAGTATACTGTGCACAAGTGGAGACGGTATACTGGGAGATCTGTCAACCCCATCCCCCAAGGACATCATGCAAAGCATGTCATTAATGTTGAAATTAATCTCATGCCCTTCCTGAGCTTGAGGCGAATTTCACTGGCAGAAGGCAGCTGGCAATATCAGAAGAGGTGAGAAATCGGGCGTGAACCTGCTTTTTTGCCTCTTGCTCATATTTCCCATCCCGCTATGCTACTCAACCAGCACAGCAGGGCAGAAAAATCCTGTCCATAGTTTGCACACATAGATTCAAGCTATCAATGACAGATTTATTCCAGGAGCTTTATCCTATATAAAATACAAACTGAAACTAAACAGCAGCTTGTGAAACACTCCAATAACATCGCCATTTAGTCATGTGATCAGGTCTTAAAGCAATTATGCAACAACTTAGCTCTGTAACAATCATCTCAACAGGAGATTATAGTTCAGTTTGCAGTGCATCTCCTTTGAAATGTCTCTGTCTAAAATAGTGTGTGACATTCCATTGCCTCTCTTGAGACAGAATATAATCTACATAGGAATTCCAGTAAATGGCTACCTTGCAGTCTCAGCTAGTTTTTGTTTATATATCCTTTTTTTTCAAAAACAATTGTCTTATTTAAAAGTTCAGTATGTCCGTACATAATCCAGGGCTATGATCCATGGTCATGACAGTTACACAACCAAATCTGACAGCAAATGGCTAAACCAGTTGCCTGCCCTAGCTGTTCCAGTCTGCATCACATTGATACGTATTGCTTTCTACATTACAGATGAATTTCCTTGCGGGCTGATCAAAGGGATTCGCAAGTCAGACAAATATCAAGCCAGAAATAAAAGCAGAATGAAACCAAAAGAGGTTGCATTTATGACGGACCCTCGAATCGTAAAAGGGACGGTAATGTCAAAAGGAGGCAGCCCGTGGCAAGTGAGATAATATTCCTGTAATGATCCAAGTGGACTCAGTGGATAAATGATTTTTTTTATTTCAGCTGATATTGCTTTCACTGGTGACTTTTATGGTGAATAAGCACTTAGGACAAAACATCGATTTTGCTTCATCAGTGATCTGACATTTGTTTCCCATGTTGTGTTCCTCTTCAACCTTAGCTTAGTGCTTGGCTCTGTCACCTCTAGAGTTTGGAAGGGTCAAACCCTTCTCCAGCATTTGGTGTTTTGCAGGACCCTTCTGTGTGTAATCCATTAGATTACAACAGAAATCCACTTACTGTGAAGCACTTGGAAAGTCCTGTGGACATGTAAGGCACTGACTGCATCCCGAAAGGACAAATTCATAGGCAAGATTTCTCTCCCAGTAACTCAGTCGAGAAAGAGGCAGACAGTCATTATTGTATAGGAGCTAATGCCACTAAAGTTGGAGACACCTTGAACAAGGGTCTTGTGAAATGAAGGCTAAGATTCTTGGGAATGCAGAAAGATACTGAGACATTGCACTGGGATATTTTTATGGCTAGGTTAAACATTTACCATAGGCTGATGCTTCAGCCAGTGAAATCTTAAATTCTCCATCCCAGAGTCCAAATTTTGGGTAAACGTCTGTAAAAATACTATCAAGGATTTTGATTTTTTTGATTTATTATTGTCACATGCATTGGGATACAATAAAAATTATTGTTTCTTGCATGCTATACAGACAAAACATACCGTTCATTGAGGATATACAGAAAAGCAAAGTGAGGGTGCAGAATATTGTGTTATAGTCACAGGTCGGATGTAAAGATCAGCTTAATATATAGTATATCCATTCAAGACTGATAACAGCAGGGAAGAAGATGTTTTGAGCTTTTTGGTATGTATTCTCAGGCTTTTTAATCTTTTTCCTAATGGAAGAAGGTAGAAGAGTGTATGTCCAGGATGTGTGGAGTCTTTGATTATGTTGGTTGCTTTTCCAAGATAGCGGGGAGTGTAGCTGGGGTCAGTGGATGGAGGTTGGTTGTGTGACTGTTCACAACCCTTTGTAGTTTCTTGGCGTCTTGGTTAGAGCATGAACAATAGCAATCTGTGATACAGCCAGAAAGGATGCTTTCTGTGGTGTATCTATAAAAGTTGGTGAGAGTCATAGTGGATAGGCCAAATTACCTTAGCCTCCTGAGAAAGTAGAGGCGTTGGTGGGATTACTTAACTATAGCATCAGTGTCGAGGTGCCAAGACAGGTTGTTGGCGATCTGGACACCTAGAAACTTGAAGCTGTCAAACATTTCTACTTCATCACCCTTGATGTAGAAAGGGGCATGTCCTCTGCTATGCTTCCTGAAGGCATGTGAAATAATTATTGGAATTATATACTGACCATTTTGGTAATCCTTTATATTGCAGTGAAGCTTAATTTAAGTATTAGCCATAATCCTTCAGAGCACATAAGAACATAAGAAATAGGAGCAGGAGTAGGCCATCTAGCCCTTTGAGCCTGCCCCGCCATTCAATAAGATCATGGCTGATCTGTCGTGGCTCAGTTCCACATTCCCGCCCTCTCTCCATAACCCTTAATCCCCTCGCTTATCAAAAACCCATCAACCCACGTCTTAAAAATATTTAGCAAGGCAGCCTCCACCACCTCAACGGGCAGAGAATTCCAGAGATTCACCACCCTTTGAGTGAAGAAGTTCCTCCTCAACTCCGTTCTAAACCGCCCCCCCTTTATCTTGAGGCTGTGCCCCCTAGTCCTATTGTCCTTTCTGAGCGGGAAGAATCTCTCCACCTCTATCCTATCCATCCCATTCATCATCTTATATGTCTCAATGAGATCTCCCCTCATTCTTTTAAACTCTAACGAGTACAAGTCTAGTTTATTCAGCCTCTCCTCATAGCTCAACCCCCTCAACTCCGGTATCAGCCTAGGAAACCTCCTCTGCACTCCCTCCAAGGCCAAAATATCCTTGCGTAAGTATGGCGCCCAAAACTGCACACAGTACTCCAGCTGCGGCCTCACCAATGCCCTATACAGCTGCAGCAAGACCTCCCTACTTTTATATTCAATCCCCCTCGCTATGAAGGCCAGCATCCCATTTGCCTTCCTGACCACCTGCTGCACCTGCAGGCTGGGTTTTTGCGACTCATGCACAAGGATCCCAAGGTCCCTCTGCACCGTCGCCTGCTGCAGTTTTTCGCCACATAAGTAATAGTTCTTCCTACCATTATTCCTACCAAAGTGGACCACCTCGCACTTGCCAACATTGAATTCCATTTGCCATTTCCTGGCCCATTCGCCCAGCCTATCTAGATCCTTCTGCAGACTCTCCACACCCTCCGCGCAATTTGCCATTCCACCAGACATATTCCCTCAAGAATTATTGTTAGAGGGCTGATGCAGGGATGTGTGTGGTGCCTTAGGATCTTGTATTGGGACAATTCAACAATTGCTGCTTCCAAGTTATGTGTGTGGCCTATATTTGAAAAATCTGATACAAAGTAGTCAATTGCTTTTGAGCCTTTATGCCTCTGTTTATTAGAGCCACAGATCCAACTTTTATTATTAACCCTTCTCAACTTGTCTTGACACCTTCTAAAACACTCCTAAGCCTCTGCTCCCATACTTTTTAAAATTGGACATTTTTTAAAGCTGTATTAATGGAGGCAAGATAAGTGGAAAAATGAAAAGGGAATTTCTGAGCTTAGGCCCAAGGGAGATGAAGGAGTGGCCACCAGTGCTGGGATATATGAAATGGGGAATGGAAAAGAGGCTGCCAGCCCAAGAAATCTGGATTTCCTTGAGAATTGTAGGGCTGGAGAAAGTTACAAAGAAAATAGAGCGGCGAAGCTATGGAAGGATTTCAGCACAAGGATAAGAATTTTATAATTAAGTTGCTAGTGGATGAGGGTCGCATGTACATCCAGAGGAAAGACCCAATGGAAATAAGCATGACTTATAAAAATTAAAAAGGGTGAGGAGATGCAGCAGGGAGTGAAAAAGCTGGCAGCATCACATGCATGATAAGCCAACACAGAATTACACAGCACAGAAACTTCTAAGACCATTTGATTTATCATGTCTGTGCCAGCTCTCTGGATTGGTACTAAGTCATGGTGTTCGTTTGGACAGCCAGTGCAGACATGATGGGTCAAATGGCCACCTCCTGCGCCATAACAGTTCTGTGATTTGTGTTCATGCATCCTCAGGTCATTTTTCCTACAGTCTCTTTAAAATTGTGCCATTTAGTTTATATTGCCTTGACATTTTGTATTACTTTGCAATTCTTGGCATTAATTTCATCTGACATGTGCTTGTCCAGTTCATCAATCCATGTTCTCCTGAAGTCTGTTACTATCCTTTTCACTACTTATTACATTTGCAAGCTTTGTGTCATCTGCAAACTATGTTGAAGTTATATCAAAATATTTCAAAGTTCAGGTCATTCACGTATACAAAAAAGACCAAGGCTCCAACACTAACTCCTGGGGCACTACTTCAGTCAGAAAAGCAATTCTTTGCTACCACTTTGTATCTCTCAATCAATTTAATATCTATATTGCAACTGTCCCTTTAATTCTATGGGTTTCAATTGTGCAGACAGTTCTGCTATGTAGTAGTAATTTATCAAAGGCTTTTTGAAAATCTATATGTCCCCACATATTACTATGACTATGTTCATCAAGTTGAGTGCTCTACCTACATTGTGAGTGGGAAGCAAGAGCTGTGTGTCTGTCACTCTAGTCAATAAGCTAAGTAAGAAGTCTCACAACACCAGGTTAAAATCCAACAGGTTTATTTGGTAGCAAGAGCCACTAGCTTTTGGAACGCTCGCTGCTCCTTCGTCAGGTGAGTGGGAGTTCTGTTCACAAACAGGGCATATAAAGACACAAACTCAATTTACAAAATAATGTTTGGAATGTGAGTCTTTACAGCTAATCAAGTCTTAAAGGTACAGACAATGTGAGTAGAGAGAGTGTTAAGCCTATATTAAAGAGATGTGTATTGTCTCCAGACAGGACAATTAGTGAGATTTTGCAAGCCCAGGCAAGTCATAGCGGTTACAAATAGTGTGACATGAATCCAGGATCCCGGTGAAGGCCGCCTCATGCATGCGGAACTTGGTTATCAGTCTCTGCTCAGCGACTCTGCGTTGTTGTGTATCTTGAAGGCCACTTTGGAGAATACTTACCCAAAGATCAGAGGCCGAATGCCTGTGACCACTGAAGTTTTCCCCAACAGGAAGAGAACACTCATGCCTGGTGATTGTCAAGCGGTGTTCATTCATCTGTTGTCATCGCGTCTGCATGGTCTCCCCAGTGTACCATGCCTCGGGATATCTTTCTCTGTAATTTATCAGGTAGACAGCGTTGGCTGAGTTGCAAGAATATGTACCATGTACCTGGTGGATAGTATTCTCACGTGAGATGATGGCATTCGTGTCGATGATCCGGCACATCTTGCGGAGGTTACTGTGGCAGGGTTGTGTGGTGTCGCGGTCACTGTTCTCCTGAAGGCTGGGTAGTTTGCTGCAGACAATGGTCTGTTTGAGGTTGTGCGGTTGTTTGAAGGCAAGAAGTGGTGGTGGTGGTGGTGGGGGTGGGGGTGGGCCTTGGTGAGATGTTCATCTTCATCAATGACATGTTGAAGGCTCCGGAGAAGATATTGTGGCTTCTCTGCTCCGGGTGTCAGTGAGTTGACACAGCTCTGTGTCTGTGAGGGCAGGAATTTGAGGAAAACTAGTTGCTCTGTATATTTTATCCATGGAATCATAGAATCCTTGCAGTGTAGAAGAAGGCCATTCAGCCCATCAAGTCTGAACTGACCCTCTGAAAAAGCACTCTACCTAGGCCCACTCCCCCATCCTATCCCAGTAACTCTGCGCATTGATCATTGCCAATCTATCTAACCCATACACCTTCAGACACTAAGGGACAATTTACCATGGCCAATCCACCTAACTTGCACAACTTTGGATTATGGGTGGAAACCGGAGCACCCGGAGAAAACCCACATAGACACAGGGAGAACATGCAAACTCCACACAATCACCCAAGCCTGGAATCAAACCCAGGGTTCCTGACGCTGTGAGGCAGCAGCGGTCTGCTAGATTCACTGCAATCCTTTGCTCAGCAATGATATTAACCTATGCAAATTCATTTTTAACCAATTATTTACCTTTTGATTAATAGTCACTGTTGTAATGTAGGAAATGTATGTACCAATTGGCATGCAGAAAGGTCACATGAGCAATAATGTGTTAATGCTGATAATTTTGTTCTGCTGATGTTGTTTGGGGAATAAATGTCGGCCTGGATTCTGGGGAGAACACCCCCTCTTCTCTTCAGAATAATGCCATGGATTCTTTTAAGGGGATTGGATTTATTAAGGGAATATCTTGTTTGACTAACTTACTATATTTTTTGACGAGTTATTGGTGGGGGGTTTTGAGAGCAATACTGTGTTGATGTAGAGTACATGGACTTTCAAAATGCCCTTGATACAGTGCCACACAAAAGGCCAAGTTATAGTAGGGAAAAAAGGGACAGTAACAACTTGAATATGCAATTAGCTGGCTAGAGTATCGTGTCCAATTCTGGGCGCTGCACTTTAGAGAGGATGTAAAATATTGGAACAAGAAGAAAAGATTCACAAGAATGTTTCCAGGGATGAGAAACTTCAGCTTATGAAAGATTGAAGAAGTTTTCCCTAGAGAAATTAAAATTGAGAAGAAATTAAATAGAGCTATTCAAAATCATAAGAGTCTGGACAGAGTAGATAGTGAGACACTTGAAAGGATCAAGAAAAGAAAGGCACAAATTTAAGTAGTATACAAAAGAAGGAAAATCAATGTAGGAGCATGTGTACATAGTATGTAGGGATAAAGACTTAGTATCACATACTTAGGAGAGATATAAAGGGTTAACTCTAAGACTATTCTAATAGCTTCTGGGCATGTGTGTAATGAGTTATGTCATAGTTATAGAATCATAGAATTCCTACAGTGCAGAAGGAGGCCATTCAACCCTTCAATCCTGCACCCACAGCAGTCCCACCCACGTCCTATTCCTGTAACCTCATGTATTTACCCAGCTAATCCCCCTGACTCTAAAGGGGCGATTTAACATGGTGGATCTACCTAACTTGCACATCTTTGGAGTCACTCAGAGGGAGAAGAGTAATAAAAATCTTAGCGGAGCAATGTCACCGTCTTGATGTTTTGTAAACCTTAATAACGTTAATTATGTAAATAAAAGTTACGTAGAGGAAAAGATCTTAGCTACCAGCCAGATCTTTCAGAGCAAGACAGCCGTCATCTTCCAAGATAATCCAACCATAACAGATGTGACATGAGAAAAACCTTTTTCATGCAGTCAGTGGTGAAGGTCTGGATTGCTCTGCCTGAGGATGTGGCAGAGGGAGCTTCAATTGATTCATTCAATTAGACTCCTCTCTGAAAAAGGAAGAAGGTGTGCGAGTTTACAGGGATAAAGTGAGAGAATGGAATTAGGCAAATTGTTCATTCGGAGAGCTGGGGCAGAGTTGATGGACCAAATGGCTTCCTTCTGCACTGTAACATTTTAGTGAAGAGAAATTTCTACCAAATGGCAGATTCTGGAGTTTTGGCAGTGCATAGTTTGATTCTTCAGATTGTTTTTCAAAAATAAATCAAGCTGTTAGTTTCACTGACAGTTTCTCCACATTGGTTCCAACCCTCGGGCAGCTTTGTGAGTTCCCAGCCTACTTTTAAAGTAAAGTGGAATTGATTCTTTTGTTACCTATCCTTCATTGTCCTTGAGAAGGTCGTGGTGAGTTAAAATTGGAAAATAATTTTCCACGTGCTGCCATTGTCCTTTGCTTCATTTCGCACAAACATAATCCAGCAAGGTCACATTCTGGGTGGACTTCATCCTGTATCAGATGTACTAACTGTGTTGAATGCTAAAATGCTGAGGGGCACTTCAGTAATTTTATACAGTTGCATTGATGCACAGTATAAAAGGAGATAAACAAATGGAAAACTAATGTTTCTACCCCCTTGAGGCCTAATAATTCCACCCATTTGAAGTGGTTACTAACATTTTCATTTGTTACTGATCATAAAGAGTGCTATACTTACAGGGCTCTTTGTCTTGTCACAAAATAATTCCAGACCTGTTTGTCTTCAACCATTCTCACTTCTGTTATTCTAAGGGATCAGATGAGGCCTCAGTTTAATATCCAAAAGACTGTCCTCTGAAAGTATAGCACTCCCTCTGTAGTACAATAGGAATGCCAATCTTTGGACAGGGACTTGAATCCACAATGTTTTGATTGAGAGATGCAGATGCTCCCACTGAGTCTTTTACCAGGCCAAACTGGGAAATGAACCAGAGCTACATTGCACAATTCACCTTGCTATATCTGTGTCTGAAAATGGGTATAAATAGGACATACTTGACAAAACCAGCAACACCATCTCCCCACTTAACCAATCTGGAATCAGTCAGTAACAGAGCCAACATCTATCTCTGATACAATGAGTTCATCATTCAATCTTTTATCTCTGAGAGGAGGTGGGGGAGGCAGTGGTGGTACTGCTTTTGCTAGGAGTAAATCAGGGTGGGGGGCGGAGGGGGTGCTGCTTTTATTGGGCTCTAGAGGAATTGCTTTTCTGTGGTTGAATTTCTCTATTAATTCTGAGTTGTGTTTAATATTCATAAGGCCACTCTGCCTGTTCCTGACAGGTCCTTCTTCTGAATGCAAATGGAAACTTCATCTGTGGTGGAGTGCTGATTCATCGGTTTTGGGTGTTGACTGCTGCTCATTGTGTATTTGAAGGAAAGAAATTTAAAGTTATCCTTGGTATGTAAAACAGTCCATTATAAAGGGTAGAGCTCCCACAATTGCCTAGGTTCTGAAATGAGCTGCAACTCCAACTGGATGAAGCTTACATTTCTAGTTCCGAGAGAGGGTTACATTCAACATTTTTCAGATTGTCCAGTATTGAGGCACTGTACTTGCTGTTCTCCCTTCTAGATGCTGCCCCATCTTCTCCCCCACTCCCTAATCTGTACATTTATCTTTGGCAACATCATCCAAGACAGGTGGGACAACCAGTTCTGTCACTCCTTCTGTTCTGCTGTCTCTGGGCTGTCAGAATGCTTGTCTGACATCCTGGGCTTGGATAAGTAGCAATTTCCTCCAGTTAAATATTGGGCAGACAAAAACCAACATCTTCAGTTGCAGCTACAAATGTTATTTCATTTCTACCAGTTCCCTATTCTTCCTGGCCATGCCTCAAATTGAACCCAATGTTGGCAACTTTAGTGTCATTTTTGGCCCTATGTTGAGCTTCTCATAATTTTCCCCCTCCATCACAGAAACTGCCACTTTCTGTCTCTAATATCAATCATCTCCACCCCAGCCCTGATAATGAAATCCTTATCTAAACCTTTGTAGCCTCTGATCTCTAATATCCCCCTGCCCAGCCACTCACTCTCCATAATATCCTCCTGCCAGCCACTCACTCTCCGCACTCTATAAACTTCAGCTCATCCAAAACTCATTGACCTGTTGTTTCTCATGCACCAAATCCCATGCACACATCTGCCTTGCCCTGGATGATGTACTTTTGCTTCAGACCTCTGATCCCTCTGTAAAATTATTACCTTCATGCTTTGTGTCCCTTCATGGCCCCTCCCTTTCAATATAACCTCCTCCAGCTCAACGTTCTACAGATGCTGGCCTCTTGGGTATCTCCATCTGTTGTTGATGACCATATCTTCAGCTGCCTAGGTCCTGTGCTTTGAAATTTGCTTGCTGGACCCTCTCCCTCTTTACTTCTTTTTCCACCTCTAAAGCCTTCACTTAAACCTACCACTTGATATTTCTTCCTTTGATTTAGTTTCCAAATTTTGTCTGATCGCATGGCAATTTTCTATATCTTAAATATGACATTTAAATACACATTGTTATTGTGTTTGTCTCTGGGTAAAGCTCACAATTCCTATTTCCTGGAGATGACTGTCACTTACTCACTGAGTGCGTAGGTGGGCCAGAGTCAGTAATCTTTCTGTTAGGTCTCCACCTCACAGCGCTGCTCTGGGATTTCCTGGCTGGCCTGGTAGGTGGTCTGAGAACATTTAGTTTTTGGTGCATAGAATCCCTATGGTGCAGAAATAAGCCATTCAGCCCATTGAGTTTGTTCTGGCTTTCCAAAACAATATTTTACGTAGACCCATATACTACTCTATCCCCATAACTTCACATATTGATCATGCCAATCCATCTAACTTGCACATCTTTGGAGTGTGGGAGGAAACCAGAGCACCCAGAGGAAATCCATGCAGACACGGGTAAGTGCAAACTCCACACAGTCACCCAAGGTCGGAATGGAACCTGGATCCCTGGCACGGCGAGGCAGCAGTGCTAACCACTGTACCACCATGTTGCAGTAAAAAGGAAATTGGGTTAGAGATCTTTTGTGTCAGGCCACCACCCCTCAACCCTACCCTAAGATTCCCCATCTTCCCTGGATTTATGCCACTGAATCTGTGCACAATGAGCCGGAGTAGGACATTCCTAACCTCCCATTTTACTTTCTTCACGTGTGGATGTTCAGTGGAAGGAAGGCTTCATGGAAACTATCAGTGAGTTTAGCTTTAGGACACTCTTCAAGCTCTGCGGTCTGTGTGTGTTCTAGAAAAATCCCAAAGAAGCAAAGAGGCACATGGTCAGCACAGACATTTACTGCCATCCTATCCCCAGCCTCTGCTCCCGACCTCAGAAGACCTTCAGGCCTTGAAGCTTTCTTTTTACTCACCTCCACTCCCAACAGCAGGTCCTGCTGCTGGATTCTTGGTGACAGGTTGCACCCATGTTATACAAAATAGACCACACTGCTGCACTCAAAGCATTGCACCAAGAGAGGAACTGGAGAGAAACATCCCAACAGCAGAACTCTTCTGTTCATTTCCACCTGCTGCTACAATCCCCGAAAAAGAGAGCAGTCTATCACTGATATTTGTTGCTTATGTGGCACAAAATTTTTGATTTTATGCTCATCTACATTTCAGGTGAACATAACCGAACAGTCAAAGAAAAGAGTGAGGACATTATTCCAGTAACAGAGGTGCACATCCACCACAACTTCACTTATACCAAGATGGACAGTGACATTGCTCTCCTCCGTCTAGCTGAAGCTGCCATCTTCAGTAACTTCATTGTACCAGTGTGCCTGCCCACTAAACATATGGCAGAGGTAAAGCTGCTTGTTCCAGGTAGCAGTGTGGTGGTTTCAGGATGGGGTGCTTTGGATGAAAACGATGATAGCATCCGTCCTAGCACTCTATTATTCATCGTCATCAGATTGATTTCCCACAAGCAGTGTAAGGAGAAACTCGGAGACAGAATCACAAACAACATGATCTGCGCAGGAAGCCCAAGTTCTGGAAAAGATGCCTGCAAAGGGGATAGTGGTGGACCTATGGCCATTTTGTCAAATGGTACATGGTTTCTGCTGGGGCTGGTCAGCTGGGGAGAAGGTTGTGGTCACTTCCAAACATTTGGTGTTTACACAAAAGTGACAAATTACCTAGACTGGATATATTCACTGATTAAAAAATAACCTTGTCCAAATCGAATTTGTACTAAGCTAATTGATCTGAAGCAGAAATTCTAATGTCTAAAATTGCATTGAATTAGTTTGGAGATCTACTTCAAGTTCTGTAAGTGTGAGGTGCTATATATTTTGCACTACTTAGGTGACAACATACCACGCTGAAAACATTGTGATTATACTCAAGTACAACTTGTGCATTATATCTTATGGTAATTGATTACAATGATCTGGAACTCAGGCTTGCCTTTAAAAAAGATAGTCAGTCCCTGCTTTATCCATTTTTGCCTAGTTGTCGTCTTAGCATTATGAATGTACTCTTCCATGCTACAAGTGGATTTTTTCCTGCACATTATAAAATGGATATTTGTTAATTGCAATATAATCCTGATTGAAACATTTAAATGTATTATCTGTTCTTCACACAACTGCATTCAGCACTCTGATAATATGGTGCCACAATACATTCACACCATAAACCCATAAACTGCTACTCTAGAAGATCAAGGGCTGCAGACGCATGGGAACACACTATCCAGAAGTTCTCCAACATATCAGTTGCCTTCCTGACTTGGAAATATATTACTGTTCCTTCACTGTTGCTGAGTCAAAATCCTGCAACCTCCACCCTAAAAGCACTGTGGTTGTACCTCTGCCACATAAGACCATGAGACATGGGAGCAGAAGAGGCCCTTCAGCCCATCGAGTCAACTTTGTTCAGTCAATAAGATCATGACTGATCTGATGTGATAATCCTCAACTCCACTTTCCTGCCTTATCCCCATTAACCCTTGATTCCCTTACTGATTAAATTTGTACATCTCGGCCTTGAACATATTTAGTGACCCAACTTGTACAGCTCTCTTCAGTAAAGGATTCCACAGATTCATTATTTTCTTAGAGACAAATTTCTCCACACTTCTGTCTAAATTGGCAACCCTTTACTCTAAGATTACGCCCTCTGGTCCTAGACTCTCCCACAAGGGGAAACAACCTCTCAGCATCTACCCTGTCAAGCCCCTAAGAATCCTGTATGTCTCAATAGAGTCACCTCTCATTCTTCAAAACTCTGATGAGTGCAGGCCCAACCTACTCAACCTCTCCTTGTAAGAAAAGCCCTCCATAGCCAGGATCAACTTAGTGAACCTTCTCTGGACTGCCTCTCGTGGCAGTATATATTTCCTTCAATAAAGAGACCAAAACTGTTTGTGGCATTCCAGGTGTGATCTAACTAGCGCCTTGTAAAGTTTAACAAGACTTCTCTATTTTTAACCTCCATTCCCTTTCGAATAAAGCCCAACATTTTATTTGCCTCTCCTATTGCCTGCTGAATGCCAGCTTTTTGTGATTTGTGTGTGAGGACCCCCAAATCCCTCCGTGCGGCAGCTTTCTGCTGTTTTCTCCATTTAAATGATAGTCAGCTCCTTTATTCTTTTTACCAAAGTGCATAACTTCACATCATTGTGTCATCCTCACCACTTGCTTCCCCAGTTATTTTTTTGTCATCCACAAACTTGGCATTCACATTCATTTCCGTCATCCAAGTTATTAATATATACATTGTAAATAATTATGGCCCCAGCATTGATCCCTGTGACACTCTACTAGTTACAGGTTGCTATCTTGTCCCAACTCTCTGTTTTCTATTAGTTAGCCAATCTCCTATCTATACTAATAAGGATAGGAGATTGGCTAACTTCAGCCTCTCTCTTCCTTTTTATATATTTAAAGAACTTCTTGCTGTCCATTTTTATACTATTTGCCAATTTGCCCTTATAATTTTTCTCTCCCCTCTTTATTATTGTTTGGTCATCTTTTGTTTTTTTTAAAGCTTTTTCAATCCTCTGGCTTGCCATTAACCTTTGTCATATTGTATGTTTTCTCTTTCAGTTTAAAGCTATCATTAATTTCCTTGGTTAACTAAGGTTGATGTTATCCCCTTCCTGGAATCCTTCATCCTTATTGGGATATATCTTTGTTGCAAATCTTGAACTATTTTCATAAATGTCTGACATTAATGCTCAACTATCTTTTCTGCTAAACTCCTTTCCTTGTCCATTCTAACCAACTCTGCTCCCGTTCCTTTCTAATTATCCCTATATAATATCCCAACACCATATTAAATAGCCTTTTCTGTGATACCTTATTGAACACTTTCTGGAAATCCAAGTAGATTTCATCTACTGATTCCTCTTTATCTAGACTGCTCATTATCCCTCAAGGAGTTCTAATACATTTGTCAATCATGATATTGCCACCATGAAACCATGCTGTTCTGCTACTACATACATCAAAATGGACTCCAACATTTTCCCAATGACAGACGCTAAACTAACTAGCCAATAGTTACCTGTTTTTTATCTCCATCCCTTTTGATTAAGGGTGTTACATTGGCAGTTTTCCAACCCTTTGGAACTTTTCCAGAATTTAAGGACTCTTGAAAGATTACTAACAATGCATCTGCTATCTCTGACTTACTTCTTTTAATATCCTAGGATGCAAACCATCCTGTCTTGGGGACTCATCAGCCTTTAGCCCCGTGAGTTTGCCAAGTACTTTTTCTCTCATGACAGTTAGTGTATTTAATTCCCCCCCCCTTCACACTTGTCCCTTGATTATTTTGTATTTTTGGAATATTATTACAGTCTTCCACATGGAGGCTAATGGAAAGTATTTATTTAACCCCTCTGCCATTTTCTGGTTCCCCATTATTATTTCCTTAACCTCATTTTCTAAGAAGCCTATGTGAACTTTGGTCTCTCTCTTCCTTTTTATATATTTAAAGAATCTCTTACTTGTGCATTTTTATACTATTTGCTAGTTTATCCTTATAGTTTTTCCCCTCCCTCTTTATTATTGTTTGGTCATCTTTTGTTGGTTTTTAAAACTTTTCCAATCCTCTGGCTTACCATTATTCTTTGCCTTTTTGTATGTTTTTTCTTTCAGTTTAAAACTATCATTAACTTCCTTGGTTAACCAAGGTTGATATCCCCTTCCTAGAATCCTTCTTCGTCATTGGGATATAACTTGGCTGTGAATCATGAACAATTTTCATAAATGTCTGACATTAATGATCAACCATCTTTTCTGCTGCTCTCCTTTCCTTGTCCATTCCAGCCTACTCTGCCCTCATTTCTTTCTAATTATCCCTATTTAAGTTTGATACAGTTGTTTATGACCCAGATTTCTCACTCTCAAATAGAATGCTAAATTCACCCATCTTATGGTCACTGTTTCCGAGGAGATCTTTTACTCTGATATTGTTTACTAAATCTGCCTCATTTCACATTACCAGATCCCTGATTGGATCCACAACCTATTTTTCAAGGAAACTCTCCAAATATATATTCTATGATTTTTTTTTCTTCATGGCCAAATGTATCAATTTGATTTTCCCAATGCACATAAATGTTAAAGATGAAAATACTGCCCTTTTTACATGCCTTCATTACCTGCTGGTTTATTCTTCATCCTATGGTACAGCTACTGTTAGGAGGCCTATAGACTACTCCCACCAGCGTCGTCTTCTCCTTGTTATTTCTTACCTCTATCATATAGGTTCTACATCTTCTGATCTAAGGTCATTTCTTGATATCATACTTATTCTGTCTTGCACCAACAATGCTACCCTGCCACTCTTTCCTTCCTGTCTATCCTTACAAAAAGTCACACAACCCTGAATATTTAGTTCAGTTTTGATCTTTTTGTAATCAAGTCACTGTAATGATTATAATATCATACTCATTAACCAGAATTTGTGCCATTAATTTATTTATTTTGAGTTGAATACTATGTGCATTTAAGTAAACAGCCATTAATTTTGCCTTTTCACCATTATTTTTCCCTTTGACCCAGTTACTGATTAATTTTTTTGCACACACTGTCCCTTCCTGTTACACTCTGGATATCATTATCTAATAGCTGCCTTGCAATGCTGACACATCCTTTTGCTTTGTAAGCCTAGGTATCCTCTCTCCAGAGCCATCCTCCTCGCTCTCGCCTCCCTTTCTCTGTTTAGTTTAAAGTCTTTTCTACTTTCCTGGTTATGTGGTTTGCAGGAACACCAATCCTGGCAAGGTTCAGATGCAGGCCATGCCAATAGTACAGCATCCACTTTCTCCACTACTGATGCCAGTGCCGCAGGAACCAAAGCCCACTTTTTCCACACCAGTCTTTGAACCATATATTCATCTCTCTAATTTTATGTACTTTATGTCAATTTACACATGGCCCAGATAATAATCCAGAGATTCTAACCTTGGAGGTTCTGTTGTTTAATTTAGTGCCTAGCTCCTCAAACTGTCTATACAGAATTTCTTCCCTCATTCTACTTATGTTATTGGTATCTACCTGGACAACAATAACACGATCCTCCTTCGCCACTGCAGTGATTCAAGAGGGCAGTCCACCATCACCATCTTAAGGGAAATTAGGGATGGGCAATAAATGCTAGCCTAGCCAGCAACACCTACATCACATTAATGAATAAAGAAAAAGAATAGTGATTATGTAAAGCCACGTGGCTTGGTGTCAGATTTTGTTTTATAATCCTACTATGAAACATTTTGGAGTTTTTAAATTTAAATGGTTATATATTGGCAAATTACTGCTGTTGCAGTAAATGGTTTTGTGCCTCTAACTGTCCATTGTTGAATTGCTAATGTTGGCTCTGCCTACCTGATTGATGCTCTTAATGACATGGCAAGTCCCAAAATGGAGAGAAAACAGCAAACTCTCCTTTCCCACATTCACCAAGAGTTGCAGTGCAAGAGAGGATTTGACAAGAGTGCAGGAACAGTGCTTATTTTACAAGGGGAAATTTTGTTTCTGAAGTTAAACAGGGTCAGACGTGGAAAAGTTCAACATGATGAAGCATGTAAAGGTAGAGTTGCCTACCGTGATTAAATGTATTCCTAGAAGTTTCATCACATGACTTGTCCCCACATTTTGTTGACCAATGCACCCATCCACTGTCTTCCTACACCAATTGGAAAGCAAAAAGATTTATTACCCAGATGGATGATGACTGTTAGCCAAACTGCGATTTTCCTTTATTTTCAATATTGTTATACTTGTTAAAAAGAGAGATACAAGGTAAGTTACAAACAAACCATCTTTGTTAATGTCTTGATGGTTTTCCTCCCAAGTTACACAGCAGTATCCTGGAGATTGATCTGGAAACTCCAGGCCAATCCTGGAGGTTTGTCAACCGTGAAATTTTCTGGCTGTTCCCATTAGAGCAATTTTCCAGTCTTGCAGATGGCAACCCCCACCCCCCACAACCATGGGTTCTCTGATGGCGGAAAGTGCAAACAAGAAAATCCATTGACAGCTATGGGACAGGAAGATCCCACTGCCCCCTCTGTCATCGTAAAACATGCCACACGGTGTGGGGATGAGGGGTGTGGAACATTCTGTCCACTGTGGTTCGTCAGGGTCAGATATGAAAAGATTAACCAGAACCTGAAGCCTAACGACCGAGTGGGCCGACCTGGGTTGTTCTTCAAAGGAATTTCTAAAAATATTGTGCAACGTTAGCTCTGATGCTGATTCTTTGGAATTGACAGAAAAATAAATTTTTATTCTATTGACCTTGGGGTATGCATCTATCTTTTGCTTATAACAAATTGCAAAGAGGTTAAGAGTGTGAGCCAGAAAAGATGAATGGATCTCCTGTGATGAATGAATCACATTATGGATGGACGCCTGTCCAGGGGCTAGAAGAAGTGTCATTAGTCACTGAAGCTGAACAAAATGAAAGGTACATAGTTGTCACTGAGGAGATAAACACTTCCATTTTCCCACATAACCAAGTACTTTGTAATAAAATTGCTGAAAATGACAGCAGAGATGGGGATTATTGGGCGATTCTTCCATCAATCATGCCTTGAGACCATGCTGATGGAAATAACAGGGATTGATTTAATGCAACGAATGTAATTTATTTAGCTACCCTCCACTCATTGCATTAGGCTGGAGGGGTTATCCTGTTTTATCAAGAGAGTCTCCAGCAGCTTTGGCCACAGGTACAGGTTTCTGTAGTTCTGTTTAAATCTTTATTAGTCTCTGTAAGTCCTGCTCACCTCAAACTCTTTGCCTGACCTCATGGTGTCAGAATTTAGCATGCTTCATTAATTTCATCATTTTGCTGGGAGGGACATAGTTAAACCCGAATCAGTTTGCTGGAGGTTTGCAGCAATTTGCTTCGCTGAGATTAAAGGTAGTTTCCTCTTCCTTTAACCTTAGCATTATGTAGAAGGCCTATCAAGCTTAATAGAAACTAGGAAACATAGAAATAGGAGCAGGAGTAGGCAATTCAGTCCTTCAGCCGGCTCCACATTCAATATGACCAGGGCTATCTCACTGCCATATTCCCAGTTAGTCCCCACATTTCATGATACCACTGAAATCTAAAATATTGTGGTGCATTGTGTCTTTAAGGGTCATTCCAGATGCAGGAAATACTCCACCTATGGATGTGGTTGCACTTATTGTGCAAATGGAATTATGGAAGCATTCAGAATTATGAATGGTTTTAATAATCAGTGAGGGATGTTTTTTCCACTGGTCAGGGAGCCAGTAATTGGAGGATATGCCAATGAGCAGAGGGTCAGGAGATATTTTATATACATAATCTTGCCAGAAACGGTGGTTGGAGCAGAATCCATAATGATTTTTAAAAGGAAAGTGCATGAATGTTTGGCATGAAAATGACAAGGGCATGGGGCTGAAAGTTTTCTCTTCCAGAATGTGGGCACAGGCATGATGGGATTAACAGTTACTTTTTTTGCTAGTAACCCTAATGCAGATTTTTTGTCACAAAACCCAGGAAGGGACACATGCTCAAGCTCCAGACAAACAACATTTACGGGAAACATTATTGGAATATTTTGATCTCGACGCTGACCATTCTCAGTGGGCTGCAGAGTGACTGACATCACTGCGTGGCTCTTGTTTTCAAGTTCTCAATGCTGTCTATAGGAATACATTCCTCTAAATTAGATCTAATATTAAAATCATACAATTCTAATTGCAAAGCTTCATCTTCAAGATTGAAGACCAATGCAAATTATTCATTTAACAATACTCAGATGCAAATTATTCATCTAACAATACTCAGAATCCTTTACAAACTGTACTCAAATGTCCTTCAATGACCCAAATAAAAGCAAAATACTGTGGAAGTTGGAAATCTGAAGCAAAAACAGAAAATGCTGGATAAATTAAGCAGGTCTGGAAGTATCTGTGGAGAGCCTCTCCCTGACATGGATCACGAGCACTGGGGCTCTCCATATATGTCCTCCTGCCCAATCTGTTATGTGACTTCCATCAGGATCACCTTCACAATCCAACTGTACATGACTACCCGCCCCCCCATCCCCCACATTCTGGCCCCCACGCAGATTCCACTACCCCGCCACTGTCCCTGGCACACTAGTGGTGGTCAACTGGCACTGCTGGGCTTGTTTATTGGCTACTGTCAGGCACTGGCAATGTGCTAAGTGGGCACTGCCATGCGGACATTGCATGATGGATACTGCCTGGTCATTCCCCTGACCGCCTGAGGGCTTCAGTGGCCTCCAAGCCCCTCCCCCAGTGTGACCATCCCGCCAGGTCTCTGTGGGTTGAGACAAGTCATGATTATCACACTGCTGAAAGCCGGTGAATTTGTATGGGATATCTATGTTTGAAAACTACTTTAAATGTGCTAATCAGCCTTGTGCCCTTTTTGGGCAGAAACCAGTTTGTGCCATTAGGAAGGGACCAGGAGGGGGGGGGGTGGGGTGTGGGTGGAGTGGGTGGTTGGGGGGGGGGGGGGGGGGGGGTGGAGTGGTGGGTGGTGGGGGGGGGGGTGGTGGAGTGGTGGGTGGTGGTGGGGGGGTGGGCGGAGCAGCGGTTGGTGGGGGGGGTTGGGTGGCGGTTGGTGGGGGGGGGTTGGGTGGGGTGGTGGGGGGGTGGAGTGGTGGGTGGGTGGGTGGAGGGGTGGAGTGGTGGGGTGGTGGGGTGGTGGGTAGTGGGGGGGTGGAGTGGTGGGTGGGTGGGGGGGGTGGAGTGGTGGGGGGGGTGGGGGGGGTGGGGGGGGTGGAGTGGTGGGGGGGTGGGGGGGTGGAGTGGTGGGGGGGTGGGGGGGTGGAGTGGTGGGGGGGTGGGGGGGTGGAGTGGTGGGGGGGTGGGGGGGTGGAGTGGTGGGGGGGTGGGGGGGTGGAGTGGTGGGTGGGTGGAGTGGTGGGGGGGTGGGGGGGTGGAGTGGTGGGGGGGTGGGGGGGTGGAGTGGTGGGGGGGTGGGGGGGTGGAGTGGTGGGGGGTGGAGTGGGGGGGGGTGGAGTGGTGGGGGGTGGGGGGTGGGGGGGTGGAGTGGTGGGGTGGGTGGGGGGGTGGTGGGGTGGGTGGGGTGGGGGGGTGGAGTGGTGGGGGGGTGGGGGGTCGGGTGGGGTGGGGTGCAGTGGTGGGGGGGAGTGGAGGGGGTGGGGAGGAGTGGGGGGGGTGGGGGGAGTGGAGGGGGGGTGGGGGGAGTGGAGGGGGTGGGGAGGAGTGGGGGGGGTGGGGAGGAGTGGGGGGGGTGGGGAGGAGTGGGGGGTGGGGTGAGCAGGGGGGAGGTTGCTCTCAGTAGTGGTTAGGGGAGTTGAAGCTGTGTGTTTGAGTTTTGAGGGGGTCAGTGGGGGGGGTTGTTGGAGCCTGGGAGTGGTTGGGCCTTGGTAGAGGATAGGGGGTCAGTGGGGTGGGGTGGTGTTGGGCCTGGTGGTGGTTGGAAATCAAAGGTAGGTAGAGTTTGTTGGTTGGAAGTGGTCAGAAATCAGGATGCGGGTGCATTTTTTGGAGTTCAGGTTTGTCTGCAGAGGGAAAGCTGGTGTGGGTGGAAGACTGGCCATGGGGATGGGAGAACCCTGTGGGTTGAGGAGTTTCTATCAGGGGTTGTAGTCCCTTGGACATGGAGAGAGTCCCATGGTGGGGAGGGTAGTCAGGGCAGTGGTGCAGGAGAGCCCTGGGAATGACGAGGTGAGGGAGTCCTATGCAGGTTTAGCTAGGGGTCATGGGGAATCCCCTGGGTCTGTACGATAGATACCCAGAAGTTAGAAGTCGTTTTAATTCTTTGCGATTCTTCTGGTCAACTATTGATGTAACCCAATCTTCCTCATTTGATGTTTGTAATTTCAATCTTATTTCCGGATAGTTCCCAGTGAAGGGCAATTCTCCAGGATGTATTTTCAGATGGTTTCCAGTGCAGGGCGATTCCCCAGGGTAAGTTTGACTTCCGGGCAATTGATATGCTAAATTTACCTGGGACCTTCCAATGGGATTCTCCAGTGTATTTTTGGGGTACCCACCAATATGATGCTGAGAGCTTGGAAGTTATAGCTATTTGTATAACTGTTAACATGCCATCTCTCCATGGCAGATGGTTAATTTTACATTTGAATTGGTTTCACTGAAATATGGGCTCCAGTTTTTCTTTTATCTAGTGACTAGAAAATCCATGTACACAAGTTGCTCAGTTGGTAAACTTTAATCTAATCAAACAGAACATAAGATGATCATTAACTTATTCCAAATATTGACTGACTCCGTCCAGCATGTACAATGTAGTAATTTATTTTGAACACAAGAATACCACTTCCTATGCTGACTCCCCCCCCATGTCATTTGTCACAGTTTCCTCTTTGCAAGTGCTGTTGCATGAGCCCATCTGGTTTGTGTCCCTCCATGCTGTGCCAATCATGGGATGAGGCCTTTAAATGGGCCTCAATTGGCCCAAGAGCAGGAAAGATCCTTGGGGAGTTACTGCAGTGATAGAGGGAGTGATGTTGAGAATCCATCCAGACTTAGAATTATACTGTCATCTCTTCACTATTATTGAATTAAAATCCTGGAATTCCCTCCCTAACAGAATCCGATGTAGATACACCACAGGGACTGCAGCAATTCAAGAAGGCAGCTCACTGCCACATTCCCAGGGTGGTTAAGGATGGGCAATAAATGTTAGCCCACAACCTGCAAAATAATAAATAATTGGTGGCTAGCAAATCACAAAAAGAGATCTGTGTGATTGTGGTGGATAGTCAGATAGAAAAGGAAAGCCTTTAAGTTTGAAATGCAGCCAGAGGCCAACCAGAGGCTCATGGATATCCTCTGTTTGTCCTTCAACTTGGTGCAAAGCAGGAATTATGCAATGTTGCCCCATGTTATTACCATTGACAATCTACCGTTCCACTATCCCTCACCCAAAGTTATCACTCAGCTGGTTATTCTCCATTAATTTTGCCACATGTCTTGAGCTCATTACAATCTATGTAGCTTTGAATTTGACAGGCAAGTAAAGACCAGCTGTAGCATCAAGATTGGACTTTTCCAACCACTAGTGTCAGCAATATATTGGATGGATGGGGAGAGAGAGAGGAAGGACATCACAGCTGAACCTTAAACTAATACAGGAGCGAGATTATGATTAGGAATTCAGCACTATCTTTTCCTAATTTGGACAGGGAGACATACTACAGAACATTAATCAATGAATCCTATCAGCTACCCCAATCAAAGACCAGGGATTAAACCTGAAGTGCACGGAGCTACCAATTATCTTGTTATAATTTTATTGAGGCTTGTGTCTGCTGAATATCCACCGGGGGAGAAAAACAGGCATTTGAAAGGATTGATTCACTGAGTCAATATTTGAGGTAAGTTAGTCATCAACTTGTGTTTTGTTTGAATGAATTGGAATTTAGCAGACGGACAGGAGACAGTAAGTACAAAACTTTCTTAATGATTGAATAAAAGATGAAACCTGACCAGTCTCACTCTCAAACTATCCTAATATGGAATCAGATTGCGGTATCTCATTAAATGCAATGGATTGATAATTTCAATTTATAAATATTTAAACAAACAAATTAGTTTCTTTTAACAGAAGGGAGGTGCACGCTTCTTTCCTGTTTTGGAGTTTACTTGATTAATGTCTCTTGCAGTGGGAAGCTAAGGAAGTCCATATTTTAAAGAATTCCTGTTTCAACACTAGATACAAAATACTCTAACTTATTCTGTGTCTGTTTTGAGAGTTTGAGTTATTTTTATTGTGACAGTGTGGTGAAGGTGTATTTGATATGGTAGTTTTAGAGGGTTTCAGGGCTGTTCCTTTAATATTGTCATTCTGACAGTATCTGCTTGCATTTCTGGATTGAGAATTCGGCAGCATGGTGGTGTAGTGGTTAGTACTACTGCCCCACAACGCCAACGACCCGGGCTATATTCCCAGCTTGGGTCACTGTCTGCATGGAGTTTGCATGTTCTCCCAGTGTCTGTGTGGGTTTCCTCCAGGTGCTCCGGTTTCCTCCCACAGCCCAAAGATATATGGGTTAGGTGGATTGGATCCCCTTAATGTCAGGGGGCTAACAGAGTAAATATATGGGGTTATAGGAATAGAGCCTGAGTGAGATCGTGGTTGGTGCAGACTCAGTGGGCACTGTAGGAATCTATGAAACTCCATCGAATCACTTTCCCCGTCATTTAAACGTGTTTGAGGAAATCGCAGGTTTTCATCAGGGACTGCGCTCTGTGCTTCTAATGTGAACCCATTTGGTTTGGTTTTCATTTGGGTTCTAAGGACAAGCCTTACACTTTAAACACTTCTCATAATTGGACGTTAGGGACCAGTCTGACTTGATGAACAATACTTCTCCTTTGGATTAGAAACCCTTAACTGGTGTTCGTAGAGGTGACAAGAGAAACGTTTAAAGTTCCAGCACAGGAAGCATTTGCATTTAGATAGCAATTTTCACATGTTTAGGATATCCCAAGGTGTTTTTGTCAGCCATAGCTCAACTAGCAGTGTGCTTGGCTTAAATCAGAAACTGGGGTCAAGCCAATAAGCTATATTGTCATGACCTTAAGCCAAGGCTGTGTCTGCCCTCTCCGGTGGGTGGCACTATTTCAAAGAAGAACATGGTAGCTCTTGCTGTGGATCAGAGGGACATTGGGATGCAGGCAGTTAAGAAGACAGATGGGATAATTGCGTCTAATGGCTGAGGCATAGAATATAAGAGCAGGGAGATTATGATGGAGGTGTATAAAACGCTTGTTAGGCCACAATTCTGGCCACCAACTAAGAGACGGATGTGATTTCACGAGAAAGAGTGCAGAGGAGATTCACCAGATGTTGCCTGGGCTTGAGCGCAACAACTATAAAGAGAGGCTGGTTAGGCTGGAGTTGTTTTTGTTATAACAGAGGAAGTTGAGAAGAGGGGCCTGATCGAGGTGTACAACATTATGAGAGACATAGATAGGGTAGGTGGAAGGAACTTTTTCAATGAATCGAAGGGTCAATAACCAGGGGGCATAGACTTAAGATAAAGGGCAAGAAACTTAGAGGGGATTTGAGGAAGAACATTTTCACCCAGAGGGTGTTTGGAGTCTGGAACTCACTTCCTGAAAGGGTGGTGGAGACAGAGACCATCACATTTAAAAAACATTTAGATGAGCACTTGAAACACTAAAACATTCAAAGCTACAGACCAAGTGCTGGAAAATGGGGCTGAAATAGATAGGTGCTTGACGGTTGGTGCAGGCATGATGGGCAAAAGGACCCCTTTTTGTATTATAAAGCTCTATGACTCTCAATCCTGGCCAATTTCTTAACCAAGAGCACAATAAATATCAGCCTAGATTGTACTTTGGAACTTATACACATGGCTCTCAGACTCTTAAGTGAGAACACTGTCACTCAGGCAAGCTGACACATTAGTGAGACTTTGTGCCAGTTGTGCTTGTGCCAATGTGAGCTCCTCAAGTAGACATGGCTAAAAGGATGGATGTTATGTTTCAGTTATGTAAAGCATTGGTGAGACCACATGTTGAATATTGTGTGAAGTTTGGTCTCTTGATTTGAAGAAGAATGTAAAAGGTAGTTCAGAGGAAGTTACTAGATTGATATCTGGAATGACCAAGTTACCTTATGAGGATAAGTTGGACAGGCTGGTCTTGCTTCCACTGGAGTTTTGAAGAATGGCGGATGAAATGAAGTATATAAAATCCTGAATGCTATTGACAAGGTGGACGTGGAAAGGATGGTTCCTCTTGTAGGTGAATCCGGAACTGGGGGCACTGCTTTGAAGTTAGGACAGGGACGAGGAGATTTATTTCCCCTCAGTGAGTTATGCGACTTTGGAACACTCAGCCCCAGAAGGTGGAGGGCTTTGCGTTATGAATAGTTTTAGGGTGACGCAATATAGATTCTTGTTAGGCAAGGGAATAGATGGGTATGTAGAATTCAAAACACCAATAGATCAGCCATGATACTATTGACAGGCGGTGTAGGTTCAAGGGGCCAAATGGTGTACTTCTGCTCCTATTTTATATTTTTGTATGTAATACAATTTCAATGTATTGTTCCTAAATCTTTTTATGTTTTTTCTTCTTAAGTACTTATGCAATTCTCGCTTAAACAATGTTCTGATTTCTGTTTCACTAATCCCTTGTGACAAAGCATGACAGGTTCCACTCATATAAACTCATGGCTTCGGTGTCTTCTAGTTGCAGAGGTTTGGGTAATTGGGATCTAAGAATATATGAAATGGGAGCAAGGGAGGCCATTCGGTCCTTCAAATTTGCTCTGCCATTCAATAAGATTATTGTTAATGTGATCTGGCCTCAACTCCACATGCCTGCCTTTCCCCCATTGTTGTTCATAAATCTATCTAATCAGCCTTGAATGTATTCATTGATTCAGTGTCCAAATTCCCTGGGGAAGAGAGTTCCAAAGATTAAAGACCCCCTGAGAGAAGAATTTTGTCCTTATCGCCAATCTAAATGAGATAACCCTTATTCTGAAACTGTGCCACCTAGTTCTAGTTTTCCTCCCCGAGGGGAAGCATCCTCAAAGCATCTACGTATGCGCTCCCAGTCAGAATATTTTATGTTTTATTTAGATCACCTCCCACCCTTCTAAACAGGAATGAGTTTGGGCCCAACTTTCCTTGTGAGACAACTCTTTCAACTCGAGAATCAATGTAGTGAACCTTCTCTGAACTGCCTCCAAAGCAAGTATGTCTCGACTTAAATAAGATCAAAACTGTTCATAGTGCACCAAGTGTAGCCTCACTAATGCTTTGTACAATTGTAGCAAGATTTCTTTGCTCTTATACTCCAACCCCTTTGCAATAAAGACATTTTCCTTCTGAATTACTTGTTGTAACTGCATATTAACTTTTTTGTGATTTGTGCACAAGGATAACCAGATCCCTCTGCACAGCAGCATTCTGTCGTCCCTCTCCATCAAACTTTCATTCGCCTTGAGCTTTCTCGTGAGTCGCTATGAAAGTACAGGAAGCTTGTGCAAATTCATGACAGAAGCCTCACGTTCACCTGGCTTTTGGGGACGGTATTTGCTTTTCTGCAGATTCTAATACAGTGAACCTATGTCATAAGGCCAATCATTTGCCCTTGCAGCTAAGTATAATTCTGTCAATATACAGCAATCAAGTATAGGTTTTAAAGTTTTACTCTCAGATCTTGTGCTAGACTGGATTAAGGGGCAGTTATTTTCTTCCTTTGTATTGCCACTCTGTTTGCTCGCTCTCTTAAGATTAAAGTTTTTGATGTTCTTTTAGAATTAGGATATTCTTTTCAATCTTGAAAAAAGAGTTTGCCTTAAATAGGCAACAGCATTCAATTGATAGCATGGACATTAATTTGGTGTTTCCCCTCGCACTTAGAGATGGAAAATGAAAAACGGTTATAAAAGCTCAGAGCAGAAGCAGGCACACAACCTGGTCTCTCTTCAATGGATTCATTTATAAGGTGTTAGCATCCCTGGCAAGACCAAGTTTTATTTCCGATTCTAAATGCCCTCAAGTTCATCCCATCATGTCAACTTGAGAGCTGGTGCATTTTCCTTGTCTGCAAATGCTCTCTGCTACTCTGGACTTCCTTGGCCTGCAATCCTCAAGTGATCGATGTTACATTGACTAATTCCTGAGGTCTGTGTTTTCCAAATCCAGGGTGTCAGGACAAGCAGCATGCAAGTGGATAATGGGAAATGGATCAATGGATTTGCCTACCATGTGCAAGACTTACTGTTAGTAGGAAGCTGAAAAACATATCATTCATAAATATGGATTGCATTATGCCAGTGTTACAGAGAAAAAAGAGGAGTCTATCAATAACAGAGCATCTTTTGAATGTGATGTTGGTATAAGACAGAACCTTTAAGTGAGTCTTGAGGCATGTGATTGCAGCAAACTGTTATGAGACGACTGTGAGACACACTTATTTTAGTGAACTTCATTAGAGTTTTCATGTCAGCTTCTTCATCTGGGAGTATGGCCTCTTTATGGCAAATATTTACAGAGTTTGGATGGCGTGGTAGCACAGTGGTTAGCACTGCTGTCTCACAGCGCCAGGGACCTGGGTTCGATTTCAGGAGTCTGTCTAGAGTTTGCATATTCTCCCCATATCTGCATGGGTTTCTTTTGGATGCTCCAGTTTCTTCCCACTGTCCAAAGATGTGTGGGTTAGGTGCATTGGCCATGTTAAATTTCCCCTTAGTGATCAAAGATGTACAGATTAGGTAGATAACTAGGTAAATGTGTGGGATTACAGGGTTAGGGCCTGAGTAAGATGTCTTGTCGGAGAGTTGGTGCAGATTCAGTGGGCCGAATGGCCTCCTTCTGCACTGTAGGGATTCTATGAGTTGTGGTCAGTCATCTCTACCAGGCTGTCTTGTCTGCAAGTCACTGTAGCTTTTCAGATTCAGCAGGCACTACACCTATGTGACTTTATATAGATAATGTGCAGGTTTTGTATCCAATGAGTTTTAAACAAATAAGATTGAAATATTTGACCTCAAGAGTTGAAACAAATAAAATATACCATTTCCAACTATGGAACTGCAGGAGTGTTACAGTAGGTGGCGTCACAGACTACGCAGATGTTACCTGCGAGGATGTCCCAACTTGAAGCACCAGTTTGTGGGGGTGTATAGCTTTTGTTTGGAATGTTGTGAGGAGTCAGGTAACATCGGTAAAGAACCAGTCCAGTTGTTGCATTAACAATTATTAAAAATATTTATTAACTTAAAAGAAAAGAAAATCACACAAAAAGGACTACAATACTTTAAGACACTTAAATATAGGAATAACTAAACACATCCACCATTTGTGTTGAAATTATCCTTTGTTTCAAAATATATCTATGCTCCCTGGACTCATCGGGCCTTATTTTACCATTCTGATTCTAAGTGCTGGGCGGGCTTGAAACTGGGAATGTTTCAGACCTGACTTTTAGACCCATTCTCAGGCACCCCCATATGCAGTCGGTCTGAAAAAATATCAGCAATTCTGAATCAGAAGCCCGTGAGCTTCATCACAAGCTGCAGAAGCCCATGAGTTGGGCTTAACACGCCCGAAATCCTGCAGCTCCGATTGGCACCTCCAGCTGCGCATGTGCAGAAAGAAATGATAGAATGCTGCTCCCTGCCACATCTCTCCCGGGCTGGATAATGCCTCCCCCGGCCCTCACAGACATTGCCCCACTCCCACAATATTACAGACTCCCTTATCCCTCCACCCCCTCCGCCACCCAGATTGATCACAGGCCCTGCTCCCCCCTCGCCCTCACTGAGCTCAGGCAGAGTGGCACCGGACCCTTGCTTCCCCCCACTGATCTCTGGCAGAGTGGCAACAGACCCCTCCTCCCCTCCTACTGATCTCAGGCAGACTGGCAGAGGACACCCCTCCCCCTCACTGAACTTAGGCAGAGTGGCAGTGGACAACCTGCCTTATCCACCATCTCCCCCACGCCAATCTAAGTAATCTGTTTCTACTACTCGAGCAATTCACACCTGATCATCCTTAGATCTGTTATATCTTTGGAGTACCCTGATCACTTTCAGAGGCTTGTCTGATCTGGAAACGCTGGCTGTTCCTGTTGCTGGACAGATTTTTACATTTTAGGCCTTTTTAAAATTCTTGCAACTGCTGCTGCTAAGCAAAAACCTGACAGCAGAGTTAGGGAAATGGAATGTTGTAACTGGTTTCATTGAATGTCAGGCTATGGTGTCTAACTATATCTTTGATTGTTCAGACAGGCTAGCCTGGTTATCAGTCCCTGAAGATGGTGGGATGCTATTGGTGTTTGATGTTACTGATGCTGACGAGCTGTACGGGTAATGTAAAGAGTTCAGGTAGGTGTTGAGATCATACTGACCTTACTTTGAACTGTCGGTCTATTAATGATGTGTTCAGAAATTAATGCATAAAGAGGCATTTAACAGATTTACAAGAAGTTTCAGTGTTATTAAGAGAGATTTGAAAATTCTTAACAGGTAGGCAGCACGGCGGCACAATGGTTAGCACTGCTGCTTCACAGCTCCAGGGACCTGGGTTCGATTCCTAGCTCGGGTCACTGTCTGTGTGGAGTTTGCATATTCTCCTCGTGTCTGTGTGGGTTTCCTCAGGTGCTCTGGTTCCCTCCCACAGTCCAAGGATGTGCGGGTTGGGTTGATTGGCCATGCTAAAATTTCCCCTTAGTGTCCTGCAATGCATAGGTTAGAGGGATTAGTGGGTAAAATATGTAGGGATATGGGGGTAGGGCCTGGGTGGGATTGTGGTTGGTGTAGGCTCGATGGGCTGAAGGGTCTCTTTCTGCACTGTAGAGTTCTATGATATCACAAATTGATTTTACCATTAAACATTAATCATGTTCCTCAGGTTTTCGTAAGGTTTTTTGAATGGACACTTATGGACTAACATGAGAAGCCTACAATGGATTGTTTCATGTTAAAGTACAAAGGGCACCAAGAGATTCAGAAGTATATACAGAGCTCACCCCAAAAATAAATTACTCTCATAAAACATCCATCATCTCAAACATCAATCTAATCTTTCTCTCAATTTTTCCACATCAAATGCTTCTTTGACAGTCCAATTTCACCACCTCAGGACTACTCTCAGGGGCCTAGCTGGGATTGCAAAGAGGAAAGCCTTTGTACTTATACAAAAGCAGTGGCGGAGAGAAGGTTTTTGTTTGTTCACCTTCAATCTCCAGTGTGTGCAGCCCAGGGACACCCAAGTGTATCACTGCCTCATGAACCTGGTGGTGGGACTTGGACCAGGGACAGCAAGTTGAAAACAAGCCTGAAAATGAAATGGCCTTTTTTTGTCTCTTGATGCTTCAGGCCTGGACATTTACAGGCCTCTGACGTCCAATCCCAATTCTCAGTGCATAGTATCCAGGGCTTTAGCGTTGCAATTTCAATCGTCCAATCCACTAAAATCAGGCACACCACAACATGAAATGGCTGAAATGTGCTGTCTCCCACTGAGGGAACTGTCCACAGTGGCTACTTACTTCTGCCTTTAGTTGCTGACCCTGTGAAGACCAAACATAATAGTTTACCTTGAGCACAGTGACAGGATAAAAGTCCAGGAAACTGCACACTTCATCACAGGCTGACATGTAGGCACAAGGAAATGAGGGTGGAAGTGATTGGGTGGATGCATCAGTAAGCAAATTGGAATGAATCTGGAAACTGAAGAAGTTATGTGAATTTGCAGGCTAGCAAAATTTCCTACCTCACAGCAGAACTTGAAATTAACCAAGTGCCTCAATTTAACCCAAAGCTCAGGGTCCAACGCCAGGACTAATACCGCTTCAGGACTAATACATGCACTTGACCTTTATTAATAAAGGGTTTAGCTAGAGCAGCCTGAGCTAGCAATTGTGGTTTATTCCCGAACCCTAGCATCTCATTGCCGTGACATTTTTACAGTGTTTTGCCAGAAGAATAAAGCAAACAGAGTGCTGAGAATTCAGAAACGTGCAAACTGGTTCTGGGAAGAGGTGAAACCAGGATCTCTGGAGCGAGAGTGCTATGAGGAATCCTGCTCATTTGAAGAAGCGGAAGAAATCTATAAAAACCACGAGAGAACTGTAAGAATTTTTCGCCTGATAAATAGATATTTTTAATATTTATTTTTTCTTGGGATGTGCATATCATTGACAAGGCCAGCATTAATTGCCCATTCCTAATTACCCTTGATCTAATTGGCTTGCAGGCCATCTCAGAGGGTGTTTAAGAGTCAACCACATTGCTATATGTAGGCCTGACCAGGTAAGGATGATAGTTTCCCTTCCTAAAGGACTCTAGTGATCCAAAGTGATCATTACAATAATTGATGATAGTTTCAAGGTTAACTTTCCATGCTAGATTTTTACTTAATTGAATTTAAATTCTGCCAGCTATCATGGTGGGATTTGAACCACTGACCCAAAGGCTTGGGCCACTGGTTTACTAGCTCAGTGATATTGCCCCTATGCTACTAGCTTCCCTCTGCTTTTTTATATGTTCCATTGTGAAGTCAAGATTCTGCATCCAATATCCAGCACTTGACATCATTTAAAACTCCATTTCCTGTCTCCGGTCCAAGTTCCGTTCCCAGTTCTTTCTCCCTGTCTCGTTCATGCTTCCAATGCCTGTCCCCATCCAAGCAAAAAATCCCAATACCACTCCCACTATCAATGCTATTGATTGGTTTGTTTTGAACTCTGTGTAAGAGTCAGTTTCCTCTGTACCATCCAGCCTTTCCCCAGGATCTCCCTGCGTTGAACAGAGGAACGTGTAGTTTGTTTCTGTTTCAGCTCAACACATTGTGTTTTCAAATGGATGCCAGAAAGGAATGTGCAGCCTCATGAAGACTATTTATTTTATATTGTACAGCAATTTGGTGATTGAATGTTCAGCTAATGGTGCTAAAACTAGTCTTAGTCAAATTAGTAAATTGGAAGTAGCTGGCCAATTTTTATTTACCATGTGTCTGGAGCCTTTGCCAGTGTAGTTCACAGTTCAAAGGTCCATCAACACAACATTATGATTTTGATGAGTAAATTGCAAACATTTTAACAAATTTCTTTTCTTTTAACAGTTGGAGTTCTGGTTCTCATACAAGAGTAAGTGCTATCATAATCACTTGTGGTGATATTCCTCCATCTAGGATACCTCTGACCAGCAAGCTACAGCCAATCATTGTGCCTAACCCCTTGTAAAATATCTCCTGGGTGCTGATCATAGCCACCATCCCAGGAGAGACAGGAGAAGGATTCTTCTATTTCTGCAAAAGTTGCATAAAGTCACCTGGGCAGTTCTGTAATAATGAAAGATAGCTAATGACCATATCTCTCTCAAATGTATTAGTTCAACCAGTGATTCTTCAATGTGGAATGACTAAGCAAGAATTCACAATAGCAAAGATAATTAACCATGAAGATGTCGGCCCTAGCTTAATTAAACAATTAATGCTTTCAGCAACTCACTTTATTTGTCCCAGACGCTTGGACCTTTCAGCACCTTCCCCATTCAATCTATATGGTCTGAATGGATGGTTTGTTAGCAGAATAATACTTGGTATGACTTCAGTTACATGCTATTTTTAGCACTAAAATGCAAATTAATAATTCAAGAGACAAAAACAATACTTTTGCTTGAAGGAGCGAACAAACATTTTGGCAGATGTGGGAGGAAGTTACTGAATGCTGACCAAATCATTAGATCTTTCTTTAGTTCAGTTCAAGCTAAAGTCCATTTTTCAGAGTCCTCAGAGTCTACCATTTACTTATACTCTGCCACCTGTTATTAAATTCTTCGAGTGTTTCATTGAATGCTTTTCTCTATCTCCCTCTCACAGATCTGAATCCTTGTGAATCATCGCTATGCCTCAATGGCGGTTTGTGTAAGGTTGTGGGCCACAGTTACATCTGCCTTTGCCCTCCCCTATGGAAAGGAGAGTACTGTGAAATAGGTTTGTTGCTGCTTCTGATAATATATATCAACCTACCCTCTCAACAACGTGGATCATTAAGCTTTGTGTATATGTGGTGTTGTGCACAAGAGTGTGCCTGTGTGAATGTGTATGTGCATTTTTTTATTCATTCCTGGGATGTGGGTGTTGCTGACTTGACCAGTATTTATTGACCATCCCTAGTTGCCCTTGACAAAGTGATAGCAAGCATTCTTCTTGAACTGCTGCACTTCAAGTGCTTTAGGTGCACACACTGCTGTTAGGGAGGGAGCTCCAGGATTTTGATCCCGCAACAGTGAAGGAATGGTGATATATTTCTCAGTCAGGATGATGGGTGATTGGGGGAGACCCTTCCCTGCAAGCCACAAACTCCTCACTTGGAACCATTAGCACCTGATGGTATTTCCATGCCTTTGTCCTTCTAGATGGTAGGGGTTACGAGTTTGGAATGTGCTGTCAAAAAAGCCTTGGTGAGTTCCTGCAGTGCATCTTGTTGATGGTGTACACAGCTGCCTCTGTGCATTAGTGGTTGAGGGAGTGAATGTTTGTACAAGCGGGACCAATCAAGCGGACTGCTTTGTCTTGGATGGCGAGAAACTTCTTGAGCTTTGGTGAGGCTGCATTCATCCAGGCAAGTGGAGAGCATTCCGTTACACTGCTGACTTGTGCCTTGTACATCATGGACAGGCTTTAGGAAGTCAAGAAGTGAGTTACTCGCTGCAGGATTCCTAGCCTTTGACCTCTCTTATACCCAGAGTATTTATATGGCTGGTCGAGTTCAGTTTCTGGTCAATGGTAACCCTTAGGCTGTTGACAATGCAGTTTCAGTGATGGTAATTCCATTGATTGTCAATGGGTGATGGTGATGGTGGTTAGATGGTGGTTGGACATTGTCATCACCTGGCACTTCTGTGGCTCAAATTTTATTTGCCACTGTCAGCACAAATGCAGATTTTGTCTAGGCCTTGTTGCATTTGGGCATGAATCGTTTCAGTATCTGAGGAGTCACAAATTATGCTGAACATTGTGTAGCCATCAGTGAACACACCCACTTCTGACCCTATGATGAAAGGAAGGTTATTGATGAAGCAGCTGAAGATGGTTGGCCGAGGACACTACCCTGAAGAACTCCTGAAGTGATATCCTGGAACTGAGATGATTGATCTCCAACAACCGCAATTATCTTCCTTTGTGTTACATATGACTCCTACCAGCATAGACATTTCCCTGTTTCTCAGTGACTCCAGTTTTGCTCATGCTCCTTGATGTCACAGTGGGTCAAATGCTGCCTTATATCAAGGGTAGTCACACTCACCTCAATTCAGCTCTTTTGTCTATGATTGGACCAAGACTGTAATGAGATCAGGAGCTGAGTGACCCTGGTGGAACCCAAACTGGGCATCAGTGACCAGGTTGTTGCAAAGCAAGGGACGCCTGATAGCATTGTCGATGACCCCTTCTATCACTGTGCCTGGAAACAATGTCAGACTATTCCTTGACTATCTGTGGAAGAACTCTCTCAATTTTGGCACAAACTCCCAGATGTTAGTAAGGAGTACATTGGAAGGTCGACAGAGCTGAGTTTGCCATTTTTGGTGATTAGGTCAATGCCAGGTGATCCATCCGGTTTCATTCCTTCTTGACTTTCCAGTGATTGGTTACAACTGAGTGCCTTGCTGGGTTGTTTCAAAGGGCTTTTAGAGTCAATCATATTGCTGTGGATTGGAAGTTACGTGTAAGACAGACCAGATAAGAACAGCAGATTTCAATCACAATAAGAGACTTTAGTGAACCACGTGAATTTTTACAACAATCGACAATGGTCAAGATCATCATTTGACTTTTAGTTCCAGGTTTTTACTGAATTCAAAGTTCACCAACTGTTGTGTTGTATTTTGAACCTGGGCCCCCAGAGTATTACCTGGGTCTCTGGATTACTAGCCCAGTGGCTCATGTGTGTTTGTGTCTGTGTTTGTGTCTGTGGACCTGCGAGTGTGTTTGCATTTTTGTTTCAGTTGCTGCTCTTTGCTGATCTTATCATGTTATACACCTCCCTCCACACATCATCCTCAAAAGAGACAGTGAGCTGTACCACAGAGATCTTGTGGCAGAGTGGGCAGTATCCCTACCTCTAGCCGGAAGCTCTTGGTTCAAGTCCCACTCCAGGATTTGATGGCCACAGGAGCTGGCCACATAAATAGCCAAACAGGTTGATTTTCAGCCTGTAAATCCTTCCAATCTGCCTTGTGGCAGACTTTCCTGGTCAGCCATACTGCAGAATGCAACAGCAAACCACTGCCAAGCACAATCATGGACCTATCCAATGGAAATCCATGGTCATCAATGCCCTCTTAGGTTGTGAGACCTGAAGGGTGAGCTGGAGCAGTATGACACAACATTAACAATCTTTAATTACTCTCTCACCGCAACTGCCAGATCCTCTGATCGTTAGTGGGTTGCACTACAACCAAAATTGGTCAAAAATAAACAGTAGCACCTCCAGGACAGTAGGACTTAGGAGCAGGAGTAGGCCATTCAGCCCCTCAACCCTGATCTGCCATTTGGTAAGATCATGACTGATCTGGTTGTGGTTTCAATTCCACCTTGTTGTCTGCCCTCCATACCCCTTGCCTATTAAAAATCTATCTAACTCTCCCTTGAATAAATGACACAACTTCCACTGCTTTCAGTTGAAGAGACTTTCACAGACTAATGATCGTCTGAGAGAAAAGAATTCCTTACCCCCAAAAGTCCTCATTCGGCCCATTGAACCTGACAACAATCCCACTCAGGTCCTACCTATGTAATCCCACCTATTTACCATGCTCATCCTTCTTACACTAATTTATCATGGCCAATCAGCCCAACCCACACATCTTACGAGTATGGGAGGAAACCCACACAGACCTGGGGGGAATGTGCAAACTCCACACAGTTACAGGAAGGCCAAAATTGAACTCGGGTCCCTAGCACTGTGAGACACTAAACAATGTGCCACCATGCCACTCATATTTGTGCTGCCACTGCCGTTACATTCACACAGGCTTCACTGACTGATGAGTCACTGTGTAAACCTGATTATAAGCAGATATTTTTCCTGTGTTTATGTATTATTCTTTAATTCAGAGAATCTGGATTGTAAATATAAGAATGGCTACTGTCAGCAGTACTGCAACTTTAACACTGCAACACAAAGGGCAAAATGCAGCTGTGCAGATGGTTATCAACTGGATGAAGACCAGAAGAACTGTGTTAAAAATGGTACTGACTTCACTTGTCACTAACTCACATTTCATTAAATATTGATTTTGGCCACAAGATGCATCCTGTTCAGAATTGTACAAACTCGAGGAGCATGATTTGATTTATCATTGTCATTTGTACTAATATACCATGAAACTTATTGTTTCTTGCGCACTATACAGGAAAAAACATACCGTTCATACAGAAGGAAAGGAGAGTGTGCATAATGTAGTGTTACAGTCATTGTTAGAGTGTAGCGAAAGATCAACTTAATGCAAGGTAGGTCCATTCAAAAATCAGGTGGCAGCAGGGAAGAAGCTGTTCTTGAGTCAATTGGTATGTGACCTCAAACTTTTGCACCTTTTTCCAGATGGAAGAAGGTGGAAGAGAATATGTCCAGGGTGCATAGGATCCTTAATTATGCTGGCTGCTTTTCTGAGGCAGCCGGAAATGTAGACAGAGTCAATGGAGGGGAAGCTGGTTTGTGTGATGGATTGGGCTTTATAGTTTCTTACGGTCTTGGGCAGAACAAGATCCATACCAAGCTGTGATACAACCAGAAAGAATGCTTTCTATGTTGCGTTTGTAAAAGTTGGTGAGAGTCGTAGCTGACATGCCAAATTTTCTTAGTCTTCTGAGAAAGTAAAGGCATTAGTGGGCTTTCTTAACTACAGTGTCGGCATGAGGGACCAGGACAAATGGTCGGTGATCTGGACATCTAAAAACTTGAAGCTCTCACCCATTTCTATTTTGTCCCTATTGATGTAGACAGGAGCATGTTCACCACTACACTTCCTTTATTGTTGTCACACCAGTTCACCAGATTGTCACTCCTGTACTCTGTCTCTTCATTGTTTGAGATCCGTCCACTACGGTGGTGTCAGCAGCAAACTGGAAAATCGAGTTGATGGGGAATTTGGCCTATCCTTACTGATTGTGGTCTGTGAGTTAGGAAGTTCAGGATCCAGATGCAGAGGGAGGCGCAGCCCAGGCCATGGAGTTTGGAGATGAGTTTTGTCAGAATAATTTTGTTGAAGACTGAGTTGTAGTCAATAAATAGGAGTCTGACATAGGTGCCTTTGTTATCTAGGTGTTCCAGGGTTGAGTGCAGAGCCGGGGGATGGCATCTGCTGTGGACCTGTAATGGTGGTAGGCAAACTGTAATGGATCCAGGCAATCCAGGAAGCTGGAATTGATTCGTGCTATGACTAATCCTTTGAAGCACTTCATAATGATGGATGTCAGAGCCACTGGATTATAATCATTAAGGCATAATGCCTGGCTTTTTTTAGGTACGGCAAACATGGGGCAAACTTTGTAGTTTGACAGCATCAAGCCTTTGATTTGAACTTTGGATAAATGTTCTAACACCAAATAACCCCTAAATTGGAGACAAGTTGGGACTTGTACTGCTTCCAAAGTACAATCCCCACCCCACATCGCTGTTCACTGATTACAGCTAATGGCGCAGCTCCCAATGTTTCCTGGCATTTGCTGTGAATTATCACACTTTTAGGGATATGTGGGGAAAGAAAGGAACTTGTGCAGAAATGACTGGATTGACAAGCTACCTACCACCTTCAATGCAGCGGTATGATTACTGACCAGGGCAACCTGCTTGAACCTTGGTGTAACCAGCAACCAACAGCTCTGTAAAAATCACAAAATATAATCAGATGCTGCATGGAACATGAAAGCATTTGAGCCTTTTGGAACCTAGAAACATTGATTGCAGCGAGACAACTGGCATTGGGCAAAACTGGCATATGTGCCAAGTGCGGGCAATTGGGTCTAGCTTAGAGATTTAGAAAAGGGCTGCGTGGACAGGTTGGGCCAAAGGGCCTGTTTCCGTGCTGTAAATCTTGTTTCTTGCTGCATCCCTCTTTTTCCATCTGATTTGTTTGTCTTCTGTGTTCAATTCCAGTTACATATCCATGTGGGACGTTACCTCTATATGGATTAAAAACTCGCTCATTGGAAGAGGAACTTTCCCTCAATGAAACAGACACTGACTCTGAATACTTAACAAAGTTAAATTATACAGAAGTTGAAACTCTGGGGCGCGTTGTTGGTGGAAGCATTTGCAGACGAGGTTTTTGTCCTTGGCAGGTGAGATAAAAGTTCTAAATTGGTATCAACTCATTCACTTCAGATATTCTGTGAGCCATATTTGTGTATCTATTGGTGGAGATGGGAGTTTGGATATGTAAAGTCTTGTTAAATTTTGTGGAGATGCAGTTTCTATTAAGAACAAAGGGCTGACTTTCCTGTGAATAGCATTCTTAAAATCCCTACAGTACAGAAGGAGGCCATTTGGCCCATCAAATGTGCACTGACTTTCCGACAGAGCATCCCACCCAGGTCCTATCCCCCTAATCCCACGGATTTATTCCACTAATCCTTCGATGTACACATCTTGGGTCACTAAGGGACAATTTAGCATGGCCAATTCACCTAAGCAGCACATCTTCAGACTGTGGGAGGAAACCGGAGCACCCAAAGGAAACCCACGCAGACACGGGAGAACATGCAAACTCCACACAGCCATCCAAGGCAGACATTGAACAAGGGCCCCTGCTGCTATAAGGCAGCAGTGCTAACCACCGTGCCACTATGCCACCTTGAATGCATGTTCAAGGATCATGTATTCCCTAAGTGCTAACATATGAAATACAAGCTAAAACTAGTAATGCTTACTGAATGAGACAGAAGTGGGAGGATTACCTCATCCTTTCTGCCTCATTTTCCTATTCTGTTTCCCTACATGGCACCCATCTGGAGATTTGCTAAACCCAGCCCTTTTCTGATTAGATTCTCTGTCAGGGGCAGGGCTTGTGCACCAATGAACAGCGATTGCACTAGCACTTTGGATATCACAATAGGAACTACACTTCAAGAGTAAAAGTTGACTTTGGGATGTCCTGAGGTTGTGAAAGATTCTATAGAAATACATGTTTTTCAAGTATTTCTCTCACATGACATCAAGATACTGAAAGTGACAGAAGCTAACTTTAGTCATCAGTGTATCATTGCCCAAATACACAGAAAATGTTTCTTCACATACACAAAACCTTTCATAAGTGTATTCTCCACCTTATTTTAAATGGATTGATCTATGCACTAGTCTCTCGCCGTGAAACTTGAGGGCCTTAATGCACAATTACTAGTCATGGTAGTTGTCACCTTCTACGCAAATGGAAATTTAAAGCATCAACATCACCACATAGTTTCTCATCAGATCCTGAGGCACATCCTAGAACTCCACTTCAGAAGAAATTCGTAGACAACCCACAACAGTATGATTAGCTTTTGCCTGAAATTGTTTTTTATTCACAACTTGTACCCTATCTGCTTAAAGTCAGGTATCTGCACAACATCGGGACATGTTGTTGATAAACATGATATCTGTGTTTCACTGTACTTCACCATGACAACACTTCAACTGTGCTTGCAATGAGAGCCAATAACAAATGAGAAGTATATTCTAGAGCAGGGCCCTCAGCATTTGCTGTGATATATCATGTGAGGAGAAATCCTTCAATAGCTGTACTGAAAGCATATGGCTAAGATCAAGTGTAGTATCTGTTCTTATCAGCTTCTCGGCCTTTTGGCTAAGATCAAGTGTAGTATCTGTTCTTATCAGTTTAGAGGTGTCTCCTCGAAGGGGTTTGCCGCCGGTGGAAACCTAACGGTGCCAACTAAGCTGGTTGAGCGTCCACCCCTTCAGGATTGGGTCAGTTGCTCGGGTGTACTGCATACAAACTGACTGGCCTCGGACTGGGAGCCGTTCTCACTGTCTACAAGCGTTCTTAGCCTGAGGCTCGGATTTCGCAAAGAGCTATCGGATCTCGATGGGCGTTGTGGAAGCAGGCGTCAGACGATCGGGAGAAGACCGTCTACAACACTTGAGCTCTGCTGCTATTGGTGGACCTTAAAGCTGGTTTCAAGCCTCTGGCTTGGACCTAACGCCGGTACAGTACGACTCAGTGTCACCGAGCTATGGCTGCAGCTACATCGAAAGCTGCAGGCCAAGGACTGCCCAACACCATCCGGGTGAAGGCTTCGGGAGGAGACTCGCCCGTGGGCCGAGACTTCGTCGTGAAGAAGGTACTGTTTGAGTGCTGCGGATTCCAGGCAGCAGACGTCTACGGTGTGGCTGAATACAACAACCAGCCCTACGTGGACGTCAGCTTCAGGAGCCTGTCAGGATGCCTCAAGTTCCTGACAGCCCTCAAGGAGAAAGGCAAAGAGGGGCCCCTCTCCATCCTGACGGCGGAGCCCCTGTTCACCGTGCCGTCCCAGAGGAACCGGGTTATCACGTTCCAAATGTATAACCCCTACGTCCCTGCGGCTGATGTGCTGACGTTCCTCTCCAGGTACGTGGAGGTGAAGGGTGAGAGCGCGGATGTGATGGACAAGTACGGAATCTGGACCTGTAAGAGACAGGTGAGAGTAACTCTCAGGACTGACCCCAACGGAGGCCTCCTGCACCCGCCCTCCAATTTTGCCATCGGGGGGAATCGAGGCTTCCTGTACTACGCGGGACAGCCTCGAGTGTGCCGAATCTGCGGCAAAACCGGCCATTTTGCCGCGAGCTGCAGCACCACCTTCTGCAGAAACTGCTTGAAGGAAGGGCACGCGACAAAGGACTGCAGCGACAGCAAATGTTGCAACCTGTGTGGGGAGGCTGGCCACGTCTACAGAGCCTGCCCCAAGCGAAAGGTCACTTACGCCCAGATCACCGGAGGCGGAGTGAAGAAGGCAAGCGCCCGTGCCACCTCAGAGGGACAGACGACCGGTCCAGAGGCAGGCCCAGAAAAGGCTTCGGAAGGACGAGTGGACCCCCCAGTGCAGCAGGAGGACGCATCGTCAGCACCACCAGCAGAGGGCGCCGAAGCCATGGAACAGGAGAGCTCGGAGCTCGAAAGCCCCTGGCTGAACGTCAAATCCAGGAGAAAGATACGGAAAAGGAAATCCGTGGCAGCGAGACCCCTCAACGGTGACGTCTCCTCAGATGATGAGAGAAAAGCTGCCAGACGACGACAGAACCGCAAGAGGCTCTTTTCAAAAGCGACGAAGGATCCACAGGTGACGGGGAGAACCAACGCCATCGCAGCAACAGCAGACCATCCAGACGATGGAGGCAACACTGCGTCCGCGGCGATCCCGACTCCGCAGAGCAGGAACAAGGACGCTGACACCGTCCGGTACGAAGACCGGCCAGCAACCCCGACGCAAGCCGACGGCCACATGACTCCGACGATGTCACCCAGTCGCCGACGAGGATCTGAGGCAGGTTCGGATGGATACATCAGCCCTGCCGCCCTGGAGAACTTCGTCAGCGCCACAGGAATGAGGAACCGGGTGCATGCTGACTGACGGACATGTAAGAACTGCCAAATCTTTTTGTACTTTAAAAATGCCTTTTAAGTTTGCCTCGGTAAACGTACGCAGTGTCAAGGACGGGTTGAGATGTGCGTCCACATTATCCTACCTGGCCAACGTCAAAGCCGACCTGCTGTTCCTGCAGGAGTGTGGGATCCCTCACCTCAGCAGCTACAGGTGTTGGTCGAGTGTGTGGTCCCACGGACCGTCCATCTGGTCAGGTGGGAACGACTGCCGTTCCTCGGGCCTCGGCATCCTGCTGCGGGGAGGTGGCTTCACCATCTCCGAAGTTAGGGAGGTGGTGGGGGGACGCGTTCTCGTAGCAGACGTCACGTACAAAAACTGCCCTCTCAGGTTGATTAATGTGTATGCCCCTGCCGCCAGAACCGAGCAGCTGGCGGTTTTTGAGCAGCTGCCACAGCTGCTCACCACCTCCAGGCCGGTCATTCTGGGTGGGGACAATTGTATCCTAGACAAGGCCGACCGATCCAGCAGGGCTGAAAACAAACTGGACGCTACGTCCAGAGCCCTGCTGGAGACGGTCAAAGATGCCAAGCTGCTCGACGTCTTCAGCAACCCAGCAGACGGAGGGCAGCGCAGGTACACGTGGTCGCGGCCCGACGGGTCGGTTCGCTCCAGGATCGACTTTATGTTTGTGTCCCGCGCGCTCACGGTCAGGCCCACCGACGTCAGGCCGGTGTTCTTTTCTGACCACTGCCTCCTGCTGGCCGACTGTCAGCTGGAGGCAAACCAGAAAGTGGGCAGGGGGTCCTGGAAGCTGAATGTAGAACTGTTGACCCCAGAGAACCTCGAGGAACTCAGGAGGGTTTACCACGGTTGGAGGACCGTCAAACCCTTCTTTGAGTCTCCATCGCTCTGGTGGGAAACCATCAAAGGCAACATCAAAAGGTTCTTCATTCGCAAAGGGGTTCAGAAGGCCAGGGAGAGACGGGGGGACATGTCCCGACTCCAGAAAAGCATGCAGGAACTGCTCCAACTGCAGTCGATGGGGGTCGATGTCAGGGAGGAGCTCCAGGAGGTGAAGAGCCAGCAAGCCTCGCTCTTTGCCTCGGAGGCCGCCAAGGTCATCTTCCGGTCCAGGGTCCGCTCCGTGGAGCAGGACGAAAAGTGCTCGCGCTTCTTCTTCCAGAAGGTGCACAGAGAAACCTCTGTGATCAGCAGCCTGAAGGAAGAGGACGGCTCAGTGGGGTCATCGCAGTCTGACATTCTGAGGATCTGCAAATCCTTCTATGCCGGACTGTATGACCTGAAGCCGACAGACAGCACGGCCTCCCAGTCTTTCCTGTCGTCTATCACGCAGGTCTTAGACGACGGTGAGCGGGACAGCCTGGAGAGACCGGTATCTCTGGACGAGCTGACCAAGGCCGTCGAGTCCTTACAGAAGGGTAAAACTCCCGGAAGCGACGGCTTACCGGCGGAGTTTTACTCGGCGTTGTGGGACTTGACGGGCCCGGACCTCCTGGAAGTATACGAGAGTATGCTTCTGGAGGGCAGGATGTCAGAATCCATGAGGAAAGGCATCATTACCCTCATCTACAAGCAGAAGGGGGAGAGGGAAGAAATTCGGAATTGGCGACCCATTTCACTATTGAACGTGGATTACAAAATTCTGGCCAAGGTCATCGCCAACCGGGTCAAGTCTGCTCTGGGGTCAGTGATCCATCCTGATCAAACCTGTGCTGTACCCGGCAGGAAGATCTCTGACAGCCTGGCGCTACTCAGGGATACGATTGCCTATGTGCAGGACAGGCAGGTGGATACGTGCCTCATCAGCCTCGACCAGGAGAAGGCGTTTGACAGAATATCGCACAACTACATGATGGATGTGCTCTCCAAAATGGGTTTTGGGGAGGGAATACGCAATTGGATCCGGCTGCTCTACACAGACATCAGTAGCGCAGTCTCAGTCAACGGGTGGGAAACAGATAGCTTCCAAATCAGGTCTGGAGTCAGGCAGGGCTGCCCTCTCTCCTCCGTCCTTTTTGTGTGTTGCATTGAACCCTTTGCCCAGGCCCTCAGAAGCGACCCAGGCATCAAAGGGGGACAATCCCAGGCAGCGGAGGCACGCAGGTCAAAGCCTCCCTGTACATGGATGACGTGGCTGTCTTCTGCTCGGACCCCTCGTCTGTCCGTAGGCTCCTCCAGGTCTGCGAGCAGTTCGAGCTGGCCTCAGGAGCCAAAGTCAACCAGGGAAAGAGCGAGGCCATGTTCTTTGGGAACTGGGCCGACAAATCCTTTGTCCCCTTCACCGTCAGGGCAGAGTACCTGAAGGTGCTGGGGATATGGTTCGGAGCGGCAGGGGCATGCATCAAAAACTGGGAGGAGCGCATCGCGAAAGCCAGGCAGAAACTGGGCTTGTGGGAGCAACGCTCGCTCTCCATCACAGGGAAAAACCTGGTGATCCGGTGCGAGTTGCTGTCCGTGTTGTTGTACGTGGCGCAGGTGTGGCCTATCCCCAAATCCTGCGCTGCAGCAGTGACGCAGGCCATCTTCAAGTTTATCTGGAGATCAAAGATGGATCGCGTCCGGAGGGAGGCAATGCACAAATCTCCAGAGAACGGAGGGAAAGACGTTCCCAACGCCGCCCTCATCCTGATGGCTACCTTTGTGAGCGGCTGCATCAAGCTGTGCGTAGATCGTCGGTACACCAACAGCAAGTGCCACTACTTTTTGAGGTTCTACCTGTCCCGAGTGTTGCGAAGGATGGGTCTGGCCACACTGCCGCGGAACGCTCCGAGTAGTTGGACCGAACCGCAGCACCTGTCCTTCGTGGAGAAATTTTTCTGCAAACACACCTTTGACCACAAGGCGATTAAGCAGTGGTCAGCGCGTAACGTCCTTGGGGCCCTGAGAGAAAAGGAGAAGGCGGATCCTGTCGGATGGTTCCCTGAGCAGACTGTCAGTGTCATCTGGCAGAACGCCTCATCACCAGAACTGACAAACAAGCACCAAGATCTGGCTTGGCTGGTGGTGAGAAGGGCACTCCCCGTCAGATCCTTTATGCACGCTCGAGGTCTCAACATCACCGCACGCTGCCCTCGAAGCGGCTGTGGAGCTGACGAGACGGTCGCACACCTCCTTCTGGAATGTGCCTTTGCAAAGAAGGTCTGGAGCGAGATGCAGTGGTATTTGTCGAGGTTCGTCCCGAGCAGCTCGGTGACGCAGGACTCTGTGCTCTACGGGCTGTTTCCGGGAACGCACACCGAGACAAATATCAACTGCTGCTGGAAGGTCATCAACCCGGTGAAGGACGCACTTTGGTCCGCACGAAACTTGCTGATCTTCCAGCTGAAAGAACTGTTCTCGACCGAGTGTTGCAGACTGGCACATTCCAAGGTCCAGGACTACGTGCTGAGGGACGGGCTGAAGCTTGGGGCAGCCGCCGCAAAGGCACAATGGGGAAAGGCCACGCTGTAAGGCCTTTTAACGGAGGCAGACCGAGGGCCCAGGAACTGCAGAATACCCTCGACCTGCGTAACTGTGTGCCAATCTGAGCACTAACGGCACACAGTAATCTTTTGAGGCGTGTATATAGTTTTTTAAGTATTGAAATGTAATCATTGTAATTAGGACAAATATGTAAATATTGAGACATGGACATAGTTTTTTAAGTACTGAAATGTTAAGTACTGAAATGTAGTCACTGTAGTTTTGGACAGATCAGCAAAAATGTTTTCATTCCGCATTGTTTTGCTACTCGAAGCCCTGTACATTGTAATAGATTACTTGAGATTTTTATGAATAAAGTATATTTTTGGAAAAAAAAATGAGGGAATTAAAGATTTAGAAGTAATGGTCCCAACTTGGAGATCATTGTAATATCCTTGTGCTTTTATTCTTCTCATGCTATTTCTCATTCACTCACACACTTTGTCCTCCCAAATGCTCTCAGTTTGCTGAGTATCTCATCTTCAGCTCCCTGAATATCACCTATATAGTGCTGAGTTTTGCATACTTATTTCCCTGAACAGCAAATACTAAGTTTAATGAGTATTGGATGTTCAATTCTTTGAATATCATGCATGCAATTTCCTGAATATCATACTCCAGTCCTTGAACATTCCACGCCGAACTCCCTAATGATTACACATTCAGCAGTTGACTGTATCCTTTCCTTGCAGTATGCTACCTTATTTCTATTATGAGCAGGACAAAGTGTGATGAGGAACAGCCATTTCAGTAGTACTTGATGGTTGCTGCTTTGAAACTCAAGGACCTTTAACAGAAACAATGCAATGAGTCTTATGATCAGTGCACTTTCCAAATAATTTGAGGTGATATAGTCACACGATTCTTTGTGAGTAGAGGGAATACATTTGAGCAATCAGCAACAAATAGACCTGGTATGAGCAGCTTCCTGATCAACACACCTTTTCCTTCTGGTGTATAACCCAAGGATGAAGGAAATGAAAACTATAATTTACATTTTATTTTAGTTCAAGTTATGACTAACTTCCTGGCTTTGACTAATCTAGTGGGGTTGTTAAGTTTCTTCCATTGTTCCTCTGGCCTCAGATGGCGCGCAATGTGGTACTCTTCGCAACTGCACTTCAATATATTTACCTTCCATTCCAAGATGTTATTTTTGGGTTGCCTAATTTCAGACATCAAAACCCTTCAACTCTGAAAGTTTGGGGATTCTATTCCCAAAGAAACAATTTGTAGTTGGTTCACCAACCAAATGACTAACTGGCCCTTTTACTGCAGCCACTTGTGCAGATGTTGCACCTGATTTGCCTCCACCATCCAGCATCACTTCACCCTCCCCTTCCCTCCCTCAAATGTGCCTTCTCTGTGCAAAACAGAACTTGAAAAGCTGGGAGCCTGGCAAAAATAGTACACTTGCAGCAGTAATAAAGATTTGATTAGCAGCACCAATTCACTTCACTTTTGGAAAGGACTCAGCTTTTGATTAAATTCGCAGGCGCACAAAGGCCCAGCCCAGAAATGATACCATTAATTCTCAGCTGATGATTTTCTCTGTATAAGTCACCTGATCTAAACCCATGCATATGCTCACTTTAAGTTTTCTCCTTCTTAAAAGAAATTATGGAATTATTTTTCAAATAATACTAATGTATTCTTTCAACAATGGTTTGTAGCAGAGAATTTCATATTTTAATTAACATCTGTGGATATAACTTTTTTCTCAATCTCTCCTTTAATTCTTCTTCAATCTTAAATTGGGGCTCTCCTGTTAACCATATTGTTGCGCGGTTGATACAACCAATCACTCCTTACTCTGAATGAACTCTTCAGAACTTTAAATCTACCATTTCATCCTACATAAGAACATAAGAAATAGGAGCAGGAGTAGGCCATCTAGCCCTTCGAGCCTGCCCCGCCATTCAATAAGATCATGGCTGATCTGTCACTGCTCAGTTCCACTTTCCCGCTTTCTCCCCATAACCCTTAATCCCCTCTCTTATCAAAAACCCATCAACCCGCTTCTAAAAAATATTTAGCGAGGCAGCCTCCACCACTTCAACGGGCAGAGAATTCCAGAGATTCACCACCCTTTGAGTGAAGAAGTTCCTCCTCAAATCCATTCTAAACCGCCCCCCTTTTATCTTGAGGCTGTGCCCCCTAGTCCTACTGTCTTTTTTGAGCGGGAAGAGTCTCTTCACCTCTATCCTGTCCATCCCATTCATCATCTTATACGTCTCAATGAGATCTCCCCTCATTCTTCTAAACTCTAACGAGTACAAGCCCAGTTTATTCAGCCTCTCCTCATAGCTCAACCCCCTCAACTCCGGTATCAGCCTAGTAAACCTCCTCTGCACTCCCTCCAAGGCCAAAATATCTTTGCGCAGGTGCGGCGCCCAAAACTGCACACAGTACTCCAGCTGCGGCCTCACCAATGCCCTATACAGCTGCAGCAAGACCTCCCTACTTTTATATTCAATCCCCCTTGCTATGAAGGCCAGCATCCCATTCGCCTTCCTGACCACCTGCTGCACCTGCAAGCTGGGTTTTTGCAACTCATGCACAAGGACCCCGAGGTCCCTCTGCACCGTCGCCTGCTGCAGTTTTTCGCCCCGTAAGTAATAGTCCTTCCTACCATTCTTCCTACCAAAGTGGACCACCTCACTCTTGCCAACATTAAATTCCATTTGCCATTTCCTGGCCCATTCGCCCAGCCTATCTAGATCCTTCTGCAGACTCTCCACACCCTCCGCACAATTTGCCGTTCCCCCAATCTTGGTGTCATCAGCAAATTTCGACACCCTACACTCGGTTCCCTCCTCCAGATCATCTATATAAATGGTAAAAAGCTGAGGCCCCAGCACCGACCCCTGGGGCACTCCACTAGTCACCATCTGCCAATCCGAATAGCACCCGTTGACCCCCACTCTCTGCCTCCTATTTGACAACCAGTCCTCTATCCACGCTAACACCCTACCCCCAACTCCATGTCCCTCAACCTTCTGCAATAACCTCTTGTGAGGTACCTTGTCAAACGCCTTCTGAAAATCTAGAAAGACCACATCCACCAGCTCTCCTCTATCCACCGCTCTCTATCCTTAACCTTCTTAAGCTGTAAAAAGACCAAACATGAACTAGTTTTATTTTACACACAGTACTGAGGTATGTTATTGACTCCATTTTTGCTGTTTTTAGGTGTTGATAAATAATAGGGATGATTATGGCTTCTGTGGTGGGACTTTGATTAACAGTCGGTGGGTAGTGACTGCAGCTCACTGCTTTGATACAATGTTGCCACACTCTGTTACAGCAGGTAAGAGCACATATATGGTCCTTCTTAGTTATACCAATCTGCAATTTCAGCCTTTAATTTCAGTTATTATTTTCCTTCCACACTCCTATCTCACTTCCACTGCACTTATCACTTTTTCACTTATCTTTTACCTTCTCCCCTGCCCCTTGAACTTGTCACTCCCCCGGCAATCACAACTTTGATGTTTCAGCTCAACTTGTCCTTTCTCCTGTGGTCTCTTCCATTTATCTTTCACTTTCATTTGACTTTTCCTTCTCCATTCCTCTCCCTTTCTTGGCTCTTTTGCAGCTCCTGTTTCTCTTTATCTTCCTTCATACCTGCCTTATCCTTTATGTCACTTACTCTGCATTACATTTCTCTCTGTCCACATCTTTTTCTCAGTCACTCATTCCGCTCCACTATTTTTTCTTCACTTTGATGTTTTCTCTTGTCTCTTTCTTAATCTCTCCTGCATTTATCTCTGTCATCCTTCCATTTAGCAAATGCAATATAATGTAGGAAAGTGTAGGAAAATGTGAAGTTATGCACTTTGATGGGAAAAATAAAGGAGCTGAATACAATTTAAATCTTGAAAACTTGCTGAAAGCAGCAGCATAGGGGGATTTGGGGGTCCTCATACGTAAATCACAAAATGCTAATATTCAAGCTCAGTAAGTCATAGTGCAAGCAAAAGGAGATGGAATATGAAAATAGGCAAGTTTTGCTAAAACTGTGCAAGGCACAAGTTAGACCACATCTGGAATACCGTAAACAGTTTTGGCCTCCTTGTCTAAGGAAATATATGCTGGCACTGGAGGCAGTCCAGAGAAGGTTCGTTAAGTTGATCCTGGGCACGGAGGGATTTTCTTATGAGGAGTGGTTGGGCCTGAGCTCATTGGAGTTTAGAAAATGAGAGGTGGCCTTATTGTAACATACAGGATTCTTAGAGGGCTTGACAGGGTAAATGTTGAGAGGTTGTTTCCTCTTGTGGGAGAGTGGCATCATCTCAGAGTAAGGTGTCAACTATTTAAGAAAGAGATGAGGTAGAATTCCTCCTCTTAGGGTAGTGAATCCCTGGAATTTTTTTACCACAGAGGACTGTAGAGGCTAGGATGTTAAGTATGTTCCAGGCTGCGATAGACAAATTTTTAATCGGTCAGGGAATCAAGGGTTATGGAGGTAAACATAGTACGAAGTCTGACAACACCAGGTTTAAGTCCAACAGGTTTATTTGATAGTAAACTCACAAACTTTCGAGGTTAAACTCTTTGTCAGGTGAACGGAGATAAGACAGGAAAGTAGAGTTGAAGATTATCAGATTAGTCATGATCTCATTGAATGGCGGAACGGACTCGATCGGTTGAATGGCCTAGTTTTTATAGAACATTACAGTGCAGTACAGGCCCTTCAGCCCTCGATGTTGCACCGACCTGTGAAGCCAATCTAAAGCTCATGTAACTTACGCTTTTCCAATATCATCCATATGTTTATCCAATGACCATTTAAATGCCTTCAGTTTTGGTGAGTCCACGACTGTTGCAAGTAGGGCATTCCACGCCCTTACTACGCTCTGAGTAAAGGACTTACCTCTGACATCTGTCCTATGGTTGTGTCTTCAGTCTCTCAGCTGTCTCATCCTTACACACCTGTTTCTGTTCCTTGAACTCTGCTGCTCCATCGTGTACCTCTCCATCATGTACCTCTCCTTCGCTCCTGTCTCTAGTCATGTGTCCTTCTTTTCTTCATTGTTGTACGCCTCTTTCATTCACTCCCACCTCTCCTCATTATCTCCCCCACCACCACCTCAATTTGTTTACCACAGCTTGCTTCCTTTGACAGTTCTCTTTGTTTTCTCTGTTGTGATTATTTCCATGCCAATTACTTCTTCTCTCATTCTTCACATCATACTTTCAGCTAACCCGACACAGAATAGGTATGGAAAATTCTCAGCTTCAGCTGCTAACTCATTGTTTTGACTAGATGTCACCTAATAGTGTATATTTTAAAGACTATTTCAGATTATATCAAAGAATATTACAGTACAAAAGGACACCATTCTTCTTGTATAGGTTCTTTGAAACAACTGTACAATTAATCTGACTCCCCTGCTCTTTTTTCATATGCCTACAATTTTTTATTTTTCCTTTTTGAAAGTGATAATTGAATCTGTATTTACCACCCATTCAGGTAGCACTTTCTAGATCATAATTACATAAATTAAACCATAAAAGCAGCTTCTGAAACTGCTCTTACTCCACCAGGTGAATTTGACAAACTTCGAACGGAGATCTGGGAAGAGAAGGTTTTAGTGAAGAAGTTTCTGATCCATCCTCGGTACAATCCAGAAATGTATGACAACGACATTGCCCTTCTGTATTTGAATCAGTCTGTAAATTTTAGTGTTTCCATTGCTCCAATTTGTCTGCCCAACTATAACCTGGGCCAGCTCCTACTGCAACATGGGAAGGTGGGGATGGTGAGTGGCTGGGGCCAGACCTACGAAAGAGGCAGGTCATCCCGATTCTTGAGACGGGTCCGACTTCCATACGTCGAACAGGAGACTTGCATCAAATCAACAAATTTGTCAGTTACAGATAATATGTTCTGCGCTGGGTATGAAGATGTTGCAATGGATTCCTGTCGGGGGGATAGTGGAGGACCCTATGCTGTTTTGTATCGACGAACATGGTATTTGATTGGTGTAATTAGCTGGGGTGAGGGCTGTGCCAGAGAAGGAAAATATGGTATGTATACTAGGGTTCCTGGCTACTTATCATGGATACATGAGACTTTATCAGAGTACTGAGATTTTGAATTCTCTGAGCAGTCACCAATTATTGTGAATGAACAGAACAGGAGCACAAGAGAAAAACAGAAGCACTGTGTTACACATTGCAACACTGAGCAGCAGGTCTCAGGACTACCATTTAACTTTATGTAGAAGATTAGCCCCCAGTAAAATAGCTTTATCAACCACAGGTAGTTTCACAGCAGACAGTAGTTAATATTCTCATCTAAAAATTACTGCTGGCGATAGCTGCAGATGAGGACTTAATACGTTAATTTGATGTTTTCTGTTGAATAATTTTGATGCATTAACATTGACACAAATTCCAGTCACAGGAAGAGGCAAGAATTTAAGGTTACAGCAGGAAGCAAGGTTATCCAATTATCACCTATCCTTAAACTGCTCCCTCCTTAATTCCTATTGTGATCGGAATTGTATTGATAGAATTGAGCAGCTCTCCTGGGTACTGCAGTATCAAATCTGGCACTAGAGGTTAGGTTTGTAACCTGACACTTCCATGCAGTTTGGATAAAGAACAAATAAATTGATTTGCAAATGCTGATAGCTGAATTTCCTTTCTTTCTATTCTATTGACTACTGCAATTCGCAAACTATTATCCATCATCATGAAGGTCAGAATAATTGATAGAATCTTGGGCAGCTTCTCCCAAGCCCAAGAGGCCAAGTGACACATAATTTGGCCATTAGGATGTTAAAAGTCACCCTTTTCTGTCACTTTCCTTAATCACTGAAAAAAGATGAATCTAAAAATTGATGTTTCAACAGGAACACTCCCTGTAAGTAGTGTAGCCTGTTGCATCAAGTGATCATTCCAATCTACAGCGCCCAGGGCTACAAAGAGCGCTCATCTAATTAACATGTAGTCTTTATTAGCTGCCTCCACCCAAACAACAACACAGCAGTATTTGAAGACTTAACTAATTGCTTTTATCCTGAGTAAAAAGTCTGACAACACCAGGTTTTTACTTTTTACTTTTTACTGTGTTTACCCCAATCCAACGCCGGCACATCCACATCATGACATTTATCCTGAGTACCAGAAGTCACTGGCTAAGGAACCATCTATCAATAGAACTTCTAAGGAGTAGTACCTTATCTTTACCATGTTCACGACAAAGCCAAGTCTTACTAACACCTCCGATGTGACAAACAAACAATTTGTCCAACGTCTGCAAACACACAAAAACTATTGAGCATTTCAATGTTAAGTTTGCATATACACTGGTTAATCATCTGTCCATTCGGTGGTGAGCTGTTTTTTGAAGTGGTACGCTGTATAATATGCATCAACTGAGAGAAAGCAAGCCAGTACAGATTCTCTTCTTTCTCTTTCAGTAATTAAAATTAAGATGCAAATTAGATCAAGCCTTGGAGGAGGAGCTACACCTACTCCAATCAGCTTGGATCATGTAGATCAAGCCCAAGACAGGAGCTGAGAGCCCTGTCTTGTCAGCTTGGATTGGGAATGTCCCAACTTGTTGGGACTCTGAATTGAATTGGATTAGATTTGATTGGATTGGATTGGAATAAAGTTTTAAAAAAATTAAAATTTAAAATGATCAGCCACATCTCCAAGATAAGGTTTATAAGTCGGTATTAACATTTCTTAAAGGTCTCTTGTGTTTTTCAGAGCAACAAAATCAGAAAATCAGGATGAATTCAGTAAAAAAACTGGTTAAAAACATATTTAGTTTGAATGTTAAATCAAGAAAACAAAAGTAATCAAGGCACATTTAAGTTAGTTACAAACATTCAGAAAACAAAGGAATATATTTATTCAGACTTTGGTGAACAGAAAGTTGGGTTTCATACAGCTGACAATCAAGTTCCAATCACATGAACTTGACATTGTGTTGATTTCAAACTTACAATGTTTTCCTAGAGTAGTGGACGAGAAGAGGATTGGGAGAGGTTTAAATGTCAACAAAGATTGAGAAAGAAGGGTAGGAGAAACTATGAAGCTGGGCTAGCGCTTAATATAAAAAAGGATAGCAAGAGTTTTTATAAGTATACAAAAAGGAAGAGGCTGGCTAGGGTGAACATTGGTCCCTTAGAGGATGAGAAGGGGGACTTAGTGGTAGGGGATGGGGAAATGGCTGAGGTCTTGAATAACTTTTTTGTTTCGGTCTTCACGGAGGAGGACGTGAATAATTTGTCAGATGTTAGAGATGGAAAGGTGGTAGGGCTGGAGGGTCTCGATGACATTACTGTTACTAGAGAGGTGGTGCTCGACAGACTGGAGGGGCTGATTGTGGACAAGTCCCCCGGACCGGATGGAATGCATCCGAGGGTTCTGAAAGAAATGGCGGAGGTGATAGTGGATGCCTTGGTGGTTATTTTCCAGACGTCACTGGATTCCGGGGAAGTGCCGGAAGATTGGAAAACGGCTAATGTTACGCTGTTGTTTAAGAAGGGTGCCAGGCAAAAGGTGGGGAATTATAGGCCTGTTAGTTTAACGTCTGTTGTAGGTAAAATGTTAGAATCCGTCATCAAGGAGGAAATAGCGAGGCATCTTGAGGGGAACTGCTTGATAGAGCAGACACAGCACGGTTTCGTTAAAGGGAAGTCGTGTCTGACAAATTTACTGGAGTTCTATGAGGATGTGTCTAGGGCGGTGGATGGAGGAGAGCCGGTGGATGTGGTCTTTCTGGATTTTCAGAAGGCGTTTGACAAGGTACCTCACAAGAGGTTATTGCAGAAGGTAAGGGAGCATGGAGTTGGGGGTAGGGTGTTAGCGTGGATAGAGGACTGGTTGTCAAATAGAAGGCAGAGAGTGGGGGTCAATGGGTGCTATTCGGATTGGCGGATGGTGACTAGTGGAGTGCCCCAGGGTTCGGTGCTGGGGCCTCAGCTATTTACCATTTATATAGATGATCTGGAGGAGGGAACCGAGTGTAGGATGTCGAAATTTGCTGATGACACCAAAATTGGTGGAAAGGCAAATTGTGCGGAGGGTGGGGAGAGTCTACAGAAGGTACTAGATAGGCTGGGCGAATGGGCCAGGAAATGGCAAATGGAATTTAATGTTGGCAAGTGTGAGGTGGTCCACTTTGGTAGGAAGAATGGTAGGAAGGATTATTACTTACATGGAGAAAAACTGCAGCAGGCGACGGTGCAGAGGGACCTCGGGGTCCTTGTGCATGAGTTGCAAAAACCCAGCTTGCAGGTGCAGCAGGTGGTCAGGAAGGCGAATGGGATGCTGGCCTTCATCGCGAGGGGGATTGAATATAAAAGTAGGGAGGTCTTGCTGCGGCTGTATAGGGCATTGGTGAGGTCGCAGCTGGAGTACTGTGTGCAGTTTTGGGCGCCGTACTTACGCAAGGATATTTTGGCCTTGGAGGGAGTGCAGAGGAGGTTTACTAGGCTGATGCCGGGGTTGAGCTATGAGGAGAGGCTGAATAAATTAGGCTTGTACTCGTTAGAGTTTAGAAGAATGAGGGGAGATCTCATTGAGACGTATAAGATGATGAATGGGATGGATAGGATAGAGGTGGAGAGACTCTTCCCGCTCAGAAAGGATAGTAGGACTAGGGGGCACAGCCTCAAGATAAAGGGGGGGCGGTTTAGAACGGAGTTGAGGAGGAACTTCTTCATTCAAAGGGTGGTGAATCTCTGGAATTCTCTGCCCGTTGAAGTGGTGGAGGCTACCTCACTAAATATTTTTAAGACGCGGGTTGATGGGTTTTTGATAAGAGAGGGGATTAAGGGTTATGGGGAGAGGGCGGGAATGTAGAGCTGAGCCAAGACAGATCAGCCATGATCTTATTGAATGGTGGGGCAGGCTCGAAGGGCTAGTTGGCCTACTCCTGCTCCTATTTCTTATGTTCTTATGTTCTATGTTCCCAGAATGTACTGAAAGATTTTATTCACACCAACCAAAAGATTTATTACAGTTGTGCAGTCTCAATTCCATGGTCAGTAGTCATCATAGAACTCCTATAGTCCAGAAGGAGGACATTCAGCCCGTCGATCTGTACCAACCACAATCCCACCCAAGCCCTATTTCCGTAACTCCACACATTTACCCTTCTAATTTGCCTGACACGAGGGTCAGTTTTGCATGGACAATCAACCTAACTCACATGTCTTTAATATATGGGAGGAAACCAGAGCATCTGTAGGAATCCCACACAGACACAAGGAGAAAGGGCAAACTCCATGCAGACAGTGACCTGAGACTGGAATTGAACCTGTGAGGCAGCAGTGCAGACCTTTATCAAAGAAGGAGGTGGTTATCAAAATAAAGTACTCGTTTACATTACCTATATAGTAAATTATTTCCCATTTCTGAGATTTCTGGTGGATTTACGATTTCTCAGGAGGGAAAATAATCAATATTTGCATTCTTCCTTTTAAAGCATTCTCAGGATATGTGATTCATCGTCTTAGATGCCGCTGGAAAATGGTGATGTTTCACTGTCTATAAGCAATATCACCAAATAACTTGTCTGGAGTTGTTTCCTTTCCAAGATCTAGCACTGCGAGTGATCCTGAGATGTCATTAATTAGTCTGGTCACGTTATTGCACTGGCGTGTCACGTATTAATTCCAGGACAAAGAGAAGCCTTGTTTTTGATAGTGAGAAATGGGCAGTGATTTTTTTTCCATTGACCTAGCAGTCTAAAAAAAACCTGACAATTTATTAATGGAATTGAGTTAAAACATTTTCAAAATCCTAAATGAATATTTCTCATCAGTATTTACTGTTGAGGAAGGCATGGATGTAAGGGAACTTGGGGACATAAATAGTGATCTCTTTAGGAGCGTGCACATTACAGAGAAGGAGGTGCTGGAAGTCTTAAAGCGCATCAAGGTAGATCAATCCCTGGGACCTGATGAAGTGTATCCCAGGACATTATGGAAGGTTAGGGAGGAAATTGCAGATACCGTAGCAGAGATATTTGAATTATCGATAGTTACAGGTGAGGTTCCTGAAGATTGGAGGGTGGCAAATGTGCTTTTGTTTAAAAAGGGCTGAGGGAAAAGCCTGGGAACTACAAGCCAGTGAGTCTCACATCTGTGGTGGGTAAGTTGTTGGAAGGTATTTTGAGAGGTGGGATCTACAGGCATTTAGAGATGCAAGGAGTGATTAGGGACAGTCATCAGGGCTTTGTGAGTGGAGAATCATGTCTCACAAATTTGATTGAGTTTTTCGAAGGGGTAACCAAGAAGGTAGATGAGGGCAATGCACTTGATGTTGTCTACATGGACTTTAGCAAGGCCTTTGACAAGCTTCCGCATGGTAGGTTGCTGCATAAGGTTAAATCTCACAGGATCAAACTGGAGACCTGTGACCAGCAGTGTGCCTCAGGGATCAGTGCTGGGTCCACTGTTGTCATTTATATTAATGATTTGGATGAGAATATAGGAGGCATGGTTAGTAAGTTTGCAGGTGACACCAAGATTGGTGGCACAGTGGACAGTGAAGAAGTTTATCTCCGACTGCAACGGGATCTTGATCAATTGGGCTAGTGGGCTGATGAATGGCAGATGGAATTTAATTTAGATAAATGTGAGGCGATGTATTTTGGTACATTGAATCAGAGCAGGGTTTACTGGTAGGGCACTGGGGAGAGTTCCAGAACAGAAAGAGCTTGGGGTACAGGTTCATAGCTCTTTGAAATTGGAGTCACAGGTGGACACAGTGATGTAAAAGGCATTCAGCTTGCTTGGTTTCATTGGTCAGAACATTGAATACAGGAGTTGGGATGTCTTGTTGAAGTTGTACAAGACGTTGGTAAGGTCACGCTTGGAATACTGTGTATTGTTCCGGTCAGCCTATTATAGAAAGGATATGACTACACTAGAAAGAGTGCCGAAGAGATTTACTAGAATGCTACCAGGACTTGATGTTTTGAGTTCAAAGGAGAGGCTTGATAGACTGGGACTTTTTTCTCTGGAGTATAGAAGGCTAAGGGCTGATCTTATAGAGGTCTATAAAATAATGAGAGGCACAGATCAACTAGAAAATCAACATATTTTCCCAAAAGTAGGGGAATCTAAAACTAGAGGACATAGGTTTAAGGTAAGAGGGGACAGATACAAAAGCGCTCTGAGGGGCAATTTTTTCATACAGACGGCAGTGAGTGTCTGGAACAAGCTGCCAGAGGTGGCGGGTGCAATTTTGTCTTTTGAAAAGCATTTGGATAGTTACATAGATAAGATGGGTGTAAAGGGATATGGGCCAAATGTGAGCAATTGGGACTAGCTTAGGAGTTCAAAAATAAAGGGCGGCATGGACAATTTGAGCTGAAGTCCTGTTTCCATGCTGTAAACCTCTATGACTCTAATTTTAAAGATGCCTATACATTTTTTATAGATGTGGATACCAATGGATCTAATGTGGCAATGTGCACTATAAGTCAGAGAATATGGTCTATTGCTTACCTTTCTGTGCATCCTGTTTGTGTGCAGAGTGGTGCTTGATGTGGTTTGGCATAGCAGAGAAAGAAGAAGCCAAGGAAAATATGCTTGATTTTCTGGTCAGGAGAGGGGGGTTCACAAAAGACTCAGCAGCATAGAATCATGGAATCCCTACAATACAGAAGGAGGCCATTTGGCCCATCATGTCTGTACCGACCACAATTCCACTCAGGCCCTCTTCTCGTAACCCTGCTACTACTACCGCTAACTCTGCCACCTAGTGGAATATTCTCTATAAACATATTTCTTCTCAAATATTACCCTGCTAATCCCCTTGACATCAACCTAACCCATCTTTGGACTGCGGGAAGAAACCGGAGCACCTGGAGAGAACCCATACAGACACAGGGAGAATGTGCAACTCCACACAGACAGTGAGGTTGGAATCAAACCTGGGTCTCTGGCGCTGTGAGGCAGCACTGCTAACCATTGTGCCACCATGCCGCCCTGTCCCTTTTGCTCTCTACTTAACTCGCACCTTTGTTCCAGTCTATCCTTTCTATTATCTCCTTTACCAGTGACTACTGCATTGTTTTGCCTGTCCAGTCCTTTTTGAATTACCTCAGTTTTCTATCATCGTACTCAGAATCCTCCATCCACTGCAACATTGCTTTAACTTGTTTCTTCTCGTGGACATAACTTAAAATGCAGGACCTCAAATGTAGTAATCTCAGGATTACTCCCAGTGCATGCACTAGCAAGAACAGGAATAAGAAGATAGATCAAATGAATGTGTGGCTGGAGAAATGGTGTGCCAGGGAAGGGTTTAGATTCTTCAAGCGTTGGGATTGGTTCTAGGGAAACTTTACAGGCCGGATGGGTTGTACCTGGGTAGAGTTGGGATTGATATTCTCACAGAGGCTTTTGCTAGTTCTGATGTGGAGGTTTTAAACTAGTTTGGTGGGGGGATGGGAACAAAAGAGTCAGATTCAGATCAGGAAACGGGAGGTAGAGCATTAATTAGTGATGTAGTCAGCAACTTGGAAAGACAAAAGAAACGATGGTTAAAAAGCGTCCAAAGGAAATTGACAGGGTTGAACTGTTTATACTTCTATACAAGGAGTATTATAAACAAGGCAGATGAACTAAGGGTACAGATAGACACATGGCAGCATGATGTCATTGCTATTGCAGAAACTTGGCTAAAGGAGGGGCAAAATTGGCTGCTCAATATCCCTGGAGTTTCCAGACAGGCGAGAGTGAGTAATTAAAAAAGAGAGGGTAACATTATTGGTTAAATAATCAATTACAGTTGTGAGAAGGGTGATGGACTAAACAGGTTAACAAATGAAACTTTATGCATTGAATTTAGGAATAAAAAGGGTAAGTCATACTACCAGGAGAATACTAAGGCTCTCAGTTAGTGAGGAGGAGGTAAAATAATATATAAGTAAGCAAATCTCTATCTGTGAATGAGGGTAATAAATAGTAGGAGACTTTAACTATCTCAATGTCGACTGGTTTTCAGACAATGTAAGGGACACTGAGGGTGAAAAATTCATATACTATGTCCTGGATTATTTTTAACTGTGATATCTCAACAAAAGGAGATGCAATTCTGGATTTAGCCTTGGGAAATGAAGATGGGTGAGTAGGTGAAGTGACAGTGGGCGACCATACCAGGGATAGTAACTACAATTCAGTTAGATTTAGTACTATTGTGCAAAAGGACAAAAGATAAATCAGGAGTAAAAGTTTTAACTGGGGGACAGCAAAACTGAGAAGTGAGTTGGCTGAGGTGGACTGGACAAGAGTGCTAAAGAATAAATCAGTGGTAAACCAATAGGAAGCATTAAAAGTGATATCCTAAGGGTACAAATCAGACATGTCCCCTCCAAAGATAAGAATAGTGTTCCCAAATCTAGATTCCCATCTTTATCTAGAAAAGTACAGGGGAAGATTAAACAAAAAGAGAAAGAACAAAGAAAATTACAGCACATGAACAGGCCCTTCAGCCCTCCAAGCCTGCAACAACCATGCTGCCCGACTTAATTAAAATCCCCTATCCTTCCGGGTACCATATCCCTCTATTCCCGTCTCATTTATGTACTTGTCAAGATACCCCCTACTGTATCCGCTTCCACTACCTCTCCCGGCAACAAGTTCCAGGCACCCACCACTGTCTGTGTAAAATATTTGCCTCATACATTTTTAAACCTTGTCCCTTGCACCTTAAACCTATGCCCCCTAGTAATTGATTCTTCCTCCCTGACTATCCACTCTGTCCATGCCTCTCATAATCTTACAGACTTCAGTCAGGTCTCCCCTCAACCAAGTTGTTCCAATCTCTCTTCATAGCTAATGCACTCCATACCAGGCAACATCCTGTACTCTCTCCAAAGCCTCCACATCCTCCTGGTAGTGTGGTGACCAGAACTGATAGCTTATGATAGTCACAAAAAACTGAACATGGCAGATAGCTTAGAGGAGTATGGGAAGTACAGGATCAAATGAAGAAAGAAATAAGTAATCAAAGAGAGGGCACAAAAAAAATTTGCAAGCAAAATTAAGGAAACCCCAAAGATGTTTTACCAGTATATAAACAGCAAAGGGATAGTTAAGGAAAAAGCGGGACCTATCAGAGATGAAGGGAGCTTGTGTGAAGATACAGAGGATAAGGGAAGAGCTTTAAATGAATTTTTTGTCTCCGTATTCACAAAGTAAAGGGATGAAACAGATATAGTAATCCAGAAGAAGCAGCATGAAATATTGAAGAAAATAATCAGGAGAGGAGGTGTTAGAGGGTTAGAATTCTTGAAACTGAGTAAGTTGCAAAGGTCATTGAATTGTTCCCTAAGATGTTAAGGAGATCAGAAAGAAAATAACAGATGCTCTGAGGATTATTTTCCAATCTTCACCTGGATATAAGTGAGGTCAATCTATCAAAATGCATCACTTCACATTTACTGAAATTAAACTCCATCCATTTGTCAGCCCACTGGCCCATTTGATCAAGATCCCGTTGCAGTTGGAGGTAACTTTCTTCACTGTTCACTATGCCACCAGTATTAGTGTCATCTGCAAACTTACTAACCATGCATCCTATATTCTCATTCAAATCGTTAATATAAATGACAAATAGCACTGATCCCTGAGGTACACCCCTAGTCACAGGCCACCAGTTTGAAAAACAACCCTCTACAACCACCCTCTGGCTTCTGTTAAGAAGCCAATTTTGTATCCATTTAGATACCTCACCCTAGATCTCATGAGATTTAACCTTATGCAACAACCTACCATGCAGCACCTTGACAAAGGCCTTACTAAAGTCCACGTAGCCTGCACTGCCCTCATCTATCTTCTTGGCTACCCCTTCAAAAAACTCAATCAAATTTGTGAGAGATGATTTTCCATTCACAAAGCCATGTTGACTGTCCCTAATTAGTCCTTGCGTCTCTAAATACCTATAAATCCTATCTCTCAAAATACCTTCCAACAACTTATCCACCACAGATGTAAGGCTCACTGGCCCATAGTTCCCAGGCTTTTCCCTCAGCCTTTTTTAAACAAAGGTACAACATTTGCCACTCTCCAATCTTCAGGCACCTCATCCATGACTATCAATGATTCAAATATCTCAGCTAGGCAACAATTTCCTCCCTAGCCTTCCACAATGTTCTGGGATACATTTCATCAGGTCCCGGGGATTTATCTACCTTGATGCGCTTTAAGACTTCCAGTACTGCCTTCTTTGTAATATGTACGCTGCTCATGACATCACTATTTATTTCCCCAAGTTCCCTAACATTCATGCTTTTCTCAACAGTAAATACTGATGAGAAATATTCATTTAGGGTTTCACCCATCTCTTGTGGATCGGCACATAGATGACCTTGGTGATCCTTAAGAGATCCTACGCTCTCCCTTGTTACTCTTTTGCCCTTTATGTATTTGTAGAAGCTCTTTGGATTCTCCTTTGCCTTATCTATCTCTCATTCTTCAAAACTCTGTTGAGTGCAGGCCCAACCTACTCAACCTTTCCTTGTAAGAGAAGCCTTCCATAGCCAGGATCAACTTAGTGAACCTTCTTGAGACTGCCTCCAATGGCAATATATATTTCCTTCAACAAGGAGATTAGAATTGTTCACGGCATTCCAGATGTGATCTAACTAGTGCCTTGTATAGTTTTAACAAGAATTCCCAGTTTTTATACTCCATTTCCTTTTAAATTAAACCCAACATTCCATTTGTCTCCGGTATTATCTGCTGATCTTGCATGCTAGGTTTTTGTGACTTACGCATCAGGATCTCCAGATCCCTCTGTGCTGCAGTTTTCTGCAGTTTTCTCTATTTAAATAGTCAGCTCCTTTATTCTTCTTACCGAAGTGTATAATTTCACATTGCGTACATTATATTCCATCTGCTAAGTTTTGTCCACCCACTCAATCTGTCTATATCTCTCTGTATAATCTTTGTGTCATTCTCACCACTTGCCTTCCCAAATATTTTTTTCTCATCCACAAATTGGCATTCATATTCACGTCCTTCATCCAAGTTATTAATATATACATTGTGACTAATTATGGTCCCAGCATTTATCCCTGTGTCACTCTACTAGTTACAGGTTGCCACCTTATCCCAACTCTCTGTTTTCTATTAGTTAGCTAATCCCTATCCATACTAATATAGTACCCCCAACACCATATTAAATGGCCTTTTCTGTGATACCTTATTCAACACTTCTTGAAAATCCAAGTACACTTCATCTACTGGTTCCCCTTTCTCTGGACTGCTAATTACCACCTCAAGGAATTCTAATACATTTGTCAGCCATGATATCCCCTCCACGTAACCATGTTGTTCTGCTATTTCACAGATCAAAATGGACTCCAACATTTTCCCAATGACAGACGTTAAACGTTAACTAACTGGCTGATAGTTACATGTATCTTGTCTCCTTCCCTTTTGATTAAAGGTGTTACACTGGCAGTTTTCCAACCTTCTGGGACTTTTCCAGAATTTAAGGATTCTTGGAAAATTACTATCAGTGTATCCACTATCTCTGACCTACTATTTTTTAATATCCTAGGATACAAATCATCATGCCTAGGGACTCATCAGTCTTTAGCCCCATGAGTTTTCCTCATAATTTTTCTCTCGTGACAGTTATTATAGTTGTTCCTCCCCCTTCACCCCTTGTCCCTTGATTATTTTGTGTTTTTGGAATGTTATTAGGGTCTTCCACCATGAAGGCTGATGGGAAGTATTTAGTTAACTCCTCTGCCATTTCCTGGTTCCCCATTATTATTTCCCCAGTCTCATTCTCTCAGAGATCTATGTTAATTTTATTACCTTTTGGTCATCTTTTGTTGGTTTTTAAAACTTTTCGAATCCTCTGGCTTACCAGTGAGCGTTGCCACATTGTTTTAAACTGAAAGAAAAAAACATACATTCATTAACTTCCTTGGTTAACCAAGGTTGATATCCCCTTCCTAGAATCCTTCTTCTTTATTGGGATATATCTTTGTTGCAAATCTTGAACTATTTTCATAAATGTCTGGCGTTAATGATCAACCATCTTTTCTGCTGCTCTCCTTTCCTTGTCCATTCCAGCCTACTCTGCTCTCATCCCTTTCTAATTATCCCTATTTAAGTTTGACAGAGTTGTTTATGACCCAGGTTTCTCACTCTCAAATTGAATGTTAAATTCAATCATCTTATAGTCACTGTTTCCAAAGAGATCTTCTACTCTGAGTTTGTTTACTAAATCTGTCTCATTTCACATTACCAGATCCAAAATGATTCCTGATTGGATCCACAACCTATTTTTCAAGGAAACTCTCCAAATGTATTCAATGATTCTTTTTTTCCTCCATGGCTCGCTCTACCAATTTGATTTGCCCAATGCACATGAAGATTAAAGTCATCCATGATGAATGTACTGCCCTTTTTACATGCCCTCATTACCTGCTGGTATATTCTCCATTCTATAATATAGCTACTGTTAGGATGCCTGTAGACTATCCCACCAGCATTTTCTTCCCCTTGTTATTTCTTACCTCCATCATATAGATTCTACATCTTCCAATCCAAGATCATTTGCAATCATACTTATTCCATCTTGCTTCAACAGTGCTACCCTGCCACTTTTTCTTTCCTGTCTATCCTTACAAAAAGTCACATAGCCCTGAATATTTAGTTCTCAGTTTTGATCTTTTTGTAACCATGTCACTGTAATAGTTGTAAGATCATACCCATTAACCGGAATTTGTGCCATTGGTTCATTTATTTTGAGTTGAATACTATGTGCATTTAAGTAAACAGCCATTAATTTTGTCTGTTTGCTATTATTTCTCCCTTTGACCCTATTAGCTGATTTTTTTTGTTTGCACACTCTGTCCCTTCCTGTAACACTCTGAGTATCATTACCTAAATAGCTACCTTGCAATGCTGACACATCCTTTTGCTTTGTAAGCCTAGGTATCCTCTCTCCTCTGTCCTGAACCATGCCCCTCATCATCACTATCCCCCGCCCCCACCCCCCTATCCCGGCCTCAACGGTTCAGATGCAGGTCATGCCAATGGTACAGCACCCACTTTCCCCAGTACTGATGCCAGTGCCCAGGAACTGAAGCCCATTTCTTCCAAAGCATTTAACTGTCTATTGTTGAATTGCTAATGTTGGCTCTGCCTGTGTGATAGGTGCTCTTAATGAAGACCAGTCAAGCCCCAAATGGAGAGAAAATGGCAAACACTCCTTTACCACATTCACCAAGAGTTGCAGTGCAAGAGAGGGTTTGACAAGAGTGCAGGAACATTGCTTATTTCAAGAGGGAAAGTTTTGTTTCTGAAGTTAAACGGGGTCAGACGTGTAAAAGTTCAACGTGATGAAGCATGTAAAGGTAAAGTTGCCTACCGCGATTAAATGTATTCCTGGAGGTTTCATCACATGGCTTGTCCCCACATTTTGTTGACCAAAGCACCTATCTCTGTGACACACTGTCTTTCTACACCAACTGGAAAGCAAAAAGACTTATTATCCAGATGGATGATGTTTGACTGTCAGCCAAACTGCCTTTTTTCCCTCCATTTTCAATATTGTTATACTTGTTAAAGAGAAAAGTACAAGGAAAGTTACAAACAAACCATCTTTGTTGATGGCCCGATGGTTTTCCTCCCGAGTTACACAGCAGTGTCCTGGAGATTGATGTAGAAACTCCAGGCCAATCCTGGAGGTTTGTCAACCCTGACATTTTCTGGCCATTGCCAGCAGCACAATTTTCCAGTCTTGTGGATGGCGACCCCCCCACCACCATGGGTTCTTCGGTGGCGAGAGTGCAAACAACAAGAAAATCCATTGACAGCTGTTGGACAGGAAGATCCCACTGCTAGCCAGTGATGGGCCCCCTCTGTCATTGTAAAACATGACACATGGTGTGGGGGTGAGGGGTGTGGAACATTCTGTCCATAGTGGTTAGACAGGGTCAGATATGAAAAGATTAACCAGAACCTGAACCCTAATGACCGAGTGGGCTGAACTGGGTTGTTCTTCAGGGGAATTTCTAAAAATATTGTGCAACGTTAGCTCTGACGCTGATTCTTTGGAATTGACAGAAAAATAAATCTTTATTCTACACTCTGACCTTGGAGTATGCATCTATCTTTTGCTTATCACAAATTGCAAAGATGTTGAGAGTGTGAGTTAGAAAAGATGAATGGATCTCCTGTGATGAATGAATCACATTATGGATGGACACCTGTCCAAGGGCTACAAGAAGTGTCATTGCTCAAAGAAGAAAGAAAATTCAGCACATGAACAGGCCCTTCAGGTCTCCAAGCCTGCACTGACTATACTGCCTAGTTAAACTAAAACCCTCTATCCTTCCAGGGACCATATCCCTCTATTCCCATTTCATTCATGTATTTGTCAAGACACCCCTTAGAAGTCACTAACGTATCCGCTTCCACTACCTCCCCCGGCAATGAGTTCCAAACACCCACTACTCTCTGTGTAAAAAATCTGCCTCGTACATCTCTATAAACCTTGCCCCTCGCACCTTAAACCCATGCCCCTATGTCACGGAAGATGAACAAACCTATGTCACTGAAGGTGAACAAAATAGAAGGTGCACAGCTGTCACTGAGGAGATAAACACTTCCATTTTCCCACATAACCATTAAAATTGCAGAGAGTGACAGCACAGGTAACAACTTTAATGGAGATGATTGGGTGATTCTTCCATCAATCATGCCTTGAGACCACGCTGATGGAAATAACAGGGATTGATTTAATGCAACAAATGTAATTTATTTAGCTACTCTCCACTCATTGCATTATGCTGGAGGGGTTATCCTATTTTATCAAGAGAGTCTCCAGCAGCTTTGGCCACAGGTACAGGTTTCTGTTGCTCTGTTTAAATCTTTATCAGTCTCTGTAAGTCCTGCTCACCTCAAACTCTTTGCCTGACCTCATGGTGTCAGAATTTAGCATGCTTCATTAATTTCATCATTTTGCTGGGAGGGACATAGTTAAACCCGAATCAGTTTGCTGCAGTTTTGCAGCAATTTGCTTTGCTGAGATTAAAGGTAGTTTCCTCTTCCTTTAACCTTAGCATTATGTAGAAGGCTTATTAAGCTGAATAGAAACTAGGAAACATAGAAATAGGAGCGGGAGTAGGCAATTCTGTCCTTCAGCCGGCTCCACATTCAATATGACCAGGGCTATCTCACTGCCATATTCCCACTTAGTCTCCACATTTCATGATACCACTGAAATCTAAAATATTGTGGTGCATTGTGTCTTTAAGGGTCATTCCAGATGCAGGAACTACTCCACCTATGGATGTGGTTGCACTTATTGTGCAAATGGAATTATGGAAGCATACAGAATTATGAATGGTTTTAATAATCAGTGAGGGATGTTGTTTCCACTGGTCAGGGAGCCAGTAATTGGAGGATATGCCAATGAGCAGAGGGTCAGGAGATATTTTATATATATAATCTTGCCAGAAACGGTGGTTGGAGCAGAATCCATAATGATTTTTAAAAGGAAATTGCATGAATGTTTGGCATTAAATAAGATGCATGAAAATGACAAGGGCATGGGGCTGAAAGTTTTCTCTTCCAGAATGTGGGCACAGGCATGATGGGATTAACAGTTACTTTTTTTGCTACTAACCCTAATGCAGATTCTTTGTCACAAAACCCAGGAAGGGACACATGCTCAAGCTCCAGACAAACAACATTTACGGGAAACATTATTGGAATATTTTGATCTCAAAGCTGACCATTCTCAGTGGGCTGCAGAGTGACTGACATCACTGAGTGGCTCTTGTTTTCAAGTTCTCAATGCCGTCTCTAAGAATACATTCCTCTAAATTAGATCTAATATTAAAATCATTCAAGTCTATTTGCAAAGCTTCATCTTCAGGATTGAAGACCAATGCAAATTATTCATCTAACAATACTCAGAGTCCTTTGCAAATTGTACCCAAATGAAAGCAAACTACTGTGGAAGCTGGAAATCTGAAACAAAAACAGAAAAGGCTGGATAAACTCAGCAGGTCTGGAAATATCTGTGGAGAGCCTCTCCCTGACATGGATCATCGGCAATGGGCCTCTCCCAATATGTCCCCCTGCCCGATCCCTGGCATGCCTTTCATCAGGATCGCCTTCACGATCCAACACTACATGACTCCACTCTCCCCCCACCCTCCAACATTATGGCCCCCACTCAGGCCCCACTACCTTGCCACTGCCTCTGGCACACTGGTGGTGTTCAACTGGCACCACTGGGCTTGTCTGTTGGCTACTGTTGGGTACTGCCAGTGTGCAGTGCAGTCGGGCACTGCTAGGTGGGCAATGCCATGTGGACACCGCATGATGGTCATTGCCCCGCCATTCCCCCAACTATTTGGGGGCTTCAGTGGCCCCCAAGCCCCTTCCCCAGTGTGACCATCCCACCAGATCTCTGGTAGCGGAGATGAGTCATGATTCTCGCCATTATCACACTGCTGAAGGCCAGTGAATTCTGTGTGCTGGGATTTGTATGGGATAGCATACTTTAAATATGCTAATCAGCCTCGCGCCCTTTTTGGGCAGAAACCATTTTCAGTCATGAAGAAGTGGGTAGGAGACTCACAAACTGGCTCTGGGTGTGAAACAGATTTTTGGGCCAGTGTGCTATGTTCTGGGACCAGCACAATCTTATAATGGCGCAGCAAGTTCAGAGAATCATCCCCAGTGTCTTGAGTCCATATGATTGTTCTTCAGGGCCAACAGTCTGACAGTTCTTCACAGTCTCTGACTGATATAAAACTAAGGGATCATTGTCTTCTTTCAACCTTTTCTATTTCTGTTCCTTTACACGTTAAGGTATTTAATTGTTCTACTTCTCTGTTCCTTTTGAAGTCTTACCAATGGAATCAAGACTTTCTAGAGACCCCCGGTATATCCTAATTATAAGTTGCAGAGACACAACCTAGGATGGGTACCAGACATATGTTTCCCCTTGTGGCAGAGCCCAGAACTTGAGGGCAGAGTTTCAAAGTAAGAGGTGTCCCATTAAGATGGAGATGAGGATTTCTTTTATTTCTCTCAGAGAGTCATTAGAAAATGGATTTCGCTTCTCATTTGAGTGGAAGCAGGGCCTTGAATTTATTCAAGGCTGAGTTTGTTGGATTTTTGATAGGCAAGGGAGTCAAGGGTTATGGCACTCAGGAAGGTGGAATTGAGACCACAATCCAATAATCCATGATCTTATCGTTTGGCTGAGCAGGCTCAAAGGGCTGAAGGACCAAAACCTGCTCCTAAATCCTATGTTTCATGGTGAGTGCCTCATGTGATTATTAAAACCTTCACCATGGACAGATGGTGTAGTGTGTTTAACACAATCAGCGTCAGAGTGGCATCCTGCAATTTCTCACCTTTTTTTTGATCCGATCTCACCTGACCTTTCAACTCAGTTTGGCTGACATCTGGATAACACTGTGTGTCTCCGGGGTCTAACACTGAAGTGTAATGAGTCTAAGGGAAGGAAACCATGTCCCCTTCTTTTACCACACTTGCTGCTGTAATGCAGGTAAGTTAAGGTCCTTGAGACGCCAGGGAGAAAGTATTTGTCTATAATAAGTAGATAGGATAGTGGGGGAGATTGGAGATCAGGGGGTTGGTCAGAAAGCTGGTGGTTTCAGACTGGGGGGACCTGGGGAGGGGCGGGGGGAAACAGGGGGTCTCGTCTGGTTGCTGGTCAGGGGAGTCGGAGGTGGGTGGTTCAGGTTTTGGGGGTGGGGGTGTGGGGAGGTGGGGGGGGGAGTTGTAGGCTGAGGGTGGTCGGGCCTTGGCAGGGATGGGGTGACAGGCTAGGCCAGGCCAGGTTGGACCTGCGGGTGGTCAGAAATCAAAGGTAGGGGGAGTTTGTTAGTTGGAAGTAGTCAAGAAATCAGAGTGTGGAGGTGCTTGTTAGAGTTCAGGTTTGTCTGCAGAGGGAAAGCTGGTGTGGGTGGAAGACTGGCCATGGGGATGGGAGAACCCTGTGGGTTGAGGAGTTTCTATCAGGGGTTGTAGTCCCTTGGACATGGAGAGAGTCCCATGGTGAGGAGGGTAGTCAGGGCAGTGGTGCAGGAGAGCCCTGGGAATGATGAGGTGGAGGACTCCTATGCAGGTTTAGCTAGGGGTCATGGGGAATCCCCTGGGTCTGTACAATAGATACCCAGAAGTTAGAAGTGGTTTTAATTCTTTGTGATTCTTCTGGTTAACTATTGATGTAGCCCAATCTTCCTCATCTGACGTTTGTAATTTCAATCATATTTCCAGATAGTTGCCAGTGAAGGGCAATTCTCCAGGATGTATTTTCAGATGGTTTCCAGTTCAGGGCAATTCCCCACGGCAAGTTTGACGTCCAGGTAATTGACATGCTAAATTTACCTGGGACCTTCCAATGGGATTCTCCAGTGTATTTTTGGGGTACCCCCAGTACAATGCTGGGAGCTCAGAAGTTATAGCTCTTTGTATAGCTGTCAATATGCCATCTCTCCATGGCGAGTTTCTCATTAATTAATGTACCATGCGCATGTGGTTAACTTCAGGTTGATTTTACATTTGAATTGTTTTCACAGAAATTTGGGCCCCCGTTTTTCTTTTATCTAGTGACTAGAAAATCCATGTACACAGGTTGTTCAGTTGGTAATTCTTTAGCTACCAAATAGAACATAAGATGATAATTAACTTATTCCAAATATTGACTGACTCCATCCAGCACGTACAATGTAATAACTTGTTTTGAACACAAGAATACCACTTCCTGTGCTGACCCCGCATGTTATTGTTCATTAAAGTTTTCTCTTTGCTGGTACTACCTCCATCCCTTGTGAGCCCATCTGATTCGGGTCCCTCCGTGCTGCGCCAATCATGGGATGAGGCCTTTAGGTGGGTCTCAATTGGCCCAAAGGCAGGAAATAACCTTGGGAGTTACTGCACTGATAGAGGGAGTGATGCTGAGAATCCATCCTGACTTGGAACTACACTGTTGACTCTTCACTGTTATTGAGTTAAAAGTAACTCCCTCCGTGACAGCACAGTGGACGTAGCTACACCACAGGGACTGCAGCAATTCAAGAAGACAACTCACTGCCACATTCTCAGTGGCAATTAAGGATGAGCAATAAATGTTGGCCCACAACCTGCAAAATAATAAATAATTGGTGACTAGCAAAGCACAAAAAGAGATCTGAGCTATTGTGGTAGACAGATAGAAAAAGAAAGCCTTTCTCAGGTTTGAAATGCTGCCAGAGGCCAACCAGAGGCTCATGGGTAACGTCCATTTGCCCTTCAACTTGGTGTAAAGCAGAAATTATGCAATGTTGCCCCAAGTTATAACCATTGACAATCTACCTGTCCACTATCCCTCTCCCTAGATTATCACTCAACTGGTTATTCTCCATTAATTTTACCAGTTGTCTTGCACTCATTTCAATCTATGTAGATATGAAGTTGACAGGCAAGGAAAGATCAGCTTGAGCATCAAGACTGGACTTTTCCAACCATTAGTTTCAGCAATATATTAGATGGATGGGAGAGGGTGGAAGAGAGAGGAAGACATCACAGCTGAACATTAAACTAATACTGGAGCGTGATTATGATTAGGAATCCAGCACTATCTTTTTCTAATTTGGACAGGGAGACATACTGCAGAACATTAATCAGTGAATCCTATCAGCTACCTCAATCAGAGAGAAGTGATTAAACCCGAGGTACACGGAGCTACCAATTATCTTGTTATAATTTTATTGAGACTGATGCCTGCTGAACATCCACTGAGAAAAAAGGGCTGATTCATTGAGTCAATATTTGGGGTGAGTTAGTCATCAGCTTGTGTTTTGTTTGAATAAATTGGAATTTAGCAGACGGACAGGAGATGGTAAGTACATAAGAACATAAGAACATAAGAAATAGGAGCAGGAGTAGGCCATCTAGCCCTTCGAGCCTGCCCCGCCATTCAATAAGATCATGGCTGATCTGTTGTGGCTCAGTTCCACTTTCCCGCCCTCTCCCCATAACCCTTAATCCCCTCTCTTATCAAGAACCCATCAACCCGCTTCTTTAAAATATTTAGCGAGGCAGCCTCCACCACTTCAACGGGCAGAGAATTCCAGAGATTCACCACCCTTTGAGTGAAGAAGTTCCTCCTCAACTCCGTTCTAAACCGCCTCCCCTTTATCTTGAGGCTGTGCCCCCTAGTCCTACTGTCTTTTTTGAGCGGGAAGAGTCTCTCCACCTCTATCCTATCCATCCCATTCATCATCTTATACGTCTCAATGAGATCTCCCCTCATTCTTCTAAACTCTAACGAGTGCAAGCCTAGTTTATTCAGCCTCTCCTCATAGCTCAATCCCCTCAACTCCGGTATCAGCCTAGTAAACCTCCTCTGCACTCCCTCCAGGGCCAAAATATCCTTGCGCAGGTGCGGCGCCCAAAACTGCACACAGTACTCCAGCTGCGGCCTCACCAATGCCCTATACAGCTGCAGCAAGACCTCCCTACTTTTATATTCAATCCCCCTCGCTATGAAGGCCAGCATCCCATTTGCCTTCCTGACCACCTGCTGCACCTGCAAGCTGGGTTTTTGCGACTCATGCACAAGGACCCCGAGGTCCCTCTGCACCGTCGCCTGCTGCAGTTTTTCTCCACGTAAGTAATAGTCCTTCCTACCATTCTTCCTACCAAAGTGGACCACCTCACACTTGCCAACATTAAATTCCATTTGCCATTTCCTGGCCCATTCGCCCAGCCTATCTAGATCCTTCTGCAGACTCTCCACACCCTCCGCACAATTTGCCTTTCCCCCAATCTTGGTGTCATCAGCAAATTTCGACACCCTGCACTCGGTTCCCTCCTCCAGATCATCTATATAAATGGTAAATAGCTGAGGCCCCAGCACCGACCCCTGGGGCACCCCACTAGTCACCAACCGCCAATCCGAATAGCACCCATTGACCCCCACTCTCTGCCTCCTATTTGACAACCAATCCTCTATCCACGCTAACACCCTACCCCCAACTCCATGTCCCCTGACCTTCTGCAATAACCTCTTGTGAGGTACCTTGTCAAACGCCTTCTGAAAATCCAGAAAGACCACATCCACCGGCTCTCCTCTATCCACTGCCCTAGACACATACTCATAGAACTCCAGTAAATTTGTCAGACACGACTTCCCTTTAATGAAACCGTGTTGCGTCCGCCCTATCAAGCAATTCCCTTCAAGATGCCTCGCAATTTCCTCCTTAATGACGGATTCTAACATTTTACCTACCACAGATGTTAAACTAACCGGCCTATAATTCCCCGCCTTTTGCCTGGCACCCTTCTTAAACAAGTACAAAAAGATTAAACCAAATCAATCTTACTGTCAAACTGTCCTAATATGAAATCAGATTGCAGTGTCTCATTAAGTGCAAAGGATTTGATAATTTCAATTTATAAATATTTAAACAAATAGTTTCTTTTAACAGAAGAGGGGTGCACTCATCTTCCCTATTTTGGAGTTTACTTGATTAATGTCTCTTTCAGTGGAAAGTGAAGGAAGTCCCCATTTTAAAAGGGTTCCCATTTCAACACCAGATACAAAATATTCTGACTTATTCTGTGTCTGCTTTGAGAGTTTCATCTATTTTTATTGTGACAGTGTGGTGAGGGTGTAATTGAGATGCTAGTTTTAGAGGGTTTCAGGGCTGTTCCATTAATATTGTCATTCTGACAGTATCTGCTTGCATTTCTGGATTGACAATTGGGCAGCACCATGGCACATTGGTTAGCACTGCTGCCTCACAGCGCCAGGGGCCAAGACTTGATTCCCAGCTTGGGTCACTGTCTGTGTGGAGTTTGCATATTCTGCCCGTGTCTGCGTGGGTTTCCTTTGGGTGCCTGGTTTCCTCTCACAAAGTCCAAAGATATATGGGTTAGGTGGATTGGCCATGCTAAATTGCCCCTTAATGTCAAGGGAACTAGCAGGGTAAATGCATTGGGTTATGGGGATAGGGCCTGGGTGGGATTGTGGTCAGTGCAGACTCAATGGGATGAATGGCCTCCTTTTGCACTGTAGGACTCTAGGAAAATCCATCAAATCACTTTAAACATGTTTGGGGAAATCACAGGTTTCCATTGAGGACTGTGCTCTGTATTCTCAATGTGAATCCTTTTAGTTTGATTTTAATTTATGACTTAAGGATAAGCCTTGTGCTTTAAGCACCTCCCAGAATTGGATGTTAGGAACCAGTTTTTCTTGATGAGCAATACTTTTCCTTTGGATTAGAAACCTGAATTGGTGTGTGTAGCGGTGACGAGAGAAACACTTAATGTTGCAGCACAGGAAGCATTTGCATATAGATTGTAATTTTCACATCTTTAGGATATCCCAAGGTGTTTTTGTCAGCTATAGCTCAATTAATAGTGCTTGGCGCGAGCCAGTAATCTACACTGGCATGACCTTAAGCCAAGGCTGTGTCTGCCCTTTCCGGTGGATGAAACAAGGTTCCATGGCAATGTTTCAAAGAAGAGGGTAGCTCTTGCCGAAGATCAGATGAATACTGGAATGCATATTCATTGATCCCTGAAGGATCCCAATATCCAGGACAGGTAGATAAGATGGTTAAGAAGGCAGATGGGATACTTGCTTTTAATGGTGGAGGGACAGAATATATGAGCAGGGAGATTATGATGGAGCTGTATAAAACGCTCATTAGGCCATAGTTCTGGTCACCAAACTATAGGAAGGATGTAATTTCATGAGAAAGGCTGCAAAGATTCACCAGAGTGTTTTCTATGCTGGAGGGTTTCAGTTATGAAGTGAGGCTTGATAGGCCAGGATTGTTTTCCTAAGAAGAGAGAAGGTTCTGAGAAGGGACCTGACCGAGGTATACAAAATTATGAGGGACATAGATAGAGTAGGTGGATGAAACTTTTCCAGTTAATAGAAGGGACAATAGCCAGGGGGCATAGACTTAAGGTAAAGGGTAGGAAATTTAGAGGGGATTTGCAGAAGATCATTTTCACCCAGAGGATGGTAGGAGTCTTGAACTCACTGCCTGAAAGGTGGTGGAGATAGAGACCCTTGCAACATTTAAGAAGCATTTAGATGAGCACTTGAAACACTATAGCACACAAAGCTACAGGCAAACTGCTTGAAAATGGGACTGGAATCGATAGGTGCTTGATGGCCAGTGCAGACATAAAGAACAAAGAAAATTACAGCACAGGAACAGGCCTGTTGGCTCTTCAAGCCTGCACTGACCATGCTCCCTGTCTGAACTAAAACCCTCTACCATTCCGGGGACCATATCCCTCCATTCTCATCCTATTCATGTATTTGTCAAGATGCTCTTTAAAAGTCACTACCGCATCTGCTTCCACTACCTCCTCCGGCAGCACGTTCCAGGCACCCACCACACTCTGTGTAAAACACTTGTCTTGTACATCTTTAAACTTTGCCCCTTGCATCTTAAACCTATGCTCCCTACTAATTGACTCTTTCACCCTGGGAAAAAGCTTCTGACTATCCACTCTGTCCATGCCCCTCATAATTTTGTAGACTTCTATTAGGGCACCTCTCAACCTCTGTCATTCCAATGAGAACAAATCAAGTTTCTCCAACCTCTCCTCATAGCTAATGCCCTCCATACCAGGCAACGTGCTGGAAAATCTTTGTTGTACCCTCTCCAAAGCCTGCACATCCTTCTGGCAGTGCGGTGACCAAAATTGAACACTATATTCCAACTGCGATTTAACTAAGGTTCTATGAAGCTTGATGGGCCAAAGGGCCCCTTTTTGTGTTATAAAGCTCTAAGACTCTCAGTCCTGGTCAATTTCTTAACCAAGTGCACAAATAAGTATGATTGTATTTAGGATCTTGTACCCATAGCTGCCAGACTCTTACGTGTGAGTACTCCACTTAGGCAAGCTGATACATTGGTGAGACTTTGTGCAAATTGTGCTTGTGCCAACGTGAGCTCTTCAATTAAACATGGCTAAAAGGAAGGATGTTATGCTTCAGTTATACAGAGCATTGGTGAGACCACACCTTGAATTGTGTGAAGTTGGTCTCTTGATTTAAGGAAGGATGTAAATGTGTTCAAGGTAGTTTAAAGAAGGTTACTAGATTGATATCTGGAATGACCAAGTTATCTTATGAGGATAGGTTGGACAGACTGAGTTTGTTTCCACTGGAGTTTAGAAGAATGGGGGGTTAGTTGATTGAAGTATATAAGACCCGGAATGCTATTGACAAGGTGGATGTGGAAAGAATGTTTCCTCTTGTGGGTGAATCTGGAACTGGGGACACTGCTTTGAAATTAGAACAGAGATGAGGAGATGTTTTTTCTCTGAGGGTTGTGAGACTTTGGAACTCTCAGCCTCAGAAGGCGGTGGAAGTGGGCTCAATGAATAATTTTAGGACTGGGATATATAGATTCTTGTTAGGCAAGGAAATCAAAGGTTATCCAGGATAGATGGGAATGTAGAATTTGAAACACCAATAGACCAGCCATGATCTTATTGAATGGCAGTGTAAGCTCAAGGGGCTGAATGGCCTACTTCTGCTCCTATTTCGTATATTTGTATGTAATACAATTTCAATAAATCTTCCCTAAATCTTTCTATGTTTTTCCTTCTTAAGAACTAATGCAATTGCCTTCTAAACAACATTCTAATTTCTATTTCACTGGTCCCTTGCAACAAAGCATTACAGGTTTCACTCATATGAACTAATGGCTCAGGCGTCTTCTAGCTGCAGAGATTTGGGCAATTGGGATCTAAGAATATGTTTAAAAAAGAGCAAGGGAGGCCATTTGGTCCTTTGAACTTGCTCTGACATTCAATTAAATCATTGTTAATGTGATCCGGCCTCAACTCGACTTTCCTACCTTTCCCCCATACACTCAATATAATTTGATCAAACATCTATCTAGTCAGCCTTGAGTGTATTCATTGATTCAGTGTCCAAATTTCCTGGGGAAGAGAGTTCCAAAGATTAAAGACCCTCTGAAAGGACAGTTTTGTCCTCATCTCCAGCCTAAATGAGACAACTCTTATTCTGAAACTGTATCATCTAGTTCTGGATTTCCCCATGAGGGGAAACATCCTCAAACATCTACCCATGTAGGCACCGTCTGAATCTCATGTTTTATTTAGATTACCTCACATCCTTCTAAACAGGAATGAGTTTGGGCCCAACTTTCCTTGTAAGACAACTCTTTCAACTCAGGAATCAACGATGTCAACCTTCTCTGAACTGCTTCCAACACAAGTATGTCCCTATCTAAATAAGAAGATCAAAACTGTTCATAGTGCACCAGGTGTGGCCTCACTAATGCCCTGGACAATTGTAGCAAGATTTCTCTACTCTTATACTCCAACCCCTTTGCAATAAAGGCATTTTCCTTCTGAATTACTTGCTGTAACTGCATGTCAATCTTTTGCGCATCGTGTACGAGGACAGACAGATCCCTCTGCACAGCAGCATTCTGTTGCCTGTCTCCATCAAACTTCCATTTGCCTTGAGCTTTCTCGTGAGTCACTGTGAAAGTACAGGAGGCTTGTGCTGATTCAAGACAGAAGCCTCAATTCAGCATTCACATGGGTGTTGGGGACGGTCCTTGCTATCCTGCAGATTCTGATACATTGAACCTATGTCATAAGGCCAATCATTTGCCCTTGCAGCTAAGGAAAATTCTGTCGATATACAGCAATCAAATGTAGCTTTTAAAGTCCTACTCTCAGATCTTGTGCTGAACTGGATTAAGAGGCCGTTATTTTCTTCCTTTGTACTGCCACTCTGCATGCTTTTTTAGGATTAGATTTTTTTTGATGTTGTTTTGGAATTAGGATATTCTCTCTAATCTTGGAAAGACTTTGCCTTAAATAGGCAAAAGCATTCAATCGATAGCATGAACATTAATTTGGAATTCCCCTCACTCTTTGAGATGGAGAATGAAAAGCAGTTATAAAAGCTCAGAGCAGAAGCAGGTACACAACCTGATCTCTCTTCCATGGATTCATTTATAAGGTTTTATCATCTCTGGCAGGACCAGCATTTATTTCCCATTCCTAACTGCCCTCAAGTTCATCGCATCATGTGAGCAACTTGAGAGCTGGTGCATTTTCCTTGTCTGCAAATGCTCTCTGCTACTCCGGACTTCCTTGGCCCGCAATCCTCAAGTTATTGATGTTACATTGGCTAATTCCTGAGGCCTGTGTTTTCCAAATCCAGAAAAAGCAGCATGCAAGTGAATAGTGGGGAATGGGTCAATGGGTCTGCCTACCATGTGCAAGACTTACTGTTAGTAGGAAGCTGAAAGGCTTATCATTCATGAATATGGATTGCATTATGCCAATGTTAGAGAGAGAAAAGAGGAGTCTTTCAATAACAAAGCAACTTTTGAATGTGAAGTTGATACAAGAGAGAATCTTAAGTGAGTCTATGTCTTGAGGCATGTGTTTGCAGCAAACTGCTATGAGACGATGATGGTATCCTGCAATGCCTTAATTTTAAGACTTAGATGCAGTACTACAGCATCTCAGAGAAATAAAATATGTAATATGACCTCTTGACTATGAAATGAGTCCTAGCCTCCTGGCTGTGAGGTGTGCACTGGCTTGTCTGATCCTGATGGTGGGAGGTGGTAACAGTTATACTGTTTCCCCTTTTGTTATTTTAAACTCAAGAAGCGGCTATCCACATTTTTCAAATTCTTTCCTTTGGAGGGGCTTAGCATTTCTGTAGCCCTGAATGACCCAGTCATTTAGATAAACTGTTTCAGCTTGTGGAACCTAACATTTCTGTAGCAGTCATCTAAGTAATCTGTTTCTACTACTACAGAAATTCACACCTGATCATCCTTAGATCTGTTATATCTTTGGAATACCCTGATCACTTTTAGAGGCTTGTCTGATCTGGAAATGCTGGCTGTTCCTGTTGCTGGACAGATTTTTACATTTTAGGCCTTTTTAAAATTCTTGCAACTGCTGCTGCTAAGCAAAAACCTGACAGCAGAGTTAGGGAAATGGAATGTTGTAACTGGTTTCACTGAATGTCAGGCTATGGTGTCTAATTATATCTTTGATTGTTCAGACAGGCTAGACTGGTTATCAGTCCCTGAAGATGGTGGGATGCTATTGGTGTTTGATGTTACTGATGCTGACGAGCGGTACGGGTAATGTAAAGAGTTCAGGTAGGTGTTGAGATCACACTGACCTTACTTTGAACTGTCGGTCTATTAATGATGTGTTCAGAAATTAATGCATTAGGAAGAGGCATTTAACAGATTAACAAGAAGCTTCAGTGTTATTAACAGTGACATCACAAATTGATTTTACCATTAAACATTAATCATGTTGCTCAGGTTTTTGTAAGATTTTTTGAATGGACACTTATGGACAAACATGAGAAGCCTACATGAATTGTTTCATATTAAAGTACAAAGGGCACCAAGAGATTCAGAAGTATATAGAGCTCACTCCAAAAATAAATTACTCTCATAAAACACCCATCATCTCAAACATCAATCTAATCTTTCTCTCAATTTTTCCATATCAAATGCTTCTTTGACAGTCCAATTTCACACCTCAGGACTACTATCAGGGGCCTAGCTGGGATTGCAAAGAGGAAAGCCTTTGTACTTATATAAAAGCAGTGGTGGAGAGAAGGTTTCTGTTTGTTCACCTTCAGTTTCCCGTGTGTGCAGCCCAGGGATACCCAAGTATATCACTGCCTCATGAATATGGTAGTGGGACTTGGACCAGGGACAGCAAGTTGAAAACAAGCCTGAAAATGAAATGGCTTTTTTTTGTCTCTTGACACTGCAGGCCTGGACATTTACAAGCTTCTGACATTCAATCCCAATTCTCAGTGCATAGCACTCCCGGGCTTTGGCGTTGCAATTTTAATCGTCCAATCCACTAAAATCAGGCACACCACAATATGAAATCGCTGAAATGTGCTGTCTCCCACTGAGGGAGCTGTCCACAGTGGCTACTTACTTCTGCTTTTAGTAGCTGACCCTGGTGGCTACCAAACCAGGTACTATCAGTATAGTTTACTTTGAGCACAGCGACAGGGTAGAAGTCCAGGACACCGCACACTTCATCACATGCTGACATGTAGGCACATGTAAATGAGGGTGGAAGTGACTGGGTGGATGCATCACTAAGCAAATTGGAATGAATCTGGAAACTTAAGAAGAAGTTGTCTGAATTTGCAGGCTAGCAAAATTTCCTACCTCACAGCAGAACTTGAAATTAACCAAGTGCCTCAATTTATCCCAAAGCTCAGAGTCTGAGGCCAGGACTAATACCGCTTCAGGTGGAGAGTAGGTGGATCATGCACTTGATCTTTATTAATAAAGGGTTTCAGCAAGAGCAGCCTGAGCTAGCAACTCTGGCATCTCATTGCTGTGACATTTTTACAGTGTTTTACCAGAAGAATAAAGCAAACTGAGTGCTGAGAATTCAGAAACATGCAAACTGGTTCTAGAAGAGGTGAAACCAGGATCTCTGGAGTGAGAGTGCCAAGAGGAATCCTGCTCATTTGAAGAAGCTGAAGCAATCTATAAAAACTGTGAGAGAACTGTAAGAATTTTTCATCTGAAAAATGGATAGTTTTAATGTTTATTTTTTCATAGGATGTGCATGTCATTGAGAAGGCCAGTCCTAATTACCCTTGAGCTGAATCGCTTACAGGCCATTTCAGAGTAAAGCACATTACTCTATGTAAGCCTGACCACGTAAGGATAGCAGATATCCTTCCTCAAGGAAGGATTACTCTGGTGATCCAGAGTGGTTTTTACAATTGATGATAGTTTCAAGGTTACCATTACCTAGACTGGCTTTCAGTTCTACATTTTTACTTAATTGAATCTAAATTCTGCCAGCTACTATGGTGGGATTTGAACCCCTGACTCCCAAGGCTTGGGCCACTGGTTTACTAGCCAGTGACACTGACCCTACACCATCTCTCTGTTTTCTCATGTGTTCTATTTCAAAGTCAAAATTCTGCATCCAATACCCAGCACTTGGCATCATCTAAAACTGGGCAGCATGGCGGCACAGTGGTTAGCACTTCTGCCTCACAGCTCCAAGGACCTAAGTTTGATTCTCAGCTTGGACAACTGTCTGTGTGGAATTTGCATGTTCTCCCCATGTCTGCGTGGGTTTCCTCCAGGTGCTTCGGTTTCCTCCCACACTCCAAAGATGTGTGGGTTAGGTGCATTGACCATGCTGAATTGTCCCTTAGTGTCCCAAGATGTGTGAAGTCAGGGGGATTACTGAGTATGTGTGATTACGGAGATAAGGCCCAGGTGGGATTGTTATTGGTGCAGGCTCGATGGGCCAAATGGCCTCCTTCTGCATTGTAGGGATTCTATGGTTTCCTGTTCCGGTCCAAGTTCCATTCCTACTTCTTTCTCTCCTATTTCGTTCATGCTTCCAATGTCTGCCCCCATCCCAGCAACCAATACTGCTCCCATTCCCAATGCTATTGATTGGTTTGTTTTGAATTCTGTGTAAGAGTCAGTTCCCTCTGCACCATCCCCAGAATCTTCCTGTGTTGAACAGAGGCATGTCTAGTTTGAGCGTTTGTGTTTCAGCTCAGCATGTTGTGTTTTCAAACAAATGCCAGAAAGGAATATGCAGCTCCACGAAGACCATTTGTTTTATATCGTACAGCAATTTGCTGGTGACTGAATGTTCAGCCAATGGTGCTGAAACTAGTTTTAATCAAATTAGTAAATTTACCATGTGTCTGGAACCTTTGGCAGTGTAATTCACAGTTCAAAGGTCCATCAGCAGAACATTACAACAGGTGAATGATTTTGATGAGTAAATTGCAAAAATGTTAGCAAACTTCTTTTCTTTTATCAGTTGAAGTTCTGGTTCTCATATAAGAGAAAGTGCTACCATTATCACCTGTGGTTGGTATCCCTCCCATCTAGGAGACATCTGACCCGCAAGCTGTCCACTGAAGAAAGCTACAGCTAATCATTGTACCTAACCCCTTATAAAATGTCTCCTGGGTGCTTATCAAAGCCACCATATGACCACATCTCTCATAACTGCATTAGTTCAACCAGTGATTCTTTAATGTGGAATGATTAAGCAAGAATTCGCAATGGCAAAGATAATTAAGCATGAAGATACTAGCCCCAGGTTAGTTAAACAATTACATTGTTCGTCCATCGTCATCTATGAGGACCTCAACATCATTAGTCATTTTGAGGCTAGTGTGTCCGAAGATGACTGATCAGGCCAATTTGGGCACGGAATGTCCTGGCACATATTAGACAGACTTGTGTAGACACTAGTTGTTGCGCTGGTGGTTCTGGACTTGTGCAGCTCGCGCTTAAGTTGTGCTTCAGCAATACACCTTGCTTCGTGAGCTTGACAGCCTTTGTGGATGCAGCAGCACCAGGTAGGGCGGCTTTGTGCCAGTGTTTCCCAGGTGGTCATGTCAATGTCAACCGACTTCAGGGAGGCCTCAAGTGTATCTTTGAAACGTTTCTTCTGCCCCCCCATGCAATCGTTTTTCCAGCAGAGAGTCCCCCAAAAAGAAGCTGCTTGGGTATGCGCTCAGCTGACATACGGATGACGTGACCTGCCCACTGGGTGTGCTCTCTCATCAGCAGTGTGTGGACTGATGGTAGACTTGCTCTAGAGAGAACTTTAGTGTCTGATAGTTTGTCTTGCCATCGGATGCGTAATATTCTGTGAAGACAAGTCATGTGGAAATGATTGAGCTGTCTTGCATGCCTTTGATACACAGTCCACGTTTCACAGGCATACAGGAGGATAGTGAATACCACGGCACTGTAGACCTTCAGTTTTGTTGCTGGGCTGATTCCTCGACGTTCCCAGACAGTGGAGCATGGTCTACCAAAAGCAGAACTTGCTTTTGCTATTCTGCAGTTAACTTCTGCATCAATAGTCACTGCTTGGGAGAGGGTGCTACCAAGATTAGTTAACTGGTCCACTGCCTGTAGTTTCTGCCCATAAATGGGGCGAGTGTGAGGTGTTAGGGAGGGGTAATACCTTTGGTGGGGGAACACATCATGTCCATTCAGGGTGGTTTGTCCATCCTTTGTCCCCACCTGGCACTCAGCTCTCACCCGTGGCTCCCTGTAGCTGTTTGCACGTGACAGCGGCCACACCCTGGGCAACGGCCTCAACAAGCCGGCTAAACCAGGTGAGGGTAGTCTCAATCCTCGGTGAGATACGGAGTTGTCTATCCCAGCATGTGAAGACAGAGTCCGATGGATTGAGCGGAAGAGACCAACGGAAGGTCCAACGGTCAAGAAGGCCGTCTCTGCAAGCGTCATAGTTAAACAATTAATGCTTTAAGCAACTCATTTTACTTGTTTCAGACACTTGAACCTTCCAGCACCTTTCTCATTCAATCTATATGGTCTGAATGGATAGCTTGTTAACAGAATGGTGTGACTTGGTGTGACTTCAGTTACATGCTCTTTTCAGCACTAAAATACAAATTAATAATTCAAGAGACAAAAACAATATTTCTGCTTTGGGAAGAGAACAAACATTTTGGCAGATGTGGGAGGAAGTACCGAATGCTGACCAAATCATTAGATCTTTCTTCAGTTCAGCTCAAGCTGAAGTCCATTTTCCAGAATCCTTAGTTTACCATGCACTCATATTCTGCTACCTGTTATTAGACTTTCTGAGTGTTTCACTGAATGCTTTTCTTTACCTCTCTCAGATTTGAATCCTTGTAAATCATCGACATGCCTCAATGGTGGAATGTGTAAGATCTTGAGCTACAGTTACATCTGCCTTTGCCCTCCCCTATGGAAAGGAGAGTATTGTGAAATAGGTTTATTGCTGCTTCTGATAATATCTATCAATCTATCCTCCCAGTAATGCAAATCATTGGGCTTTGTATATATGTAGTGCTGTGCACAAGTGCGTGCCTGTGTGAATGTATATGCACATTTTTTTTATTCATTCCTGGGATGGGAATGTTACTGGCTTGACCATAATTTATTGACCATCCCTAGTTGCCCTTGAAAAGATGGTAGTAAGCATTCTTCTTGAACTGCTGCAGTTCAAGTGCTATAGGTACACACGCTGTGTTGTTAGGAAGGGAGCTCCAGGACTTTGATCCAGCAACAATGAAGGAATGGTGATATATTTTTCAGTCAGGATGGTGAATGATTGGGGGAGATCTTCCCCTGCAAGTCACAAATCATCCTGACTTGGAACTATAACCAGACGGTGGTGTTTCCATGCCTTTGCCCTTCTAGGTGGTAGAGGTTGTGAGTTTGGAAATGCTGTGAAACGAGCTTTGGTGAGTTCCTGCAATGCATCTTGTAGATGATGCACACTTCTGCCTCTGTGCATTGGTGGATGAGGGAGTGAATGTTTGTACAAGCGGTCCCAATCAAGCGGGCTGCTTTGTCTTAGATGGTGTCAAGCTTCTTGAGCATTGGTGGAGATTCACTCATCCAGGCAGGTGGAGAGTATTCCATTAAACTCCTAATTTGTGACTTGTCGATTGTGTAAAGGCTTTAGGATGTCAGAAGGTGAGTTACTCACTGCATGATTCCTAGCCTTTGACCTGCTCTTATAGCCACAGTAGTTATATGGCTGGTTCAGTTCAGTTTCTGGTCAATAGTAATTCTCGGACTGTTGACAGTGGGGTTTCAGTGATAGTAATGTCATTGAATGTTAATGGGTGATGGTGGTTAGATCCACTCTTGTTGGACATTGTCATCAGCTGGCACTTCTGAGGCTCAAATTTTACTTGCCACTTGTCAGCCCAAGCCCAGTTATTGTCTAGGTCTTCTTGCATTTGGGCATGAACTGCTTCAGTATCTGAGGAGTCACAAATTATGCTGAACATTGTGTAGCCATCAGTGAACACCCCCACTTCTGACCCTATGATGAAAGGAAGGTTATCGATGACGCAGCTGAAGATGGTTGGCCGAGGACACTACTCTGAAGAACTCCTGAAGTGATATCTTGGAACTAAGATGATTGATCTCCAACAACCACAATTATCTTCCTTTGTGTTACATATGACTCCTACCAGCATAGACATTTTCCTGTTTTTCAGTGACTCCAGTCTTGACATGGTCAAATGCTGCCTTACAGCCAGGGCAGTCACACTCACGTCAATTCAGCTCTTTTGTCTATGTTTGGACCAAGACTGTAATGAGATCAGGAGCTCAGTGACCCTGGTGGAATCCAGACTGGACATCAGTGACCAGATTATTGCGAAGCAAGTGACGCCTGATAGCATTGTCAATGACCCCTTCCATCACTGCCTGGTAACAATGTCACACTATTACTTGACTATCTGTGGAACAACTCTCTCAATTTTGGCACAAGCTCCTAGATGTTAGTGAGGAGTACATTGGAAGGTTGGCAGGGCTGAGTTTGCCATTTCTGGTGATTAGTTCAATGCCAGGTGATCCATCCAGTTTCATTCCTTCTTGACTTTCTGGTGATTGGATTGTCTTGCTGGGCTGTTTTAGAGTCAACCATGTTGCTGTGGATTGGAAGATACATCTAAGCCAGACCAGTTAAGAACGGCAGATTTCATTCACATAAAAGACTTTAGGGAACCAGGTTTTTATAACAATCAACAATGGTCATCATTCGACTTTTAATTCCAGGTTTTTACTGAATTCAAATTCTACCAACTGCTGTGTTGTGTTTTGAACCTGAGTCCCCAGAGTATTACCCTGGGTCTCTGGATTACAAGCCCATTGGCTCATGTGTGTTTGTGTTTCTGTATGCCTGTGGACCTGTGAGTGCATATGTGTGCATTTGTGTTTGCATTTTTGTTTCAGTTGCTGCTCATTACTGACCTTGCTCCACAGTCATCTTAAACAGAGACAGTGAGCTGTACCACAGAGGTCTTGTGACAGTGGGTAGCATCCCTATCTCTGGCCTGAATCTCTTGGTTCAAGTCCCACTTCAGGACTTGATGGCCACAGGAGCTGTGTTCATAAATGGCCGAACAGATTGATTTTCAGCCTGTAAATCCTTCCGATATGCCTGACAGCAGGTGGGGAAAGCAGGAGACGTTCTTGGTCAGCCATACTGCAGAAGGCAACAGCAAACCACCGCCAAACACAATCATGGACCTATCGAATGGAAATCCATGGTCATCAATGCCCTCTTAGGATGTGAGACCTGAAGGGTGAGCTGGAGCAGTATGACACAATATTAACACTCTTTAATTACTCTCTCACCACTACTGCCAGATCCTCTGATTGTTAGTGGGTTGCACTACAACCAATACTGGTCATTTTGTCAAAAATAATCAGTAGCACCTCCAGGCACATAGGATGTAGGAGCAAGAATAGGCCAATCAGCCCCTCAACTCTGCTCTGCGGCTTGGTAAGATCATGAGTGATCTGGTGGTGATCTCAGTTCCACCTTGTTGTCTGCCCTCCGTACCCCTTATCTATCAAAAATCTATCTAACTCTGCCTTGAATAAATGACGCAGCATCCATTGCTTTCAGTGGAAGAGATTCCACAGACAAATGATCATCTGAGAAAAAAAAATTCCTCATTCCCAAAAATCTTCAATTGGCCCATCAAACCTGACCACAATCCCACTCAGTCCTATCTACATAATCCCACCTATTTACCATGCTAATCCGCCTTACATTAAGGGGCAATTTACCATGGTCAATCAACCTAACCTGTACATTTTATGAGTATGGGAGGAAACCGGAGCACTTGGAAGAAACCCATGTAGACATGGGGAGAATGTGCAGATTCCATACAGTCACTGGAAGGCCAGAATTGAACCCAGGTCTCTGGCGCTGTGAGGCAGTATTGCTAAACTCTGTGCCACCATGCTGCCCGTATTTATGCTGCCACTGCCCTTACATTCACATGGGCTTCACTGACTGATGAGTCACTGTGTAAACCTGATTATAAGCAGGTATTTTTCCTGTGTTTGAGTATTATTCTTTAATTCAGAGAATCTGGATTGTAAATATAAGAATGGCTACTGTCAGCAGTACTGCAACTTTAACAAGGCAACACAAATGGCAAAATATTGTGCAGATGGCTATCAGCTGGATGAAGACCAGCAGAACTGTGTTAAAAATGGTACTGACTTCACCTGTCATTAACTCACATTTCATTAAGTATTGATCATGGCCACAAGATGCACCTCTGTTAAGAATTGTACAAACTCGAGGAGCATGATTTGATTTGATTTATTATCATATGTATTAGTACATAGTGAAAAATATTGTTTCTTGCACACTATACAGACAAAGCATACCATTCATAAAGAAGGAAAGGAGACAGTGCAGAATTTTTTCCAGGTGCTCCAATTTCCTCCCACATCCCAAAAACGTTCTATTTAGGCTGATTGGTGTCAATAAATCGTCCCTGAATTGGATCTCTCTTAATCTGGCATACATATAATTCCCTAAATTTCCACCCCCTTTATTGTCCACTAGAGGTAGACAAAAACGTCGACAAGTGACCAAAGACTTGAATAAGGCACTCACTGAGTGTTAAAATGGGTGGTGCAGGCTTGTAGGGCCGAAGGGCCTGTTTCCTGCGCTGTGCTGCTCTTTGTTCTTTGTAGTGTCATAGCTAGGGTGCAGAGAAAGATCAACTTAGTGCGAGGTAGGTCCATTCAAAAGTCTGATGGCAACATGGAAGAAGCTGCTCTTGAATTTGTTGGTACATAAGAACATAAGAAATAGGAGCAGAAGTAGGCCAATTAGCCCTTCGAGCCTGCCCCGCCATTCAATAAGATCATGGCTGATCTGTCGCGGCTCAGTTCCACATTCCCGCCCTCTCCCCATAACCCTTAATCCCCTCTCTTATCAAAAACCCATCAACCCGCGTCTTAAAAATATTTAGCGAGGTAGCCTCCACCACTTCAACGGGCAAAGAATTCCAGAGATTCACCACCCTTTGAGTGAAGAAGTTCCTCCTCAACTCTGTTCCAAACCGCCCCCCCCTTTATCTTGAGGCTGTGCCCCCTAGTCCTGCTATCCTTTCTGAGCGGGAAGAGTCTCTCCACCTCTATCTTATCCATCCCATTCATCATCTTATACGTCTCAATGAGATCTCCCCTCATTCTTCTAAACTCTAACGAGTACAAGCCTAATTTATTCAGCCTCTCCTCATAGCTCAACCCCCTCAATTCCGGCATCAGCCTAGTAAACCTCCTCTGCACTCCCTCCAAGGCCAAAATATCCTTGCGTAAGTACGGCGCCCAAAAATGCACACAGTACTCCAGCTGCGGCCTCACCAATGCCCTATACAGCCGCAGCAAGACCTCCCTACTTTTATATTCAATCCCCCTCGCAATGAAGGCCAGCATCCCATTCACCTTCCTGACCACCTGCTGCACCTGCAAGCTGGGTTTTTGCAACTCATGCACAAGGACCCCGAGGTCCCTCTGCACCGTCGCCTGCTGCAGTTTTTCTCCACGTAAGTAATAATCCTTCCTACCATTATTCCTACCAAAGTGGACCACCTCGCACTTGCCAACATTAAATTCCATTTGCCATTTCCTGGCCCATTCGCCCAGCCTATCTAGATCCTTCTGTAGACTCTCCCCACCCTCCGCACAATTTGCCTTTCCACCAATTTTGGTGTCATCAGCAAATTTCGACACCCTACACTCGGTTCCCTCCTCCAGATCATCTATATAAATGGTAAATAGCTGAGGCCCCAGCACCGACCCCTGGGGCACTCCACTAGTCACCATCCGCCAATCCGAATAGCACCCATTGACCCCCACTCTCTGCCTCCTATTTGACAACCAGTCCTCTATCCACGCTAACACCCTACCCCCAACTCCATGCCCCCTGACCTTCTGCAATAACCTCTTGTGAGGTACCTTGTCAAACGCCTTCTGAAAATCAAGAAAGACCACATCCACCGGCTCTCCTCTATCCACCGCCCTAGACACATCCTCATAGAACTCTAGTAAATTTGTCAGACATGACTTCCCTTTAACGAAACCGTGCTGCGTCTGCTCTATCAAGCAGTTCCCCTCAAGATGCCTCGCTATTTCCTCCTTGATGACGGATTCTAACATTTTACCTACAACAGACGTTAAACTAACAGGCCTATAATTCCCTGCCTTTTGCCTGGCACCCTTAAACAACGGCGTAACATTAGCCATTTTCCAATCTTCCGGCACTTCCCCGGAATCCAGCGACGTCTGGAAAATAACCACCAAGGCATCCACTATCACCTCCGCCATTTCTTTCAGAACCCTCGGATGCATTCCATCCGGTCCTGGGGACTTGTCCACAATCAGCCCCTCCAGTCTGTCGAGCACCACCTCTCTAGTGACAGTAATGTCATCGAGACCCTCCAGTCCTACCACCTTTCCATCTCTAACATCCGGCAAATTATTCACGTCCTCCTCCGTGAAGACCGAAACCTCAGACTTTTGTACCTTTTTCCTGATGGAAGAAGGTGGAAGAGAGTATGTCCAGGGTGTAGGGTCTTTAATTATGCTGGCTGCTTTTCTGAGGCAGCGGGTAGTGTAGACAGAGTCAATAGATAAGAGCCTGGTTGGTGTGAAGGATTGGGCTATATCTACAATCCTTTGTAATTTCTTGTGGTCTTGGTCAGAGCAGGAACCATACCAAGCTGTGGTACAACCAGAAAAAATGCTTTCTATGTACATCTGTAAAAGTTGATGACAGTCATAGCTAACATGCCAAATTTCCTTAGTCTTCTGAGAAAGTAGAGGTGTTGGTGCGCTTTCTTAACTATAGTGTCAGCCTGGGGGGATCAGGACAGGTCATAGGTGATCTGGATACCTAACAACTTGAAACTCTCAATGCTTTCTACTTCGTCCCCATTGAAGTAGACAGGGGCATGTTGTCCTTTACACTTCCTAAGTCAATGACAATGTCTCCTTCATTTTGTTGACATTGAGGGAGAGATTTCCTCAGGTTCCAGAGGACTGGAGGAGGGAGACTCAGGTCCCAGAGGTCTGGAGGATAGCGAACATGGTACCGTTGTTTAAAAAGGGTAGTAGAGATAACCCGGGTAATTACAGGCCGGTGAGTTTGACATCAGTGGTAGGGAAGTTGTTGGAGGATTCTTAAAGATAGGATGTATACGCATTTAGAGCATGGCAATCTGATTAGTGATAGGCAACATGACTTTGTAAAGGGGAGGTCATGCCTTATGAATCTGGTAGAATTTTTTGAGGAGGTGACAAAAACGGTCGACGAAGGATGAGCCGTGGATGTCTATATGGATTTCAGTAAGGCGTTTGACAAAGTCCCTCATGGTAAGTTGGTGGAAAAGGTGAAGGCTCATGGGATACAAGGACCGGTGGCTAGATGGATTGAGAACTGGCATGATAACAGGAGACAAAGAGTAGTAGTGGAAGGGTCTTTTTCTAGCTGGAGGCCTGTGACTAGTGATGTGCCGCAGGGACCTTTGTAGGTACTGGGACCTTTGCTATTTGTAACATACATAAATGACTTGGAAGAGGGAGTAACTGGTGTGATCAGCAAGTTTGCAGATGACAAGAAGATGGCTGGACTTGCTGATAGTGATGAGCAATGTCAGGCAATACAGCAGGATATAGATAGGCTGGTATATTGGGCAGAGAAATGGCAGATGGAATTTAATCCAGATAAATGCGAGGTGATGCATTTTGGAAGAAATAATGTAGAGGGGAGTTATACGATAAATGGTAGGACTATTAAGAGTATAGAAACGCAGAGGAACCTAGGGGTGCAAATACACAAATCCTTGAAAGTGGCAGTACAGGTGGAGAAGGTGGCGAAGAAGGCTTATGGTATGCTTGCCTTTATAGGAAGGGGTATAGAGTATAAAAGCTGGCGTCTAATGTTGCTGTTGTATAGAACGTTGGTTAGACTGCATTTGGAGTACTGCGTCCAGTTCTGGTCACCTTACTACCGGAAGGACGTGTAGACCCTGGAGAGAGTGCAGAGGAGGTTTACCAGGATGCTGCCTGGTATGGAAGGACTTAGCTATGAGGAGAGATTGGGCAAATTGGTGCTGTTCTCCTTAGAAAGACGGAGAATGAGGGGAGATCTAATAGAGGTGTATAAGAGTATGAAGGGTATAGATAGAGTGAACAGTAATAAGCTTTTTCCCAGGTTGGATATGAAAATTACGAGGGGCCACGGGCTTAGGGTGAGAGGGGTGAGGTATAGTTCAGATGCTAGAGGGAGGTTTTTCACACAGAAAGTTGTGGGGGCACAGAATGCACTGCCAAGTAGGGTGGTGGAGGCAGGCACGCTAGAGTTGTTTAAGGCTTACCTAGATAGGCACATGAGCAGACTAGAGATGGAGGGATACAAAAGATTGTTCTAAATAAGGATCAAGAGCCTCAGGACGTTCCTGGGAATCAATAGATACCTATGGACCGTCCAACATATTTTATGGCTCACCTGTCTTACGTTTGAGCTTCTGGGGATTCCGTGAATGTCTGTATAAGTTGTGTATGTTGATTGATGTCTTTTTTTTTATATCCACAGGTGATTCGGTCTGCCTTGTTGTCCAACAAGAGGCATACATGCGGTGGGTCGTGCGAGGGCTGCTCTTGGATGTGGTTTTGAGAGTTGCCTAGTGCAGGTGGTCAGGAAGGCAAATGGGATGCTGGCCTTCATAGCGAGGGGGATTGAATATAAAAGTAGGGAGGTCTTGCTGCAGCTGTATAGGGCATTGGTGAGGCCGCAGCTGGAGTACTGTGTGCAGTTTTGGGCGCCGCACCTGCGCAAGGATATTTTGGCCCTGGAGGGAGTGCAGAGGAGGTTTACTAGGCTGATACCGGAGTTGAGGGGATTGAGCTATGAGGAGAGGCTGAATAAACTAGGCTTGTACTCGTTAGAGTTTAGAAGAATGAGGGGAGATCTCATTGAGACGTATAAGATGATGAATGGGATGGATAGGATAGAGGTGGAGAGACTCTTCCCGCTCAAAAAAGACAGTAGGACTAGGGGGCACAGCCTCAAGATAAAGGGGAGGCGGTTTAGAACGGAGTTGAGGAGGAACTTCTTCACTCAAAGGGTGGTGAATCTCTGGAATTCTCTGCCCGTTGAAGTGGTGGAGGCTGCCTCGCTAAATATTTTAAAGAAGCGGGTTGATGGGTTCTTGATAAGAGAGGGGATTAAGGGTTATGGGGAGAGGGCGGGAAAGTGGAACTGAGCCACAACAGATCAGCCATGATCTTATTGAATGGCGGGGCAGGCTCGAAGGGCTAGATGGCCTACTCCTGCTCCTATTTCTTATGTATGTTCTTATGTATGTTCTTCATGTCGTTACTGTACACTTAAACTGGACCAGCTGATGGGCAACATGACAGCTCAGTGACTATCACTGTTTGCTGTGCAGATACATGGATTTGGGCCAGTGTCTGTGGGAGTTTGCACGTTCTCCCCATGCTTGTGTGGGTTTTCTCCAGGTGCTCCGGTTTCCTCCCACACCCTAAAAACGTGCTCTTAGACTGGTGTTAACAAATTGTCCCTAAATTAGGCGTCCCTCAACCTGGTTATAATTCCTTTGTTGTGGAGTCTAATAGGCATGGACAAAGGTCATAGGTTGAAGAGGGCACTCACAATGCTAAAATGGCAGTGCGGGCTTGTTGGGCCAAAGGGCCTGTTTCCCGTGCTGTGTTGTGCCTTGTGTACAACGAGTATAGTAGGGGGCGGAGGACAGCCTTGTGGGGCAAAGGTTTTGAGGATGATAGTGGAAGACGTATTGTTGCCTATACTTACTAATTGTGGTCTGTGGGTTCGGAAGTTCAGGATCCAGTCACAGAGACAGGAAGCGAAGCCTAGGCCATGGAGTTTGGAGATGAGTTTTGTAGGAATAGCTTTATTGAAGGCTGAGCTGTAGCCAGTAAATTGGAGTCTGACATAGGTGTCAGAACACATAAGTGTTCCAGGTTGAGTGCAGGGCCAGTGAGGTGGCATCTACTGTGGACCCGTAATGGTGGTAGGCAAACTGTAATGGATCCAGGCAATCTGGGGGGTTGGAATTGATTTGTGCAATGACTAATCCTTTGAAGCACTTCATAATGATGGATGTCAGAGCCACTGGATTATAATCATTAAGCACAATGCCTGGCTTTTCTTTGGTACCAGCAAACATAGGGCACACTTTATAGTTTGAGGAAATCAAGCCTTTGATTTGAACTTTGAATAAGTGTTCTATCACCAAATAACCCCTAAATTGGAGACAAGTTGGGACTTGTACTGCTTCCAAAATACATCCCCACCCCACATTGCTGTTCACTGATTACAGCTTATGGAGCAGCTCCCAAAGTTTCCTGGCATTTGCTGTGAATTATCACACTTTTAGGGATATGTGGGGAAAGAAAGGAACTTGTGCAGAAATGACTGGATTGACAAGCTACCTACCACCTTCAATGCAGCGGTATGATTACTGACCAGGGCAACCTGCTTGAACCTTGGTGTAACCAGCAACCAACAGCTCTATAAAAATCACAAAATATAATCAGATGCTGCATGGAACCTAGCAACATTGATTTCAGCGAGACAACTGGCATAGGGCAAAACAAATAAAACAAAAAGTGCTGGAACCTCATGTCAGGTAAAGTGCAATTTACATTTTCCTTGTTTTATCTGTTAAGTAAACATTTGGAAGTTTTGCATGGTTTACAGGAGATTAAATGAGTTAAGTGGCATTCTGTGATGGGACAGATTAGACAATCTGTGGGTTTGATGTGGTAGATTGGACAGTTTTTTGGTCAGGTGAGGTAAATTGAACAGGCTGTACGTTTGGTGGGATGCATTGATCAGTCGATGTGTTTGATGGACATTTAGATTTTATTTAATGCATGCTTCGTAACACTTTCTGCTTTTCAACTTATGCCTTATACTTGTATCTTAACATTTGTTGCTAGATCTTTATTCGACAGCGATTAAAGATTGTCATCCATTAAAATACTTGGCAAATTTCTGGAGATTCTTTGTATGTTTCAAAGAATCCTTACAGTGCAGAAGAAGGCCATTTGGCCCATTGAGTCTGCACTAACTCCAAGCATTTAACCTATCTAATCCCCCTGACACTACTGGATAATTTAGTATGGTCAATCCACCTAACCCGCACATTCTAAGAACATGGGAGGAAACCGGAGTACCAGGCATGGGGAGAATGTGCAAACTCCACAGTGATCCAAGCTGGGAATCAAACCCGGGTCCCTGGTGCTGTGAGGTAGTAGTGTTAACCACTGTGCCATCATGCTGCCCAAAAAAAGAGTCCTTAGAGAAAAACAGTTAGATGCCACTAAGTTTTTGTCCTTGGCAGGTGAGATAGAAGTTCTAAATTGGTATCAACCCATTTACTTCTGATATTCTATGAGCCATATTTGTGTATCTATTGGTGGAGATGAGAGTTAGGATGTGAAAAACCTAGTTAAATTTTGCCGAAATGAGTTCCTATTAAGAATAAAGGTCGGACTTTTCCGTGATTAGCATTTTTAAAATCCCTACAGTGTAAGAGGAGGCCATTTGGTCCATCAAATCTGCACCAACTTACCGACAGAGCAACCCATCCAGATCCTGTCCCCCTAATCCACATATTTACCTTGCTAATCTCCCTAAGTGACATCTTTAGCATGGCCAATTCACCTAACCTCCATATCATTGGACTGTGGGAGGAAACTGGGGCACCCAGAGGAAAGCAATGCAGACATGGGGAGAACGTGCAAACTCCACACAGTCACCTAAGGCAGCAGTAAGACAACAGTGCCAACCACTGTGCCGCCTTGAATACGTATTCAAGGAACATATATTCCCCAAGTGCTAACACATGAAATATAGGCTGAAATTAGTAATACTTACTGAATAAGACAGAAGTGGGAGGGGTATCTCATCCTTTGTGCCATATTTTCCTGTTCTTTTTCAGTAGTACTTGATGGTTGCTGCTTTGAAACTCAAGGACCTTTAACAGAAACAAGACAATGAGTCTTATGATCAATGCACTTTCAAACAATTTGAGGGGTGTATTCACACGATGCATTGTGATGAGAGGGAATGCATTTGAGCAATTGACAACAAACAGACATGTTATGAGCAGCTTCCTGATCAACACACCTCTCCTTTCTGGTATATAACCCAAGGATAAAGGAAATGAAAACCATAATTCACATTTTTTATTAGTTCAAGTTATGACCAACTTCCTGGCTTTGACTAACCTAGAGGGGTTGTTAAATCTCGTCCATTGTTGGGCTGCTGGCCTTGGATGGCGTGCAATGTGCTGCTTTTGGCTACTACATTTCACTATATTTACCTTCCATCCCAGAGATTTTATTTCTGCATTGCCTAATTTAAGACAACAAAACCCTTCAATTCAAAGTTTGGGGATTCTATTCCCGAAGAAACAATTTGTAGTTGGTTCACCAACCAAATGGCTAACTGGCCCTTTTACTGCAGCCATTCATACAGATATTGCACCTGATTTGCCTCCACCATCCAGCATCACTTCACTCTCCCCTTCCCTCCCTCAAATGTGCCTTGTCTGTGCAAAGCAGAACTTGGAAAGCTGGGAGCCTGGCAAAAATGGTGCACTTGCAGCAGTAATGAAGATGTGAGAACATAAGAACTTAAGAAATAGGAGGAGTAGTAGGCCAACTAGCCCTTTGAGCCTGCCCTGCCATTGAATAAGATCATAGCTGATCTGAAGTGGATCAGTTCCACTTTCCCGCTTTCTCCCCATAACCCTTAATTCCCTTGTCTATCAGAAATCTACCCACCCATGACTTAAATATATTCAGCAAGGTAGCCTCCACCACTTCAATGGGCAGAGAATTCCAGAATTCGCCACCCTTTGAGTGAAGAAGTTCCTCCTCAACTCCGTTCTAAACTGTACCCCCCCCCCTCTTATTTTGAGGCTGTGCCCTCTAGTTCTGTTATCCTTTCGAAGCGGGAAGAATCTATCTACCTCAACCCTATCTAGCCCCTTCATTATTTTGTAAGTCTCTATAAGATCCCCCCTCAGCCTTCTAAATGCTAACGAGTACAGACCCAGTCTGTTCAATCTCTCTTCATAAGCTAACCCCCCCCATCTCCAGTATCAACCTGGTGAACCTTCTCTGTACTCCCTCCAAGGCCAATATATCCTTTCGCAAATACGGGGACCAAAACTGCACACAGTACTCCAGTTGTGGCCTCACCAGCGCCTTATACAGTTGCAGCAAGACCTCCTCGCGATAAAGGCCAACATTCCATTCGCCTTCTTGATCACCTGCTGCACCTGCAGACTGAGTTTTTGCGATTCGTGCACAAGGACCCCCAGGTCCCTCTGCACTGTAGCACGCTGGAGCTTTTCACCCTTTAAATAATAATCCCTTCTGCTATTATTTCTACCAAAGTGGATAACCTCACATTTGCTAACGTAATACTCCATCTGCCAGGTCCTCGCCCACTCATTCAGCCTATCCAGATTTGATCAGCAGCAAGAAATCACTTCACTTTAGGAAAGGACTCAGCTTTTGATTAAATTCGCAGGTACACAAAGCCCCAGCCCAGAAATGATACCATTAATTCTCAGCTGATGATTTTCTCTGTATAAGTCACCTGGACTAAACCCATGCATATGCTCGCTTTATTTTTTCTCTTTTTCTCAAAAAAAAGTTATGGAATTATTTTTCAAATAATACCAATGTATTTTTTTCAACAATGGTTTCACAATTAGAAGAGACAAAAGTGAAGAATTCCATATTTTAATTAATATCTGTGGATATAACTTTTTTTTCAATCTCTCTAATTCTTCTTCAATCTTAAATTGGGGCTCTCCTGTTAACCATTTTGTTGAGCAGTTGATACAACCAATCACTCCTTACTCTGAATGAACTCTTCAGAACCTAAATCTACCACTTCATCCTTAACATTCTTAAGCTGTAAAAAGACCGAACATGAACTAGTTTTATTTTACGCACAGTACTGAGGTATATTTTTGACTTCATTTTTGCTGTTTTTAGGTGTTGATAAATAATAGGGATGATTATGGCTTCTGTGGTGCGACTTTGATTAACAGTCGGTGGGTAGTGACTGCAGCTCACTGCTTTGATTCAATGTTGCCACACTCTGTTACAGCAGGTAAGAGCACATATATGGTCTTTTTTAATTGTACCAACCTTCAAAATCAGCCTTTAAATTCAGTTATGATTGCCTTTCACACTTCTACCTTACTTCCACTGCATGTATCTGTTTTTCACTTGTCTTTTATTCTCTCTCTGCCTCTTGAACTTGTCACTCCCCTGGCAATCACAACTTTCATGTTTCAGCTCAACCTGTCCTTTCTCCTTGTCTCTTCCATTTATCTTTTACTTTCACTTGACTTCTCCTTCTCCATTCCTCTCCCTTTCTTGGCTCTTTTGCAGCTCCTGTTTCTCTTTACCTTCCTCCATACCTGCCTTATCCTTTACGTCACTTACTCTGCATTACATTTCTCTCTGTCCCCATCTTTTTCTCAGTCACTCATTCTGCTCCACTATTTTTTCTTCCCTTTGATGCTTTCCCTCCTCTCTTTCTTAATCTCTCCTGCATTTATTTGTCATTCTTCCATGTAGCAAATGCAATATAATGTTGGAAAATGTGAAGTTATGCACTTTGATGGGAAGAATAAAGGAGCTGAATACAATTTAAATGCAGGAAACCTGCAGAAAGCAGCAGCATAGAAGAATTTGGGGGTCCATATACATAAATCACAAAATGCTAACATACAAGTTCAGTAGGTCATAGGGCAGGCAAATGGAATGTTGGCCTTTATTTCAAAGGGGATGGAATATAAAAATAGGTAAGTTTTGTTAAAACCATTCAAGGCACCAGTTAGACCACACCCTGAATACTGTGAACAGTTTTGGCCTCCTTGTCTAAGGAAATGTATGCTGGCACTGGAGGCAGTCCACAGAAGATTCATTAAGTTGATCCTGGGCATGGAGGGATTTTCTTATAAGGAATGGTTGAATAGGTTGAGCCTGTACTAATTGGAATTTAGAAAATGAGAGATGGCCTTATTGTGACATACAGCATTCTTAGAGGGCTTGACAGGGTAAACGCTGAGAGATTGTTTTCTCTTGTGGGGGAATCTAGGACCAGAGGGTATAATCTCAAAGTAAGGTGTCACCCATTTAAGAGAGAGATGAGGAGGAATTTCTTCTCTTACAGAGTAGTCAATCTGTGGAATTCTTTACCACAGAGGACTATAGACGCTAGGATGTTCAAGGCTGAGATAGGCAAATTTTTGATCAGTCAGGGAATCAAAGGGATAAGGCACAGAAGTGGAGTTGAGGATTATCAGATCAGCCATACTCCCACCGATTGGCAAAGCAGACTTGATGGGCCAAATGGCCTAGTTCTGTTCCTACATCTTACGGTTGTCTCTTTAGTCTGTCAGCTGGCTCATCCTTACACAATTGTTTATCCTTCTTCACTTCTGCTGCTCCATCATGTCCCTCTCCTTCACTTCTGTCTCTAATCACTTGTCTTTCTTTTCTTCATTGTTGTACGCCTGTTTCATTCACTCCCACCTCTCACCATCTCCCCTGCCTCTTCTCAATTCATTTATCACTGCTTGATTCCTTTTACAGTTCTGTTTGTTTTCTCTGTTAGTGATTGTTATTTCCATGCCAATTACTTTTTATCTCATTCTCCATACCTTACTTTTAGCTAACTCAACACAGAATAGGTATGAGAAATTCATGGCTGTGGGGTTCAGTTGCTAACTTATTGTTTTGACTGGATAGCAGAGAAGTTAAGCAGTATAAAGGAACAGTGAAATTGACTTTATTTTGACACCTAAAAATACATATTTTAATGACTATTTCAGATTATATCAAAGAATATTACAGCACAAAAGGACACCATTCTTCTTGTACAGGATCTTTGAAAGAACTGTACAATTAATCTGACTCCCCTGCTCTTTTCTCATAGGCGTACAATTTTTTATTTTTCCTTTTTGAAAGTGACAACTGAATCTATATTTACCACCCATTCAGGTAGCACTTTCCAGATCATAATTACATAAATTAAACCATAAAAGCAGCTTCTGAAACTGCTCTTACTCCACCAGATGAATTTGGCAAACTTCAAACAGAGGTCTGGGAAGAGAAGGTTTTAGTGAAGAAGTTTCTGATCCATCCTCAGTACGATCCAGTAATATATGACAACGCCATTGCCCTTCTGTATTTGAAAATTTTAGTATTCCCATTGCTCCAATTTGTCTGCCCAGCTATAACCTGGGCCAGCTCCTACTGCAGGATGGGAAGGTGGGGATGATGAGTGGCTGGGGCCTGACCCGATTCTTGAGACGGGTCCAACTTCCATACATTGAACAGGAGACCTGCATCAAATCGACAAATTTGTCAGTAACAGATAATATGTTTTGTGCTGGGTTCAAAGATGATGCAATAGATTTCTTTTGAGAGTGGTGGAGGACCCTATGCTGTTTTGTATTGACAAACATGGTATTTGATTGGTGTAATTAGCTGGGCTGAGGGTTACACCAGAGGAGAAAAATATGTTTTCTAGGTTTCCTGGCTACTTATCATGGATACATGTGACTTTATCAGAGTACTGAGATGTTGAATTCTCTGAGCAGTCACGAATTATTGTGAATGAACAGAACAGGAGCACAAGAGAATGACAGAAGCACTGGATTACACATTGTGACACTGAGCAGCAGGTCTCAAAACTACCATTTAACTTTATTTAGAAGATTAGCCCCCAGTAAAATAGTTTGAGCTTGTTAATTCATCAACTGTAGGCTGTTTCACAGCAGACAGTGGTTAATATTCTCATCTAAAAAGTACTGCTGGTAATAGCTGCAGATGAATACTTAATACATTAATTTGATGTTTTCTGTTGAATAATTTTGATGCACTAACATTGCCAGTCACACAGAAGAGGCAAATGAAAGAATTTAAGCTTACAGCAGGAAGCAAGGTTATCCAATTATCACCTATCCTTAAACTGCTCCCTCCTTAATTCCTATTGTGATCGGAATTGTATTGATAGAATTGAGCAGCTCTCCTGGGTACTGCAGTATCAAATCTGGCACTAGAGGTTAGGTTTGTAACCTAACACTTCCATGCAGTTTGGATAAAGAACAAATAAATTGATTTGCAAATGCTGATAGCTGAATTTCCTTTCTTTCTATTCTATTGACTACTACAATTAGCAAACTATTATCCATCAGCACGAAGGTCAGAATAATTGACTGATAGAATCTTGGGCAGCTTCTTCTCCCAAGCCCAAGCCCAATAGGCCAAGTGACACATAATTTGGCCATTAGGATGTTAAAAGTCACCCTTTTCTGTCACTTTCCTTAATCACTGAAAAAAGATGAATCTAAAACAGGAACACTCCCTGTAAGTGGTGTAGCCTGTTGCATCAAGTGATCATTCCCAATCTATAGTGCCCGGGGCTACAAAGATTCTATAGGCTTTAGGAATCTTAATTTAGTTAGCAGATAAGTCCTGAGCTCCCAGCCATGATTTCAAACTTCAAGCAAAACCTTACAGGGTCTCAGGCCCCATCTTGAACAAGATGTGACTGTGGTGGCAGCACTCACAATTTTCTGATTAAGATTGAAATCCTTGACCAAAGTATATACTCACAAGGATCAAAAATAAACCATATTACAGTAATTAGCCCTCTGAAATTAACCTCATACTCTCCATGTTTTCAATCAGTGAGCACAAATATCCTATCTGGCTTTGCAACTCCAACTATAAATTGCCAAACCTAGGTTTATTGAAATTGCACTGGGGAATTAGAGTTTTTAAACTTGTTCTGCCTCCAGGATAGGAATAATGATGTCACTATCAGTTATCAGATAACAAACCTGGAAGAGATCCAGCAGCAGAACTTTTTTGTGAGCGCTCATCTAATTAACATGCAATCTTTATTAACTGCCTCCACACAAGCAGCATCACAGCAGCAGATTAGTTATATACTGGAACTGTAAAGAAATGCATATGTCTTGAAGACTTAAATGAACTCATTGCTTTTATCCTGAGTATCAGAAGTCACTGGCTAAGGAAAGATTTATCAAGAGAACTTCTAAGGAGCAATACCTTGTCTTTACCATGTTCACAACAAAGTCAAGTCTTATTAACACCTCCCTGTTCTGACAAACAATCAGTCAACGTCTGCAAACGGACAAAAACTACTGAGCATTTCAATGTTAAATTTGCATATAACACTGGTTAATCATAAGTCCAGTCAGTGGCACTCTGTATAGTATAGTACGCATCCTTCCAACTGAGAGAAAACAAGCCTGCACAGGTTCTCCTCTTCCTCTTTCAGTAATCAAAATTTAAAATAATCAGCCACATATCCAAAAAACAAAACTTTTTTGTGTTTTTCAGGGTTTTTTCAACACCCACTAAATCAGAAAATCAGGATGAATTAGTGAAAAACTGGTTAAAAACATTTTTATTTTAAAAGTTAAGAAAACAAAAGTAATCGAGGCACAATTAAGTTAGTTACAAACATTCAGAAAATATATATATTCAGACTTTCGTGAACAGAAAGTTGGGTTTCATACAGCTGACAATCAAGTTCCAACCACATCCACTTAATGTCGTGTCTATTTTGAAATTACTATGCATTTCCTACGTTCCTAGAACATACTGAAAGATTTTATTCACACTCATCAAAAGATTCACTGCAGTTGCACAGTCTCAATTCTATGATTGGTAGTTATCATAGAATCTCTACAGTACAGAAGAGGTCATTCAGCCATCGAATCTGTACCAACCACCATCCCACCCAAGCCCTATTCCCATAACCCTGCCCTTTTACCTTGCTAATCCCCCTGACACGATGGTCAGTTTTGCATGGCCAATCAACCTAACCCGCACATCTTTGGACTGTGGGAGAAAACCAGATCACCTGGTGGAAACTCACGCAGACACAGGGAGAAAATGCAAATTTCTACACAGAGTGTGACCCAAGACCAGAACTGAACCGGGGTCCCTGGCGCTGTGAGGCAGCAGTGCTGCCCTTTTTTCAAAGAAGGAGGTGGTCACCAAAATAGAGTATGCACTTGCTTTACCCAGGATGTAAATTATTTCCCTTTTCTGAGATTTCTGGTGGATTCAAGGTTTCTCAGGAGGGAGAAAAAAAAAAATCAGTATTTGATTTCTTCCTTTTAAAGCATTCTCAGGATATGTGATTCATCATCTTAAGATGCCACTGGAAAATGGTGATGTTTCACTGTCTATAAGCAATATCACCAAATAACTTGTCTGGAGTTGTTTCCTTTCCAAGATCTATCACTGCAAGTGATCCTGAGATGTGCATGAATTAGTCCAGTGGTGTTGTTGTACTGGTGTGTCACATGTTTATCCCAGGACAAAGAGAAACCTTTTTTTGACAGTGATAAACAGGCAGTGATTTTTTCCACTGACCTAGCAGTCTAGAAAAATCTGAGAATTTATCAATGGAATTGATTTAAAACAATTTTAAAGGTGCCTATACATGTTTTATAGATGTAAGTCGGAGAAAATGTCTCGCTTACCTTTCTGTGTATCCTGTCTGTGTGCACAGTGTCCCTTGCTGTGGTTTGGTGTAGCAGAGAAAGAAGAAGCCAACGACAATATGCTTTATTTTGTGGTTGGGACGGGGGGGGGGGGTCACAAAAGACCTTTCCTCCCTACTTAACTCACATCTTTTTGCTCCACCCTATCCCTTCTATTACCTCGTTTACCAGTGACCACTGCATTGTTTTGCCTGTCCAGTCCTTTTTGAATTACCTCAATTTTCTAACATTGTACTCAGAACCCTCCATCCACTGCGTCATTGCTTCAACTTGTTCCTTCTGGTGGCGGTAAGGTAAAATGCAGAACCTCAAATGTAGTAATTTCAGGATTACTCCCAGTGCCATGCACTAGCAAGAGCAAGAATAAGAGGATGGATCAGATGAATACATCGCTGGAGAAATGGTGTGCCAGGGAGGGGTTTAGATTCTTGAGGCATTGGGACCAGTTCTGGGGAAGGTTGGACCTTTACAGGCTGGATGGGTTGCACTTGGGCAGAGATGAGATCAATACCCTTGCAGGGGCTTTTGCTAGTTCCAATGCAGAGGTTTTAACCTAGTTTGGCAGGGGGGTGGGAACAAAAAGGATCAGAATCAGATCAGGGAGGTAGAACATTAATTAGTGTTGCAATAAGCGACTTGGAAAGACAAAAGAAACAACGGTTAAAAAGCTTCCAAGGAAATTGAGTTTCAATACAAGGAGTATTACAAATAAGGCAGATGAACTAAAGGCACAGATAGACACATGGCAGCATATCATTGTTATTGTGAAAACCCAGTTAAAGGAGGGGCAAAATTGGCAGCTCAATATCCCTGGAGTTTCCAGACAGACCAGAGTGGGTGACAAAAAAAGGGGTAACATTATTGGTTAAATAATCAATTACAGTTGTGAGAAGGGATGATATACTTTACGGGTTAACAAATGCATTGAGTTTAGGAATAAAAAGGGGAAACCATACTACCAGAAATATACTACAGACTCCCACAGTTAGTCAGGAGGTAGAAGAACATATATGTAAGCAAATTTCTGCCTGTGAATGAGTGCAATAATAGTAAGACACTTCAACTATCTCAATATCATCTGGGTTTAAGACAACATAAGGGGCACTGAGGGTGAAAAAAAATCATGTATTATGTCCAGGATTTTAAAAAAATGAGAAGCTCGACAAGAGGAAGTGCAATTCTGGATTTAGTCTTGGGAAATGAAGATGGGCAAGTGGGTAAAGTGACAGTGGATGACCATAATCAGGGATAGTAACCACAATTCAGTTAGATTTAATATTATTATGGAAAAGGACAGAGATAAATCAGGAGTAAAAGTTTTAAACTGGGAAATGGCAAAACTGAGAAGTGATTTGGCTGAGGTGGATTGGACAAGAGTGCTAAAGGATAACTCAGTGGTAAACCAGTAGGAAGCACAAATAAGTGAGATCCTAAGAGTAAGCAGACATATCCCCTCCAAAAATAACAGTATTCCCAGATCTAGATTCCCATGGTTATCTAGAAAAGTACAGAGGAAGATTAAACAGAAAAAGAAAGCTTACGATAGTCACAGAAAACTGAACATGGCAGACAGCCTAAAGGAGTATAAGCAGTACAGGATCAAGTGAAAAAAGGAAATCAAGGAGCGGGTACGAAAAAATATTAGCAAGCAAAATTAAGGAAAACCCACAAACATGTTTTATCAGTATTTAAAGAGCAAAAGGATAGTTAAGGAAGATGAAAGGTACTTGTGTGAAGATACAAAGGATATGGGAAGCGTTTTAAATGATTTTTTTGTCTCCATATTCACAAAGTAAAGGGATGAATCAGATATAGTAATCCAGAAGGAGCAGCGTGAGATATTGGAGAAAATAATCATAATGAGAGAGGTGTTAGAGGAGTTGGAATCCTTGAAAGTGAACACGTTGCAAGGACCATTGAATTGTTCCCTAGGACGTTGAAGGAGGTCAGAAAGATAATAACAGTTGCTGTAAGGATTATTTTCCGATCTTCACTGCACATAGGTGAGGTGTCAGAGGACTGTTAAAAACAACAGAACAATTATAGGGCAGTTAGTCTTACTTCTGTGGTAGGAAAATTGTTAGAATTATTCCTGAGAGATCATATAAACTGTCACTTAGAAAGGCATGGACTAATCAAGGACGGTCATGCTGATTTTGGGGGCTTTAAGGGAAGATCCTGCTTGATTTTAAATTCATTGAATTCTTTGAGGAAGCAACAAGGAGGATTGATGAGGGTAGTGCAGTGGATGTTGTCTACATAGATTTTAGTAAGGCACTTGACAAGGTCCCACATGGCAGACCGGTCAAAAAAGTAAATGCCCATAGGATACAGGATAATGTGGTAAATTAGATCCCAAAGTTGGCTTAATAACAGGAAACAAATAGTAATGGTCGATGGCTGCCATTGCAAATGAAAAACTGTTTCAAGTGGTGTTCCATAGGACTCGGTGTTGGGACCCCTGTTGTTTGTTTTATATATTAACCATTTTGATTTGAACATGTTTGGGAGAGTGGGGGAGAACAATGGGGAAATTTGCAGATGACACAAAAACTGGATAGTGTAGAAGGAAGCTGTAAGCTCAATGAGGAGTTGAAGTGGGCCGGAAAGTGGCAGATGGAGTTCAAGTCTGATAAGTCTGATGGACAGCACAGTGGCAGTGGTTAGCGCTGCACCTGGGTTCAACTTCAGCCTCGGGTGATTGTCTGTGTTGAGTTTGCACATTCTGTGTCTGTATGCTCCAGTTTCCTCCCACAGTCCAAAGATGTGTAAGCTAGGTAAATTGGCCATGCTAAAATTGCCTCGGTGTCAGGAGGGATTAGCAGGGTAAATGCATGGGGTTACGAGGATATATGGGACCTGGGTGGGATCGCTGTCAATGTAGGCTTGAGCTGAATGGCCTCCTTCTGCACTGTACGGATTCTATGATTCAAAGTGTGAGGGACTGCATTTAGGGAGGTCAAACAGTAAAGGCAATACGAAATAAACAGGAATATAATGACACGTAGATAAAGTGACAGATCTTGACGTGCAAGTGCACAGGTCCCTGTAGGTAGCAGTACAGGTGGATAGGTTTGTAAAGAAGGCATAGAGTACAAAAGTAGGGATATTATGATGGAACCATACAAGACCCTTGAGGCCACAGCTGGAGTACTGAGAGCAGTTCTGGTCACCATATTACAAGGAGGATGTAATTGGTCTGGAGAGAGTAAAGAGAAGATTTACTAGAATGTTGCAAGGGCTGGAGAATTGTAGCTGCAACGAGAGATTGGAGAAATTGGGGATGTTTTATTTGGAACAGAGAAGGCTGAGGGGTGACATCGTTTAAGTATACAAAACTAAGTAGGATTAAATTAGAGTAGATAGGAGGAATCGGTTTCCTTTGACAGAGAGTTCAAAAATCAGGGGTCATTGATTCAAGCCAAGTGATAGAAGGATTAGAGGAGACATGAGGAAAATCCTTTTTACGCAGAGTGGGTATCTGGAATTTGCTGCCTGAGCTGGTGTGAGCAAAATCCTAAACTCTTAAAGATACCTGGATCTGCACCTTAAGTGCTGTAAGCTGTAGGGCTATGGTCCATGTGCAGGAAGATGGAATTAGAAAAGACACTTGCATGTCTTTGGGTCAGCAAGTACAAATGGGATAGCCCCCATCTATGCTGTATAATTTCTATGATTCTATGGGAAGGGGGCAAAAAGTTTGTTTATCTGTTTGTCCATTTCCCTCTGAGACAAAGAGCCTTTGTTTGTTTTCAAAATCCAAATGAGAAAAGGCATTGTTTACATCTCTCCATATCTATCTGCCTAACTCTCTCTCAGAATTTACTCTGCCAAACCATTTACCTTCCTTGCAGCTTCCTAGAACAATTAACATGCATTCATATGAACAAGATGAAGGCCATTCAGCCCCTCAAGCCTGCTCCCCCGTTTAAAAAGATCATCGTCGATAGTAACCTTAAATCTGCATTTTGCCTACCCCCCGATAACTTATCACCCCCTTGCTTACTAAGAATCTATCGACCTCTGTCTTAAAAATATGCAGACTCTTCTTCCACAGCCTTTTTAGGAAGCACTTTCCAAAAACTCATAAGCAGCAAAACAAGGTCACCTTATCTTTGTTTTAAATGGGTGACCACTTATTTTTAAACAATGACCCTTAGTTTTAGATTCTCCAACAAGCGAAAACATCCTTTTCACTTCCACCCTGTCAAAACCCCTCAGGACCTTATGGCTCAATCAAGTTGCTTTACTCTTCTAATTGCCAGCAAATAAAAGCCCAACTGTCCAACCTTTCCTCATAAGACAAACTGCCTATTCCTGGTATTAGTCTGGTAAACCTTCTCTGAACAGCTTCCAATGCATTTACACCTTTTCTTAAATAAAGTGACCAATATTGTACACAGCATTTTAAATGTGGTCTCTCTCGTGCTCTGTACAACTAAAGCATAACTTCCCTATTTCTGTATTCAATTCCCCTTGTAATAAAGGATAACATTCTATTAGCTTCCCTATTATTTTCTGTACCAGTATAATAATCTTTTGTGATTCATGCACTAGAACACCAGGATCCCTCTGTACTTCAGAGCGCTGCAATCTCTCATCATTTAGAGAGTAAGCTTCCTTTTCATTCTTGCCACCAAATGGACAATTACACATTTTCTCACATTATACTTTATTTGCCAGATGTTTATCCATTCACTTAGCCTACCTCTGTATTTTTGTGACTCCTTAAGTCCTATTTATAACTTACTTTCCTATTTAGTGTCATTAGCAAATTTGCCAACCATCCCTTCAAGCCTTTCATCCAAGTCATTTAAATAAATTGTAAACAGTTGAGGTCCCTGTGGCACAACACTTGCAGCATTTTGCCAATTGGAAAGATACCTATTATTAACCTACTTCCAGCTTTTTGTTAGCCAGCCAACCTTCCATCTATACAATTATGTTACTCCCTATAACATGAGCTTTTATTGTCTACAATAACATTTTTAATGTTACCTTATCAAATGCCTTTTAGAAATTGAAGTAAAGTACATTCACTGGTTCTCGTTCATCCAAAGCACAGTTTACTTCCTCAAAGAACTCCAATAAGTTGATTAAACATGACTTGCAGGAAACCAATATTTTGTAAAAGTGTTCTATATAACTTGTTTAACAATAGCACCAAACATTTTCTCCACAACAGATGTTAAACTAACTGGCCTGTAGTTTCCTGTTTTGTCTCCCTCCCTTTTGAAGAATGGTGTTACATCTGCTAACACCCAATCTAATGGCATCTTCCCTGAACCAAAGGAAGTTTAGAAAATTAAAACCAATGCATCAACTACCTCACGAGACAATTTTAAACGTAGGATGAAGTCCATCATACGTTCAGTCCAATTTTCTGACTTGCCACCCGTCTTTGCAAAATTATATGCTTTCTCATTAAATTTGATATTATATTTAACCTTTTTAGTTAACCATGGACGGTGGATTTGCCCCTTGGACTTTTTCTTACTCGTTAGAATGTGTCTATTCTGTGCATTGTGAAATATCCCCTTAAATGTTTGCAACTGCACCTTTATGACCTATCCCTTAACTTCATATGTCAATTCACTTCAGCCAGCTCAGGTTTTATTCTCTCACAATTGCTCTTATTCAAGTTTAAAAATGAAGTCTCAGACCCACCCCTCTCTCCCTCATACTGGACACAAAATTCAATCGCACTATGGGGATACTACCTAGGGATGCTAGTCCTATGAAGTCATAAATTACCTCCATACCAATACGCGGTCTAGTATAGCCTGTCAGGTTGGCTCCAGAACATGTTTTCCTAAGGAACTATCCAACAAAAAAAATCAATTAAAACTCATCTAAGCTACTTTGTCCATTTGACTTATCCAGTCTATATGCAAATTAAAATCTCCCATGATTATCACTGTATTTTTCTGACAAGTTCTAATTATTTCTTCCTTAATGCTCCATCTTACTGTGTGGTTATTAGGGGTCTGAATACGACACTCAAGTGACTGATTGCCTTTACCATTTTTCAGCATTAACTAACAGAGCCACCTCTCCACCTTTTCATTTCCTATCCTTCCTAAAAAGTCCTGTGCCTTTCAATATGCAGGTCCCAATCCATATCCTCTGCAGCAAGGTCTCTGCAATGGTTATCAAATCGTAGTTCTTTATTTGTAGGTGCTCTCAGTTCATGTATTTTCTTTCAAATGCTGCGTGCATTCAGATAGAGATTTTCGTTTTATCCTTTTATTCTTTTTAATCACCTCTCATCTCATCTTTTGATTCGCTGTTAGATTTGTACTCTCTATCCATTCCTGTCATAGTCTGCTTTTCATTGCCTATAACAATGCCTTTCCCTTTTGTCTTGTCTCTGCTCTTTGAACATTGGTCCTAGCACGGTTCAAGTTAGATTGTCTCAATGGTACAAATCCTATTTTCTCCATGAACCAGAACCCACTCCTCCCACACCAGTCTTTGAAATACAGATTCATCTCTCTAATCTGATTTGTCCTAAGACAATTTGCACTTGGTTCAGGTAATAATCCAGAGATTATGAGGTTCTGCTTCTTAACTTGGTGCCTAGGTCCTCATACTGACTATAGAGAGCATCGTTCTTTGTCACAGAAACTCTACTGTGCAGAAAGAGGCCATTCGACTCATCAAGTCCGCACTGACACAATCCTACGCAGGCCCTACCCCCATATCCCTACATATTTACCCACTAATCCTTCTAACCTACACATCTCAGGACACACAGGGCAATTTTTAGCAGGGTCAATCAACCTAACCTGCACATCTTTGGACTGTGGGAGGAAACTGGAGCACCCGGAGGCAACCCACGCAGACATGAGGAGAATGTGCAAACTCCACACAGACAGTGACCCAAGCCGGGAATCAAACCCAGGTCCGTGGAGCTGTGAAGCAGCAGTGCTAACCACTGTGCTACTGTGCCGCTCTGACCATGTCATTGGTACCTAAACGGACCTTGACAACCGGTCCTTCCCTCCCACTGCAAGTTCCTCCCCAGCTCCAAGCAGATGTCCTGAACCCTGGAACTGGGCCCATGGACCCATGCTCTTTGCTGCAGAGAGAGTGTCAATCCCTCAGACTACATTATCCTCTAACACTACATTCCTTTTTGCTCTCCCCACTTGAATGCCTTACTGCAGCATTTTGCCATGGTCAGTTTGCATATCCATTCTGCAGCCCCCACTTTCATCCAAACAAGCTGAAAAAAGCTCAAACCTATTGCACAAGTGTAAAAGGCTGAGTCTTCTCTGAATCCTCTTACCTGTGTCACTCGCAATCAGTCTCCAAATCAGAACAACCTGGCCTAAGAGATGTGACAGCGTCCTGGTACAAAGAATCCAGGTAACCGCCACTTCCTGAGGTAGCGTCAGTAGCTCATAAACTCTAAGCTGAAGCTACTTGAATTTCAAACACTCATTGTGGACAAAATTGCCTTGTATCAAACTGGCACCCAGGAGCTCCCACATGCTGCATATGTGACACATCATCTATTGTGCCATCCTTAATGCGTTCCAATTAACTCTAATTATTTTATAAAATTATATATTTTGCTTTATCCTTAAATTACTCCCTTTACTTTTACTTCCTCTAGTTTGGGATATATTAAGAGCAGTAGAGAAACTCACCAGGTCCAACTTACTAAGGCTGCCACTCTTCTTTCTGTAGCAAGGTAGAAAAGGAAAGCAGCACCTTCTACACTCTTTATACCAACTCTTTCCGTCACCAAACTCCAATTTAAGCACTCTATTACAGCCCAAAGCAGCACTTCAGTGCAAAGTCAGCACTGTAAGATGGCCTGTATTTCTAGCCTCTGAAAACCTGTTTAGCCGCTTATCTAATTAACCAGTTGCAGGTGCAATCAGAGCCTCTAGAAGACCTGTTTTAAAGCTGGACTAAAAGACACATCCTTTCAAATAGAGCTGTAATCTTTAATTAATTGCTAAATTAAAGACTAGACTTTAGATGTAAACTAACCCTTAAATTCCCTCAATCATGAAACTCCAATTTAAGCGATCTATTACAGCTCAAAACAACTCACTAGCGCTTTGTTGAACGTAGCTATATAGGAACAGGTATATAACATCATGAAATGGCAATGTGTATTCCGGGGTTTTTTCCTCCCAAAACCACATTGGCTTACATCACAAGTACTCGACCTTTTTGTTTGAGGTTCCTTCCCCTTTTTAATAATATTCCACAGACCCCCATACACAAAACAAACAACTTTCCAGTTTAAAAATCAATTATACTATTAAACATAATTTGTTTTACTTATAACCTAACTGTGATCTGCCAATGCTTTCTTTCACGTGCTGAGATTCTCTTCTCCACACCCCAACTGACCAAAAATATCTCATGAAACCATCCTTCTAACTTGCAAGATATTTGTACCTTACCTTTTAAAAAATGTACTGTATAAACATAGTCCCGGCTGCAATTCTAACTCTCAGTGCTGCAGTGGAAATAACTCTTTGGGAGAAGGGGTGGGGAGTGCTGGCGAGGAAAGAGAAATCACAGGCATGTCAACAACTAAAGAGAAATCAGAAGTGCAAAGAAAACATGACGACAGAGTGTTATCAACTGATTTTATCAGCATAATTGGATCATTATGGAACAAGAAAGGAAGCTTTCAGTTATTGTCGCTCTTAGGCGCTGGCACTCAGTATTGCTGATTGATCAAAGACTTTGGTCTTACCTCCTTGCCATAACTGCCCCTCGACAGCTCCAGGGTCTTCGTTCATAGGCTGTGCCAAATACCAACCTCTCTCACTGCACGTGAAACACCAACTGGTGTCTCACATACAGTCTGCCTTGCCTTTTCCTCCTTTCCGTCTCTCATATTTCAATATGTGAATACAGAGATCCCCCACCTTTGCTTCACTGTCATTGGACAGCACACTGGTTGCCACTTGTCCAAACTCTGACTTTAGTTAGTTTATCATTATGTCAGTTTATTTTTCCTACATATCCTCCATTTACTTTTGGCACTGTAGAGAGAGGCCATGACTCAAAGCTTCATTTTTCGTTTCCCCAGTAATCCAATTGCATTCATAAAATCAGCCATCAATATTCTGTGTTCATATCTTGGTGAATGCTCAAAACCTGATCACAGACTCCCAATGAGCCCTAGCTCCTTTAAAGTCACTTTCTGGTTACTAAATAACTTTCCATTCACAACATGACAGGAAGAAGAGTATGTGAGGAATGAGGTTTCCAGCCAACCACTGACTACTGACAACTACAAACCTTTACAAAGAGGGGTTTATTTATTTAAAAAATGTGGCATGTGCCTACAATCACATTGTATTTCATCACAAACTGTCTGATCAAGAAGATCAGCCCAATCTTTAATCAAGATATTCACCTTAATGAGAGCTTACTGAAAGACTTAAAGATCAGAACAATGTGAGAGGTGTGCTAATCTGGCAGATACAGCAGACATTTCAAACAATATAACCAAACACAGCACACATCTATATTTAATGAAAGTCCTTTTCTTCAACCCCTCACACTCCATTTAATTCAACAGTAACCTGGCTCCATGCCAGGTAGCTGCGTTCCTCCAACACTGGACACCAGTTTGCTTAGAAAAAAAGTCTATCCAACCTCTATATTTGATGTCTAGAGTGGGCTCACCAAACGTGCGGCAGCCAGAAACAGTGACTGGATAACCGGGGCTCAGATGCTAGTTAGCCGTAGTTCAACATTCCAAGACTTCAACAAACCACTGTTAAAAAAAGAATGCCTGAAAACAGAAGAGAACAGAGGAGGTATATTGATTCCACTGGGCCGGACGGGTAGGAGTACACAATCTTGTATGTACACTGTTGCACTACATTCACCAGCTCCAGGTACAGTTACTGATAAATAAGGATTACAGGGGCATGCGATTGCCTTCGATGCTGATCTTTACTGCCCGAGATGATTTGGTCATTTTCTTGATATCTTGAAATCGACGCATCTGTTTGTCGAGGCGATTCAATGTCTTCTTTACTGATCCCTGGAATAAAAGGAACAAAGCACAAAATCAATGGGCAGTTTTTAGCATCAGGCAGGTATATAGTGTCAATTTAGTTTTTAAACGTACAAACATACATCTCCTCAAATTATCTCCTGCATTTTCAAACAATTTGAAGAATTATCATAGTGTGGTGCATGTTTGTCTGCTTAAACATGTACCCCTGTGCTTGTGCCCACATGTGCATTCCTGCATTTGTGTTTGTGCATGCATATGCCTGTGTGTTATGTGCATGTATGCACCTGCCCCTTCTGAAAGAAATCAATTAATGATTATCCAGCACTCAGAAATGGCAACTTGTTCTACAATTCCCAGGGAAAGATCTTTCTCCTGACATCTAACATAGATCTTGTGAAATTGTACGAATGAAGTAGTGGCATGATAGGAAAATTGGTCAAGTATTTGGTACAAAATAAGGAAAACTGACTTTGCATAACCTAAGACATGAATAAGACCGGAGAAGGTCAAGGCCTGATAAGGCTGACTTCGCATAACCTAGGGCTGTGAGTACGACAAGGTCAGGTCAGGGATGAAGGAGTCACCAACCTTCTTCTGTTCTATCAAAGAACAAGATAAAGGTATGACTGATGAGACAAAGAATTTTTAGGAGGTCAGCATGTTGTACCATTATTTATGACATTGCTACCATCGATCGAATTTTTGAATAAGCTCTGGTCACACAGAATCTGAATTGATTCTTTATGTAATCGCGGACTTGAGGAAGAATTAGCAAGTCATAACGAAGGTTCTCTGAACTCAAGTTTTTTGCCAATACTGCATGCAGTCTTTCGGAAATAAAGACAAGTTATTTTGTCGGAACGAACTTTGTTGAGTCCTTCTACCAGAGTCAAGAAGCAGGAAAATTTCCACTTCACCAATCTGACTGTACACAACTTAAAATTCTGACATTTATAATCAATCTAACAGGAATAAAATAAATTCAAACAATCTATTTATTTTCCCACCTTGAAAATCTCAATCACGTCACACCTAACACCCTACTCTTTAATGTATTTTGATTACTCAAGATGCTTTAAACTGCGAGTTAGAATTTAACAATGGCGTATCTGTGGCTAAATGCATCAATTATTATGGTGCGTAGCTATTTGGAAGCAGAAAATAAGAGCAAACTCCGAATTGTGTTGAGTTGGCTAATCTCACATAGGCAGCAACACAATTGATTTTGGAGTTCTTTGACAAGGAAAGGGGTGGGACCTCAGTCACAGTTTGTGATCACTATTTAGTGATTCCTGCTAGAAACTGTATGCCAGCACCCCATCAGGAAAAGATTGGTTTGGTCAGGATATGCACCTCAATGCAGTTCCACAGCTTTCTAACAATCTCAAGATAACAGGATGGCTGATGCCTGTGGGATATCCAAGATATTGAGGTAGAGGAAAAAACAAAGGTTCTTGAGTTGAGACAAGTCCAGGAAAATCAGTGTCACAAATGATCTTAATGATATGATGACACCTGTCCAGTTTTGTTAGTTGTGGCATTAACCAAATCAACAGATAAATATGGTACCAACTTGGAATGACGTGTGCAAACTTTTCCAGACAATTTAGGTGTGCCCAGACAGCAATTAAATAACATTTAACGTTGATTTATTCAACACAGAGCAGGAAAGCAAAAAAAAAGTACCACTGACTGACTATATCATGGCAACATGTGACGGTGGGGAAGTTTGTATTGAACCGGTAGAAATAGCAGAGGTGCTCAATGAATACTTTACTTCGATATTCACGGTGGAAAAGGATCTTGGTGGATGTAGTGCAGGCTTGCAGCGGACTGAAAAGCTTGAGTGTGTACATATTAAGAAAGAGGATGTGTTGGAACTTTTGAACAGCATCAAGATAAGTCGCTGGGACCAGATGGGATGTACCCCAGGTTACTGTGGGAGGCAAGTGAAGAGATCGCAGAGCCTCTGGCGATGATCTTTGCGTCATCAATGGAGACGGGAGAGGTTCTGGAGGATTGGAGGATTACAGCTGTGGTTCCTATATTCAAGAAATGGAATAGAGATAGCCCAGGAAATTATCGACCGGTGAGTCTAACCTCAGTGGTCGATATGTTGATGGAAAAGATCCTGAGAGACAGGATTTATGAACATTTAGAGAAGTATAGTATGATCAAAAGTAGTCAGCATGGCTCTGTCGAAGGCAGATTGTGCCTTGCGAGCCTGGTTGAGTTTTCTGAAAATATGACTGAACACACTGACAAAGGAAGAGCGGTAGATGTGGCTTATACGGACTTCAGCAAGGCATTTGATAAGGTCCCCCATGCAAGACTTATTGAGAAAGTGAGGGGGCATGGGATCCAAGGGGATGTTGCTTTGTGGATCCAGAACTGGCTTGCCCGCAGAAGGCGGAGGGTGGTTGTAGATGGGTCTTTTTCTGCATGGAGGTCCGTCACCAGTGGAGTGCTCCAGGGATCTGTTCTGGGACCCTTGCTGTTCGTGATTTTTATAAATGACCTGGATGAGGAAGTGGAGGGATGGGTTGGTAAGTTTGCTGATGACACGAAGGTTAGAACATAGAACATTACAGCGCTGTGCAGGCGCTTTGGCTCTCGATATTGTGCCGACCAGTGGAACCAATCTAATGACCCTCTAACCTAAACTACTCCAATGTTATCCATATGCCTATCCACTGACCATTTGAACGCCCTTAAATTTGGCGAGTCCACAACTGCTGCAGGCAGGGCATTCCACGCCCTTACTACCCTCTGAGTAAAGAACCTACCTCTGACATCTGTCCTATAACTACTGCCCCTTAATTTAAAGCTATGTCCCCTCATGTTAGCCATCACCATCCGAGGAAAAAGGCTCTCACTGTCCACCCTATCCAATCCTTTGATCATCTTTTATGCATTGTGGCAGGATGTTTGGGGTTATGTTTTGCGGAACACTTTCGCACAGTCTGTAAGCATGGCCCCAACCTTCCTGTTGCTTGCCTTTTGAACTCAGCACCTTGCTGTCATGCCCACATGGCCATTCTTGACCTGCTGCAATGCTCCAGTGAAGCACAAAGCAAATTGGAGGAGCGTCACTCCATCTATTTAGTCACTGTGCTTCTATCAAGCACTCCCATGTCAGGTATGCCACAGCTCTGCAATATTGTATAAGACCCTGGTCAGACCCCACTTGGAGTGATGTGCTCGGTTCTGGTCACCTCATTACAGGAAGGATGTGGAAGCCATAGAGAGGGTGCAGTGGAGATTTACAAGGATGTTGCCTGGATTGGGCAGCATGCCTTATGAGGATAGGTTGAGAGAGCTCGGTCTTTTCTCCTTGGAGAGACGAAGGATGAGAGGTGACCTGATAGAGGTGTATAAGATGTTGAGAGGTATTGATCGGGTGGATTCTCAGAGGCTTCTTCCCAGGGCTGAAATGGCTGCCACAAGAGGACACAGATTTAGGGTGCTGGGTAGTAGGTACAGAGATGTCAGGGGTAGGTTTTTCAATCAGAGGATGGTGGGTGCGTGGAATCAGCTGCCATCGGTGGTGATGGAGGCAAATTCGTTAGGATCTTTTAAGAGACTTCTGGATGAGTACATGGGACTTCATAGGATTGAGGGTTATAGGTAAGCCTAGTAGGTAGAGATATGATCGGCGCAACTTGTGGGCCGAAGGATCTGTTTGTGCTGTAGTTTTTCTATGTTCTAACATGCTTATGAACACATTCAGTACGTGATTGCCCCATTAACTACCAAACTAGGATATACTTCAGGGTTATGGGGAGGATACAGAAGATTTCCCCTCCTCTCCTGTGCCTGACCCATTGAGAAAAACTTTAAAAAGTTGGCCCAGTTACCTCTTTCTCCTGTAGTCCAGTCAACCTGACTCAAGATTTCAGCAAGGAGTAAAAGTCTGACCTGGTTTCATATATCTATCTTTGATATGAAGAAGCACAGAACTGAACTGAGCATCTCCTTACATGACAGAAGTGTTATGGGGAATAAAACTCACATCAATCCTTTCTAATCTCTCAGACATTGGTAGTTTTGCTGTACAACCTGGAAGTCCTTTTCCTTTGTGAATTGCCTTTTTTTGAAGTGACATTTCACCCTCCACTCACCCTGCTCGTCTCAATCTCCACATTCCACTTTGGTCTAACAACATAGTCACGGTTTGATGGTAATGGCACTCTGGCTCGTGCACAGAATCCTGGGTCGCCAGGTCTCAGTGCTCTGAAATAAAAAGATAAAGGTGTATAATATGTAAGTGGAGGGTGCTTGAAAACCAGATCATTGTTTGCAGAACTCTCAATAGTCATTCATAACTACTGAATCTCTAAAATAATTTAAATTCCAATCCCAGTCCCTTCCTGATTTCAGTTATTTAAAAGATGCATTTACAAAGGAAATGATGAGCAAATAGCAGATCACACAAAATCCTGGTTGTGTGTGTAATTATTTAAATTGCTAGTGATTGCTGCTTCCCCAGATTCCTCGCTCACTTGATCCACTTATCACTTACTTCTCCTCTCCTGTTAACACTTTCTCGAGATCTCTGCGAGGGGTCTGTCCACCGGAACTAAGGAAAAACAAAATCAGTGTTTATTTCATTCCTCGCATAATGTACAGGTACTTCCAAGCAGGACATGGATAAATGCACTGTACTGGAACTGCTTACTAAGGGAAACTAACATAAGATAACGATCCCCTTAACTTCCTTTCTGCAAGTGTAGAATTTCAAGGTTGTGCACATAGGGAAAAACAAAAGGATGAGAATCAGAGATAATGTACAGGAACCTATCCTTACGATCCCAGTTGGTGTTGTAACAGGATAGAAGATCCCAGAAGACTCAAAAGACTGTAACTTTTATTTTATAAAACATGGAGAAACAGAGTCACAGGGCCACTAATTAGTTTTACAACAAAAATTTTTTAAAGAATTAAACACGAAAAGTTGGATTATACTACAATACACTCTTACCCTCCCCCTCCATCCACTCGTATCTTAACAAACACATACAGATTTTAAGAACACAGATTGCAAGGTACATCTTAAACTACAAGGGCCTTGGTAACGCAAAGTTCCTTCAAGCACACAATTTGCCATGGCCAAATACACTCCACTCTGAACCCAAGTTAACGTCTGTGGACTTCTCCTCAAAATTCCCTCAGATGGTTGTCACATGAGAGTTTTCAAACCCTACTCCCAAAAAAACATGCTTTAAAATAGTTTTTCACAAGAGTGCTTCCAGTGGCTAAGCAACAGTTGCTACTTCCTCCAACTGTTTTTGCTCCTTACGCTGTAACCCTCTCTAAACACAATAGAAGTACAGTTGGAATTGAAACCAACACTTACATATGCAAACATCTTTGCCCAGCATGAATCTAACTATAGGTTTTACCCTGTTTCTGTGGAAGACATTAAATTAAATCCACTTAGAACTACATCTTATTTCTAATGTTTACAATACAAATCCCTTGAAACTACTTTTGTTTGCCTAACGCTATCGTTTTCCAAGGATCACCATCAGAGATTTTGGGTAAATGGCGACTGCGGTAAAGAGAAAGAGTGGATGCTCCCATTTTCAGTCCCGAAATCACAGTTTTCTACCACAGAATATTTTGCTTATTCAAGAAATTGTGATTGATCTTGACCTTCTTATTGCACATACAACTTTCTACTTAAGTGTATTTGATCCATTTCAGTTTTTTATTCATTCGTGGGACATGGGCATCGCTAGCTGACCAACATTTATAACTCAGCCTTCAATGCTATTATTCCCATGAAACTCATCTCCAAATTCCATGGCTTGGCCTCAGCATCTCCCTCTGCGACTGGATCCTGAACTTCCTAACTCACAGAGCACAATCAGTAAAGATAGGCAACAACACTTCCTCCATGATTATCCTCAACACCCGGTGCCCCACAGGCTGTGTTCTCAATCCCCTACTATACTCCTTATATACCTATGACTGCGTGGCCAAATTCCTCTCCAATTTAGTTTTCAAGTTTGCTGATGACCCCACCGTAGTGGGTCAGATCTCAAACAATGACGAGATAGAGTATAGGCATGAGATAAAGAATCTAGTGAACTGGTGCGGCAACAATAATCTCTCTCTCAATGTCAACAAAATGAATGCGATTGTCCTTCAACTTCAGGAAGGAGAACATGCCCTGTCTACATCAATGGGGACGAAGTAGGAAGGGTTCAGAAGTTCAAGTTTTTAGGTGTCCAGATCACCAACAACCTGTCCTGGTCCCCCTATGCCGTTGGTGGGCTTTCTTAACTATAGTTAAGAAAGTCCACCAGCACCTCTACTTTCTCAGAAGTTTAAGAAAATTTGGCATATCAGCTACGACTCTCACCAACTTTTTCAGGTGCACCATAGAAAACATTCTTTCTGGTTGTATCACAGCTTGGTATGGCTCCTGCTCTGCCCAAGACCACAAGGAACTACAGAAGGTTGTGAATGTAGTGCAAACCAGCCTTCCATCCATTGACTCTGTTTACACTTCCTGCTGCCTCGCAAAGCAACCAGCATAATTAATGACCCCATGCACTCCGGACATTCTCTCTTCCACCTTCTTCCTTCAGGAAAAAGATATAAAAGTCTGAGGTCATGTACCAACGGACTCAAGAACAGCTTCTTCCCTGCTGCTGTCAGACTTTTGAATGAACTTACCGTACATTAAATTGATTTTTCTCTACTCCCAGCTGTGACTGTAACACTGCATTCTGCACTCTCTCATTTCCTTCTCTATGAACGGTATGTATAGCGCGCAAGAAACAATACTTTTCACTGTATGTTAATACATGTGACAATAATAAATCAAATCAGATTTATTGCCCATCCCTAGTTGCACTTGAGAACGTGTTGGTGAGCCACCTTCTTGAATTTCCGCAGTCCATGTGCTGTGGGTTGATCCACAATGCCATTAGGGAGGGGATTCCACGATTTTGACCAATGTTTGTGAAGGAACGGCGATATATTTCCAAGTCAGGATGGTGAGTGTCTTGGAGGGGAACTTGCAGGTGGTGGTGTTCTCATGTATCTGCTGCACTTGTCCTTCTAGATGGAAGTGGTCATGGATTTGGAAGGTGCTGTCTCAGGATATTTGGTGAACTGCTGAAGTGCATCTTGTAGATAGTACGCACTTTTGCTACTGAGCGGTGGTGGTGGAAGGATCGAGTGTTTGTAGGTCTGGTGCCAACCAAGTGGGCTGCTTTGTCCTGGATGGTGTCAAGCTTCTTGAGTACTGTTGGAGTTGCACCCACCCAGGCAAGTGGGGAATAGTCCACCACACTTGTGCTTTGTAGATGGTGGATAGGCTGCTTGCAACCGGCCCCGTTTCAGAGCAGCTTGCAACCAGCCCCGTTTCAGAGCAGCCTAGAGTCAGCTTGATTTTTGAGCAACCTGTAAACAGTCTATTTTCAAATGAACTTAGAGTGTTTAGTTAGAGTCAATAAGCTGAATTGGGAACAATATAAAGAGGTCTTTCCCCACGGATCCAACCACAAGCTGATGGGAACAGCTGTACAAGATATCTCAAGCATTTGGTAACTTATTCAGGAAACTTCAAGCAAACTGTATTGATAAATAATGAACCTATAAAATTATAACATGAAATAAAAAAATGACTAGCAAGATCATTGAATTGAAAACCTGTAGTAGTGTCCTTGATCTGACGAGATGACATCTGCCGCATTATCATCGCTGTCTTCGTCCCTAGGATCTCTTTGTAAACGAATGATGTAGAGTTTAGAGTAACGGACAGCCATGTTGGAGATGAGGAACAGATTTTAGGTGGTACAGGAATTCTGCAACATGGCTGTTTACATAGAGTGATGAAAATAATGTAAAGCAGATTGGAGAAAGACTAACCCAAAACAAAAACCCAGGTGACAGAAACAAAGTGCACAAAGTGACAGTGACTCAATAAAACTATGCAACAGAGCAATGGTTGTTGAAATGAAAGAGGTAGGAATATGTGTACATTCTAGATCTGTACTCCACCTGTACAGTATTCCTGTGGACTACTGGGTTCTTCTGATCCTCTTAGCTGGATGGAAACGATAGCTATTCAGCCCATTTTAACAACCTAATTGGTGGTCTCCCTCCCAGAAAAAAAAGTATTAAACATTATCTTTAAATTTAAATCCACATGATCGGTGGAGACACAAATGATCACATTTCCCTCTGGTATGAAAAGATAATTGTGCTCCCCATTCACATATTCCCAACACCAGTATCCCAGTGCAGCAAACTTCCTTTAACTTTTGAAGATGTTTTAAATATGTGGATATTTAATACAGGCAAGCCGGACAATAAATCCATAGAAGCTGTTGGCAAATAGGCATGTGAATATATACCAGGAAAGAAATAAGATAATTGGTCTAATCACCCAAGTGTCAGAATTTCAACTGAAAGTTTAACCACAGAAGCGATTTCCACCTACCAAAGTAAAATCTGGCAAAGTGTTGCATCTTCCTGCAGTAGAACTTTCCACAGGTTAAATGCCATGCCAGATAACACTGGGATACACAAAGTGAGTAAAGCCATCTCCACGCTTTGAAAGTTGTTCAACTTCCACATATTAATAGGATTGCTGACATGTTAGAGGAGGGACATCCAAGGCACTGTGGCTTCATTGGAGAGTTGGGAGGATTATGAAAAACATTGTTCTTTCACTTGCGAATTCATTGCCAGGTAACACAGAGTCTTAATGAAATTTGTCAATGTGTAACAACCTCATATATCTCTGTTTTGCAATTCAGGGAGATAATACTGGAACATCCTTGAAAAAACTGAAACAGTATGGTAGGGTTCCAAGCCAACCAGACAGAGAAGTCAGACCCATCTTCTGATATGGATAGGACTCCATGCCATAGGTATTGAACAAACATCTGAGTCAGTTAACTATGAGATACCATAAAGGATTACAGCATCTCAACCCCATTTTTGAATGGGGAGCGAGGCAATGGAATGAGTTTCAAATTGGTGCAAGCTGACTGCTAGACCAAAAAATGGTCTCCTTTAGCTATTAACTTCCACAGCTGCAGTACATGATGGTGTGAAAGCTTTTTAGCTTTGAAAGTTTTCTGTTTTCAAACATCTACGAAGGCAGAGACTTACATTTACTAACTGGCGGGCAAGGTCAGTGCAATCTTTTTCTGCTGTGAGAAAATAATAATTGGTGAGTGGTTTTTTGCAGAATGAAGCCGTTACACAACTGGTTGAGAAAAGCGAATGAACAAGTTATGAGGATAACTTTCCTCCAGGAGATGGCAGCATTTCCCATTAAATGTGGGTTCTGAACGAGTAAGAAAGCACATAAGTCAGCAATTAAAAACAATTTACCAGTGTAAACCCAGCTCAGTCTGAGATGGGTTCTCCATCTGGAATTCAGTGGTTATTACATTTCTAACTTTTAAACACTAATAACCAGGAGTTAGCAATGTTACAGCCAATGCTTGCAGCCAAGCTCCTGCCTGGTTCCTTAAAGGGTACCAGAGAAGGATGCAGCTGCATAACCATAAAGTCTCCAATTTGGAGTCAGCTATATTATAAACATAACTGGGTATTAGTTTAAGCTGAGCTTCTAAATGCTATTAAAAGGAAGTAGATATGAAATATCAAGTACCCAATATAGGTGAATAATTAGTAATGAACTGATCTTTGACAACCAAAATCAAGGATAAGATCACTAAATTACATCTCATTAGTGTGCACTGTAAACAAGAACCAAGTTTAAATCCAATACACCAATTGCACCCATAAAACATCAGTCTGTATTGTGTGCCCTTACCAAACACTCAATCAGAACATAGACAGAACAGTGAATCAAAATCACCTGCTGACGTGTAATGAACACCACCAGAAAAGAAGTGATACCCGCCGACATTTGAATGAACTTTAGACCAAGTGACTAAGAAAAACTGTTTTTGTAAACCCAAATATCATGAACATAGACCGCAACACTTTCAGCTGTCCTTTCATTTGTACTTTGGGGATGACCCCATCCCTTTAAATAGACTGAATTCAGCAATCGCTATCAATATAGATTTGTCCAGCCGAAAGGGCAAGAGTTAGGGATCGGTTCTTGAGGGTAATGAGAAGACGTATAATCTGCATGTAAGACATTGCTCACACAGACTTTAAACCCTCCCTCTCTGTAACCATCACCAATTGTGGCCAATTTCTCCAGTTACCTTTCGAAATATGATCAATTTTATTCAGATTCAACAGTTTTCAGGATAGGATTGAAGATAGAATGAAGAATCCTCAATTAAGCTCTTCAGGAAGAGATTACAAGATGGAGGTTGACAGGGGTACGGTCTACTCTTTGGGCACTTCTCAAGTACTACACCTTTACCCCTGTGCTTCTGCTGTCAAGTACCTGCTTAGGCGCCGCCTCATTGGCATCTGGTCAATGTCTCTCTGCTCTCGCTCCTCCCTGGTCATACCTTTGTAATTTGACGTCAGACCAAAGATTGGTCTTGACCACTCATCTGGGTAAACAAAAAGCATAACACTATTAACAAATAGAAAACTAGCAAATTAAGGCTTCACTCCATCTTTCAATAGGACTCAGTTTGGTGTAAACATATCTAACTAAAACTAACCATGCCCAATTCCCTCCCCAACCTGCTCACTCAGTGGGTGAAACTAAGTTGTCTACAAATGGTCACAGTGCCTTGAGTTTTAGATGCAGAAAATTAGTTTTGCTCTTGGTTTTTTTTCCCCCCAGTGATGCCTGCAGGACAATGTATAGTGGCACCGTGAGGACTTGTCCAAAATCTTCTAATGTTCGACAGAAGATGGCCCTTGTAGTGGGGATTAAGAGTAGGATCTGATCGTGGGTGTGCATTAGACTGCAGCTGTAAGCAGACAGTTTTAGAGACAGGCTGAAAATTGGCATGACGTCGGAGAACAGCCCTTCCTGAACGTGTTCCAGCAGCTGCGGCACTAGTGTCAGCATTCAGGGAAATAGCATTATTGCACTCCTTCAGTTTTTCATAATGGATCTTTTCCACTCAGAAGATCCAAAATGGAAATTCTGCCATTTCAATTTATGTATAGATAATGTTCATGCATATGCTTGTTGGATTGTTCATCGCCATAATTCTATAACCCCGCCTGCTATGGAATCATAGCGGGCAAGGGGCTGATAACGGGTGTGAATTTCCGGTCTCGCTTGAGCGAGGCTGTAAAATCCCACCCCATGTGTCTGTTTGACTGTGTACATATTCATGCAAAGATTCTTTCTTGTAGTGCATGGACATCTCACCAGGGCATGAACAGACTTTGATGTAATGGTCCTGCAAATGAATAGACTAACAGCTAGCTTTTTAGTGAACTGGGATAAGGGCACCCATGGAGATGTACCCCTGGAAAGTTAAACAAGAAAACAAAAGGAATAAAACTCAGAGGAAAGTACAGATTCAGTAAAGGTGAACGTACTGATAAGCTTTCCAGCCAGTTCCTTGTTGCTTCGGTTCTCCTTGGGATGTTTATACAAGTACATCACACAACGTCCAATGCCACTATGCTTCAGAGTCTCCTGGCTCACACTGGGCAACTGTAACAACATATCAGTTAATGACATTTCAAGATATTAAGGAAAGTTAGTGTGGCAACACAGCTAACTACTTGGCAAAAGTGGATAAGAAAGTCACCAACAGAGGGTTCAGCTGAAATGGAAAGTGGTCAGATATGGAGGTTTAATGAGAACAAATGAGGGGGGAGGAGGAAAATAGGGGTACAGTAGTACTCATGGTTATGCTGCTGACTAGTAATCCAGAGACCCAGACTACTGAGCTGCGACATGAGCTCAAATTCCATCATGGCAGCCGGGAAATTTAAATGCAATAATTATATAATATGGGGAAAAAAAAAATCAATATTCAACATGAAATGATTGGATAGCTGGAACAAATCTATCAGGCTCACTAATTTTCTGGAGGGAAGGAATTCTTTCCCAGTCTGGCTAATATCTGACTCTTAATTCACAGCAAGCAGACTGACTTTTAACTGCCCTCTGAAATCGCAAGCTCTGCGCTTTTTCAAGGGCAATTAGAGATAAATATATGCTGGCCTTAACATGTCTGTAATTCCCTGGTTCGCCTCTCTCACTTTAAGCTTAACTAGACTAACATTCAAATACAGTGACTACATTAACAGGTCAGAGGGTGAATATTCTGTGGTGAGTAATTCGCCTCCTGCCTCTCTGAAGCTTTTCCATTGGCGAAGAGATGAAAGTCAGGGACGTGATGAAATACTTCCCACTTGCCTGGATGAGCGTGGCTTCAAAATGACTTATCCAGGCAAGACACTGTCCAGGGCAAAGCAGCCTGCTTGACTGGTAATCACCAGCACTTTAAATATTCACTTCCACCACACCATGACTACAATGTGCACTATTTACAAGATGCACTGCAGCAGCTTGCCAAGAGTTCTTCAATAGCACTTCCCAAACCCACATACTCTTACCACGTAGAAAATTAAGGATAGCAGACACATCCGAAGAAAACCATTTTCAAGTTCCCCTCAAAATTTTACATCATCTTAATTGGGAATATATTGCCATCTCTTTAGTGTCACTGGATCAAAACCCTCAAACTCCCTTCCTAACATCACTGTAAATATGCTTGCTAACACATGAATTGCAACTTTCAAGATAGAGGCTTCCATTCTCAAGAGATGGACAATAAATGTCAATCTTACCAGCACCACCCATCCCCCATGAGCAAATAGTAAAAAAAATCATGCGCAAAAGCATTCTACGTAATCCCTGAGAAATATGATGATTCTGAGATAGGCACTTACCGGCATAGCTATTGAAGAATGGGAGGAAATACAAAATAAGGGGTGGATGGGAACATCAGGAAGAAGGTTACATAAAGATAATTTTATAAACACGGATTTAAAACTAGCAACAAATATTAGCAATAATATGATGTTACAATGCTGTGTCACATAGCTATGTACCCTCTCTTACCTCCTGCAATATCTTCAGAAGTTCCTCACGGATCTTCAGATGTGGCAGACTTTTGTCAGGCAATGGAGTGAGCCATTCCTTAATAGCAGACATGACCCCACTGTCAATAAATGTGTCCTTTAAATCCTGTCTGCAAAAGTTGATAGCAAAAAGCATCATCACCAGGAAGCAGAACCAAGACAATTTAATTATGATCATTCTCAGAGGTTCCTGCTCAAGAAATGCATTAAAACTCCAGACTACAACGGTCATACAAGTTAATTCAGATTACACTGGCGATCTAGGTAACAGTGAGGGTTTTTCTTCGCTCACTTATATTAAATTTGTTGCTGTTTAAGCAGCTCCTTCTTTTCCTATATAACAGATCACTTCCGTAACTTTTGGTCACAAATCACCGAGGATACTGTTACAGCTACAAGTGTTTTTCCCCTTTTTCTATTACCTAACTGCCAGTAGTAATAAAGTAATAGAAAAACTGTCATTATCTGGAATTCCTTACCCAGTGCAGCAGCATCATTACAAGAACCAGTGTGGTGTTAGAAGAAAATCCACCAACACTTCTGCATAGCAATAAAGATGGACAATAAATGCCATCTTATCAGTTTCAGCCAAATTCTGGGAACAATTTTTTTTAAAAAGTCACTTGAAAAATTAGATTTCAATCCATACCTAAAATTCAAGTAAAACTGTGTGTGTACACAAACTATAGGCTGATTCAACACCCAAGGGATAGAGAGTTTCACAAAAGAAAAACAGATATATAGGACTTTATGATCTTTTATTATTAGCAGATGTTCTTTGGTCCTTTTTTAATCATTTTAAATTGAACTGGAGACATTAACAAGATTACATCTATTTTATTTATGTAGAGACAAGTGGCAGTGGATGTGACAAAAGTATTTAAAATATTAACTCCAATCTGGAATAATTTCTACTTTAATTGCTTTCACTGGACGCCTCAACATCAAGCACAGGCAATGATAGATAAATCACTAATGAGAATCATCATATCCCAACATTACTAGTTGGTTACAGTTTGTAATCTTGCGAGACCTTTTCTCCCTTGAAAATGCTAACTCTAGATTGAGTTCATCTTTGTGATTTTCAGTTGCCCTCTGATCCCTAATCCAAGTTACTTTCCTTGATGTATGAAGTCAGTAACAGTAGCCTACTTAACGACACTGCATATCAGAGCTACAACTTCACCACCCGCAACACCCACTGTATGGCTCAGATCTGGTACGGGTGGATGCATCATTAATACAGAGATTACAGATGGAAACAACTCCAAATTATACTGAAAATTAAATGAGGAGCAGAGGTAAATCTGGTCTTACTTTTTCAAATGCATCACCACTGTAGGGAGTAGGGTCAACTTCTTTAAGGCTGGCTTCTTCTGGCCATTGAGCTGTCTGTCCTCCTGCAAGAAAATGCATCTATAAGGCATCTGAATAACAATGTGGGGATTTGCTTCACCACAAGCACCTCGAGGAGCACCAGAGGATTGAGACTGTCAAACTAGATGTCCACTTAATGTCAACTAGCCAAATCAATACATATTCTTAGAGTAAACGGTCTGCTTACTACCACTGTCATTTCAGGCACCTCTCCTTATCAGACCACCCCCACCCTGACACCTTTAAATGGTAAAAACAATTAAGAAAAATTTGCAACTTCAGCACTTCCTTCAAACATTACCTCTCCAATACCACTACCTGGATAACCTAACTGTCCTAATGTCACCCTGTGCCATTTTCTTGCTCTAGAATGAAAGAATGCCTCGACCATTATATTTTGCACTATTTTCTACTCATGCTTTACCTTTGCCTCTCTCAGTTTTCCTACCTTTCTGTTGTTGGTCCAATTTTATTTCTTCTGTGTGTATTCTGTTTTCATCCCCTTCCTGTTCCTCCCTTGTTTATTCTGTTGTTCGCCCCATCTTGTTTCTTCTGTGTATATTCTATTACACTCTCATAACCTATCACTTTGAGATGAAGGCTCTCCCACTCTACTTAACCAATAGCTATGCTGACTGCACTTTCTGACAATAAACTTTGAATTCCGATAAAACAGTCCCCTGCAACCTGAGAAACGGTAACAATGGGCCAAGCATCTGAAACTTTTCCATTTGCACCATTTACTGAGCCATGCAATCAGCCTAGTATAATAGATTCAGCCTGCAGAGAAGTTATTGTGCAACTATCCTGGATTTCCTCTTCTTCAATCTGTCAAATTGCTCAAGCACAGTGCTTCATGAAACTAGTACCAATGGCCAATGCAATACATGGGTGTCAGTCATTTCTGCAGAAGATGCTATTAATCCACCTTCCTATGGAGTTCCTTACAAATATAACCATCCCAGTGCTCTTATCCGCTCTTTGTATTCCTGGATAACCTGGCTGCCCCAAGCAACTGGTCTGCTTACATTTATTGTCTTTGTATCAATCCTTGGAAATCATTAGCCCAGCTTATTTATTTACTTACCCCAAGGATCTTGTATCAACCATAATTTCACTTTAGCTGATAGAAAAAATCCATAGAGAAAGCTCCTTGCATTTAATATAAATGATCTGTCAGCCAAACAATTAATTCCTCAAACTGGCATTAGAATGATAGAACCACAGAATCCCTACAAAAAGAGGCCATTCGGCCTTAAAAGTCTGAATCAACTTTTCAATCCAGACCCTCCCCTTTGCCCTACCATTTATCATGGCTAATCCACCTAACCTACACATCTTTGGACACTAAAGAGCAATTTACCTTGGCCAATCCACCTAACTTGCACAGCTTTGGACTGTGGGAGGAAACTGGAGCACCTGGAAGAAACCCATGCAAACATGGGAAGAACATGCAAACTCCACACAGATAGTCACCCAAGGCCGACAATGAACCTGGATGCCAGGCACTGTGAGGCAGCCGTGCTAACCACTTTACCATCGTGCTGCTCATAGATAGTGATAGTTTTCAGAAGGAAATAAACTGGTGAAATGAGCAGACATTTATCAGATGCAATTTAATGCAGGTAAGTTTAGAATGATGCACTTTGGGGGGAACAACATCATTATGCAGTAAAACTTGAATTGTATTATTGTGAGGGGAGGGGACTGTAAGAGCAGAGGGGCCTGGAATTCATATTCACAAATCTTTAAATGTGGAAGGACACATTGATAAGGTGATTAAAAAAAACAATGTTTTTTTTTAAAGAACATGGGTCCATAGAACAAGGAAGGCATGATTCACTGGTTCTTAGCTATCATACTGTGTACAACTCTGTGCCAACACATTCAACAAATAATGTCAAGGCCCTGGAGAGGATACAGAGAAGGCCTCCTTCTGTTCTATAACATTCTATCATTCTAAATCTCTTAGGTGGCTGATTTTCACTATCCTTGTCCTAATTTCCTTAGTCACACTGCTCAATAAAAGTCTTCAGAGTACAGAATTATTGTTGGACTGCATTTAGTACCAGATTGGACTTACTCCAAACCTTTACCCTGACATTGTAGGCTTCCAATCAGAATATGTTTTCCCAAAGGCCCTTTGACCATCTCCCCAAACTCTGTTTGGCTCCGCTATCAATAAATACTGAAGCACAGCTTTACCCACCTCTGCAGCTTCGTTCATTTTGGTGATCATGGCACTAACTACATCGTCCGCATCACTAATGAATGTGCCGCCATCCCGATTTCGCCGCCGCTTTCGGTTTTGGTCTTTCTTCTTCTGCAGCATCATCTCGAAGTCAGACACAAAGTCGGAGCTGTGATGGAAACAGACTCATGAATATGCAAAAAATCTCATTTGTAGCCATCAACATAAATCCTTAATTAGATAGAGTTGGTTAAGATATAAAGGGAGAGGGGCACACAGTAACTCACTCAAGTAATGTGCAGAGGGATCTATATCTTTCCAAAGGATAGTGAATGAAATATTTCATGTTTCCAATGCAGATAATGAAAGTGTGATTCTCTACCAGATGGATATGGTCATCATCCAGTGTGTAATAGTGAAAATTACAGACTGCACTACTTCAATGTCTGCCAATAATCACAACGACTGACTCTACTATTAATTCACTACTTTCTGAAGGGTTTGTGTTGGTCTCTCTCTGGGATTCTTGAAGCAAAATTTTATTCTCTTGGGAAAATGGGATGCAATCAAGCACTTCCTATGCACAAATAAAACATGTTAAAAACAAAATCGAATTCATGAGAACAATCCATCAGGTAAGATTCAACAATCACACCCCAATACCCAAGGACAGGATGACCTTTGTCATGCTGTATGAACATAACTTTGAACCAAAGCTTTTACTTACTCCCGTCCTTTCCCTCGAACTTCATTGTCCGAGTCAGACTCTTCAGCAATCATTTTCTTCCTCTCTGTCTCAAGAGCAGCCTTTTCACCATCCAAGTCCTCTTGGTTAAAGCCCTGAGAGAGAAGATATGATTTAGAGATACAGGGCACTGTTTGAAAGAAATTAGCTGGAAGGAGCATGTATTAAATCAATTTCTTTCCATTGAAGTCCTGCTAGTAAATACACTTTAAACAAACTTGGTATATCCAAGAATGTCACAATGAGAAGCTATGGTATTTATAAAGCAGTCTAATCACTCATTTTGTAGTGCTACAGCAACCAAAGTTGCCCAACATAAACATACAATTCACAACCTGTCTCTAAAAAAAGTGCATTAGAGAAACAACTTTTGTAGTAGACTACAATTCTGTTCATTGACTATACCAACATCTGATTTTCTCAGAGCTGTAAGTCTCATGGCTGGATAAAAAAAAATACAAAGCAGATCTAACAGTGATTGGAAGGGGGAAAAAAGGAGCCAAATATGGTGTTTCAATACACTCCAGAAAAAAGTCAAGACAATCTAAAGCATTCAATTCTGCAGATTTTCTTTGGCTCATTTTAATTGAAAACTGATGATACCCTAGAGAATTTTAGATTCGTAATATCAGCATCAAAACTCCCTGATTAAGATCTTGTTGCCAAGTAAAAGCTCACTCTACACCACCCATCATGCACTTCTAAGTCCGGTAAAGTATAGGTTACATATAGAAAAGTTAACTCTATCCTTATACCATTAAGCATGAAGTTTACAGCATAAGACTTCATTTGTGCTGGTGTTAACTTTTCAAACAGACCTTGTCTCCATGGTTTGGTAGTGTTGATCTGTGATAAGTCACATGACAGGATTTCTGATGCTACTGTTTGAAATTTCAGGCCTGCCTCAGCTATTTCCTTGGGATCAGCAGCACAGGTCAATCTCATAAGTGGTCCCTGCATCTTACAGACAACTGCCCAGTAATTCAGAACACTGGTCCACAGAATAGGCTATCTTGCAATAGTTCTCACTCCCAAAGAATGGAATCTTGGCAGATACCTCATATTGGGCTGAAATGAATAGGATTTCAACCTAACCAGAGGCATGGACCATTATGGGATTTCTGAAATTAAATTACGAATTATCCATTTTCCTTGGTCATCGCATAACACACCTTCAATGCCCAAATGAACTTCGTATAAACTTTACTACCTATTGGCAACAAGGAGTATTTTAAAGGAGTCTCAATCTACTTTAATTTAAAAGCACACCATTTAAATATAATGTTTGCAAATACGGTCAAAAATCCTGAAAAGTAACAGTTGCACTCACAATTATTTGGTGTTTCATCACTTTCTTGTTTTGCTCTCCACTCATGTCTTCTCTCCCCCACTTAATTCTGTCTCACCCCTGGATAAAACTATGCTCATTCATCTTTAACTGTAGATTCAAAATCCCAGTCTTTGGTCCTCCATTCATCATGCCATTTCTGCAGCTACACATCTACTCAATCACACTTTCAACTTTGATGTCCTAGTCCCATTAAAACCATTTCTCTCTCATTCTGGCCATTCCACCAGTACAGCCCTTGGTGCCTCTCCTTCAAGTCCAAGGGGTGCAGATTGAACAGATACGGTAGGCAGCTGATCTAGCAGTTTACTGTCAGATCCGGCTGGACCACAAAGCACCAACAGGTCCTCTCTCGTCTACCACTCTGTTTCTCTATTGCAAGCCACCTGCTTAAACCCCTCAACTCCACCCTTAGCAACAAGTGTGAGGAGCTCAAAGGCTACTTTGGCACAAAGATTGAGACCATCAAATCAGCTGCTGTTCTCTCTCCTCCCTTGTCCACCAAGTCACACATTCCCCATTGCTTGGTGTTGAACTTGCTCCTTTCTCTGGTTCCTCTCCTATTTCCCCTCTTAGTCTCTCCAAGCTCACCTTGTCATGAAAAATATTTCCTGCTCCCTCAACTTTATTGCCAATAAACTACTGACTACCCAGTTTTCCTTCCTGGCTCCCATGTTAGTTGATACTGTTAACAGTTCTCTCTTCAGGTACTGTGCCTCTCACCTTCAAATCTGCAATCGTTACTTCTCTCCACTTAAAGCCAAGGCTAAGATTGAATTGGTCTGTTTGCAAACTTGTTATATTTGGCCTAAAAAAATAAGCTTCTGAACACTGACCATTGCTAAGACGGTTTACTTGCACATTTGTAATGTGATCTGACCCTGTCCCATCCTCAGTTCATCAGCTGTTACAATTTATACCCACGTCTTTTTTTAATCTTGAGGCTTGATTACTTCAACCTACACATACGCAACAACACAGCTCTGACAAAGGGTCAGCTCAACTCGAAATGTTGACTCTATTCTCTCCCCACAGATGCTGTCAGAACTGCTGAGATTTTCCAGCATTTTCCGTTCTTGTTTCAGATTCCAGCACCCACAGTATTTTGCCTTTATTTTAGCTATTCCTGGCTGGCCTTCCAGGTTCAATTAATCTGAGATCATTCAAATTCATTTGCCTATGGCCTTATTTAAATCTATTATACTGTTTGTTCGAACTGTTGTATTTCCTACACTTCAAAAGTACTTCATTAGCCTCATCCCATTTCAGATATCCTGAGGTTATGAAACGCACTATATAAATTCAAAATCATTCTTTCCTTTAATTGTACAAAATAAATAACTTGATATAAAGCACAAACAGGTTTACCGGGGTTTTAGAAGCACAGCCAGTCATATACACGGAACAGCATAAGCCAAGTGAGATGTATCGTGGAATACGGGAAGGGGTGTGATTTTGTTTGGACTGATCTGCCAACGTAGAATCATTTCCTCTGTATATAAAATGCAGCACACATGGCAAATACAACAGAGTATAGATCAGCTCCCAAGACTTTCAGCATCACTTTTCAGTCTGTTACTTGGAGATTGACAAAAGCAAACCAAATTCTCTGTTCTTTCACCTAGCCTTTTCACAACTATGATCCTAAATGAAACTGAGAGCTTGTTATGCGGAGATAATGATAAGCGAACAGATACATTGGAAAACCATCACTCCAAAGAGGACTCTTTCGTTGCCATTATCTTCTATAATTCTAACGATTCACTCATCAGTCTTGTACTCACTGACTTACAAAGCAACACCCCAATTTTAAACTCCACATCACTGTTTGCAAATCCTTCAGTGTTTTGACTTACTGTGACACCTATGCTCCTCAAAGTCTGGCCTCGAGCATCCACAATTTTGAACGCGCGACTCCTGGCAACTGTGTATTCAGCTGCTATGGCCTGAGACTCTGGATTCCCTCCATAAACCTTTCAGCCCCTCTGTCCTTTTGTCAGGCTAGTTTTTTTAAAACCTACCTCCTTGACCTATTCCAATAGCTCCTTACATGGCTTATTTTGTTTTATAATGCTCCCAATAAAAGTTTGGATCGTTAAGTAAATACAAGTTGTTGCATATTAGGTCACATCCCGGTTTGTGAGACTCACTTACTGAAGTTGTATATGGCACCTAAATCTAAATTGTAGTGCTGAGATGCTGCTGCATCTTCAGAGGTGCTGCCTTTCTGAGGGGGTTTAAACTAGGTAGATTGTCGTGATAAACTAGTCAACATCTGTTCCTCAATCAAATCTGGGAAAACAGATTATGAGATGCTCCATCATTTCTGTTGTTTTCTTTTGTGGGATCTTGTTGCACACAAACTATTTGCCATATTTAGTGTACCCAAAGTTGTGAAAGATGCTTTATGGATGCAACTAAGACAAATTGGCAGGACCATTTAAGTGCTCTTTAGGAAAGAAACCATAATAATGGAATTAGGGCTCAACTTGTTAAAAGTGAATCCAGAAAAGCTTAAGATTGTAGAATTCACTGGCTCAGAATTTAATTTGATGCTAAAACAACTAAGGTGTTTAATAAGGTATAAAAGGGCAGTGGGATTAGTTTTGGATTTCTCCAGCTAACAGTTGGTACAGACCTAATAGGTCTCTCTTTCTGTGTTGTAAAAATCTATCTTGATTGGTAAACAGATCAAAGGTTCCGAAGAAAAAGAAGAATGAGATTGAAAAACATATCAGCGATGATTAAATGGCAGAGAAGATGTGATGAACTGAGTAGCTTAATTCTGCTCCTATATCTTATGGTCTTAAGAAGGCGCGAAAACCAATGCCTCCCAATTGTACATTAGTCCCTAAATCACTGACATAATATGCAGCAGTGTCCAATCACCTCCATTGCACAAGCACAAATCTTCCAGCGCTGCCAAGTGCCGTGCAGTCCTCGATCAATGGCACTGCTTGCCTGCTGACACTGACAACAGTACACAATAGCCCAACCACCAGCGCTCGGGGGACACATTCTACCCTCCTACCCCTCCCATGTAAACTAAGGGCAACCTGGTTTGCAAGAGCAGTTAGGTTAAGGACTAAGGGGTCCTTAGTATTGTTAAGGACTAAGGAGCTATCTAATACACTTTTGAAAAATAGAAAGACGGTAGTATTTTGTATAGAAAGTCCTCCCAGGCCCTTCCATCTATAGAGATTGTAAACATGCATCATTGGAATTAAAATAGCTTTTGAAGAATTGAATAAATTTCTTTGGGAGGGTTTAATATTTCTCTGGGAGAATCCGATAGCCAGTAGGTTTCCTTTGCTAGCGAAAATACACCAGGTGAAACACAGTATTTAGAAATCAACTCTGTACGTACTGTAAACTCTTCCCCTTCATCATCCGATTCACCAAAAATGTCAGCTATCAAGTTTCCAACACCAGCCCTGTTTAGAGGAAGCAGAGGAAAATGTTACCAGGTTACTCAGACATTAGTCCTGCCGATAGGAAATGCCATCCATTCTGGAGGGACTTCTTACATTCCATTTCCAATGCCTCTCAATGAGCTGTAAGATTGCTGTGCACTTGCACATCATTTGCCAGTGACAATGGTGACTTAAATTTGAGCACCCTCCAATGGGAACTAAATTGCACTAGAACTAGGCAGGATGAGGAAATCAAAGCTGCAATCTGTACCAGAAATTAATATCCACCAACTGTGAACTCTCAGTATGAGCTTCACTTAGTATTGCCATCCTTTTGCATCAAATGGTGACGGTTTAAAGCTTCAATCCTCAATTGGAGGACATAACCTAAGCTGATATTTTCACAGAGTACAAAGTGAGGGTTACATTGTTGGGTTGGGGATGCCACATTTTGGACGACATTTGAAACTAGTGTGAAGTCTCAAGCAGATAGTAAACACCCCATGGCACAATTTGAAGAGGAACATGGAGATTTCCTGGTGATCTATCATTTAATCAATGACAAAAGGCCAAAACAGAGTAATTAGTCAATCACTGTAGTAATTGGATCCTTGCTGTACCCAAGTTGGCTGCTTACAAAACAATGACTGGCTACAAAAATCCAAATTCTTTTTAGTTACATTATCACATCTATTAGAGTGCAAAGCATTACAGAGAATAGCTTCTAGGATCTAAAGCATGTATATTGTGGAATGGTAAAAATATTCACCCTACTTAACTAAGCTGTGGATACAGCAAACAGCTGTGTGGAAAGTGTCAATGCTTGACACTAGTATGTTTGCAATTGATCATAGCCCTACCATCCATCTCCATGTTTTGTCAGCCAACAGCTAAATCTAGTTCATCTACTCCTTCCTTCCTCTGTTGCAGACTCCTTATCTCACGGCTCCAAAGCTTCTGAAACAGATTTGAAAGAGGTTCAAATTATCTGATTTCATGGATCTTAGATACTTTGACTAATATTCCATTTGGGACGTCTCATGAACAAAGAAAAATTAGGTTCTTCAGACTTGCCTCAGAGCTGTTATGCCTCAAGCTCAGTAACCAGAACTACTGGTTAATTCTGGATGTGACTGTATCAGTGGGTTGTACAGGCTTACATGGGTAGATTTTCTGTCCAACTGTAAAACTGACAATTTGGGTTGGTTACTGACTTCAGTGGATCTGAAAACTGGACAGTTCATTTAACATGCGGTGAACCCACAGTGACGATATCACAACTGGACAGCAAGATGGAAAGCTACTCCATTAATTCCCATTTGTGCCCTATTCATTTCAACATCTGGTTAGGCTTTCATAATGTTGCCAGGCCATGCACTGAGCTATTCACCCATGTCACAGGTTCTGCTCGTGTTATGTCCAAAAGTCCTTCAATTTAATGTAAAGGGTGGGACACTAGAGAGCTTGATGTTTGTTCCAATGAAGAGTACATACTAGGAATGTCTTCTTTGGAAACAGTGACTGATTGGCTATATATTTCTACTATCTAGTTTATACCTGCACTGCTCATTTCCTATTAGTCCATCTGTACACATTTCTGTGTTTGATTCAATTATTCACTAATGTTTGGGCACATTTCTCCCTAATTTAGTGCCACCCAAAGCATTTACATGCATTGTGAATAGTATCGCCTGTAGCACTGGTCCCTGTGACAGCCCACAGGTTAATCTTGTCAATACAGCTCAATTCACAACTAGCGTTTGCTTTCTTTGGTTTAGCCAATTTTTACTCCATTTCACCAACTTGCTTCTCTTAAATATTCATGGGACGTGGGAATTGCTGGCTAGGCTAACATTTAATACCCATCCCTAATTGCCCTTGAGAAGATGGTGGTGAACTGCCTTCTTGAACCACCACACTCCATGTGGTGTAAGTAACTAATATTGCTGTTAGGGAGGGAGTTCCATCCATGATTTTGCCCCCATGACAGTGAAGGAAAGGCAACATAATTCCAAGTAAAGACAAGCGTGGCTTGGAGTGGAAATTTCAATTGGTGGTGTTACCATGGGTCTGCTGTCTTTGCCCTTCTAGATAATAGAGGTCACAAGTTTGGAAGGTGACGTTTAAGAAGCCTTGGTGAGTCCCTGTAGTGCTTCTTATAGATGGCACACAATGCTGCCATTGTACATCAGTGATGGAGAGAGTGAACGTTGATGGATGCGGTACCAAACAGGTCGTTTCATCCTAGATGGTATCAAGCTTCTTTAGTGTTGCTGGAGTTGCACTCATTCAGGAAAGTGAAGAGCAATCCATCACACTCCTGACCTGTACCTTGTAGATGGTGAACAGACTTTTGGAGTCAGGAGATGTGATAACTGCCTCGGAATTCCTCTGACCTGCTCTTGTAGCCACATATTTATATGCCTAGTCTGATCAATGCTAAGCCCCAGGATTTTGGTAATGGAGGATTTAGCAACTGTTACATGATTGAATATTAAGGGGGCGATGGTTAGATTCATTTTTGGGAGATGATCATTGCCTGGCAGTTGTGTAATGTGAATGCCTCTTGTCAGCCCAACCTGGACATTGTCCAGATCATGCTGCATTTGGATGTGCTTCAATATCTGAGGATTCATAAATAGTGCTGAACATTATGCAATCATCAGCACTTATGACAGAAGGAAGGTCATTGATGAGGCAGTTGAAGATGCTGGGCCTAGGACACGATTGAGATGCTCATGCCATGGTGTCCTAGAACTAAGCTGACCGACCTCCAGCAACCATCTTCCTTCATGCTAGGTATGACTTAAACAACGGAAAGTTTTCCTCTGATTCCTATTGACCCTTGTTTTGTTAGGGCTCCTTGGTGCCACACTTAGTCAAATGCTACCTTAACATCAAGGGCAGTCATTCTCACTTCACTTCTGGAGTTCAGCTCTTTTACCCATATTTGAAACAAAACTGTAATGAAATCTGGAGCTGGGGTAGCGTAGTGGTTAGTGCTGCTGCCTCACAGTGACAGGGACCCAGATTCAATTCCAGGCTCAGGTCACTGTCTGTGTGGACTTTGTATGTTCTCTCCAGGTCTGCATGGGTTTCCTCCCACACTCCAAAACTGTGCATGTTAGGTTGATTAGCCATGCAAAATTTCCCCTAAGGATTAGGAGGACTAGCAGGGTAAATATGTGGGGTTACAGGGATAGGAGCTTGGGTGAGATTGTTGTTGATGTAGGCCCGATGAGCCAAATGGCCCCCTTCTGCATTGTAGTGATTCTATGAATAATTCTGGCAGAACCCAACCGAAAATCAGTGAGGAGGTTATTGCTAAGCAACTGCCAACTGATGGCAATATTAATGAGCTTTTCCATCACTTTACTGATGAGAGTAGATTGATGGGGCAGTAACTGGCCGGGTTGAATATGTCCTCTTTTTTATGTTCAGGACATACCTGAGCAATTTTCCATGTTACTGGGTAGATGTCAGTGTGGTGGCTGTACTGAAACAACTTGGTAAGGGGCATAGTAAGTTCTGGAGCACAAGTCTTCAGTATTATTGCCAGACTATTGTCAGGGCCCATAGCCTTTGCTGATAGCTGTTGCTTAATATCACATGGAGTGCAGCAAATAGGCTGAAAGCTGGTATGTGACCTCTGGAAAAAGCAGAGATGGATCATCTCCTCGGTACTTCTACACCTTTCTACCATGTAGCCCAATCACGATATCAAAGATTTTACTGAACACTACATTACCAACAAGCTTTAACATTTCCACAAAGAACTCCAATATAGTTGTTCCATGCTACCCTCCCCAAAATTACAGACCACAGAAATTCATAACAGAAAAACAACCGATTTGGCCCAAATTAATACCAGCATCCCTCTGCATGAGCCACCTAGACTAATCTCTGCACGTTTCTCATATTCTTAATTTTCTTATTGTTAGAAACTACTTCATACACTTCAAAATTCAAAACAATAGACTCAACTCGCAACAGTTTATGATAAATAATTCCACATTTTAATTCCTGCATAAGGACCTTTCTTCTATACTCCCATCAGTGCAACATTCTCATCTCTAACATACGCAGTGAATGGAGATAATTAAATATTCAGATGTTCTCATATCTATTATACCTGTGTAACGTAACACACACCCATAGTCTAATTTACCATGTACTGAACATATCAAAAAGCAAGTATGACTTTAGGTCTGACCAATCTCCCAAATTAAGGAACACAGATTTTGTTAACCAAACAATTAGACGTAGACCAGTCATTAATAAAAGTTAAGATAGAAATAAAATTCTATTTGCCAGTCATTGATAAAAATTAAATTCTTTTAAGCAATCATAAATGTTAAAGAGAAATAACATTTTGAGGAAACAGTGAAAGGCTTGCCCTGCTACGTGAAAGTGGAACATATCGGAGACTTCCCTCAGAATTTATAAAGAATACAGTTTAATTTTGTTTTATTAGGAATACTCACTCTTTGACCATAATTCAATTGTCATAAGCAACTGAATGGCCGCCACAGAGGAAGCAACCAATGTCTCAAAAGTTCAATAGGCAAGGTGATCCAACCATGGCTAACAAATGAAGTTAAGGATTCTAGCAGATCAAAGAAAGAGGCATATAAGGTTGCCAACGTTTGGGCGGTATGGTAGCACAGTGGTTAGCACTGCTGCTTCACAGCTCCAGAGACCTGGGTTCAATTCCCGCCTTGGGTCATTGTCTGTGTGGAGTTTGTACATTCTCCTCGTGTCTGCGTGGGTTTCCTCCGGGTGCTCCGGTTTCCTCCCACAGTCCAAAGATGTGCGGGTTAGGTTGATTGGCCGTGCTAAAAAAAAAATTGCCCTTAGTGTCCTGAGATGTATAGGTTAGAGGGATTAGTGGGTAAATATGTAGGGATATGGGGCAGGGCCTGGGTGGAATTGTGGTCAGTGCAGACTCAATAGGTCGAATGGCCTCTTACTGTGCTGTAGGGTTTCTATGATCCATGATCAAATAAAATAGTAGTAAGTGAGGGTTGAGAGCATTTTAAAATTTAACAAAGGAGAACCAAGAAATGGAAAAAAAGAGAAAATAGAATTATGCAATCTGTCAGTCTAACATCACTAGTAGGAAAAATGCTCATCAATGTTTGTCAACCTGTTGGAAGTCTTTGAGGATGTTATTTCACAGAATAGATAAGGGATAACCAACAGATATGGTGTATATGTATTTTCAGAAGACTTTTGATAAGATCCTCCACAAGGTTAGTAAACAAAATTAGAGCTCATGGGATTGCGGAAAATATATTAGCACGGACTGAGGATTGGTTAATGGACAAAAAAGAGAGAGTAGGAATCAACCTATTATTCTCAGGTTGGCAGTTTGTGACTAGAGGGGAACTGCAAGGATCAGTACTTGGGCTCCAGCTGTTCGCAATCTAAATCAATGATCTGAATGTGAGGACCAAATGTTATATTTTCAAGTTTGCTAATGACTCAAAAGTTAATGGGAACATGAGTTATGAAAAGGATGCAAAGGGGCTTAAAAGGAGATTTAGACAGACTAAGTGAGCGGACAAGAGCTTGTCAGATGGTATATCATGTGGAAAAATGTGAAAGTATCAAAACAGAAATACAAAGTATTCCTCAAACGGGGAGAGATTAGGAAAATCCAATTTTGTTGTTCATAAGTCACTGAAACTTAAATAGCAAGTGCAGCAAACAATTAGGGACAAATATTAGTCTTTATTGCAAAGGGATTTGAGTGTAGGAATAAGGAAGTCCTGCTGCAGTTGTATAGCGTCTTGATGAGACCACACCTTGAGTGTTGTGCGCAGTTTGGGTTTCCTTACTTAAGGAGGGATATATTGGCCATAGGAGTGTAGCCAAGGTTCACCAGACTTAATCTTAGGGATGGATGTTAATGTTGTTCTATGAAGAGAAATTAAGGAAACTGGGCTTGTGTTCTTTCGAGTTTATAAGAGCGAAAGGTGATCATATTGAATATACAAAACTCTCATAGGGTTCAAGAGAATAAATGCAGAAGGATGTTTCCCTTGGCTGAGGGGGTCTTGAATCAAGGGACACAATCTCAGAATAAGGGGTAATTGAGGACAAACATGAGGCGAAATTTCTTCAGTCAGAGGGTGATAAATCTTTGGAATTCTCTACCCTTGAGCATGTGGAGGCTTTGTCATTGAGTATATTCCAAGCAGAGATGGATACGTTTATGGAAAGCAATAACCTCAAAGGATAAGGCAGAAAGATGCCATTGAGTTAGAAGATCAACCATGATCTAATTAAAAGACAGAGCAGGTTTGAATGGCTGAACAGCCAACTCCTGTCCCTATGTCCAGCACTACACAGGATTAACTGAAGAACGTTAAAACAACGAATGGAAGCTAGGATCAGGAACAGAAACAGCAAGAGAAAACAGAGGAATATCTAGAGGAACATAGAAAATTCACCAATGACAGCAGGTTACAACATACTCCTCAAAGCAGGAAGTCTGAAAGACATTCTTGCAATGCAGCAATAGTTGAACATGGCTATCAAGAGCAGGCAGACTAGGGTTAATAGACACAATGGAACCCATCGGGCTTGTGCAAAATGCAGAATCGTCAGCGATCTGCTAACGCTTCTGTCTGAATGATAGCCTATTGTCTAAAATTGTCAGAAAAATGAGCAAGCAAAAACAACTAATAGCCAGAAGAGAGATATGGGTTTCAATCTAAGCAACAGGTAAGATTGCTTACATATAGAAGAGCGGATACCTTGAAGTTACTTACAGGCTGGAATATAATTGAGGAGTTCTGATGGAATTATAACTAAAAGTTCATATACTGCACTGCTTCTACCAGAGGGTTTCATATATCATGCCCCATTACTGCTTAGAGGTCAGTGAGTTTCTTCAATGAAGTAATATAAATGGATTATGGGAAAATACAATGATTCACTTCTTCTGAGGCTGAAAAAAGAGACATGCTGTAGGATCTTTTCATCTTGCATTCATCAGAACAGATGCTAAATTACCATATTTCAAAAAGAATAATGATTTATACTGCCTAAGAAAAGGACGCCAATTGGTTGGCAAGTGGACTGATCATCAAGGCATCGTCATGGGGAAAAGGGTGCATTCCCCATGAGAATGCCTCAATGATCAGAGACCACTTGCCAACCAATCAGCATTCTTTTCCCATGCAGTATAAATTGTTGTTCCCTTTGAAATTCAATATTCTTGAGTCTGTCCTGCAAGTCTCCTTTTCAATAATATTCAAGTTCTGAAATAGAGTATCTGTTGTGATGCTTGATTCATACAATAAATAGTAGATTAATGAGAAGGGTAGAGGAACAGAATGCATGTCACTGATGCTTAAAATTGACAAAGTAGAAAAAGTGGTCAAGTGGGCAAGAAAGATACTTTTTACTCGCTGTGGAACCGACTACAGGAGCAGTGAGATTCTGCTTGACTACCAGTAAAACCACAGCAAGAGTGCTCAATGTAACTCTGGCTACTGCATTACAGGAACTACATGACTACACTGCTGAGGATACTAAGGCATGGTGGCACAGTAGTTAGCACTGCCATCTCACAATGCCAGGGTTTGATTCTGGCCTTGGGTGACACTGTGTTCAGTTTACGCATTCTCCTCGTGTCTGCATGGGTTTCCTCCAGGTGTTCAGGTTTCACAGTTCAAAGATGTGCAGGTTAGATGGAACCATAGAATCCCTTTAGTGCAGAAAAAGAACATCTGACTCATTGGGTCTGCAACAACTCTCAGAAAGAGGATCGCAGACATAATGGGTCAAATGGCCTCCTTACATGCTGCAAACCACGTTTCTAAATTTCTCCCATCCTGGTACAGGCTGATACTCACCAAGCTGTAAGCTCAGGGTGATAGTGACAGCTCTGTTACCTTATCCCGGTGGCATATTAGGGTTAAGCTGTAAATTGGGCGTTACTTATCAATACTTTAGCCTAGTATTAGACAGTCTACATTTGGAAAGCCCACAGAGAGTATTGTACTGCTGGATGTTATGCACAGTTTAACTGGGAAAAGTATGAAATGTCCACATTCTGACTAGTTTTCACTGAGCTAACTTTAAAGCCATTTGGTATGGATAATCAGGCAATTGCAGCATGAGTCTGCAATACTCATACTGTTGTATTTCACTATCACTTACTCATCTTCAGAGTCACTGTCACTGCCAAACAGGCCAGATTCGGCTTTTTGGGAGGGTTCCTTATTCTCCTCGTCCTCGTCACTGTCAGATAAGACACCATTAGACTCTCGCTTTTCTGGTTCCACTTCACTGTCAGAATCCTCACCAGCAGAAACTATGCGTTTTTTTTTAGCAGGGGCATCATTGTCTGAGTTAGAGTCCTCGTCCTCTGACACAACATGTTTTTTCTTAGGAGCGGTGTCACTCTCTGAATCTTCATCATTGGAGAAGACCTGCTTTTTCTTAACACCCATGTTGCTACCAGAATCCTCGGCATCAGAAACAACCTGCTTTTTCACACGGGCGTTGGAGTCACTGTCTGAGTCATCGACATCCGAGACAACCCGCTTAGATTTGGACGTGTCAGCATCATCATCAGAATTGTCATCGTCTGAAATGACACGCTTTGCTGTAGCAATATCAGCATCACTATCTGAATCTTCGCCAGCTGAGGCAGGTTGCTTTCTCTTCACATCACTAGCGTCACTGTCTGATTCCTCCCCGCCTGAGGCATTGAGCTTTTTCTTGGTGGGGGAAAAGTCACTGTCTGAGTCCTCGCTGTCTGACATCACTCGAATTTTCTTTGCAGCTGTGGGAAAGGAAAGGAACATCTCACTTAGACCAGTCTTGTGCATTGGATCAGGTTCTTTTTTTTAAAAACGGGGACTGTGAATGACACAACCATATAATGTCCCCATCATCCTAAAAACACGACATTCCAAGAATTAAAGTGTAGATTACTCACCATTGGATGTATTAACCCCTACACCATGGGGAATGGCTCCAAATTGCACCTTGGAAAGCAGTTCCTAAAAAATCCATGTGATGAAAGTTGTGATGAAATTTATTGTTACGGGGATACGGCAGGAAAGTGAAGTTGAGGATGATCATGTCAGATCAGTTATTATTTTATTGCATGGTGGAGTGGACTCGATGGGCTGAATGGCCTACCTCTGCTCCTATGTATTATGGTTATTGTTAAGTCATGACACCTTGTGAGAGAATGATATCACAGCTGAAAATAAAGTGAAGCCTGAACGGGGCAATGAACACAGGCCAAAACCTGGGCACATTTGAAACCCAAGACCAAAACTGGCTGAATTTCATATACAACATGTTCATAAACAGAGATTGCCATTAGAAATGGCAAATTTTCCAGTGACATTGAGGCAGGTCTACATTCTCAGTATTGAAAACTGCGTACCATGCAAACTCATGACTCATGGAAGCCATTCTGAATACTCACACTTGTTTATTTCTTCTTTCTCATCCTCACTGTCAGATAGAATTGGTTTCTTCCTCTTCACTGAAATAGACCACCCATGTGTTAGAAACTTCACAAAAAAAATCCAAATATCAATGATGGAAATTGACAGAAAGTAAGTGATTATTCAGCCCACTGCATTTCTGCCAGTTCTCTAGCAGAGCAAATAACATAGTACCTTTCTGGATATCTTTTCCTATTTTTGTATAAATTATTTTAGTTGCGGTTTCAATGATGGCTATGCAGTGAAAGGTACCACTTGAGCAGCACTATACATAGCAATTTTTTTATTGGTGGTTTGTGCTTGGTTAGTGAATCTTAGCTTGGGAGATAGTTCGACACTGCAACTAGCGTCAGAGGGATGAAATATTCAGCAAGGTTCTCAGTCCCTGGTTCCATTCTGTAATCTTTGCTGGCAATTGCACACCAGACAATGGCAGGTTAAGCTCCTGGAAGAATGACGTGCAAACATACATTTAGGTTCATGTGAAATGTGACTCTTTGGACGATTTCTGGAGGACAAAGTGTCTATGGAACCTGTGAGCCAACAGATCTTTAGTTCTACCACTGGTTATAATACTAAGAGCAGTGTCCTGTTCCACTCTTAAATATTTACTTCCCTTAGCATTTATCACATAAAAAGCTAACAGGCTCATTAACTGCTCATGAGCAATTCCCTATAATATTTCCTTGTTACGTTTATATGTTCAGTGTATCTAAAAATCTGCCCACAATTAACCTCCATAGAGATATAAGCGTTAACATGAGCTTGGCTAATCAGCCTAGTTTAAAGTAAAACCGCTTCTGGGTGCAGAGTCCCCGAAGGACCTTTTCGTCAACTGTGGGTTATACAATCAAGAAATGCCATTCATAATTGCATTAAAATTGTGGGGTGAGGGTGTGGCACAGGATAGGGAGGTAATACTGATCCCCTAGACCTGTGTTACTGAACAGGGCCAAAGGTTACCAGCCTGAATTAGTAACTCTGCTTCTCTCTCCACAGATGCTGCCTGACATACTGAATATTTCCAGCATCCACAGTATATTACTTTTATATTGATAGATATCTGAAAAGGGCATATGGTAAAAAGTCTGACAACACCAGGTTTAAGTCCAACCGATTTATTTGATAGTAAACTCACAAGCTTTCGGGGTTTGTCCCTTCGTCAGGTGAATGGAGAGTTCTGGCCTCAGACAGAGCATATAAAGCACAGACAGTTCACAGATTACTGATTAGAATGCAAATCTTTACACCTAACCTGCTGTTCAAGTCCTAAAGTGGCTGACAATGTGTGTGGAAAGAGCAATGATCACAGGTTAAAGAGATGTGTATTGTCTCCAGACAGTACAGTAAGTGAGGTTTTGCAAACCCAGGCAAGTCACGGGGGTTACAGGTAGTGCGACATGAACACAAGATCCCTGTTGAGACTGTCCTCATGTGTACGGAACTTGGCTATCAGTCTCTGTTCAGCGACTCTGCGCTGTCATGCGTCATGAAGGCCGCCTTGGAGAATGCTTACCCGAAGGTCAGAGGCTGAATGCCCGTGACCACTGAAGTGTTCGCCAACAGGAAGCCTCTGACCTGATAGCCAAGTTCCGCACACATGAGGACGGTTTCAACAGGGATCTTGGGTTCATGTCGCACTACCTGTAACCCCCATGACTTGCCTGGGTTTGCAAAACCTCACTTACTGCACTGTCTGGAGACAATACACATCTCTTTAACCTGTGATCACTGCTCCTTCCACTCACATTGTCAGCCACTTTAGGACTTGAACAGCAGGTTAGGTGTAAAGATTCACATTCTAATCAGTAATCTGTAAACTGTCTGTGCTTTATACGCTCTGTCTGAGGCCAGAACTCTCCATTCACTTGACGAAGGGACAAACCCCGAAAGCTTGTGAGCTTACTATCAAATAAATCGGTTGGACTTAAGCCTGGTGTTGTCAGACTTTTTACTGTGTTTATCCCAGTCCAATGCCGGCGTAACCACATAAGGGCATATGGAACAGGGCTGACTGTTATCAAGAGAGTGTTGGATTAGTGCTTGGAGGAATATTTGATAGAGAAGGAATGAGAGATTAACTGTGACAATTTCTAGATACGCTTAAGAGAGAAAGGTAACCATTTATATATCATAGGGAATTATTCATGAACAGTTAATGAACCCCTACTATTCTGTATCAGTGATAAATGCTGGGGAAGGATATATTAATTAGGATATATACTAAGGATAAGATTAGTAAGTACTCAACATTATAATCAGCGATTGAATTAAAGATCTGTTAGTTCTCGTGATAATCATTAGACACATGAACCAGAACAGATTAAATGCAGGAGTCTTTTCTAAACCTGTATACTTCGAGGAATTATCGAAACATGGCAGATTTCCATTAACCGGTACATACCTGTTCCCTCCCTCTCTTCCTCGTCCTGCTCATCATCGCTGTTGGATGCTCTGTGAGGCACAGGGCCGTCGTCATCACTGGCCCCTCGGCTCTCATTGCGCTCGGGTGATATTCTCGCATCTTTCTCACTGTCTGTATCATTCATTCTATCGCGGCTCCCTTCTCGCTCTCTGCTGCTTTCTTCATTTATGGAGTGATTCTCTTTATCGCTGCCTGCTTCATCATCTGATTGCTCAGGGCTGGCAGCCTTCCTGGGTTCCTCACTCTCAGAATCACTGCTAACATGGTTGTCTTCTCTGCTTTGTGGGCGGCCAGGGATGTCATTGCCTTCTGCATCGCTCTGATCTTCTTTGTGGCTTTCATCCTGAAACAGAAGCAGTATGAAAACTTGCACAGATTGGGCTCTTAAAAAAACTTTCCTTTTTGGAGTGCCTTTAACAATGGAGTTGGAAAAAATGAGAAACTAAAAGGAAAGGGAGGACACCCAGTCAAAAAGGGCAAATTATAAAGAATGACTTGGAAGATTTATTGAACACACAGGCTATGAAAAGGCTTTTGAAGATAGAAAGACTGGCAGAGAAGTAGAGCTGTTTAGGAATGAAGTTGCAAACTGTAGGACTGATGAGACTAAAATTCTAACATTGAAGAGAGATAAGAGTGAGTGGGGAATGCATTAAAGGAAAGGATTATGAGAGGAAAGGGATGAAAGGTAGAGGAGGTTATGGAGATAGATTTGATGAGATCATGAACAGCTTGAGGAAGAGATCTTAAATTTAAGGTGAGGACAGGGCGGTAGGAAAAGACCAAACATGAACTATATGCCTCAACATCAAACCAGGTGGTGTCTTTATGCAGAGGTTATCAGGAAATCTTGCTATTCCAAATATTAACAGTTCTTTCCATGCACGCAGCTGCATTGTGCCATTTTTAACCCATAAACTTCAGGACCAAATCCTGACAAATTAAAAATTACAGTTTCAGCAGATGTATTGCAGCTTCTAGGTGAACAGCAACTTGCATATAGTGCCTTATAGAGAACAGAATATCCAAGAGGTCAAATTAAACAAAAATGAATAAAGAGTCAGCAAACATGGCATTAGGTGGGTTGAGTTAGTGAAGGACGAAAGGGTGTAGAGGAAATTCCAGAATGTGGGTCCTAGGCAGCTGAAGGCAAGGTAGCCAGTGACAGGATGAAAGTGAGTGGGACTGGCGTATGCAATAATCCCAAGTCAGAGGATCAGAAAGTTTTGAGAGGACAGTAGGACAGGGAGGTCAAAGATCATTATGATTTAAACTAAAGTATGAACATTTTAAATTGGAAGGATTGGGGTTGCAGAAGTCAAAATAGGTCAGCAAGCAGAGGAGTGACCAAAACTTTTCATAGGACAGGATACGAACAACAGAGCTTTGGAACAGCTGAAGTAGATAGAGCATAATTGAAAGAGAGGTTGGCTAGGAGAGCACTAGAACAAGACAAAGCATGAATGAATGAAGCACATAGACTGAGGCAGGGGTAGAAACAAGCAATGTTATGGAGACAGTAGTAGAATAGCCTTGCGGTATACAGGGTATGAGTCCAAAGTTCAGCTCACAGTTGAATAAGATGTTGAGAATTGCTTATTGGGCGCATCATTTTTCTTATTCCAGGGAAACTTGGGGAAATGAAGCCACAAGTTATGTGTGTTCCAGGATGATCCAAGAGTAATGCTTTGTTTTGGGAGATTTCAGAGCATTTGATGAGTTCCAGCCAAATTTGCTGAAATATGGCAAAACCAGTTATGTTCCAGACACACTTGGGCCCGCATCTGTTAGCCTCGAGTGACCAACTATAGTGCGTTAAAACATGGAAGTGACCAGAATGTCAAATGTGTCTCTTACCTCAGATTGATGTCCCACGCTGCTGCCTTCAGATGCAGCACGGTATTCGGTCGAATCTTCCTGATCATCTGAGTCTGAATTATGTTCATCCTGTACTGGTGTTGCTCCACCATCATCTATTTGAAGTAAAGCAACAGTCACTGCCACAGTACCACTGCTAGCATATGTCACTATCACAGCCCTCCCAATACTCTAGTGCACATAACCAACACAGTCAGAAGTATCCATTGGTTATGAAGCATTTCAGGATGGCCTGAGATGACAGTTTGTTCTTTATTTTCCTATGTTTTTCCTACTGGACTCAGTAAGGATGAATTTGAGCACTGTCAAAACAGCAGGTACACGAGTCTAATGTTATGTTGCTAATACCCAGAGAAGTGAATTTAAACGCCATCACTTCAGCAAGGGAAATTAAATTAAATAAGTCTACAATAGCAAGCTAGCATTAGCAATGGCAACCACAAAACCATCAGTTTGTTATAAAAATAAACCCATCTGGTTCACTGATGCCCTTCAGGGAAGGAAATCTGGATCCTTTTCCAGGGTGGCATACATGTGACTCTGTACTTGACTCAACTGCTCCCTGAAATGTTTCAAGTTTATTTATTAGTGTCACAAGTAGTCATACATTAACACTGCAATGAAGTTACTGTGAAAATTCCTGAGTCACCATGCTCCAGGGCCTGTTCAGATACATTGAGGGAGAACTTATGATGGCAAATGCACCTAACCAGCACGCCTTTCAGACTGCGGGAGGAAACCACATAGATACAGGGAGAACGTGCAGACTCAGCACAGACAATGTCCCAAGCCAGGAATCAAATCCGGGTTCCTGGCACTATGAGGCAGCAGTGTTAACCACTGTGCCATCCCCAGCAAATGGCCCAGCAAGCCACTTAATTGCAACAAACCGCTATGAAAAAGTTGAATAAAATTAGACAGACTACCTGGCATCAATCTCACTATCTGACATGACAAAGGCACAACTAGATCAGTCAACCCTGCAGAGTCCTCCTCACTAACATCTGTAGCTTTCTGGGAAATTGGGCGAGCTGGCCTACAGACTACTCAGCAACAACCTGGTATACTCACAGAACCATAATTTTCAACAATGACTCAGACACTCCTATTACCAGTCCTGTGTATGTCCTTTCCCTGCCCACTGTAATCAGGGTCAGGAGACATGACAACAAGTGAGAGAGGAATGGGAATCTAAAAGGAGGAGCCTCAGCATTTGCACTATATATCAAGTACATAAAAAGAGTGGCTAAAATAAACATTGATTCCTCAGAGGATGAGAATGCAGTATAATAAGAAACAAGGAAATGCCAGAATTTCTGAACAAATAACTTAATTGTCTTCATGGCAGAAGACACCATTAAATATACAATAATTAGAAAAGGTCAAGGGACAAAAGGGAGGGAAGAATTTAAAGCAATCACTAGAGAAAAAGTAGGAAACAAACTACTGGAACTAAAGCTTCCCAAATCTCCTGAACCTGATGGCTTACATCGTAGGGTGTTAAAGAAATTGGCTGTTGGGATAGCGAATGCATTGATTAAAATCTTCCAAAAAATTCTAGGCCCAGTGGATTGAAAAAGCCCGTATAAGAACATAAGAACATAAGAAATAGGAGCAGGAGTAGGCCATCTGGCCCTTCGAGCCTGCCCCGCCATTCAATAAGATCATGGCTGATCTGTCGTGGCTCAGTTCCACTTTCCCGCCCTCTCCCCATAACCCTTAATCCCCTCTCTTATCAAAAACCCATCAACCCGCTTCTTAAAAATATTTAGCGAGGCAGCCTCCACCACTTCAACGGGCAGAGAATTCCAGAGATTCACCACCCTTTGAGTGAAGAAGTTCCTCCTCAACTCCGTTCTGAACCGCCCCCCCTTTATCTTGAGGCTGTGCCCCCTAGTCCTACTGTCTTTTTTGAGCGGGAAGAGTCTTTCCACCTCTATCCTATCCATCCCATTCATCATCTTATACGTCTCAATGAGATCTCCCCTCATTCTTCTAAACTCTAACGAGTACAAGCCTAGTTTATTCAGCCTCTCCTCATAGCTCAACCCCCTCAACTCCGGTATCAGCCTAGTAAACCTCCTCTGCACTCCCTCCAAGGCCAAAATATCCTTGCGAACACTCTTATTCAAGGAAGAAGTCAGAAAGGCCAGCTAGCCTAACATCTATCATTTGGAAAATGCTGGAATTCATTAAGGAGGGACTAGCAACATGGTTTTGATTAGGAAATTCTGTTTGATAAATTTAATAGAATTTTTTGAGGATGTAACAAGAGGGTGGATAAAGAGGGAACCAGTAGATGTAGTGCATTTGGATTTCCAAAAAATCTGCACAAAATAAAAGTTCATAGCATTGAAGATAATATAGTAGCATGGACAGAGGATTGGCTCTCTAACAAAAAAGTCATGATAAAGGAGTCATTTTCAGGTTGGCAGTAACTAATGAGATGTTACAGGGAACAATGCCGCGCCTCAACTATAGTCTTTCCGGTCCATATATCCAGAAATACCTGATTTACAGAATCTTTTTGAGCAGGCTCACGCAACTTTTATACTCACTACTCATGGCACTGTAACAAAATTGCAAAATAGTGAAAGTAAAGGGGTGGCATGGTAGCACAGTGGTTAGCACTGCTGCTTCACAGCTCCAGGGACCTGGGTTCGATTCCTGGCTCAGGTCACTGTCTGTGTGGAGTTTGCATGTTCTCCTCGTGTTTGCGTGGGTTTCCTCCAGGTGTTCCAGTTTCCTCCCACAGTCCAAAGGTGTGCGGGTTAGGTTGATTGGCCATGCTAAAATTGCCCCTTAGTGTCCTGGGATATATAGGTTAGAGGGTAAATGTGTAGGGATATGGGGATAGAGCCTGGGTGGGATTGTGATCGGTGCAGACTCGATGGGCCGAAGGGCCTGTTTCTGTACTGTAGGGTTCTATGTTCTAATGACCACTACAGCTATTCTAATAATCTTAATTCTACTGTGTATCATTCCACATTTAAATTATGGAGCTTCTAGGAAGGGAAAGAATATTAGCTGCTGAAAGTAAGTGTCACAGCCTTTGGCTATTTCAGTGGAAGACTGCAGGTGAGGGAGAGAGAGAGATAAAATAAATGACAAAGCAAGAAAAGTCAGCCAATTAGATAGGAATTAAAGTTATGGTTGAGCATCCTAATGTTATTCTAAAATACAAAATACATCAAAATCCAGAAATGCCTTGGTCCTAAATATCCAAAACTAGAGAAGTTACATTCCATCTACAATCTATATTAATGACCTGGATGAAGTGCACTGCAGCCAAATTTGCTGACGATATGAATATAGGTAGGAAAACAAGTTGTGAGGAAGGTACAGAGTCTGCAAAGGGATGCAGATAGTTAAAGCGCATGCGCTAAAATTTGGCAACTGGAGTGTACTGTGGGAAAATGAGAAGTTGTCTACTTGGTAGGAAGAATGGAAAAACGGAATATCATTTAAATGGTGAGAAAAGAAACCGAATACTGCATATATGTCTCTCAAAAAAAAATTAGTATGCAGGTAAAACTAGGAAAGCCAATTGAATATTCTCTTTTATAGCAAGGGAAATGGTGTGTAAAAAGGAAGTCTCGCTACAACTATACAAGGTGTTGGTGAGACCACACAGAGTACATCAGATAGTTTTAGTCTCCTTATCTATAGAGGGATATACTTCCATTGGAGACAGGTCAGGGAAGGTTCACTAGGTTGATTCCTTGGCTCAAGGGTTGTCTTGAAGAATGGTTGAGCAGGCTTGGTCTACAGTCATTTGGAGGATGATGCCGGAGTTGAGGGGGTTGAGCTATGAGGAGAGGCTGAATAAATTAGGCTTGTGCTTGTTAGAGTTTAGAAGAATGAGGGGAGACCTCATTGAGACGTATAAGATGATGAATGGGATGGATGGGATAGAGGTGGAGAGACTCTTCCCGCTCAGAAAGGATAGTAGGACTAGGGGGCACAGCCTCAAGATAAAGGGGGGGCGGTTTAGAACGGAGTTGAGGAGGAACTTCTTCACTCAAAGGGTGGTGAATCTCTGGAATTCTCTGCCCGTTGAAGTGGTGGAGGCTACCTCGCTAAATATTTTTAAGACGCGGGTTGATGGGTTTTTGATAAGAGAGGGGATTAAGGGTTATGGGGAGAGGGCGGGAATGTGGAACTGAGCCACAACAGATCAGCCATGATCTTATTGAATGGCGGGGCAGGCTCAAAGGGCTAGTTGGCCTACTCCTGCTCCTATTTCTTATGTTCTTATGACTTAAGAATGAGAGTTCATCTTATTGTAACATATAAAATTCTCAGGGGGTTTGACATATGGATACTGAGAGGATGTTTTCCTCGTGGAGGAATCTAGAACTAGGTAGCACAGTTTCAGAATAAGGGGTCTCCCATTTAAGAGAGAAGAGGAAATCTTCCCTCACAGGATTGTTAAATCTTTGGAATTCTCTATCCCAGAGCAGTAGAAGTTGGATAGCTGAATATATTCAAGGCTGAGTTAGACAAATCTTTGACTGACAAGAACACAAAAATGGAGTCGACACCACAATCTGAGCAGCCATGGTCTTACTGACTGACAGAGCAGGCTCAAGGGATCGAACTGTCCTCAGCATTGCCATTGACCAGAATACTGTGGTTTCAAGAGCATGTCAAAAGCTGGGAATTCTGCTATGAGTAACCCATTTCCTTACTCCACCATCTCAAATGCACATCAATAGTGTGATGGTTTACTCATCACTAGCCTGAACAATTGAAGCCACAATATCAAACTCAATGACACCCAGATCAAAGGAGACTGCTTGATTGGCAGCCCATCTACCACATCAAACGTTTACTCTTTCTATCATCGATGCACAAGTGGCAGCAGTATCTTATGCAAAGCAACTTCAACAGCACCTTCCAAATCTGTATTCTGTCCCACTAAGAAGAAGACGACCAACAGATACAGGGGAACAGCACTAGCTGCAAGTTCGCTTCCAAGTCACACAACATATTGACTGCTTCCTCAGTGTTGTTGGAATTCCTCTTCTAACAGTACTATGGGAATACCCACAGCACAAGGACTACAGTACAGTTTTGTTGCTTGAACATTTTTCAACCACTCTTATTGTGCAGCATAGGTTTTAATCATCCAGCCTCATTGCATTATTACAGCCATTCCAACCTAATTCAAGCATGATATTCTTCCCTGTGACTTCAGCAAGAAATGGGTGTCTTTTACCAATAGCAATGTGGAGGAGGAGGAGAAAAAAAATAATCTGAATTCCACACAGGAATAATTTAATAAATAAATTTGAGAACAATGGACACAAAACTTACAATTAATTATACAGTAGTGTATTTTATATATATTTATAAAATTGCACTCTACAATATCAAACATATTTCTTCAGTGTCTTAAGCAGAATACTATCCTCCTGAGACAACAACAGATTGATGCAATAGATTGCCAAAGAAACAATCTTGGCTTCAAATTGAAGAAAAACACTGAAGAAATGATGCAAGAGACTCAGCAAGGGAAACAGTGAGTGTTCAAAAAGTGCAGGGATGATTTGAGAGGAATGTACAAGCGTGTACATAAGAACATAAGAAATAGGAGCAGGAGCAGGCCATCTAGCCCCTCGAGCCTGCTCCGCCATTCAATAAGATCATGGCTGATCTGTTGTGTCTCAGTTCCACATTCCCGCCCTCTCCCCATAACCCTTAATCCCCTCGCCCATCAAAAACCTATCAACCCGCGTCTTAAAAATATTTAGCGAGGCAGCCTCCACCACTTCAACGGGCAGAGAATTCCAGAGATTCACCACCCTTTGAGTGAAGAAGTTCCTCCTCAACTCCGTTCTAAACCACCCTCCCTTTATCTTGAGGCTGTGCCCTCTAGTCCTACTGTCCTTTCTGAGCGGGAAGAGCCTCTCCACCTCTATCCTATCCATCCCATTCATCATCTTATATGTCTCAATGAGATCTCCCCTCATTCTTCTAAACTCTAACGAGTACAAGCCTAGTTTATTCAGCCTCTCCTCATACCTCAACCCCCTCAACTCCAGTATCAGCCTAGTAAACCTCCTCTGCACTCCCTCCAAGGCCAAATATCCTTGCGTAAGTGCAGCGACCAAAACTGCACACAGTACTCCAGCTGCGGCCTCACCAGTGCCCTATACAGCTGCAGCAAGACCTCCCTACTTTTATATTCAATCCCCCTCGCAATGAAGGCCAGCATCCCATTCGCCTTCCTGACCACCTGCTGCACCTGCAGGCTGGGTTTTTACGACTCATGCACAAGGACCCTGAGGTCCCTCTGCACCGTCGCCTGCTGCAGTTTTTCTCCACGTAAGTAATAATCCTTCCTACCATTATTCCTACCAAAGTGGACAACCTCACATTTGCCAACATTAAATTCCATTTGCCAGTTCCTGGCCCATTCGCCCAGCCTATCTAGATCCTTCTGCAGACTCTCCACACCCTCCACGCAATTTGCCATTCCACCAATCTTGGTGTCATCAGCAAATTTCGACACCATACACTCGGTTCCCTCCTCCAGATCATCTATATAAATGGTAAATAGCTGGGGTCCCAGCACCGACCCCTGGGGCACTCCACTAGTCACCAACCACCAATCCGAATAGCACACAGAGGAAGCACAAATGAACGTGACGTCAACACAACAACCAAGTGCTGAAATAGTCACTGAAACAGAAAATATAAGGCTAATACAGCCGAAATCACATTACTTATTTGTAATCTACTGATAAGCTATTATGTTGCAACCATTCAATGCAACAGAGGTCTTGTAGCACAGTGGGTAGTATCATTGCCTGAATCAGAAGCCATGGTTTTGAGTCCCAACCCAAGGACTTGATGGCCAAGGAAGATGAGTTCATAATGCAGCCAAAAGGGTTGAATATCAACCTGCAAAATTCTTTCAATATGCCAATAGCAGGCAGTAAGAGTCGGGGACTCTCCCGGTCAGCTATGCTCATGCAGAGTGACACCCCTTCAAGCTATAAGCCTCTGGTGACAGGCTATTGATCTGTTCCAGGGAAAAAACTGTTATGGGAACAGATGAAAGTCTGCTTTTGCATTACTAAGTGTGAGAAGTGACACAAACAACTCAACACGGGGAGGCCTGTAATACTGTTCATTTCACAGGAAAGTGATAACTATCAGTAAAAATCAACTACACAAAGTAATTAGCCTCAATATCAAAAGTAATTATAACACAGACCATGATTTTCAGAATGCTTACACATAAAACTGCGCAAACTGATCACTGCGAAGTCTCAGAATTTTTGCAGTCACACACACAATCTGGTATGTTAAGGGTCCAAAGTCTGCCTGGGAAGGCTTAAGCTCTCAACAGTTGTCTATTCATCACTTTCTATACCCACCTTCAAAAGCTTCCTTAAAAACACCTTGGGCCTCCTCCTCTGACCTCTCTTCTACTTAGGTCTGAGCTACAGTCACAAAGTGTCTTTGGTATTTGAAAAAACTCTTGACGTGTTTTTAACCTGCACAAAATATTGCTTAACTATGCTCATCCAATATGCTTAATCACCTGACATGGAGAACATTCTGCGGAAACCATGAAATATAAACACTTCAATTCTCTGTTCATACAATCGTTAATGATGCACTAAGTTTAAGTTTTTGAAAAGATGACGGACTGCCTGTCTGAGGAAAGCTATTAATAACATTAATCAGGAATTATTCTGATTTAACCTAGTTGCCTTAACCATAAATAGTTAATGGCTGTGCAGTTGTCATCAATAAATAAGCCTGGTGTTGCTTGGATAACTGAGAGCTACTGTTTCCAGTTAAAGACTCTGAAAGTGTCTATTCTAGGATTACAAGCATTATCACGTTTTGAAATAAAAGAATGCCAGGTTAGCTGAATCAAACTTCATTCTAGATTGTTTAATAAACCATTGATTATACTACTTAATGAATAGTTTGATTTTTCTTTTGTAAATCTTGTAGTCACTTTTCATACTTTTGCAAAGTAATTTTAACCTACATTCAATCTGTAAGCTATCTGAACTTAATCAGGATACCTTACATCCACAAACAGTCACCATAACTCAAACACTCGACTGATTGGAACACTTCACTGGATGGTGCAAGCTATCTGTGCAGGGTCAGTGATGGCTCGCATGTTCTTGTCAATTGATTAATGACATTTTAGTGTCTCTGCTCATTAAAGGTGGGGTATCTTTGGAGTTGGGATTTCTGTAAGATTACATGATCTAATGACAGGGGAGCAGAACGCAGTGCGTAACAGACCAAGTAATTTTAAACATTTTTTCATTCATTCACAGGAAGTGGGCATTGCTGGCTAGGCCATCATTCATTACATATCCCTAATTGCCTAAACTGAGTAAGCTTGTAGGACTCCACAGCACTGCTGTTAACTAACAACCAGTCTGGTTCAGAAATAGAATCAGAAGGATATCCCTGCCACTGAAGGGAAAAGTGCTTTCCATTTAAACCTGCAAAGCTGTGGGCCAAATAGATTGGACCGTCTGCAGTGAACAAGTAGCAGGAAGCTCAGGAAAAAAAATGCATCTACATAACTGTGTTCACAACCTCAAAACATTTCAACATACCTCAGACAATGAAATACTTATGAAATGTATACATCACTATATAGTAGATGCAGCCGATTTACATAAAGCTTCTATAAACAAAATGGAAGCTGGTAATGGGATAAATATTGGAAAGGGAAAAATTCACCAGCTCACCTTTGAATAATATCACAAAATCTTGTTCTTGTTGCTGGACACCAAGGTCCAGAATACCATAGTCCATTTGTCCAATACCAACACATATCATCTCCAACAGCCATTCCCTTGGCTCTGGCACCATTACTTACAAGAGATGCAGCTCTTTGGTTTCATCTCCTCCTTTCCCACCATCCAATGCTCTAAACATAAGTCCTGGAACTTATACATCTTCTAATCTAGTATATACTGTGCTTAAGATAAAAGCAAAATACTGCGGATACTGGAATTTAAAACAATCTTCCCTCACCTCATTTTTGTTCTGCTGCAACCAACTACAACACTAGACTCAACTTTTGGCTCTGGTGAAGGGTCATCTAGACTCGAAATATTGGCTCTATTCTCTCCCCACAGATTCTATCAGACCTGCTGAGATTTTCCAGCATTTTCTGTTTTCGTGTTGCATACACTGTATTTCACGTTCATGATACAGCGTTCTCTACATCAAGCAGATCACTTGCAGATTGAGTGGCCATTTTGCTGAACACCTAAATTCAGTCCATAAGCATGGCTAAGGATTGGCACTTCACACCTGACATCTCCATCCTATGCTGACCCCTTCTGCCCTTAATGACCATTGTTCCAAATAAGCTCAATGAAACTGAAAAGGTCAGTAACCCATCTTCCTAACAGGTATCTCAAAGCTGAGAGTTTCATTTAAGTTTTAAATTAAACTCATTAAATCTTAACCACTGCTTTTATTTTCTCTCAAAGGAAAGGTTGATAACGGACGATGGTTGCACCTGTGCCATCGGGAGTGATGGTGGTGTTGGGCTAGTGCTTGGGATACGAATTTCTTACAGCCAGCAGGGTAACGTGCATAAGTCTCAGAAAACCAGTATGCAGGTGCAGAACGTTATAAGGAAGGCAAATAGAATCTTGGCATTTATTGCAAAGAATCTAGAGTATAAGAGTAGAGAAGTGTTGTTACAATTGTTCAAGGTGTTGGTGAGACCACACTTGGAGTATTGTGTTCAGTTTTGGTCATCTTTTTTGAGGAAGGATGTAGTGGCGCTGGCGGCGGTTCAGAAGAGGTTCACGAGATTGATTCCAGGTTTGAAGTCGCTGTCATATGAGGAGCGGTTGAGTAGCTTGGGCTTGTACTCACTAGAGTACACAAGAATGAGGGGGGGATTTGATTGAAATACCTGAAATATTCAACAGGATTGATGAAATAAGTGTTAACTAAACATTCCCTCTTCTAAAATAGTCTAAGACAAAAGGTCATAGCTGTACAGTAAAAAGGGGGTAGGTCAAAGACAGAGGTAATGAGAAGCTATTTCTCATAGAGGGCTGTGAATCTATGAAACTCAAAGCCCAAGAGTGCAGTGGATGCAGAATGAATCAATAGATTTAAGAGATAGATAAATATTTGATCAAAAGTGGGATAAAACGCTCTGGGGAAAAGGCAAGGAAGTGGAATTAGAAGATGGAGATCAGCCATGATTAAATAGAATGGCAGAATGGGCTTGAATTCCCTACTCTCACTTCTAATTCCTCTGTTTCTATGTCCAAGATCTATCTGCCATTCTATTGCCACAGAACCTTCCCTGCTCCCCTCACCTCAGTTGTTTTGTTTTGCTACAACCAACTACAACACCAGACCTATCTTTTGTCTCAATTCCTGCCCCATTATTATTCACTTTTGCCTATACCATCATCCCTTTTGGCATTTGATCAATCCTGCCCTCTAACCTATCACAGATCTTCCCTTTGTTCTGCAACTGCATAAAAACTGTCAATTTCCAACAGCTTTCAATTTGACAAAAGATCTCTGGTTTGAAACATTAGTATGTTTCTCTCTCTCCACTGATGTTGCTTGACCTGCTGGGTGTTTACAGTATCTCTTCAGATTTCCAGTATCCACATTATGTTGTCCTCCAGCTGAAAAAGCAGACAGGAGTTTGAATTCAACAATTCATCCAACTTTTGGATGAGTTGTTAAATCCAAAGTTCCCTCAGTGCTGCACTGAGTCTTGATAACGTGAACTGTCCGCAGTAGGGCTTGAACCTACAAACTTCTAACTCAGAAGCCAGAGTGCTTAATGACTCAGTGTGCTGTGGAGGCTACATGGTTTTAGTTGGTTGAATGTCAACATTTCAACTGTGTACAGAATCGGGAGAAGAGATTGCCAGTCTCACCTTCCACCAACATAACCACAATTATGGATCTCTTCCAGCTTCGCAATTATCTGAAAACTAAATGATCCTGTGATCTTGGTTCCTTCTATTATTGATGCCTTGATTAGCAATCGCGTTTTGCTACCGAGGTGCCAAGCTCTGGAATTCCCTCCCTGAACATCTCTCTCTCCCCTCCTTCCTGTCTGATCAATTTTCGTCATCTGCTTTAATACCTTACACATCTTGACGTTAGTCAGTGTTCCTTTAATAATGCTCCTGGGTAGCGCCCTGTTACTTCATTAAAGGAACTATATAAACGTAGGCTGTCGTTGATTGAAGTTTGTGAATCGTATGGGCTCCATCGGGCCGACATAAACAGACTGAACTCAGTAAACTGATCACAGCTCGAGCACCAGGAGCCCAGGCCCGGGATCAAGGCCCTGCCCGCCTGTCAAACTGGGGGTTCCGCATTCACCAGCGGAATGGGATCGAACAAACACACCCTCCCGGTTCTTACCTTCTCCATCCGGATAGTACTCATCCTCCAAATCCATGGCCGCGGGATAAGTCGACAACCCGCTCCGGCTCAACCCTGACATCGCGCACCGTCCACCCGGCCTCTTTTCGCCAAATACAGGCGGCGCTGCGGCCTGGTCCTGGCAGCACTGCGCATGCCTATCGGTCAAAGGTCAAGGAGCACGTGATCAGTGATGGTGGTGGCTCGGATCTGGCGCATGTGTACTGCCGGTGGCAGCTCAGATCGGACGCGTGCGCAGAACGGTCAAGTTCGGAGCTGGACCCTGGACTGGTGGAAGCAGCTTTTCTTCACGGGAATGCTTATCAGTAACACTATCATTGTGGGTGGGTTGGCATCTTTTCATCTGTGACAGATGATGCCATTACAGCCTCAGAACTTTGGTGAGCTCAGAGGAGATCTTGTGCTGCATTTCTTTTGATGGCTGAACAAGCTGATTCTGGAAAGACAAAGTCTGTCATAGGAAGCTGTTGATTGTCAGTGGTGTGGGTTGGTCTTGCTTGGAGTTTCTAAAGCCACATGTCATCGTGTTGCCCGCTGCCGTTGTGATTTGCATTGATCATCAGCTATTGTTCCCCACATGTTGTGGTTGATATTGAGGATTTTCCGGTCTCTTTAGACAGGACTTTCAATCAGTTTTGGGTGTCCTGCTAGCATTTTAGTACAGTCTACCTCCCGGCATAGAATATTCCTAGCAGTGCAGCAATCTTTCTTCCTCTGTGCATGCCCAAACCATCAAAGACTTGTTTCTTATTTATGTTCCTTTGTCGCTTTCTTGTGTCCACAACTTGCTTTCCTACCTACCTTTGTACCATCAGCAAATTTAGCAACCATATCTGTTGCTCCTTCATCCCTGGAACCATCTTGTAAACCTCTTCTGCACTTTCTCCAATGCATTCATATTCTTCCTATAGTGTGGAGCCGAAAACTTTACACAGTATTCCAGCTGAGGTCTGAGTAGTCTTGCATAAGTTAAGCATAACCTTCTTGCTTTTGTACTCTATGCCCCAATTATAAGAACATAAGAACATAAGAAATGGGAGCAGAAGTAGGCCATCTGGCCCCTCGAGCCTGCCCCGCCATTCAATAAGATCATGGCTGATCTGTCGTGGCTCAGTTCCACTTTCCCGCCCTCTCCCCATAACCCTTAATCCCTTCTCTTATCAAAAACCCATCAACCCGCTTCTTAAAAATATTTAGCGAGGCAGCCTCCACCACTTCAACGGGCAGAGAATTCCAGAGATTCACCACCCTTTGAGTGAAGAAGTTCCTCCTCAACTCCGTTCTGAACCGCCCCCCCTTTATCTTGAGGCTGTGCCCCCTAGTCCTACTGTCTTTTTTGAGCGGGAAGAGTCTTTCCACCTCTATCCTATCCATCCCATTCATCATCTTATAAGTCTCAATGAGATCTCCCCTCATTCTTCTAAACTCTAACGAGTACAAGCCTAGTTTATTCAGCCTCTCCTCATAGCTCAACCCCCTCAACTCCGGTATCAGCCTAGTAAACCTCCTCTGCACTCCCTCCAAGGCCAAAATATCCTTGCGCAGGTGCGGCGCCCAAAACTGCACACAGTACTCCAGCTGCGGCCTCACCAATGCCCGATACAGCTGCAGCAAGACCTCCCTACTTTTATATTCAATCCCCCTCGCTATGAAGGCCAGCATCCCATTCGCCTTCCTGACCACCTGCTGCACCTGCAGGCTGGGTTTTTGCGACTCATGCACAAGGACCCCGAGGTCCCTCTGCACCGTCGCCTGCTGCAGTTTTTCGCCACGTAAGTAATAGTCCTTCCTACCATTCTTCCTACCAAAGTGGACCACCTCACACTTGCCAACATTAAATTCCATTTGCCATTTCCTGGCCCATTCGCCCAGCCTATCTAGATCCTTCTGCAGACTCTCCACACCCTCCGCACAATTTGCCTTTCCCCCAATCTTGGTGTCATCAGCAAATTTCGACACCCTACACTCGGTTCCCTCCTCCAGATCATCTATATAAATGGTAAATAGCTGAGGCCCCAGCACCGACCCCTGGGGCACCCCACTAGTCACCAACCGCCAATCCGAATAGCACCCGTTGACCCCCACTCTCTGCCTCCTATTTGACAACCAATCCTCTATCCACGCTAACACCCTACCCCCAACTCCATGTCCTCTGACCTTCTGCAGTAACCTCTTGTGAGGTACCTTATCAAACGCCTTCTGAAAATCCAGAAAGACCACATCCACCGGCTCTCCTCTATCCACCGCCCTAGACACATCCTCATAGAACTCCAGTAAATTTGTCAGACACGACTTCCCTTTAATGAAACCGTGTTGCGTCTGCCCTATCAAGCAATTCCCTTCAAGATGCCTCGCAATTTCCTCCTTAATGACGGATTCTAACATTTTACCTACCACAGACGTTAAACTAACCGGCCTGTAATTCCCCGCCTTTTGCCTGGCACCCTTCTTAAACAACGGCGTAACATTAGCCGTTTTCCAATCCTCTGGCACTTCCCCGGAATCCAGCGACGTCTGGAAAATAACCACCGAGGCCTCCACTATCACCTCCGCCATTACTACATGCTTTATTTACTGCTCTTTCCACCCATCCTGCCACCTTCAGTGATCCATGCACATATACACTCAGGTCCCTCCACTCCTACACTACCCCCCCCCGCCAAGAACTTCACCCCTCATTTTATGTTGCCTAATTTTCACCTTGCTCTCACCTTCACGTACTCCATCTCGGACACTTGCCTTTCCATCTTCAACTTCTCTGTCTTCACTTATGAGAATAATATTAGTTCTCATTAAAGGTTATGACCTGAAATGTTAACACTGGGCGGAATCCTGTGAAGCTCTCGTGAATAAGAAACGAGGCGGGATGCAAAACATCAGCTTCCCAGTGTCAAGATGAATGTTGGTCACTAAATTGGTGGCAGATTGAGCTTGGGTCATTCCTCCTGACAGCAAAGGAGGGCAGGGGTGGAACCGATTTTTAAATAATAGCATCTTCATTAAAACACAGCTTTGCCAGTAAATCACACCTTTGGAATTAAGTATGCAGCATATGAGAACTATATGCATTCAGGTTTACAATTGGTTAAGGATGATGTGCAGCAAGCTGGGTAATCTGATGGATTTGGACTGAATAGAAGCTGCTCATGCTCTATTGAACCAGGGGAGGGAGAGTGGGTTTTGGCTGTGGAAAGGGCATGGCCTACTGAGCAAAGGAGGAAGATTGCAGCTCTATGAAGGCTTGTGACACTTTAAGCTCTCACAAAAGACGGACATGGCTAGGACTATAAGATTCCCATAACAATACCCTTTATATTCATCTACATGTACAGTTATGTGTATGTAAATGCTGGCTAGCCTGTTACTGATAGTAGTATACTAACATAATCTACAGAATATGGAATTGCAAGGAAGCAGCACAATGCCATGAGTGTAGCCATGGGGTGTTCAACCTTAGAGGTACAATTGGTCAGGAATTTTTCACTAACAGCTGTGCAAAAACAGAAAGCAGAATTAGATTTTTGGGAAGGTTTGGTGCTGGTAAGAAATTAGTGCAATTCTCATTGTTTTTCACTTACAAAGGTAGACATGGGGTGATAGAAGCCAAAAGACAGTACCAGACCAAGCTAGAGTCCCAGGCCAGCCACATGGATTCCCACCAACTATAACAAGGTCTGCAAGACATTATAGGCTACATGATGAAGGCATGTAAAATGGCTGGCACCAATGCAGCCCTGCCCGATGAGGTCAATGCATTCTATGCCCATTTTGAGCAAGAGGTCAGTGAGAGCATGCCCTCCACTCCAGAAGCCTTGGACAAACCTGAGTCCAAGGTCACCATTACAGACATCAGAGCAGCCTTCTCAAAAGTCAACCCACAGAAAGTGACTGGCCGAATGGGGTACCCAGATAGTACTCAGATCTTGCATGGACCAGTTGGTGCGGGTATTCGCAGACATCTCTTACACCAATCTGAGGTTGTTATATGCTTTAAGAAGATGACCATCATCCTGGTACTAAAGAAAAGCCAGGCAGCGTGACTTAATGACTAACATCCAGTAGCTCTGACATCCATCATTATGAAGTGTTTTAAAAGGTTATTCTTGGCACAAATCAATTCTGGCTCTCAGATTGCCTGGATTCACCTCAGTTCGCCTATTGCTGCAACAGATCCACAGCAGACACCAACTCTCCGGTTCTACACTCAATCCTGGAACACCTAGACAACAAAGACACCTATGTCAGATTCCCATTTATTGACTGCAGCTCAGACTTCAACACCATTTTTCTTACAAAGTTCACCTCCAAATTCTGTGGCCTGGGCTACGGCTCCTCCCTCTGCAACTGGATCCTAGACTTCCTAACCCACAGACCGCAATCAGTAAGGATAGACAACAACACCTTCTCCACGATCATTCTTAACACCGGTACCCCACAAGGGTGTGTCCTCAGCCCCCTACTATACTCCTTATACGCTCATGACTGTGTGGCCAAATTCCCCTCCAATTCGCTTTTCAAGTTTCCATAGAAAGCATTTTTTCTGGTTGAATCACAACTTGGTATGTGTCCTGCTCTGTCCAAGACTGCAAGAAACTACAAAGCATCTTGAACAAAGCCCAGTCCATCATGAAAACCAGTCTGCCATCTATTGACTCTGTCTACACTTCCCACTGTCTAACATAATCAAGGACCCCATGTATCCTGGTCATATTCTCTTCCACCTTTTTTCATTGGGAAAAAGTTTTGAGGACACGCACCAGCTGACTCAAGAACAGCTTCTTTCCTGCTGCCATCAGACTTTTCAATGAACCTATCTCATATTATTTTTTCTCTATACCCTAGCTATGACTGTAACACCACATTCTGCACTTTTTCCTTACCTTCTCTATGCACAGCATGCTTTATATAGCATGAAAGAAACAATACTTTTCATTGTATACTAATACATGTGATGTCAAATCAAAAACAAGGATCCTTCCTAACTTGTGTGTGTTGGATTAAGGAGCCGTAATGGATCACCATGGTGTGCAAGAACAGCCCATTTGCACTAAGTTTCAGAATGTGTTTGTATTTGGAGAACAATTGACTTTACTGTACAGCATCAGAAAAGTTGTGGGTTTTTGGATCGTATAACTTCATAATGTGAAAATCCAAGAGGCAGCATTAGTTCAGAACATTGATTTAGAGAGAAGTGGGTGACCACCTGCAGGTGCAGTAAAGGTGCATGGGATCTATCGAGTTCCTGCAAATGTCTGATAGATATGCAGCTTTGAAAGTATAGACAATAATTCAGGATATCCTGAGCAAACATTACCGCTGTCAAGCAAGCAATTATCCAGAGAAAGGGAGGGAGAGGTGAGTAGATTACTAAGAATAAGGAAGTGGTAATGATAGGAGATGTAATTTTTGGTTATCCTTTTTAGTCATGATAATGACTTAAGATACAGTTTGAGGGTGATTTTCTGTTCTCGGTGTGTCTGTAGCAGATTGCGCTGATCCCGGAGAATAGGGTACAGTGTTAGAAATCAGTTTCGCACCCATCGCCAAGCAGCTTGCGATTTTCCCCGTCCCTTTCTAATGGTGTGAATCAGATTGGGCACAAGAGTGATTAGCATATTTAAAGTAGAACTTAAATATACACAGTCTATTCAAATCCCAACACACATAATTCTCCAGCCTTTGAGTGTGGTGTGAAAACGGTGAGAATAATAACTGATTCCACAAGTGGAACAGACTTGACGTGATGGTCATGCCGGGGGCTCGGGGGCCATTGAAGTCTCCGGATGTTTGGAGGCATGTGCACTCCCTGGACATCAGGCTGTGCCCCCATGGGACCAATGGGGACCAGACGTAATGCCTTGCCAATGGGAATGGAGGTTATTGAAACTCCTTAGGAGGTGGGATGCAAGGCTGGGCAGTGGCCATGGGCACTAGTCCCCTGGCTGTGCTCACCTGACGAAGGGTCATCCAGACTCGAAACGTTGGCACTACTTTACCTTCACAGATGCTGTCAGACCTGCTAGGATTTTCCAGCATTTTCTGTTCTTGTTTCAGATTTTAGCATCTGCAGTATTTTGCTTTTAACATACCGTTGTACGCTGCTCTGAATATGAATTATCAAACAGGCTGGAATTAAATAGAAGGCAACTAATCTGTCAATCTTTTTCCCCTTTATTTCAATATGTATACATGTAGTCACAAAATTGATACGTTCATTTGACTGTAAACACTTCTTAACTCTCACCTGTTCGAAACAAATTTTTCTCATGATTGGTAACTACAAACAAATAATCAAAATATACATACCAAGCACAAAGCGAATGACAAGGTAAAGATGTTGTAAATCAGAATAATTGATGCTGAATTATAGGCACTGTCTCCCTAGGAGCCAGTCCAAACTATTTTTCAGATTCCAATCACCTTTTCATTGTGTGTGACAAAGAATTAATTACCTATAAAAAGTCCACACTAATCTTTGGTGAATTAACTTTGTACAGGGATTTTGATTAACTGCCCCCCCCGAGGCCCTAGTGATTGTACCTGTAATAACTATAGCAATTGGCACTGATATAATTCTTTAATATAAAATGTCTCAAGACTTCCCACCTAAGCAGAAGGATAATGATACTGAGCCAGGGAGTGATTAAGGAAGATTAATTGAAAAAATTGTGATGGAAAATGGAGAGGCAGAGGAATTCTGAACACGTTCCCATCGCCGTTGCCATAAATGGTGAGAAAAGAGGGGAGGGGAAAGACTTACATTAAGTCTAGGGCGTTTCTGGGTCCTTTTCCACTTCGATCTCTTGAAGTGATGGATTGTGAAAGAAAACTGCTGTTCTGCTCCCAACCTGCGCCAAGTCAATTCTCACTCATCCCCTACCATATTTGTCCACTGCCTTCAGAGTACTTGTTCCTGACTTATACTGGCTCTGTTTCCCAATAATCAAATTTAAAGTAATCCCTCGAGAGCCTATGATAAAACACTATTTCTGCAAACATCTTCAGCCCAATGTTATCTTCCATGCCCTACATTTCGCTCTCCAGTGGATCCACTTTGCCTGATGACAGTTTGAGCATGGCCACCTTGGCCCTACTCCCTTCCACTGCATCTCCTCTCCAGCCTCTGCTTTAAAAACCACCCTGGAACTCATCACTTCCACTTCCCTAGATTTTAATCAGCTTCTCCACATGGGCCAAGGTAATGGTTTGATCAGTGCACTGGATGGAATTCCCACCCTCAGATCACTGGAGGGATCATGAACACCCAACCATCAGTATCTGTACCTTGCTTCCTATGGGATGTTTCACAATGACAGAGTCAACCATATCAATTAGGTTACAGCAGCCATATTGTACAGACTTTTTCCTGTAATAACAGAGTAAGATACTGAGCAAAGAGGAGCAGATAACAATGTGCTGGAGTAAAACACTGATGTGACATCTAAGCAATGTCAGCTTGTTCCCAAATGCCATTGAACAAATGACATGAAGCTGTGCAAAATCTAGCTGTGTGCAGGACAGGTAACAATTCAGAAAAAGCACAGTTATTGGGCTTTTCGTTGATTAACTGCTACTGGCATTTTCTTTACTGGCAGAATAACGTCTAGTTTGTTCCTCTTCAATACAGGTGCAGCTATGTCAGAAAAGAAAATGATAGGAATTAGGACATGACATTCTCAATATACAATCATAACAATAGGTAGGCCTGATCAAAGGGACTTTATGAGAACATTGGTGGGTCAGACACTGTCCTTTCACACTCTGATACTTGGTGGAAACAGTGGGTCAGATACTGTCCTTTAATCTCTATCCAACGTTCACTGGATTAAATTATCTGTCTTTGGCTGTAAGCATTAAACAAGAACTCAGTTTGGCCAGTCTGAATGAGTATCACACACGATCAAAGTAGTTGATACAAGTATGTTAAACAATACAGAAGTGTGAAAGATTATTTGCAAACATTTCCAATCCTCATGTAAACCTTAATCTGGAAATATTATTGGCCTTGATATTGCATTGAACAGTGAAGCAACACCTTTTCACCTTAACCTCAAAGAAAACTGCCCACAAAAAAAACCTAGCAATCACTTTGCATGGTTTTCCCCTTTCTCAATGCCATTTTGAACTTGCATCAGATAAGGGGGGAATCTGCAGGTATTCAGCAACAGTGATGTCATCAAGGAGGATAAACAACTAATGATGTTGAAATATTCTCACAGACATCAAAGCAGAAGTAAAAGCTGTGATGTGTACCTTTAAGAAAGGTTTTTTAAAATCATGATCTTCGGAGCTCTCAAAGCTTCAGTGTTTCTCATTGCTGCTGAGCTGTCTACCTGATGTCCTTTCATTGCTCCTTAAGTGGCTTAAATTGGAACCTTAGATACTTTCCAAGATTAGTTTTACAACCCTGCATTGTTAGGAGGAAAACTGGTTGGCAAGTCAGGTGACAGGAGCTCTTTTATCTTCTGAGCACCAGGTTTGAGTTTTAGAAAGGACAGCAAGCTGAAAAGAAGGGTTTCCATGTTTTATCTGGAAATTCTGCTGATTATCTGAAAGCAAGGTCTTGCTTTTCTGAAGGGAAGAATCTGCTGTTGGTGGTTTGCCTACAGTCTCCCTATTGTTTTGGAAAGCTGTTCTGACTTCAAATTGTTTTGAATCTATCAACAGAACTGCAGAATTCATCCAAAGGCCTCAATTCCAGTATCACATGAACATTACTCTTTGCTGTGTTGACCCTGTTTAAAGAGTTGTTTATGGGATTGGTTTTGATTGGAACATCTTAGTTTTATATCTCTTAAGGGTTATACATTTATTGAGGTTGTTTTGTTTTTGTTTGTAATTGATAAAAGTTCCTGCTAATTTTCTTACTGTACATGCTAATTATATTCTTAATTAAACTTCGTCTGAACGGACTGGGAATAGAGGGAATCAAATGGATGGTCTGGTTAGGAACACATGATCGGTGCAGGCTTGGAGGGCCGAAGGGCCTGTTCCTGTGCTGTATTGTTTTTTGTTTCTTGATAAAAGCTAGTGGTCATTTAAGTCATACCTTAAATGAAACATGTCAAGCTCATCCTGGCCAAATTCAAGGGGCAACACTTATGACTCAGACAGGCTCCAGAAACTTTGGAGTTTCTGACTCGAACTATAAGAAAGCACTAACTTTTTCAGTTACAAGTTTAAAATTTTAATAAGAACAAAATAAACGATTGGAACAAACGCATGGAATTCAGGAAGAAACTGAAGGATCATAAACAAATTTTCTCATGATGAAGAAATTTGACATTCTACAAATATAAAATTACTTTTTCGGGGCCAATAATGCTGTTTAGCAATAATTATGAACTAAACCCCAGTTATATTTCATATAAGGTGTAACTTTTTCAAAGTTGTTTACAGTTAGACTAATAGACTGAATGAGCAGATTTTTATCTGTTCATTGATTTTTTTCTGATTGTGGCAGGGGTGGGGGTCGTGGGGGCAAGGATTTCAATAACACATTCTATAAGTAAGCCTGGAATCACTGATAGCAGTTTCAAGATTTCTGTTTTTAACTACACATGTAGGGAATCGAAAAGTAGCTGTCAGTTTCAGAGGAGTTTCCCAGACATTACTATTGCAAAATCTGAACCACAATGATTTGTGTAAAATCAAATGCGGTCCTATTTAGACACATTGAAGAACAGTACAGAGGAAGTGTTTGACGTATCAGTTATATCTAATTAATGCTGTATGTAACCTGCAAATGTTTAATAAGTCATAGTTGAAGATTTACTCTGTTTTCAACCCTCGCTGTACCTGACCTACTCCACATTGTTGACTTGTGGACAAAAATGGATAAATGTAAATATATCTGGGAAGGTTCTAGGATGTTTTAATCAAATACAACAGAAGACAGTGTGTTGCCATTCTGTTTTGTCATCCATCCATTTCCGTGTCCTGCACCATTTAATATTTTACTTTTACAAATACTTTATTTTTGAATGATCTGTGCTCTCTACCTCAGTATTAACTGGCCTACTCTCGCACCTAATGTGTATTTACATATGTTGAACATAATAACATAAGAAATAGGAGTAGACAATTCAGACCCTTAAGCCCACTACATCATTCAATATGATCATGGCTGATCTTCTCAACTCCACTTTCTTGCCAGTTCCACATATCCCTCGATTCCCACTCTTGAAAACACTCATCAATGAAGCATCAATAATCCTTTAGATAATTCCAAAGATTCACAAACACCTGAGTGAAGAAATTTCTCCTCATCTCAATCTTAAATAGTCGATCCTTTATCTGGAGGCTTCATCCTTGTGCTAGATTCTCCAGCCAGGGAAAACAACACCATAACGTTTAAGTCATAAGACGTAGGAGCAGAATTAGCCCACTCAGCCCATCGAGTCTGCTTCGCTATTCAAGCCTGGCTGATATTTTTCTCATCCCCACTCTCCTGCCTTTTCTCCGTAACCCCTGATCCCCTTATTAATCAAGAACCTATCTATGTCTTAAAAACACTCAGTGACCTGGCCTCCAAGTCTTCTGTGGCAAAGAGTTCCACAGATTCACCAGTCTCTGGTTGAAGAAATTCCTCTTCATCTCTGTTTTAAAGTATTGTCCCTTTAGCCTGAGGTTGTACTCTCTGGTTCTAGTTTTTCCTACTAGTGGAAACATCCTCTCCACGTCCATTCTATCCAGGCCTCACAATATCCTGTAAGTTTCAGTAAGATCCTCCTTCATCCTTCTAAACTACTATGAGTACAGACCCAGAATCCTCAACTGTTCCTCATATGACAAACTCTTCATTCCAGAGATTATTCTTGTAAACCTCTTCTGGATCCTTTCCAAGGCCAGCACATCCTTCCTTCGATATGGGGCCCAAAACTGCTCACAATACTCCAATACCCTGTCAAGCTCCTTCAGAATTTTGTAGGTTTCAATGAGATCAACTCTTATTCTTCTTAACTCCTGAGAGTAAAGACCTAATTTACTCAGCCTCTCATCATAGGATAACCCCCACATCCCAGGAACCAATTTAGTGAACCTTTGTTGCAACACCTTCAAGGCAGATGTATCTTTCCATAGAATCATAGAAAAGTTACAATGCAGAAAAGGACCATTCAGTCCATTGTGTCAGCACTGGGCAAAAGAAAGAGAGAGAAAGAAATAAACTAGCTGTCTTTTTCAAATCCCACTTTCCAGCACCTGGTCTGTAGCACGTCAGATACAGATCCAGGTACCTTTTAAATGAGTTGATCATTTCAGCTTCAACCACCAACTTAGGCAGTCAAGTCCAGACAGCCATCACTGTCCGAGTGAAAATGTTTTCTGTCATATTCCCTCTAACCCTTCTACCAATCACCTTAAATTTGTGCCCCATGGTAATTGAGCCCTTAGCTGGGGGAAACAAGTCTTTCCTGTCTACCCTGTTGAGTAATTAGGTCACCCCTTGGCCTCCTCTGTTCTAAGGAAAATAACCGTAGCCAATCCAATCTCTCCTCATAGGTACAATTTTCAAGCCCTGACAATATCCTTATACATCTCCTCTGATCTGTCCTTGGAGCAATAATGTCCTTCCTGTAATGTGGTCACCAGAACTGTACACAGAGCACCAGCTGTGGCCTAGTAGTGTTTTACACAGTTTCAGCATTACATCCCTGTTTTTGTATTCAATACCTTGTCCAATAAAGGAAAGCATTCCATATGTTTTTTTCCCATCTTATCCTGCCATTTTCAAGGACCTATGGACACACCCTCCAAGTCTTTCACTTCCTCAACCCTTCTCAATATCTTCTCGTTTATTCGCTGGCTGTTGTGAGCTCAATGCTTCTGGTGATTGTGATTATGGTAAAACATTCCATGTTCTAATAATCCTCCGAACAAGTATTTACAAGTTTCCTTTTTGTATTTGTAATCCATTGCCTGTGCTCTCACCAGATTCACCAACTAATGCAAAAAGCCTGTCTTAGTCTCTTAAAATCTTTCAAAATTTTGAAAATTCTCTCTGATCAATTCTTAACCTTCTTTATCCTCGTAAAAAATACTCTAAACTTCCGAGCCTACCTTCATACTTTATTTCACCATTGCTTTTTCCATATGTTGACTTTGCATTTCTGTGCGTTTCAGCACTCCCATAAGCTTTTGTTACCCTCCAGCCTGTGTTCTTACTCATTGATGTCAACTTCCTCCATTTTGATATCAACATTCAGCCTCTTTGCTTCATCAAATACTGGGTAAAATAAACTACCAGTCACGAACACCACATGCAGATTTAGCCAATGAATCTGGGCAGTTAGACTGAGAAGTGCTGACCCAGTTATGCCAGCATTTATTTTCACAGTTTAGGTTGAATGTTTTCCCTCTGCCAATTCATCCACAATTATGCAGCAGAGTGGGGAGGGAAGGGCAACTCAAAACTGAGAGGTCTATTACCGGATTCTTATCCCTTAAGAGCACCATCAGAAATTTCACTCCCCCTGACCCCCACCCTGGCTGCCTCAACACATACTGCCAGCCCCCTTTGAATAAAATAATGTAGGGAGAAGCCACCAAAGATAAATAACTTTCCTGCATTTTGGCCCAACCATCTTTGGCAAATTTAACTGTGACCTGTCTAGTTGTCTTCAGTGTGCTTGAGTTTGAGAGGGCCATACATCAGTTGACGTGAATAAATATCCATCTGTCTGAGACACATGTTAGATCAGTCACCAACTGTTGTTCCTAAACCTGCAAGGTTTTGCACACCCCACCTTTCTGTTCATGTTAGGTCAGCTTCTCCACAGAAGGCGGCCTCTGTTAATGATTAAGGCCAGGGGTCTCAGACAAGGGCCGGGGAATGTTTTGCAGAGCCCATTGCAAGATGCCATCGATCGAGCTCTATGACAAAATCAAAGAACAAATTAAGTTAAGAGCATCAGGTTGTTCTTTTGCCACTCCTGATCACGTTCCCGGGCCAGTGCCAAGGAGAAGGGCAGACCTGCTCTGGATAAGGAAAAGGTCAGCGCCTGTGGTGATCAAGGAAGGAAGGCATAATGTTGGTGTTCAACTGTTCGGTACATAATGCAGATGGACTCAGTTGTCTGACATTAGGTTGCATTTAATATGAATTGACACAAAATGAGATTAGAGATTGCAATAAGAAAGAAACACAGTGATTTGATAATGAGGAACAACACAGGCGTCATGGTGGAGGGATGGGAAAATGTGACAAGAGGGCCAGAAGTCAGTTTCCTATTCTGACTCCATGCTAAATATGTGCAAGCATGAACAGCAAGGAGGTATGAGGGTCTCTGAGGCAAGACTTACTATTCCAGACCAACACAAAGGTGGGAGTGAGGAGGGGAGGGAGCTGAAGGGCAAAATATAACTGGTGGGTGGTGGTGGGGGAGTGTGATGATAGGAAGATTAAACAAGTGTACAAACTGTCACAGGACTGGATGGGTGGGTGAGTTGAATACTCGGAGCCAGAAAACATAGTCATTTCAATGGATCCACGCCACAATTTAGAGAGCTGTGTTTGACACACCTATCCAAGTCCCAGTTTATGGAGGGAGAGGGTTTGTCAGCCCTCTTGTCAGTCATGTCTTGCACAGTGCACAGGATGTTGTCATTCCCTCACATGCTGGGCCTGGGGGTTGGTGACTTTATACTGGGCCGCAGGTGGCTCAGTCGTGAAAGGCAGCTGCAGACTGTAAATATGAAACAGGTAATGTCAGCACTTAGTGGTCTCTTTAAGTCACAGTACAATGAGCCTCAAGATGCGGAGTAGTCAGATCTACAATGGTATATCAGAAAATCAGCATCGAATGGTTAAGTGTGGAGGACTGGGATAGCAACAACAATGACTATGAAATCAATGATTAAAGAGAGAGGAAGGACGGAGAGTGATTTTGTGGGAGGAAAATCCTGTCCATGATGCTCAACAGGAGGTATCTCGCAGTCATAGGGCTGGAGGGAGCGAGTGGTCAAAGCTGCTCTGACAGTAAATCCTCAGCCCCAGTATTTTTCACATTGTGCTGTGCTTACCAGATTGTGATCCCAAACTTGCTCTAGAACTAGATCACACCGAGACATGTGTCTCTGCGCTGGTGATGGGTGGGGTTGAATCCTGTGGCAGATCTTCATTATCTAGAAGGGCTCTCTGTGCACTTCAGGTTGGCTTCTCAGTGACAAAGGCTAGTCACTAAAGACGTGGCTGATGATGCCCATTTAGTGCCCACTAAGTGACTCCAAGGAGAAGTACAACGCTGCTCGTGCTGATTGATTAAGCAGACTATTGGCATCCTGAAGATGCATTTCCTGTGTTTGGACTGGTCAGACATGCACCATAGTACCCTCCCCGAGGGCCTCATGCAGCATAGTGACTAGCTGCACTAGAAACAACCTGCCGTTCTAAAGGGAGGATATCTTTCTGGAAAGAGAATTGGAGGAGCTGCACACCTCCTCCAATTAGGAGGACATGAGGGCAGATCTGGATGAGGGTGACAAAGCAGTGGCTCCAGAAGAAGAGGCTAATTCATGGACTATCCAAGGCAGGAGTGCATGTGACATGCTTGTAGCTACCAGGTTCCAGGAGACAAATAACCAATAATAGCCTCTTTGATCTTTGTTTTCCATTCTGTGTCCATGTAACCACCTTTGTTGCGAACCAGATCATTAAATGCAGCACGTCAATTGTTAAATGAGTAATTAGCATCATGATGGCCTCATCCTTGGAAGGTAATGCAGCCTCAGGATCAGTGACGGGATAACGAGCAGTTGGTAAACAGATTTTCATTCATGCAGCCTCTGCAAACATCCCAGCAACATTCCACTGCCTACAGCAACCTTCAAGAGGCAGGATCAGCACTGCAATCCTCATTGCTCTTGGGGCCTGCATTTATGCAAAGCACTTCAAGGATGATACTCATTACTCGTTGGTTATTTATTTCAATGTCTCAGGTAAACATGGACATTATGATCCTGAAAGCACAGCTGAAAGTCCTTTCTGCAGTGGATTTTGTGAAAGGAATCATGGTGATTGATGAGATGAAGCATAAAATTCTGGCTGATCAACTAACTGCTGGTTGGCAACCCTGGCATGAGCAGTTTATGCAAAATAATTCACTTCAGATAGTTGGAAGATATATTTAATTCATTCATGGGCAAAATCTCACATTGTCTTCTGCAGTGTGCGATAGTCCTGCTGTTCCAGAAGCTACGACAATTCGTTCAATATTTTTTCACACATTTGACCTTCATCAAGGCTCAGGGCTCTGAGAAAATTTCAGCATTCTGAGGCATTGTATAGAACATCTGAGAAAGGATTTAATTCAGATGATTTTGAGTATTATGAAAGAGATGATCATAGGATATGGAAAAGGTTTGGTAAGGTAATAGGTCAAGATGGCTGGCAATCAAATTGTTGTTTTCATTTCTCAGAATTAATTACGAAATGTCACAATCTTAGCAACTGCAGTAAGGAAATGAAGTACTTGTACCTCGTACCTCAAATGTTCGTATGTCTTGTGATGAAGATCCTAAGGAACAGTAATATGGTAAATCGAGGGCTGGTTAGTGGTAATGTGAGTGATCATGACAAAGGATTCAGCTATCACATCCAAGACCAACTGCTCAAATTTTTACGTGGGTGACGAATATTCCAAAGGAGTTGAGTGAATAGAGGAATGTGACAATTGTGGGACGTGCAGGAAAACTTACTGGCAAGTTTAAATACAGGTTGAATGTTCAGGATAATGGATAAGAATGAAAGTCCATAGACTCGCAGATTGGCTGAAAAAGTGGAAGGTGAGAAAGATCATTAAAAAGTAGGTTCACAAGTAACTCTTCCGTCAAAAAAAACTCATACCAGAGAAAGATCCATTGATGGTGCAAGAGGGAGATCCCGCCATAGTATTTCTGACAGATGTAAAAAGTAGAGACCAAAGTTTGAGTAGATCACACAATTAAATAAAGGCCACAGGAGAGTCTCAGAACAGAATTTCTAGCAGTTGGTCGCTCACACTAGACCAAATTGTAGTTTTAATGTGTTGCAGTTAAGTACTATGATGAAACTTTCAAAAGTAAAAAATATTTTAAGAGAAAATAAAACATTGAAAATTAAATCTGGAGGAATAAATTTCCTATCCTTAGGTGACCTAAAGAGCAAGAAACTAATGATTTTAGTGATGCATTACATGCTACTCTTCCTGATAGATATTTTAGTAGAACTTTTTATAATATTTCTTAAGGGTGAAAATGGAAAATGCCCTTTCACTTGGGAAAATAAAAAGGGTTGTTAAAAGTACATTTGCTGTTGAAACACTGGCTCTTGTGGAGGAATAGAATACAGAATTCTTTCTGTCAAAATCTTTAAGTGAGATTCTGTACAACTGGTGTTTTCAAGATAGTGCATTATCCACTGTTATGGAGCTAATGATTCATTATAGGACAATGTACACACCACAGAAGTATGAGTGAGAAAGTATTATGGATGTACCTATCTGGCTTGAATCAAATGTTGAGAGATAGTAAATCTCTAAAATTGAATAGATGGATGTAAGTCATCAACCGTCAGATTGTTTTAAAAAATAATTGCACGGACAGATAAATTGTTGGGCATACTGAAGGAGGCATATTAATTGCATCAATTGAGATGAAGTACATAAAAGTGGAGGGCATCAATTAAATTGTTATTTGATCACATAAAACTATCATTGGAATTGAGTGAAATCAAGAGACTGTTAGTAATGTTTCACTCTGAATAATCTATTCCAAGTAAGGACTGGGTCTATGTTCTTCCTTCACCATTTGGTTATCAAGAATATAACAAGGATGTCTTCTTTAATGTTTTGTACAGATGATAAAGGTTCTTGAATTAAATGATTTTGAAATATTGGTGGTACATATTGATCCTATTTAAGGAGAAAAGGAAATCTGTTAATTGTGTATTAAATGAGTGGAATTTTACCAAAAGAATTCTAAGTGCTGAACGAGCGGGAAAATGGAGAGTTTCAGATTTGTTTTTTCGGGAAAATTTGAAAATGCAATATTATGGCCCTCAGGTGCACCATTGTGCAAGCACCCTGATTTCCCAGTACTGTGAGATCTCCTGCCCAACTCCTTCCATTCATCCCATGATCATCAGGACTCCCCTCCATTGAGATCGCTACCCAATCATCCCTGCCACGTTTGCCCCAGGCAGAGTTCTCTCCTTCCCTCCCTGATCACTGATCCCTGCCCCCACCCCCAGGTAGAGTTCTCCCCTTTCTCTCTTGGCCCTCCTGCGGAGTTCTCCATTCATCTCCCACCCCCTGTCTTGGCTCTACCCCCACTAGGGCTCCACCCCTGGCACAGTTATGGTGCCCGGTGGGCAGTGACAAGATGCCAGGCTGGCACTGCCCCATGGACACTGCTTTGCCCTGCCCTGACCACTTAGCAGCTTTAGTGTCCTCTGACCACCCAGTTCCCCAGCAAGGCCATCATGTCTAGTCCCTGTTGGTGGGGAACATACATCATTGGTGCAAGTTGATTTTACGAGTAAAACAGTGCCAGTATGATCGGGGAAGGTGAAAAACCGGGCTTGAACTTGATTTTTACCTCCCACCTGATGTTACCACCTCATCTTGTCAAAAGTCTTGTGGGACAAGATCATAAGATCATGGTCATTGTATTTAATATATGCAAGGAATGGACATTACCTGGGAATACATTTATGACTCAATAAAGAGACTGATAATATTGAGTTGTTGGATCAGGAGGTGCTTGCTTGTAATGTGTAACTTTGTAAATTAATGCATCTGTAAAGATTGGCTTCAGATCTATCCTTCACCAACTGGCTTCTGGAGCATTAAAATTACCCTGTTGATGATTTCAGATACCTTTCTCTTTTGCTTACTCGGTGTCTATTCTTCAAAAGCATTACGAACTTCAATTCCCCACATGGTATATCTACTATCCTTGTACCACCCAGTCCCAGAATGTGAAAGACCAGTGTCTGACCCACAGACTCTCCAGGTTTGGTCAATCTTTCCTTGCTGAATTTGCTGTGAACTCACCTCTCGGAGAATTGAGTCAAACTCCTCCTTGTTGAAGAGCTGTTCATTAATGAATGAATCTACTTCTGTTTCATGCTCAACAGTCTAAAGAGAAAGAGGACAAAAGAAAAATAAAAAGTTAAATGTTAAACACAGTGGCCAAGAGATTTTAAAACTTAAAGAAAACTTTAAACTTTTTAAAAACCTAACCCTAATCCTCATTCACATGATTTACTTCCTGTGACCAATACTCATATATTCTCACTGATTCTAGCTTTCATTAATTAACTCATCATTTGTGCATAGAAATTGCTTTCCTGCACTGATCAGTTTTAGCAGATCCTAATTCCATATGTAGCTTTTGATATTCTTTTATCTCAATACTAACCTTTCTTGGCCTTGAGCTGATTGTTTTTATACTTCCACCTCTTTATAAGAACATAAGAAATAGGAGCAGGAGTAGGCCATCCAGCCCTTCGAGCCTGCCCCGCCATTCAATAAGATCATGGCTGATCTGTCGCTGCTCAGTTCCACTTTCCCGCCCTCTCCCCATAACCCTTAATCCCCTCTCCTATCAAAAACCCATCAACCCGCGTCTTAAAAATATTTAGCGAGGCAGCCTCCACCACTTCAACGGGCAGAGAATTCCAGAGATTCACCACCCTTTGAGTGAAGAAGTACTTCCTCAACTCCGTTCTAAACCGCCCCCCTTTTATCTTGAGGCTGTGCCCCCTAGTCCTACTGTCTTTTTTGAGCGGGAAGAGTCTTTCCACCTCTATCCTATCCATCCCATTCATCATCTTATACGTCTCAATGAGATCTCCCCTCATTCTTCTAAACTCTAACGAGTACAAGCCCAGTTTATTCAGCCTCTCCTCATAGCTCAACCCCCTCAACTCCGGTATCAGCCTAGTAAACCTCCTCTGCACTCCCTCCAAGGCCAAAATATCTTTGCGCAGGTGCGGCGCCCAAAACTGCACACAGTACTCCAGCTGCGGCCTCACCAGTGCCCTATACAGCTGCAGCAAGACCTCCCTACTTTTATATTCAATCCCCTTCGCTATGAAGGCCAGCATCCCATTCGCCTTCCTGACCACCTGCTGCACCTGCAAGCTGGGTTTTTGCGACTCATGCACAAGGACCCCAAGGTCCCTCTGCACCGTCGCCTGTTGCAGTTTTTCGCCCTGTAAGTAATAGTCCTTCCTACCATTCTTCCTACCAAAGTGGACCACCTCACACTTGCCAACATTAAATTCCATTTGCCATTTCCTGGCCCATTCGCCCAGCCTATCTAGATCCTTCTGCAGACTCTCCACACCCTCCGCACAATTTGCCGTTCCCCCAATCTTGGTGTCATCAGCAAATTTCGACACTCTACACTCGGTTCCCTCCTCCAGATCATCTATATAAATGGTAAATAGCTGAGGCCCCAGCACCGACCCCTGGGGCACTCCACTAGTCACCATCCGCCAATCCGAATAGCACCCGTTGACCCCCACTCTCTGCCTCCTATTTGACAACCAATCCTCTATCCACGCTAACACCCTACCCCCAACTCCATGTCCCTCGACCTTCTGCAATAACCTCTTGTGAGGTACTTTGTCAAACGCCTTCTGAAAATCTAGAAAGACCACATCCACCGGCTCTCCTCTATCCACCGCCCTAGACACATCCTCATAGAACTCCAGTAAATTTGTCAGACACGACTTCCCTTTAATGAAACCGTGCTGCGTCTGCTCTATCAAGCAATTCTCTTCAAGATGCCTCGCAATTTCCTCCTTAATGACAGATTCTAACATTTTACCTACCACAGACCTTAAACTAACCGGCCTATAATTCCCCGCCTTTTGCCTGGCACCCTTCTTAAACAACGGCGTAACATTAGCCGTTTTCCAATCATCCGGCACTTCCCCGGAATCCAGCGACGTTTGGAAAATAACCACCAAGGCATCCACTATCACCTCCGCCATTTCTTTCAGAACCCTCGGATGCATTCCATCCGGTCCTGGGGACTTGTCCACAATCAGCCCCTCCAGTCTGTCGAGCACCGCCTCTCTAGTAACAGTAATGTCATTAAGACCCTCCAGTCCTACCACCTTTCCATCGCTAACACCCGGCAAATTATTCACGTCCTCCTCCGTGAAGACAGAAACAAAAAAGTTATTCAATACCTTAGCCATATCCCCATCCCCTACCACTAGGTCCCCTTTCTCATCCTCTAAAGGACCAACATTCACCCTAGCCAGCCTCTTCCTTTTTATATATTTATAAAAACTCTTGCTATCCTTTTTTATATTAAGCGCTAGCCCAGCTTCATAGTTTCTCCTACCCTTCTTTATCAACTTCTTTGTCAATCTTTGTTGACATTTAAACTTCTCCCAATCCTCTTCTCGCCCACTACTCTTAGCTACTCTAAATTCCTCCGCTTTTAGTTTAACACTTTCCTTCACCTCCTTCGTTATCCACGGCTTATTACCTCCGCTTTTAGTTTAACACTTTCCTTCACCTCCTTCGTTATCCACGGCTTATTACCTCTCCTCCTACTATCCTTTTTGACCATCGGAATAAATTTCCGCTGAGCACCAAGAAAGATCTCCTTAAAGATCCTCCACTGCTCCTCAACAGACCCTCCCTCCAACGTGCTCCCCCAGTCCACATTCGCCAATTCTTCTCTCATCCTACTGTACTCCCCTCTATTCAAACAAAGGACGCGTGTCCGGGAACCCACTTTCTCCTCCTCCAACTGCACCAGAAACTCCACCATACAATGATCACTCTCCCCAAGAGGATCCTTCACCACAAGGTCCCTAATTCTACCCGCCTCATTACATAGCACCAGATCCAAGATAGCTCGCTCCCTCGTCGGCTCCAACACACACTGTTCGAGGAAACTATCCCAGCAGCATTCCAAGAACTCTTCCTCGAGCCCCCCGCGTCCAACATGGGTCGACCAATCAATATGCAGATTGAAATCCCCCATAACTACGGCCGTCCCATTCCTGCACGCCGCACTTATTTGCGCGTTAACAGCCCGCCCCACCTCCAGATCATTATTCGGGGGCCTATAGACGACACCCACCAGCGTCTTCCTCCCTTTGCTGTTCCTAATCTCCACCCACAACGATTCCACCCTCTGCTCCTTGGCTCCAATATCATCCCTTGCTACCACCGTGATGCTATCCTTAATCAGCAGAGCTACGCCCCCCCCTTTTCCCTCCTGCCTATCCTTCCTAAACACTTGATAGCCCTGTACATTCAGCTCCCAGTCCCTGTCACCCTGCAGCCACGTCTCTGTAATGGCCACCAGATCGTATCCATTTGTGTCGATCTGCGCCACCAGCAGATTATTAGGGATAAGCCTCTTGAGTTTCACCTCAATACCTTTGGGGAGTTTAGCAAGCTCAGCACGATAAAGCAGCTGGTACAACATAGCCACCACCACGTTATCCGTCTGTGCATACCAAATCTTTACTCAGTATAAAACCTACCCACATGGCGGGTTAGTCTGGAAGGTTAGGTTGCATGGGATCCAGGGAGAGCTAACAAATCAGATTCAAAATTGGCTGGTTGTTTCTTGGACTGGAGGCCTGTGACTGGTGGGGTCTGTGTTGGGACCCTTGTTATCTGTTATTCATATAAATCATTTGAATCTGAATGTACAAGGCCATGTTTAATAAGTTTGCAGATGATACTAAATTGGGAGGTATCGTTGATGACGAAGAAGGTTGTCACAAGTTTCAAGGGGATCTTGATCAGTATCTCTTGACGGGAGAGATATGAAAGTGTCCAGAGGGGCAATTGTTTCACGCAGAGGGTGGTGAGTGTCTGGAACAAGCTGCCAGAGGTAGTAGTAGAGGCAGATACAATTTTATCTTTTAAAAGCATTTAGATAGTTACATGGGTACGATGGGTATAGAGGGATCTGGGCCAAATGCAGGCAATTGGTATTAGTTTAGGGGTTTTAAAAAAAAGGGCGGCATGGTCAGGTTAGGCTGAAAGGCCTGTCTCCATTCTGTAAACCTGTATGACTCTGACTCTAGTTAGGGAAGGGGGCCGATGATTGACAAATGGATTTCAATACAGATAAGTGTGAGGTGTTGCATTTTGGAAAATCAAACCAGAATAGGACTTATACAGTGAACGGTAGAGCCCTGAGGGACAGAGGGACCTAGGAGGACAAGTACATAGTTCGTTGAAAGTGTACTTCAGCCTGCAGCCATCTGGCTCAGATCACTCCTGCTAAAGCAAGGATCATACTTTTTACAACTATTAAAAACATATATATAAAATATGTACACATATAAATTGACTAGCAGCTAGATAAACTATCAGTTAAGCTGTAGCACTAGTTCACAAAGTATCATGGACTTACTGGAGCTGTTTGTGTTGTTGGGGGTTTCTGTTGCATTTCAGACTCAATTGGCATATTCAGCACTGGTCTGTTTGTACAGGAGGTACATCTCCCTGTCCTGTGACACAGGTGAAGTAATGGTGTCAGTAGAAGTCCCAGTACAGAATGATAGTTTTAATTTCTCATTGAGTGTTGGACAATTCCGTTATTTTAACACAGACCTATTACCAGGCAGACTGATTTCATGCAGTACACATTAATTTTAAAGGCTGCTGTCTCAATTTCTCCGATTATATACCTCATATTCTCCAAGGTGGCAGGAAAGTGGCAGTGGGAGTGGAAGGCTACATGGCACTGGGTGCACCGTTTCAAATCTCCACCAGCTTTGCACACCCCGCAAATGGAATTGAGGGCCTGATTTTCACGAGTCTGCAGCAGCATCTGAAGATATAAACATGGGGTGTTAGGAGAAGTATTACTCCCTCACAGACAGTGTTAGCAATAATGGAAATTCTAGACTACAGCCTGGAGCAGCTGAATTTGGACAGGAAAGATAGTGATGGGAAAGAGAAAATATAGTGAAGATGAGGAAATTCCTATAATTCAGAGGAAAGGGGGGAAAGGATAGCAGTGACAGACTGAGGGAAGAAGGAGGGAAAAAGAAAGTGGAAGAATAGGAAATGAAAGAAGACTAGCAATGAAATAGAAAGGGAAAGGGAGGCGGGAGTACTAGGCAGGGAAGAAAGACAAAATTGAGAACAGTGGGAGGGAGGAGATTAGGGTCAGGTTCGGGCTAACCCTGTTAAAAGATAATAAGAGAACAAGGGGAGCCTTGTGATTCCAGAATATGATAGTGGAGTGACAGAAGGAAAATGCATATATTAGATCCCTAATAGTGATGATGGGATGGGAGGGGAAATTATTAGATCCCAGACTGCAATGGAATGGGTTGGGCATGAGAAACCCAAATTCAAGATTGTGATGGTGGGGCTGGAGAATGAGAACCAAAGCTGAGAGGAATATTGCCCATAAATGTGATGATGAGAAGAAGCAGGCAAGGCTTAGAAATTTCAGGCTGTGATTGAAGGGTGGGTGAGGCAGGACAAGTGATAGTGTGAGAAGAAGGCAAATGCAGGCTGTGATTCTAGAATGAGTGAGAAGAAGGGGAACCTCAGAGATCATTCTCTGTTAGTCTGGGAAGATTGAATAGAGACAATGAAGTTTGGGCGAAGGAATGAGTACAGACTTGAGGTGATGCATCATTCACATTGTGTTACCTGCTGTTTCTCGTTGCCAGTGAAGGAGGCTGAAGATGAGGATGAAGCCGAAGAAGGTGTTGAAGATGGTGGTGTGCTAATTGCTGTGGATGAGGGTCCAGTGGTGGGAGGATGCTCTCTGTTGTTGAAGGATGATGATTTCAGCAGCTGCTCCAACTCTCCCACCAACCTCTGCTGGTATAAGACCACCTAGTGCAGAAAACAAACAATCATTGAACAGAAAAGCAAGCACATCAGGGGTCTGGTGTGGGCAACATGAGCGTCTGCCAATAATTCCTGGCTTAAGTTCAGTTCCCAATCCAGCAAAATGGATGAGCTGGAATCTGAAGGGGAAAGCAGTGTGAAAAATTAGAAAATACTCTCTGGGGGTCGTGCAGTGGTGGGAGAAGGTTGGGTACAGGGATGAGGAAGTACCACAGGATGTGTGATAGGGGAACGCAGGGACCGAAGCTAGGGGATGAAGGAGACACGGTCAGAAAACAAAGGCAGCTTTTCAGAGCACAAAGGCAATTTTTAAAAAAAACTCTCATGGCGGAGTCACCAGCAAGCCCCGTATTTGTTGTCTATCCTCAACTGCCCTTGAACAGAGTGACTTGCTAGCCCATTTCAGAGGGCAGTTAAGAGTCAAACACATTACTGTGGGTCCAGAGTTACATGTAGGCCATACAGGCAGATAGCAGATTTCCTTCCCTAAAGGACATTAGTGAATCAGATGGGTGTTTGCAATAATCAATAATGTTCTCAGGGTTGCCATTACTAGGACTAGCTTTCAACTCCAGATTTATTAAATAAATTTAAATTCCGCCAATCCAGTGCATTTATACTCCACTCAAACTCATCCTTCCTCTTTTAACTCTATCAGATAATCTGTTTATCTAGCTTCTCCTTAAATGCAACCATACTATTCACATACCATATATTAAGTTGATCTTTCTTTACACTATAGCTTTGACTGTAACAGTATATTCTGCATGCTCTTTTTTCCTTCTCCCCATGTACCCTATGAATGGTATGCTTTGTCTGCATAGCCAGCAAGAAACAATACTTTTCATTGTATCCCGTACATGTGACAATAATAAATCAAATCAAAATTCACTCCAAGAGAAAAGAGACCCAGTGTTTCCTTAGCGATATAACCTTCCGTTTCTGGTATCAGCTTTGTAAATTTATTTTGCATCCTCTCTGGTGCCTTTATGTAATTTAACTGTAGACATCTCCAAATGTGGTTTAATCAAAAATCTATGCAGGTTTTCGTAACTTCTCAAATGTTCAGTTCTATCCCGATAGAAATAAATGTTTAGCTTTTTTTCCTGGTCTTAATACCCTGCTTCACAACATCTAGTAATTTATGTTTTTTCAGTCCGAAGTTCCTTTGCTCTTCTTTCCAATTTGTATTCTTATTACCCAAGGAATATGTGACTTCCTTAATTGTTTTCCCAAAATGTCTCACTTGTTTGTGTTAAAATTCATTTGGCAATTATATTCCCATTCCACAAGTTTATTAACACTTCTTGTACTTGTTACTTTATATTATATTGCATTGACTATCTTCCTAATTCGGTGTTACCAACAAATATAGAAATTAAACTTTTGATTCCAAAATCATTAATATAAATTATGAGCATCAGCAATCTTTGCACTAATCCTTGTGGGAAACCATTTTCTGAAATAGCTACCATTTACCCTTATTCTCTGCTTTCTATCTTTCATGATGTGGGTATGCCGGCGTTGGACTGGCGTAAACACAGTAAAAAGTCTGACAACACCAGGTTTTAGTCCAACCTATTTATTTGATAATATACTCACAAGCTTTCGGGGTTAGTCCCTTCGTCAGGTGAATGAACCCATTCACCTGACGAAGGGACTAACCCCGAAAGCTTGTGAGTATATTATCAAATAAATAGGTTGGACTAAAACCTGGTGTTGTCAGACTTTTTATTCTATCTTTCAGCCAGCTCTCTATCAATTCTTGAACCCTGCATTCTCATTTGAGAATTATTGAACAGTGTTCTGGAGTTGAGATGGAGATAAGGGCATTAATGGGCAGTATTTTGGAGATTGAAGATTGAAATAAGGATACCAGTGAGCAATCGTGGAAGGAAAAATATTATGGGAAACCTGGTTACTTTTGGGACTGGTGTCAAACGAAACGTAAGACATCATTGCCATGGAGAGCTCTCTGATCACAAGTTGATGATAAACAACATGACTTTAAAAAGCCTTTGATCCACCCCTAACTGGCAGCAGAGCTCATAGCTCACTGGGGTGGCCATTCCTGGTTTGGTTTGGGCAGTTTGGTGTTGGCTTTATTTTTCTATGTTGACGCCATATATGATACTAAACATTGTTCGACTTGCACAGGCTACTTTGGCTGCTTCAAAGTTTTGTGCCATGGAAGTGACTAGGTTGATTTGGACTTCACTGGGACATGACTTACTTGGACTCCTGCTGTGCTTGGTGATTGCTGGTTCTTCTCAGATACTGTGGATATTGCAGCTCTGCTGTCACCACCTTTGGGAGTGCAGGACAAACACCTCCAGGTACCACTGAGCAGATACCGAAACAAAAGAAAAATGAGTAATGGATCAACTCAGACAAATGGCAAAGGCTGCATTAGGAGATAAATACACTGTTATAAATATACAGTTGAGGTTTTGAAATGCAAATATATTATACTGAGTTTGGGTGTTATAGTAGCGTGGCCATTAAAGGGGAGGGGGGGTGGGGTGTTCCGAGGGCCATGTGACCAGCAAGGACCTTAAGGATCACTGGCAGGAAGCAGAGACAAACGGCAGGAGGGTATGCACCATAGGTCGAGGAGGGACTGGCAGTTGGAGCCCCAGTCCAGAAGAGCAATCGCACTTGTAGTCTAGTCTTAACTTGTTGTGCATGTATATAAATGTAAATAAAGCCTTTATAGTTAAAACTTCATTGAGTCGCCCTTGATCTATTACATTGACAATGAGGCAAAGATTAAAGTCATTTGGGTCTATAGTGTCCAGTTAGAGGGGGAGGAAACTGGAGCGTCAAGAGTAGGGAATAGTAAGTAGTAAGGTACACTCATTTCACAATGTCTATGGCAGGAAAGATCAATCCATTCGACCCAGAGGTCAATGACTGGGAACGTTATATGAAAAGGCTGCAAAATTACATAGTTGCAAATGAAATAACCACAGAAGACAAGAGGAAGGTTATTTTATTAACAGTCTGTGGCTCACAGACTTACAGCTTAGTGAGAACACTAACGTCGCCAGGCGCTCCAGTCACAAATTCATTGGACCAGATTGCAGATCTGGTCTAAAATCACTTTAACCCCTGGCCCTTGATCATTTTGTTGAGATACAAATTTCATGCAGCAATCTGTGAGCCAGGGAAGACCATTTCAGGATTCCTGACAAGTCTTAGGGGATTCGGCGAACGCTGTGAATTTGGCCCAGCATTAAGAGACAGAACAGTCTGTGGTGTAAACAGCTTAACAATTCAAAAAAGATTATTAGCAGAGACGAAAATCACCTTCAAAAAACCTATGGAGCTGGCCCAGATGACAGAATGAATGGAGCAGGGATCCAAGTTAATGAGCCTGCTATTCTCGTCTGCCCAGTCTGGCCCTGTAAATGCACAGTAAGAAGTCTGACAACACCAGGTTTTAAGTCCAACCAATTTATTTGATAATAAATCGGTTGGACTTAAACCTAGTGTTGTCAGACTTCTTACTGTGTTTACCCCAGTCCAATGCTGGCATCTCCACATCATGACTACTATCAACCCTGTAAATGCAGACAAGCCTGCCACTGAGGTGCTTTAACACAGCCAGGAATGACCTAGACTGTTGGAATCTTTGAAGGGTTTTCCAGAGTTTTTATGGATACTCTTTTTGTATAAGAGCATGCAATGTGCCGACTAATGTTGTTCTTTCTTCTTAGGAGTGTTTTGGAAATCTTGGAACCACTGCGGTCCTTGCTATGTACAGTGCTGTTGGGGTATAGGAGGAGTTCCATGATTTTGAATCAATGACAGTGAAGGAATGGTTATATTTCCATGTCAGGATGCTGTGTGACCTGGAAGGGAACCTGTAGGTAGTGGTATTTGCATGTGTTTGCTGCGCTTGTTCTCTAGACAGTAGAGGTCCTGGGTTATGAAGATGCTGTCACAGGAGCCTGACTAATAATAACCAGATAACCAGCTTTATGAGAGTTGGTTGGACACTGGGGAGTTTTCTGCTGCTTTGAAATAGTACCACAAGGCCTTAAACATCCATTTGAAGTGGCACGCATGGCCTCAATTTAACATATTATCAAAAAGGCATCACCTATGGCAGTGAAGCCCACCCTCAATACTGAGAGTACTAAAATGCCAATACAAATTATGTCTTCTCAACTCCTGGAGTGGGGTTTGAGCTAACAACCTTCTGTCTCTGAGACGAGGTGCTATCCACTCAGCCACAGCTAGTACTGATAACTGATTATACTTGTTTTTTTCTCCTTTTGCCTACCACAGAGCCTTCAAATCAGCAGGTAATATAGAAGCTCATTTGTTTGCCTCTCCCTGGCAAAGGCCCACTGGGCCAAATGGTTTCCCTCTGTGTTGTAATCTTCCATGGTTCTATGAAGTGATGTATTTTTACAAAGCTCTAGTACTTACATAGGTATTTCTGTGAGTGGGGGCACAAGACAGCCTAAATGAAAGGCTCTGGGACAACCATCACAGCAGATCAGCTCGCCTCCATCTCTGCACACCGCACACTCATCATCGTTCTTCTGTTCCAATAGGAAATGAGGAAAGGACATGAGAACCACTTAGAAGCAAACCTATATGAGGATAAGGCCTCACTCGTGCCAGCCTCATGTGGACTTTATTATTTATCACTGTACTGAAATATCCAACAAAACCAAATCTGTTATTTCAATCCACACTCTTCCAAAACAAAGCCAATGAAGTCTTTGGCTTTACATTTTAAGGTTTACATAAAACTTGACCACATCATCCAGGACTGGATAATAATTGGCTTCTGAATAAAGCCCTTCCCCTTGAAGTAAAAGACATTGGCTGGAACTTTCCAGCTGTTCAGTCCCGCTGACAGCACACCCCCACTGCAGATTTCACAGTGATGAAATTCAATGAAAAACCTCCACTGACCATGGTGGGACCAATGGTGGGCTGTCTCCCACTGCCATGAAACAGGTGATGGGTTGATGGTGCCCACTGTCTGATTGATCCAATAAGGCTGATACTTGGATACCACCGAGACCCAAACAGCCATCCATTGTTACACCACAAACACGTAGAGACGCTGGACAGAGATTTACTGGCACGCCTGCCCGAGGCTCGTAAGATCGTGCCCAAGACCAACAGAGAACGTTGCTCTGCGAGCCTTGCCCGTCCCGATTCCAGGGCAGGTGAGCTGATAAAATCAGGGCTGCTGGTCCAATGTGTCATGAAGCACAACCCCTACCCCCTCAGCCCCTACCCCCCTCAATCCCCAACCTCTACCCCCTCAACCCCCACCCCCTCGACCCCCACCCCCTCAGCCCCCACCCCTTCAATCCCCACCCCCCTCAACAACCCCCCCCAACCCCTCAATTTGATGCCAGAGCTTTGTGAGCTTTCTCAAAGCCACAAGTGTGATTTTCAGACTGAGTCTCCTATAAGAAGAGTACCCTTCATCATCCAGTATTTCCCCAGAGTGGAGAAGCTATAACATCTTCTCCAGAGCCTTCAACATGTCATTGATGAAGATGAACATCTCACCAAGGCCATCCCCACACCCCCACTTCTTTCCTTCAAACAATCACATAACCTCAAACTGACCATTATCAGCAGAAAACTACCCAGCCTTCAGGAAAGCAGTGACCACAACACCACACAATCCTGCCAAAACAACTTCTGCAAGACGTGCCAGATCATCGACACGGATGCTATCATCTCATGTGAGAACACCGTTCACCAGGTACACGGTACATACATTTGCAACTCAGCCAATGTTGTCTACCTGATTGCAGAAAAGGATGACCTGAGGCATGGTACATTGGGGAGACCATGCAGCCGCTATGACAACAGAAAGCTAGTAGCTAGTGACAAGAGTGTTCTCTTCCTGTTGGGGAACACTTCCGCAGTCACGGGCATTTGGCCTCTGATCTTCAGGTAAGCGTTCTCCAAGGTGGCCTTCATGACACAGGACAGAGCAGACTTGCTGAGCAGAGACTGATAGCCAAGTTTTGCACACATGAGGATGGCCACAACCGGGATCTTGAGCTCATGTCACATTATCTGTAACCCCACAATTTACCTGGGCTTGCAAAATGTCACTGACTGTCCTTGCTGGAGACAATACACATCTCTTTAACCTGTGCTTAACCCTCTCTCGACTCACATTGTCTATACCTTTAAGACTTGATGACCTATACAGACTCGCATTCCAACCATTATTTTGTAAATTGAGTTTGTGTCTTTATATGCCCTGTTTGTGAACAGAACTCCCATTCACTTGATGAAGGGGCAACACTCTGCAAGCTAGTGGCTTGTGCTACCAAATAAACCTGTTGGACTTTAACCTGGTGTTGTGAGACTTCTTACTGTATTTACAGTTGGTGGCAGGTTGATTGGCCAAACAGCCTTAACGTTTTAACTGCAACGTCAATCCAGGGTGTGATGAACTGTCTGTGTGAAATAAGTATATGAGGACTGAGGTTTGTGTAGTTTTGCATAGTTTTTCCATCGCTACCTATTTTTCACAGCTTCCTGACATTGTCCTGCAGTGGCTGCACCTCAAGGGAGCACGTTGGAAATGCCAGCCCTGTACCCTCCCTTTTCTCAGCAACACACTCTTCTTCTCGTTCTCCCCGCCTGAGCTGAGCTTTTCCCAGTCTGCTTTTCACACTGCTTGTTAATTGTCCAGCCGGTGTGAAATCACGTTCTGAGACCGTTTGGTGCAGAGGGACCTCGGGGTCCTTGTGCATGAGTCGCAAAAACCCAGCCTGCAGGTGCAGCAGGTGGTCAGGAAGGCGAATGGGATGCTGGCCTTCATAGCAAGGGGGATTGAATATAAAAGTAGGGAGGTCTTGCTGCGGCTGTATAGGACATCGGTGAGGCCGCAGCTGGAGTACTGTGTGCAGTTTTGGTCACCGTATTTACGCAAGGATATTTTGGCCTTGGAGGGAGTGCAGAGGAGGTTTACTAGGCTGATTCCGGAGTTGAGGGGGTTGAGCTATGAGGAGAGGCTGAATAAACTAGGCTTGTACTCGTTAGAGTTTAGAAGAATGAGGGGAGATCTCATTGAGACGTATAAGATGATGAATGGGATGGATAGGATAGAGGTGGAGAGACTCTTCCCGCTCAGAAAGGACAGTAGGACTAGGGGGCACAGCCTCAAGATAAAGGGGGGGGCAGTTTAGAACGGAGTTGAGGAGGAACTTCTTCACTCAAAGGGTGGTGAATCTCTGGAATTCTCTGCCCATTGAAGTGGTGGAGGCTGCCTCGCTAAATATTTTTAAGACGCGGGTTGATGGGTTTTTGATAAGCGAGGGGATTAAGGGTTATGGGGAGAGGGCGGGAATGTGGAACTGAGCCATGACAGATCAGCCATGATCTTATTGAATGGCGGGGCAGGCTCAAAGGGCTAGATGGCCTACTCCTGCTCCTATTTCTTATGTTCTTACGTTATGTTCTTATTTCGCGCCCGCTTCCAGACCTGCTGTGTGCGTCTGCCCGATGGGTGAAAAATTCCGGCCATTCAGACAGGTTTCACATCAATGCTGTTGACAACCAACTCCAACACCTCTCCTTCCCTTCCATTGCCTCTCTGCTATCAGGCTGCTTATCTGATATCCAGCCTTGGATGACTGCAATTCTGTTCGTTAAGCACTGGAAAGATCAAGGCCTCTGCCTTTGGCCCCTGCTACAAACTCCATTCCTTTATCTTTGATTCCATCCCTCTCCTTGACCACTGTCTCAGGCTGATCCCAGACTATTCACAACCTCAGTGGCCTATCTGATACCAAACTGAGCTTCAAACCCCACCGTCTCCATGACAAGTACCACAAGTCTTTCACCTCTATAATATTGGCCACTCAGCTCATCTGATGACGAAATTGTCGTTCATGTCTTTGTCATGACCAAATTGAATCCTCTAATGCTCCCTTGGCTGGACCTCCAAATTTTATAACCTATAAACCTCAGCACATCCAAAATTCTAAAGCCCTTATCCTATTGTGCATAAAGACCTGGTCACCCATCCAGTCCTTGCTGATCTGAATTGCCTCATCCCCTAAACCTTCGAATTAAAACTCTGAACTGCCTTCATGACCATGTATCTCTCTATCTCTATCTCAGCCATGCAACACTCATGAACTATCTGTTCCTCGGACTGGTCTCTCATGCGCTCTTCTCTCCACGCACCACTGGTGGCCTTGTCCTCAGTCAGTTGGACACCAAAATCCAGAATTCCTTCCCTAAGGTCCCTATCTTTTCATCTCCCTCTCCTCCTTTAAGACCATTTCTTAAGCCTCCCTTTTCAACCAAGCTTTTTGATATCCCGAATATTATCCTTTGTCTCAGCAGCTATTTTCATCTGATTCCATGCCTTGTGATGTTTGTTTCTACATTAAAGACTGTACATAAATCTTGTTGTTGTGAAATACCTGTGATGAGGGTGATCCTTTGCAGCGACTGCCCAACTTCCAAGTTTTGTTTCTACTCTTCCCTCCGAGATCCTCAGTCTTACTGACAGCATGTGCATCTCCGGCACTCTTAATTCCCTTTTTTGAAATTCCTGAATGGAATGTATCAGATGTCAAATTTCCTCATCAAATTCACTGTAGCATCATAGAATGATAATGCACAGATGCCCTCCATCATGACTGTGCCAGCTGTTACACAGAGCCATCCAAATAATCTTGTTCCCTGCACTTTCCCCATAGCGCTGCAAATGTTTCCCTCCAACTATTTATCCAATTTCATTTTAAGAATGATAATTGAATCCACTTCCACCACCTTTAAGGCAATGTACTCAAAATCACAGCACACATTAGGAAAATGATTTTCCTCTCACCTGTGGCTCTTTTGTCAAGTACCTTAAGTCTTTGTCCCCAGTTGGTGCTGCAAGGTGTTTTCTGTATTTACTCTATCAAAACTCTTCATGATTTTGAACTCTGCTATTAACCTCCCTGAACCTTCTCTGCTCTAAGGAGAATGATCCCAGTTTGTTTAGTCATTTCATGTAGACTGAAGCTCATGCATTCTCAGTTCTGCCCAAGTAAATCTCCTCTGCACCCTCGCCCAGGTCTTGGCATCCTTCTTCAAGTGTGATGCCCAGAATTGGTCACAATTGGGGTCAAACCCATGATTCAAGAACTAAACAGAGTGTTCTTATGTTTGTGACCTATGCCTGTACAGCCAAGGATCCCATTCTACTTTTTAATTGCCTGTCCTACCACTTGAAGATTTGTGTGCGTTCGTCCCAGTTCTCTCTGTTCCGGCACTCCTTTGAAAATCATTACCATTTAGTTTGTACCATTATCATACCATTTTCTTCCTACCAAATTGTACCAATTTGTCTACATTAAATTGAGTTGGCTATATCATTAACCTGTGTATGCATTCCTGAAACCTTTCACTATCCTCCTCAACTCTTACTACAGTTCTAAGTACAGCACCATCTGCAAACTCATTTGGGGCCTAACTAATGATTGATAAAGAATTAACATATATTTCTCGCTTTCCTATAGTATCAGTGTTTCTGCGTCTGCAGGATAACATGGAGATGGAGCAGAGGCTGTGAATAGGGATAAGCTCTGCTTGATGCCCTGTACCAACCAGGAGTTAGACTCCTCCATTCTCCTTGACGTTGACATGAGGCTGTCTAGTAGGCCAGTCAATGCATGCATTTCTGTGCTCAAGCTTATCAGTGTTCTCTCCTGTACGCTGCTCCATCGGATGCTGCTCGATTAGCAGAATCCATTAGCAACCTCACTTTCTGGAAAACTGACAAATGGACAATCTCACAGAAGTTAAAAAAGAGATTTACTAGAATGACTCCAGGAATTACAAGTTATACTTGTGTGGGTTAATTGGAGAAGCTAACATTGTTTTCCTTAGAGCAGAGAATGCAAAGAGAGGTTTTGATATCTAAGTTTAATATCTTGAAGAGTTTAGATACAATAAATAACAAGAAATTGAATGCAGTAGCCAAAGGATCATTAACTAGAACACACAGGTTTAAGATGATTGGCAAAAAAACTGAGTTTTAAAATTATAAACTGAGGTCAGTTCATTTCCAGGCAATCAATTTGTTTAATATGCGGATTGTTTGGCCACGCACAGTAATTGTGTGATATCAGCAGTTAAGGCAGGAGCTGCCTTATGCCAGAGGGCATTTTAGTTTATGCAATGAATGCTTAAGATTTGGCATGGTGCCTACATATTAAACAGTGGCCATCAGAAGTGAATTGGATAAATGCTTGAAGGTGAAAATGATTGCAGGGATTATGGGGGAAGGGTGGGACTACTGGATTGCTCTTTGAAACAGCCAACACAGAACCAAAGGGTGGAATGGCTTCCTTCTGAACTCTCTTATGATCTAACTACCTTCCAGCAATAATTTTCACATCATATCAATTGGATCCCTTTTGTAAATATGTGGAAACAATATGAAAATTGTTGATAATTTTAAAACCCTCACTTTGATCCCTTCTTAATCCTTTTTAATTAAAGTGAGAACTGCCCCATTAATCTTTTCTGTATGACAAAATCTAAGCTCTGATTCTTAGAATGCTTTCTGAGGCTCCATTATCTCTCCAGAAAATGTTTTATATAGTTTGCTATGAAGGCTGTAGCAAAGTGTGCTGAGGATGAATGTAATGGTTCATAGTTGGAATTTTCACCTACCTTTTTACTTGCACTTGATGTCTTCTGCATTCAAATTAGCCTTAGTCAGATAATAGACTCATACTGCACATATGGAGGCCACTGATTAAGTAAGATCATGATGTCCATGGTGATCCTTTGCAAGAGTTCTCCAATTAGTCCTACTTCACTGCTCTTTCCCCTGTAAAGGACTATTGAATCTGCTGTTCCACTCTCTCTGGCAGTGTATTCCAAATCATTAAAATCATGCTGTCTAAAAAATGTTCTCCACATTTCCCCCCTAGTCATTATCTTCAATCTGTGACTTCTAGTCCTCCTGCCTTTGGAAATAATATCTCCCTGTGTCTGCATGGGTTTCCTCTGGTTCCTCCCACAGTCCAAAGATGTGCAGGTTAGTTAGATTGGCCATGCTAAATTGCCTCTTGGTGTCCCAAGATAATGAGGTAAATACGTGGGGTTATGAGGATAGGATGGGGATGGGCCTGAATAAGATGCTCTGTCAGTGGGTCAGTGCCTACTCGATGGGCCAAATGAAATATTGAGGAGTGCTGCACTGTTGGAGATGCTTCCTACTGGATGAGATGTTAAACCCCACATTTGCCCTCTCAGATGGATTTAAAAGATCTCCAGGCACTGGTTTGAAGCAAGTAGAGGAGTTACACCTGGTGTCCTGGGAAATAACTAATCACTCAATCAACATCACAGGAGCAGATTATCACGTTTTCATCACATTGTTAGTTGTTCGAGCTTTCTGTGTGCAAATTGGCTGCTGCACTTCTTACATTCCAACAGCGACTACATTTCAAATGTATTTCTTTCACTACAATGTGCTTTGGAATATGCTGTAGTCATCAAAGATGCTGCATACATGCAAGGCTTGCCTTTCTTTTTTAATATTTTACACTGAGTTATTATGATATGGAATGCACTGCCTGAAATGATGATGGAAGCAGATTCAATGCTAACTTTCAAAAAGAAATTGAATAGTTGAGAGGGAAAATTTTGCATGGTCATATGGAGAGAGTTGGGCTGTAATTGTGAGCTTTTTCAAAGGGCTGGCCCACTTATAATGTACCAAAAGGCCGTTTTCTCTGCTGTATCATTCTGTGAATCAACAAATGGCTTACTTCTCACCATGTGTTATGTTTCTGTCAATATTTTGATATCCAAGCCCAAGAATACGTGGGCTAGGATATAAAAGGGCATCATGGTGGTACAAAGTTAAAGTTTATTTATTAGTCACAAGTAGGCTTACATTCACACGACAACGAAGTTACCATGAAAATTCCCTAGTCACCACACTCCAGTGCTCGTTCGGCACACTGAGGAAGAATTTAGCATGGCCAACTCACCTAACCTGCACATCTTTGGACTGTGGGAGGAAAACCACACAGACATGGGGAGAATGTGCAGACCCCACATAGACAGTGATCCAAGCCAGGAATCAAACCTGGGTCCCTAGCACTGAGGTAGCAGTGCTAACCACTGTGCCATCCATGTTGTCCCAGTGGTTAGCAGTGCTGCCTCACAGCGCCAGGGACTTGGGTTCAAATACCAGCTTGCGTCCCTGTCTGTGTGGAGTTTGCACATTTTCCCCATGTCTGCATCAATTTCCTCTGCATTTCCTCCCACAGTCCAAAAATGTGCAGGTTAGATTGATTGGCTGTGCTAAATTGACCCTAGTGTCAGGGGTAGCAGCAGAGTAAATATGTGGGGTTATGGGATTAGGGTCTGGGTAGGATTATGGTCGGTGCAGGCTCTATGGGCCAAATGGCCACCTTCTGCATTGTAGGGATTCTATGAATATATGTGGTCCATATCCTACAGTGTGATGCAATTGCTTTATTACCTGACTCCAAGACTTGCTTGATGATAATCCCTTTCACATTCGCGCTAGAGGCAGGAAGCTCACTGGTTCCAAGATTGTTCTCTCTTTGAACTGGCTGTGTTCCTTATTAAAAGATAAAATAAGTATATATGAAACAAAAACTCAGATGCAAATCACAAAAAATTAGAGCAGTCCAAAGATGTACAGGTTTGGTGGATTGGCCATGCTAAATTGCCCATGCTAAATTGCCCATTGGTGTCAGGAAGATTGTTACAGCGAAGACCCAGGAGCACATGAAAATAACTTAAAAATCCTAAGTTCACAGCATCAACTGGGACCCTGGGCACATCTCTAAAATGCATCAAAATCCTGTCACGTTGGAGACCGTGTCTTTTGTTCATTATGAGAAGCAGAATATGTCAGCAGCTTCTTTTCGATAGCGTTTAGCAGCTCTGAACATGACTGTGTTCCTTTTTCAGTATCTGCGGCTTCTCTCGGTTTTTCAAAACTCAATCTCAGCTCAATTTCTGACACTATGTCATGAGCTCAAAGACTACAATGTTTCCAATGTAATGTCCTTATTGAACTAAATGTAATATGGCTCCCCACAGACAGTGCCTCATGGTTGTGGTCACATGACTATAGCAAGCCAGATGGGAATGTAGTAATAATTGCATTTCAAAATTCAAGCAGAGTTATCTAATTCTGCAAATGCTGAAGACCTGGGGTCAGAGGAAGGGATGGGAAAGTTGTATCAAATCCAGCAGCATCTGGCCAGACCTCTAATACATATGGCATCCAGCTGCAGACACACAAAAGGTTAAGTTTCATCCATGTCTTAGAAGCTACTTTTCAAGCTGGCCATGAGAACAAATTGCTAAACTGTAATAGTCCCATTTAGAGTCATAGATTCCTTACAGTAATAAAGGAGGCCATTGGGCCCATCAAGCCTGCACCAACAACAATTCATACCCATGCCCTATCCCCATAACCCCGCGTATTTACTCCGCTAATCTTCCTGACACCAATGGGCAATTTAGCATGGCCAATCCACCAAACCTGTACATCTTTGGACTGTGGGAGGAAACTGGATCACCTGGAAGAAACCCGCACAGATAGTCACCAGAGGCTGGAATTGAACTCAGGTCCCTGCTGCTGTGAGGCAGCAGTACTAGCACTGTGCCACAGTGTTGCCCTATTTCCCAAAGACCGCTTCACAATGTCACTCTAAACGGTCCTACTGGAACTCTACGTCACTTACCACTTCTCTGAGGCATTCTGACTATGTTTGCGTTCTCTATTTTTCTCGCAATTCTTCCTTTCAATATAATTCCTGAAAAATGAAATAGTTATAATGTCGCATTGCTGGAAGAGGTTAAACCAAATATCCCAGGTTACTGCTAAATGCTGTTACAAGTGGGTCAGTTGATAGTGCTTGAGTTTCTGACTTGGAAGGTTATGCAATCTAGTACCAATGTAGGCCAATTCAGTGGTGGCAGGAGGAGGCTCTTTTATTGGCCATTAACTGGCAATTTGGGGTCTCAATCAGCCCAAGTCCTGGTGGACCATCCAAAGACTCCCATGCCATTGGTAAAATACCAGTAGCTGCTGCCATGGTATCATATGTTACGGCATGCATACCCCTCCCTCCCTTGCTAGCCTACTTTTGGTTTTGGGAGGGAGGGTGGTGGTGGTGGTAAAGAGTTGTCCCCTGAATATGGTGGGGCCACAAACAACCAGGGTTTTCAAAAGTTAAGTGCCTGAAGAGGATGAAGAAATGTAGGGCCATGGGGAAAAGACAGGGAGTGAGACTAGCTGAGTGACTTTTGCAGAAATCTGGCACAGACCAGGCAGTTTGAACAGGTGCCAACATCCTGAGTCAATGTGTATGTGTGCATCTCAGTACCTGTTTTGTGTGTGTTTGTCTGTATGTGTTAATGCCATGTATGTGTAAATGTCATGTGTGTGTGCACCTGTGAGACTCAATGCCGTGTGTGTATGTAAATTCCATGTGCGTGGTTCTGTAAGACTTAATACTGTGAGTGTGTGTGTGTATGTTTCTGTGATACTAAATGTCCCAGGGGCAATCTTATCAAAAAAATTCTAAATGCCAAATGAGTGTGAAAAACGGGAAAGAATTGCACCCATTTTTTCAGCAAGTTCTCAGGCAGAACCTTTTGGCACTCAGTGCAAAACAGAGGCAAAGTGTGATTAACACCAGTATAGGGAGTGGATGGAGTATATTCACACCAGAAAGCTGGCTGCTCAAAGCAAGAAGCTGCCATTGCATCAATCTCTGAGTGTTCTATGCAAGTGCAGACAGTACACTGAGAGATCTCTTACTCCTTACCCCAGCCTGGATATCGTCTCCCTACCTGATTGCTGGTCTCTACCTCCCCCCACCCCGATCACTCGCCTCCACACCGCCCCCCCCACCCCACTGATTGCTGCCCCACAGCCCCCTCCAGATGATTGCAATCCCATTCCCCCCACCCCGCTCCTGGCCCAATCGATCACCACCTCAGCAATCCCCAATTACAGAATGGGCTGCTCCCACCCCCTACCTGCCTTCCCTTCAGCCCCACTTCTTTTAGGCCATATCCCTCCCCTTCAGGCCCCGTCCACTGACGCTGCCCTATGCCTGGTGGGCAGTGCTAAGGTGCCCAGTGGGCAGTACCAGGCTTCTAGGCTGGCATTGCCTAGGGGCACTGTCCCATCTGCCACTGACCAGCTGGGGGCCTCAATGGCCTCCAGTCCTATCGGCGGGGCCATCACATTAGTTCCCCATTGATGGGGACTGTATGTGATCCTAGCCAAGGGAGGTCCTCATTGGCAACGCTGTTAAGGCAAGTGAACCCAGATGATTGTGTCCCAGGTCATTAATAATATTAAATACAAACTTAAATAATATAATTAGGCTCGTGCCCTTCAGAGGTATGAGGCTGATCATGCCAGCAATCCAGTGCCAGTAAGATCGTGAGAGGCAAGAAACCGGGCACGAACCTGGTTTTTCACCTCTCTCACGATGTTACTGGCTCGCCCTGCCGATTGACCGGTGTGACGAATGAGTAAGATCACTCCCCATGTATGTGTCTCAGCATCTAGTGTCTGAATCTAGTCTACTTGTTCACGCATGTATGTCCCAAGAACTGGTGTGTGTGAGTGTGCAGGTGTGTGTGTGTGTGTGTGTGTGTGTGTGTGTGTGTGTGTGTCTCAGCTGTTGGTGTTGTTTATGTTGAACGGTCTGTTTAATGCTGTGACCCCTCAGTGTGTTCTCTCACCTGGCATGACCTTGTTGTTGGTACACTTTGTGTCAGTGACGGGTGCATTGGCTGATGGCTCCTCAGGAGATTTCCGTTTCAGTGGAGGCTTTGCTGTTATCTGGTCAGAAGTCACTTTGGGAGCTTTCCTTCCTCGTTTCAGTTTATTGAAATCCAAATCTGTAAATTCCAAGCAACACTGTGATTCTTTCTATTTTCTTCCTATTAGTGTCTCTGGGTTTTGTTATGAATTATTCTCTTAAAGTCTACTAGGATGGCCAATTCTGGTTTGAAGTATACTGGAAAGCTTGACCATGAGACATTCTAACCACGTGACAGCTGCTCATTTTCTAACTGGTTACATAATCAAATCTTTATCCTATTCCCTTTAAAATTAAGTTTTAGCCCCTACCTTAATACTTACATGTGGTAAAGAGTCTCATGATCTATTAATCCCTAATTCAAGAAACTTTCTCCCTCCCGCTTTGTTTCTTCCACTGAGAATCCTAGGTTTCCATTCCCTAGTTACTCACTAATGCACTGAATGGAAATAATCTTTCACAATTTATTCACATTTCACTGAGCCTTTTAACTGGTTGCTCTTCCCCTACCACTGCTCCCACTTACCTACCACCTTGCTGTTGCATCCAGTTCTGCAGGAAATGCTGGATATCACTCCTGCCCTACCTCCTTCCTACTTGACCCCCCAGTCCAATAACCAAATGTGTTTTTCTCTCCTCTATCTCTAGTCTTATCCATTTATGTCTATTTGTGGCATTAGTTAATATATCTTATTGTGGATGCTTCATGCATTCAGATAAAGAGCTTTTCTATCACTTTTTTACTACTTTTCCCTGCATTGACCTTACTTGCTGAAGCACAATTACTATTAAACTTTCTGTCCCTTCCTCTTCTATTCTGTTCATTTTTACCTGCAATGCTACACTGTTCTGTTGCCTTGACTTACTCTTTGAATTTCTTAGTCTCTTTTCATTCAAACCTGCATCCCCCCCCCAGCCCCCACAACAAATTCCAATGAGCTATCCATAGCCCTGGTTAATAATTCACCAGGATATTGGTTCAAACCGGGTTAAAGAGGAGCTCCTCCCAATCGAATAACTAGCTTTTTTTTGAGTATTGATATCAGCACTGTGAATTGAAACCTCTCCTTCCCATGCCATTCCAAGGCACACATTTAATTCTCTAATCTTCTTGATCTTATGCTAGCTGGTGTGTGGCTCAGGTAACAATCCAGAGATGATTAACTGTGATGTTCTGCATTTTAATTTGGACTCTAGCTTTTCAAAATCTTTCAGCAGAACATCATTCTTAGGACTATGTCTCTGTTCCACAACAGAGTGGACGAAGGTTGGATTGTTGGATGCGGGCCTGATACCCACACAATCTTATCTCAATCCTGTAAAAATCCCAGACAATGTGAATGGGGATGAGAATCCCGGAATTGGGTTCCAAGTGTCATTTTTAAATCCTGTCTACCTCCATTCCGACACAGGCGCAGGAATAAAAATCTAGCCCATAGACTGAGAGACAGAGAAGGATAAAGTGAAAAAGAGGTCTGGGTGCTGAGAGGGGGAAAACAAACAGAAGATGTAGAGACTTACACACATTTTGTTTCATACATTCTCACACACTGTCTTCCTCGTGGGGAATAGTGGGAAAGTTTTGGCAGGCTGATTATCACCCTGTTGAATTTCATCATTAACACTCCTTCTGTGTCCAATAAGTCCTGGAGTGGAATCAGAACCAGAGGCTTCTGGCTCAGGGGCAAGAGCACTACTACTGAGCCACAAGAACTCCACAATGCTGACAGGTAGAAACAAGGGCAGATCAGAGCAAGGTGTGCGCAGAAGAGAAACAGGCAGGTGGAATAATGGGGAGAAAGACAATGGCTCACAAAAAGAAAAAATGTGATTTAGCCAGAGGAAAGAGAGACAGAAGGAAGAAACAAAACTTTGGAGGCAGAGATGTCTGCACGTGCATATATACTCAGACAGCCAACCTATCTAGAGTAAGAGCTACACAGAGTGAGACAGACTGACAGACAAGCAGACAGAAAGCAACAAAATAATTACATTTGAACTATTTCCTCCTCAGCCTCTGGTTGCACACTCTGCCCTGATAGAAATGAAAAGAGAGAGACAGACAGATCATTTCTAGAGGACTAAGAGGATAATTTTGGCTTTATATGGTATTGTAAACTGAGTGATTGTGCTGCCACTGTTTATATCTCATCGATTGAAATCAGGAAAGATGTACAAAAAAAAGTATTATTGCTCTCTCATTCTCACCAGCTCTCACTGTCAAATAAAGGCAAACTCAACATCTGGAAGAGTCTGAGACACAGAAACACATTCACAAAAACAGAAAATTGTTTCCGGTGTGCTCGGTGACAAATTTACATCAGAGCTGTGAATCTCCACCTACCTTTTGGAAAGCTGTGGTAAATGGGTTGGAGTTTTGGATACCGCTCCAGATTATAATCCTTGAAGAGATTTTTCCAGAACTCCCCAATGGAGCCATTACTTTTCTCCAGGAGCCAGGTGAGGACAGTGTACACAGCCTTGTTGCTGCCCTTCTGTTCTTTCAGTTGTAATGTTTCCTGTTGAAAATCAATTCTTAATTTATTATTAATGTGAAACCATTCAGGGAATTCAGGAGAAATAAGAGTTTGAGACTGGGTGACAGAAGGATAAAAACTGCCTCTTCAACTATTAATCACGTAGAAAGCCAAACACATCTGCAAAGTGCAGTCTTCTCGCTTTCACTCACACATCTTTCACATTTTCACTTGCACCAATTTTTATACTCCTTGTGTGTTTCTCATTGTCTCTATTCCCTCTGTACTTTTTCTGGCTTGCTCTGTCTCTTTCTCTCTCTTCCTTTCATTGTCTTCTCCTTTGGTATTCATTCTCTCTCACTCGCATTCTCCCACCTTCTCATTATTTCTTGTATTCTTTGGGGCTCTCCCTTTTCTCTTGTTCTTTCTCACATTTTCAGTCTATTTCTCATGTTTCCTCTGTTTCCTTTTTCCTTTCACTATGACTCTCACATTCTCACGCTTTTTCTCTCCCTCACATTTTCCATCTCAGGTTCCTTCACATTCTTTTTCTGTCTGTCACACTTTTGCATGTGTGCTCTTGTTGCCCATACTCCTTTTTTCCTCAGTCAGACATTCTCTTATTCTCTTAGGTTTCCTTTCTGTCACACGTTCTCACTTTCTGTCCATCCCATCCCTCCCACATGCATTCTCACCCAAATTCCCACTTCCTAGGTCACATTTGCCGCCTCTCATATTCAGTCTCTCACTTTCTCTCTGCAGAACTTTGCTGTGAACTTAGCAGGGAAAATGGAGGCACAGGTCTGTCACTGGAGGTCAATTAACCTCACTGCATGCCATCAATTTCTCAGAGTCTCACATGAAAACCTGGATTAAGCAGCCAGGGATAACTAAACCAGATATGCAGCATTAGATGGAAACTGCTATAAGCCTATTTTGTAAGCAGGAGGATAGACTGGGGCAATGCACTTGTACATGTCACAAGGAGTTCGACTTTGCACTTTGCTGCTTTTGAGAACTCCTTTATCTTCTGTGTGAGAATTCCAACCGATTTGGTGCCTGATACCTGAGCTGGACACTGTTAATGCTTGAACAGGCAGCATAACTGGCACACATTAATAATTAGACTTGTTCCTGAGATTTCTGATGTTTCCAAGACATGAAAGTGACAGTCTGAATAGATAAATTTGTTGCATCATAGCCTTACTCTTAGCCTCACTACAGTTTGTGTTGCCATAATCCATTGCCATGACGCCTTATTGCTCGGTTGATTATGTGACCCATTCTAATACCTTGAATATTTGCTCTGTAATGACATCATGATCCACCAGTCCATGTAAAAAGGGGAAGAGATCATCGATGGCCATAGAAATCTCAGTCCTGTTCACCTTCAGAATCTGTTTGAGATCCAACTCAGGAGCTTTATCACAACCTGACATTCTGTGAATGAAACAAGGGAGTGTAAGCGATCAATGGAGGTATGGTTCCTGAACAAAATGGAAAATGCATTGAAAGAAGGCATGTCCAGACCCAGAACCAGAAACTGGACCCAAACCAGGAGCAACTCCTGAACCAGAATCCGAAACTAGACCCAAACCAGGTGCAACTCCTGTACCAGAATCAGACACTAGACCCAAACCAGGAGCATCTCCTGACCTAGAATCAGAAATTAGACCCAAACCAGGAGCATTTCCTGAACGAGAATCAGAAACTAAATCCAAACCAGAAGCAGGACCTGACTCAGAATCAGAAACTAGACCAAACCAGAATATGATCTATCCCAGAATCAGACACTAGACCCAAACCAGCAGCAGGACCTGACTCAGAATCAGAAACTGTACCCAAATCCAAAAAGTGACTCAGCGTGGGAGGATTGTGTTGTGGCATGCACCTGAGAGACCAGAACAGATCGCTGCATTATTCTTGCTGTTATGACACTTAGACATTTTTAGGGAGAATTCCCCACGATACCTAAACCAGAACTGTCCTGAAATCTGGATTAGAATCTAAGTCAAGACCAGAAACAGGACATGAATCTAAGGCATGAATCAGAACTTGTTTGCAAGTTGGAATCAGAAATTTACTTAAACTGGGACCTGTACATGTTTAGGGTCAGAATCAGGGCCACTTCTGCAACCAGGGGCAGAACCAAAAAACAAACCATGACCAGAATGCAATCCAATGTATTCAAAGCGGAAACATCTGAAAGGTCATAAGTAGAATTTATCAGCCTTGGACAGAGTTAGAGATGACTATTTCCTTACACAGTAGTGGAATCTTTGAATTAGAAACTTACGGCACAAAAGGAGGTAATTTTGTCAATCATACCCCTACCTGCTCTTTCAAACAGCATCCAATCTATTTCTACATCACAAATTCTCCTCCATAATCCTTCAACTGCATCATTTTAAGTGCATGTTCCATTGCTTTTGGAAAGTTTCAATGGAATGTGATTCCAGTACACTTTCAGGTAGTGTACTCTAAATCGTAACCCTTTACTTCTTTTTCCTGTTATTTTAAATCTGTGACCTCTCATTATCAACTCGAATGAAGACCCAGTTTGAGCCTTCTTGCTTCTAATTTTGAATATCTCTATCTCCCCTTAACTTTCTCTGTTCTAAGAAGAACAATCCCAGCATTCCAATCTCTCCACATGACTAAAGTTACATATTCCTGGTATCATTCTAATAAATTTTCCCTCGCAAAAATTTTGACATCCTCCCTAAAGTTTGATGCCATAACTACACACAATATTCCAACTGAAGCTAGTGATTTATACATGATAACTAAAATTTCTGTGTTTTATGTATCCTATACCCCTATTTACAAAGTCCCTTAGCTATGTACCTAAGCTACCACCATTTCTTTAATCCTATCTGCTTCAATTTTCTGAATAAGTCTGTTATGTTTATTAACTGCATTTTGAAAATCCATGTATACAGTACCTACTATTCTACCTTCATTGATCCTCTCTGTTATCTCATCAACTCAGATTTGGCAAATTTGCTTTATAACAAATCCTCAATTGTTGTCCTTTATTAAGCCTTGCTTCTCCACATGAAAATTAATTTTGTCCTTAACAATGGACTCATGAAGTTTCACCCACCATTGAAATTGGATTGATAGACCTATGGGTATGACATTGTCTTGCTCTCTCCCTCCCTTTTTAAAACGGCAGTATCACATTTTTAATCTTATTTAATCTTATTGCAAGTAGCCAGAGCTCTTAGTAAAGAGAAGCCTCTTTGGGACAGATTCTAACCTTTTAGAAGTTTGCTTCTCAGCGTCAGGAAGAGAATGTTGAGTTTGAGAGTGCATGTATCCATGGTTGAGGGAACAACGCATGAGCTGTGACAAAGTGGGCAATTTTACTATCCATGACAAATTTGGCCAACCCTAAAGATTACTTTGCATTTTTTTGTGTGATTTCTCTCTCTCTCTCAGTTAGTTATGGGAATCACCACAATTGGTTTAAGGAACTACTTGTATTCACCATCAACATAACTTCATTGAATGGTTCTTTTCTCTACAAACTATAATGAAATTTGGTTTCAGAAATATGATATTGCCAATGTCTCACATTGCCATAGAACAAGGTTCAAGCCTGGAACTTTCCTGATCTGTGCTGCTGAGCACAGTCAGGAATTGGCTAACTCTATTGGCTGGACGGCTGACTTGTTAATACAGAACGATGCCAACCACGTGGGTTCAATTCCTGAAACGGCTGAGGTTATTCATGAAGACCCTGCCTTCTAAGCTTATCTCTGGCCTGAAGTATGGTGATTCTCAAGTTAAACTTACTGGGCCATTGAAGGAGCTTGAAAAAGAGGATCTCATTAATTAATTTGTTGGCTTCAGGATCTCTTATGGAAGGAGACTCATTCATTTGGAATCTCCAAAAGAGAGTCTTACTCATTGCAACCCCTTGTAAAGCATCCGTTGGAAATCCATGAGGAGAGAGTCTTGCTCTTTTGAGCCTCTTCTAAATTAATCTTACCCATTCAGACCCCTATATACCGAATCCCATTTGTCAGGGCTGCATAGAGGAAAACTCTCACCTTTTGCACTACTTCAAATCTGGTACATTTATGATGCACAACTTTATGTTAATTATTTTTGAACTTTTAAAATTAGCAAACATTGACGGGGTAACTCAAGTGTCTGCGAGTGCCATCCTATTTACCTTTCCTCAGTATGGGGTCCATGTATCTCTTCCAGATGTGAAGAGGCATTCAGTACACTGATGTGGAACCTGTTGAGCTGATGGCTTCTGTATGACTATGATTCAACAATGTTGGTCACTGGGCTCCACAAAATGCTATCTGCACAAGGCTGCTTTCTCCTAAACCAACAGAGAAACCCCCTGAAAGAAAAGATGTGCTCCTCAACTCTGTTGTCCCAAATAGTGCATTCAACAAAAACAGAAAATGGCTTCATATACATTGGAACTGATATACCTCTATCAAAAAGGGGTAGATTAGTTGATAATACATTGAAGTAACACACATTTCAAACTGATTATTTGTACAGTAAACTATACTTTAGCATAATGAAATATTAATGCATTAAATTAATGTACTGTTATCAGAATTAGGTTAGCATACCTTTATCACAAAGGAGTAATCCCCTGAAGTTTCTGAAATGAATGCAGGAGGACTGTAAATCTTTTTTTATAAATGCATTAACAAATGAATGTAGCTGGAATTTTACAAAAAAACTGAAGTAATCTGTCAACAATGACACATATTGAACAGACCAATCCAACCTCACAGTCTATTGGCTTGATGGGTGTCTCCCATGATAGAAAATCAGATATTATTCCAGTCATGGGCTGGGTTGGCAGAGTGCCTATTGAGATGTGAACATGATCAACCCAGTCCACAAATTAATTTGGGTTTGCCTGAATACACACTCACTGACCCATCAAACCATGGCGCATAATTGGATTTGGTAATGGCCAGAGCCTCAGATGGGGAGGAAGTGATCCAGAGAGGGTCAGAACATTAGGCCCTGAGTACCATTGTTTATTGGATAGCTGGTCAACAGGACAGCATCTTTACAGTGACCAAATAAGTCAATATTTGTTTACATTGCACAAAATATATTTTTTACCAGATGTTCTGAGAATCATATTCTTTATTTCATCCATCTTTCCATGGAAACCAAACATTGGTTCAGCTCACTAATTAGAGCGACCTTCAGTTCTCACACTCTATTTTATGTATTCAGGCAGTTTTTACTGGTAGAAAGAGTGAAAAATACCTGAATGCTTCAGAGCAGAAATAAGAAATCTTGGTAGATATCTTTTGGTTACTTTGGTTTCCCTCTGTTGCTCTTTATCTACTTTATCTACTTTAAAAGTTAAAGATGAAAGTGATTTCAGTTTAGTTCACACATCTCTGAAGGTATACGTGCAGTATCATGAAGCAATAGCTAGAGTGAATATAGGGTGTTGAGGGGCATTTCTGTGGAGAATGATAAGACAAGGCATACTGTTGTTAAATTTGTAAGGACATTGGTCAAGTTTCACGTCAAGTTCTGTGTCCAATTTTGGGGTCTGCATGCAAATGTTGGATGATATTGAGGTTCTGGAAAGGTGAGGTGGATCACTCAACTAAACTAAATAAAGCATCTTAGCTATCAAGATAGGCTAAAAATTGGGATTCCACATGTTAGGACAACAAAGCTTAGGATGGATCTGATCAGATTTGTGAGATTTTGAAGGGCAGATTGTGTTCGGGTTTATAATTTGTTCCAATTCAATTGATTAGGGAAGACCCTGGATCATCATTTTAAGTTGTATAAAGCCAGCCCTCGATTAGATGTCAGGGGATTGTGAATCTCTGTTGTGATGGACACTGATTTCCTGAATTCCTTTGAGAGGGAGCTGGACTTGTATGTGGCTAAGAGGTTAAATACTTTGTACAAACTGTCATTTCAGCAGGTAAGGCAGGGCCAAAGTAATCTCCTGGTCTCATTGCTTCGATGGTTTGTTCCCTAACTCTTTCACCAAATTGACTTGGGTTTTTAGCCGTTTTTTTCACTCCTCCCAGGTGGTCACTTGGCTTTGGGTCGGGTGGTGGGTGTATAAATTGTAATTCATATTCCCACAAAGGCTAAATAGACCAGAGGGCCTTTACCTGTGCATCATTATATACACGTTCATAGTATTCCACAAGTCTGGGTTAATAATCGAGGGGACCATGAGTGTAAATCCACCAAATGTGTAAGTTTGAGATTTTGAATTCAGTTTACAAATCTCAAATAAAAAACTGGCAACTCTGAAAAGTACCATGGAACTGTTAGATTGCTGTAAAGTTCCATTTGACCTATGGCAGTCGTGGTAACAGAGATGATGAATGACTTGTGAAGGAAGTTGGTTGAAGGAAGTAAATTTACACGGCTAAGGGGCTAGAATGGGGTAATGGGACAGATTGGATTTCCAACAGAAAGCCAGCATGGATTTGACTGGTTGAATGGTCTCCTTTTGCATTATAATGACTCTAATGTTCTTATCTGGTCCATCCAATACGTAACTCCTGTTTCGCATCAACCTGATTGACTTCCTAATGCCTTCAGTTGTGTTAAAAATATCAATTCGGGGCAGGTTGGATTGAACAATAAATGCAGGTCATTGACAATGAATAATAAAACCTTTTCAGCACATGGTATTATGGAGTTCATTGTAACACTAACCAGTTTAACATATCATTTACCCTACATTTACTACCAATATTTTAAGATTTGAAACAAGACAATCTTGGTTTGCTCGCAATGCTATTGAACTGGTTAGCATTACAATGAACTCCATGATACCACTTACTGAAAAGGTTTTTATTATTCATTGTCAATGACCTGCATTAATTGCTCTACCCGATCTGCCGTGTGTTGATATTTTATTAGTTTATTGAAAGCATTACATAAATGCAAATCTTTCTCTTTTTTTCTATAGCTAGATTGAAGTCTATTTGAAAAAAGCACACTTGTGACCAGGTAACAATACTTTGTTTTGTTCATTCATGAGATGTGGGCATCCTTGGCTCAGCTAGTATTTATTGCCCATCCATAATGGAGAAGGTGGTGGCAAGCTGCCCTCTTGAACTGCTGCAGTCATGTGTTTTAGGTACATCCACAGTGATGTTAGGGAGGGAGTTCCAGGATTTTGACTCAGCAACAGTGAAAGGATGGCAATATATTCCCAGGTCAGGATGTTGAGTGGCTCGGAGGAGATCTACCAGGTAGTGTTTCCATTTATCTGCTGCCCTTGTCCTCCTAAATCATAATGGTCATGGGTTTGAAAGGTGTTATCTAAGGAGCCTTGATGAATTCCTGCATTGTATCTTCTAGATGGTATATGCTGCTGCCACTGTGGGTTAGTGCTGGAAAGAGTGAATGTTTGTTGATGGGGTGCCAATCAAGTGGGCTGTTTTATCCTGGATGGTGTCAGGCTTATTGTGTGTTGCTGGAGCTGCACTCATCCAGAAAAGTGTAAAGTATTCCATGATGCTCCTGAATTGAATGTTATAAATGGAACAGTTTTGCTCGAGGCACAACAAGTTCTGGAACAGAAGTTTTCAGTGCTATTGCTGGAAAATTGTCAGGGCCCATAGCCTTTTCAATTTCCAATGCCTTCAGATGTTTCTTGATCGTACATGGAGTGAATTAAATTGGCTGAAGACTGACATCTGTGATGCTGGGGAGTTCCAGAAGTTATTCCACAACCATTGACAGAGTATAAAGCATTATCACATGGGAAGGCAAATTGCTGACATCCATTTTTTTGTTAGAAAGAGTGTGTTTGTGATTTCATTATACTCCAAGCATGGACATTACAATGTCCCATAATGGTCGAAACCCAACTCCCAGAGACACATGAATTCACCAATGTCATAAAGAGCACTGACATAGGGTTTACCTGATACTTGTCAAGTCTCCAAGGGATTTATTGAGCATGGCTCAATGAGGTTAGCAACATTGCATGCCCAATATGTAAATACCACAGGTGGTGATGGTATAGTGGTATTTTCACAGGACTAGTAATGCAGAGACCCCAGGCAATGCTTTGGGAACCTGGGTGGAATTTGATTCAGTATAAAAATCTGGAATTAAAAGTCTAATGACGACCATGAAACATTGTTGATTGTTGTAAAAACCTGTCTCGTTCACTAATGTCCTTTAGAGGCCAGACCAGTTTTCCTTCCTTAATGCAAGGAAATGGCCTCAGTTCAAATGCAATGAATGTTGGCCCAGTTGGCAACCCACATCTCATGAATGAATAGGGAATAAAGAAATTTGAGATGGCTAGCTAAATATTGACCTAGCCAAGGACATCCACCTCCTGTGAAAGAATATAAAAAGCAGAGTTAAGCACTCCCCTGAATATCCATGTTCTTTAGCTCACTTTGCTTCAGGTTGTACAACAGTAACAATGTTAAAAAGCTCTGCTCAGCTCCACCAATGATTGTAGGTGACCCAACTGCACTTATATCCATTGGGTTTGAGACCAAAGTCATGACCAAAAATAATCATGTCTTCTGAGTTCTTTGAAATGACCAGCCAAACAAGGTGGGCATGAATTTCAAATCCATAACATAGTCTAAGGTCAAACAGCGACAGCAAATCAGCAGCCCCGGTTGCACTCTGTCCAATTTCTGTCGAAAATAATTTTAGCATCAGGCTGTAGGTAGGTTAAGGTAATGTAGGATAGATCCTCACTGATTCACAATCAGGGAACATATTTAAATATAGCAAAGAAACATAATATTAGGCAGGATCCTCCGGCTGCGCTTGCCTCAAAACCGGAGAATCCCACCCTAGGTCAATGGACCTTTGTATGGTACACCACCCCCCCCCTACAATTCCCATAGCGAGATGAGAGAATTCCGGCCATTGCTGCTTCAGAAAGACCATCCCATCCAAACTCTGCTGATGGCGATCAAATGAAAAACACACAGAGAACTAGGTTTCTATAATAAGAAAGGAAATCTCCGGCTGTAAATCATGCATCAACGTGGAACAATGGGCCCAGGGTAGAAGAGTGCTTAGCTAACAGCTGGAAGTCCCCACTCAAACTGTTAGATTGTACAAAATCTTAACCCCCCAAAAATTTCAAAGACCAAATTAATAATGACAGACACCCTCGGGAACTCAGCACGAGACTGGGAGATGCAGAGTTTTGGAAAATTTCCTGAGCTATTTGTTAATTTTATCTTAGGTGACACATCACAGTGAGCATCTCTGCAGTTAGGAGCTGAGTAACCCTTACCTTCCCAGTACAGGGGGAACGGTAGCATAGTGATTAGCACTGCTGCCTCACAGTGGCAGAGACCAGGTTCAATTTCGGCACCAGGTCATTGTCTCTGTGGAGTTTGTGCATTCTCCCGTGTTTGCGTGATTTTCTTCCGGGTGCTCTGGTTTCCTCCTACAGTCCAAAGATGTGCGGGTTAGGTTGATTGGCTCTGCTAAATTGACCCTAGCGTCAGTGGATTAGCAGGGTAAATATGTGGGGTTATGGGAATAGGGCCTGTGTGGGATTGTGGCCGGTGCAGACTCAATGGGTTGAATGGCTTCCTTCTGTACTGTAGGGATTCAATGATTCAACTTGTCACCCCCAACAGAAAAATGGTTTTGTGTATCAGACATCGCTTCTCATTATGGAAAACACAATTTTCATCGGTAATGTTATGTGCCCAGGTGGGAGCCTGCTGTTGCAGGGCAGATCACTGCTGAAGGGAGCGCACCTCCATCTGGAGTTGGAGAGGTCAGTTTGGAGGTGGGTATGTAAATTTGGAATGCTGCATGTTGGATATACTCCCCAAAGTGTTCCCACCTCCAGGGACACTGGGAAGTGGGCTCCCTGTGGCAGTGGCTGGTAACCTGATATCCAATCAAAGTGCTCTAAAGGCCACTTCATCCATATTTCTGAACTCTGGTGGAATCTCCAGAACAATGCTATCCCTCTGCGGTGTTGGATTTTAACCTGGTGTTGTGAGACTTCTTACTGTGTTGGACCCCTGGCAGGCGTGAGGTGGCAACATTACACCATTGCTTTTCAGGTTGTTAAAGAGCACATCTCCAGATCATTGCCACTGAGTAAAGACATTATGCAAATAGATGTCTTTGATAAACATATGCAGTAAACCTTACATCTGCTTCTTGGACTCCAACACTCCAGCTGCGCACCCACTAGTCTTACAGTGAGGGCTGCCAGTCTCCAATGGAGAAGTTTGCAATGTCCTGATTTGGATGGCAAATGCAGATGTAGCCTTTTAATTGACCACCTCCCAGGTTCTCCCCAGCACTGTTGATATATCTTTGATCCATGCAGGGTTGGGTCCCAGAAATAGTCCCAATGCCTGAAATATTTTTGAAATGAGACAGGTCAGCACTGGTTCAATTGTTAGCACCAAACTCAATCAAAAGGCTATGGGTTCAAGTCCCACTGCAGAGATCTGAGCTCAAAAATCTAGACTGATATTTCAGTGCAGTACAGAGGGAGCACTGCACTGTCAGAGATATCTTGTTTAGGATGTGGGATTAAAATTAAACCAAGGCCACAGCAACCCTTCCAGTGAATGTAAAAAATTCCATGACTATTTCAAAGACCAGGAGCTTTACCCAATACGAATTCCTCAATCAACATCACAGAAACAGATAATCTGCTCATTAGCACATTACTTCTTACAAGAGCTTGCTGTGCACAAGTTATCAGCTGCGCTTCCTACTTTATATCAGTGATTTCATTGTAAAGTGCTTTGGGATGCCTCAGATCATGAAAAGTGCAATGTAAATGCAAGTCTTTGTTTACACAGACATGCCTTGCACTAGCATACACATTTATATACCACATATATTCACACACATGATAAATTCTCCATCCCTACAACGACATACACAAGACACAGAAACAGAGAGCAACTGACAATATTGCATTCATTCATTAGCTTTAAATTTTATTAAAAAGTACAGAAAATATACGTAGATTTATAAAAATGTGTGTGTTTCAAAAAGTGCAATTCAGACTCTCTGTTGTAGTCTCGGGTTAATAAATCAGTGTTCATTCATTTATTCATGGGATATAAAGTTGTTACTGATATCAAACACCTGCATCATAATCTCTTCAAATTCAGCACTAAGTCGGTTTCCAATGGCTTCAAATTCATTATTCTAGTAGAAAGAAGAGAAGCAATTGGTGAACTCTCTGAAACAATAGCATATCCCACTCTCAGTCACTCTTTGTCCCCTCATAGTCCTCTGAGACCTCCTGACTCATTCAGTCTCCCTGTCCCACTAACTCTATGCCCCGTTAGTCTTCTCACTTTGTCCAATCTATCTTACTCCCTGTCTCTCCTTCTCCAGCCCCCTCAGTCTCCCACAACCCTGTTTCGTTCTGTCTCTCTCTCTCTCTCTCTCCCCCATGTTGTCACTGAAGACACCCCGCCCCACCCCCCGCCACTCACCGTCTCCCCCTGCCTTCCTTCTTTCTTGCTTTCTGTCCCCACAAGCATGCCTCCCGTCCTCCCTCGGTCTCAGCCTCCCAGCTTCTTCTGTCTCACTGCGCCCTCTCCAACACACTGAGACCTCAATTTTTTTCTCCTTCTGTCTATCCAAAGCTGTTCCTCCTTCTCCATTGCCCCCAGCCCCTCTCTCCCTCTCCCTGCCCCCAGCTACTCTCACTCTTTCCTTGCCTCCAACTTCTCTTGCTCAGTCCCTATTCCTGACCCTCTTTCTTTTTCCCTACATCCAGCCCCTCTTACTCACTCCCTGCCCCCAGTCCCTCTCACTCTCTTCCTGTCCCCCAGCCTCTCACTCATTCATTACCCCATCCCTTTTTGCTCACTTGCTGCCCCCAGACCTCCTCACTCACCCCAGAAATCCTCTCCCTGGTTACTGTTCTGTACTCAGCAAACAGAAACCCAGGATGCTCTGAATTAGAAACCTTTAGAAATAGCCCAGTTTCCACTTGTGGCAGCAGTACCTCAGAAACAGGCCCATTCCTCTTCCTATCATCCGCACTTATTCACAATTCCACCCCAATCCCAAAAGCGTAGACCAGTAAAACTTGGGGAATTATGAGGTATTAATTTAAACTGGTCTTGTACACCTTAAAAGGGAATTTCAGCATGGACCAGTACCAATCATTTTCCAGTTTTTACTGGATTCTCTTTCTGGGTCTTGCTTCGATCCGACTTCTGCCTAATAGCTGCAGCTAGCTGCCAATCTACACAATGACCACTGACCAATTTGTTATCGCTAAAGCCCGCCATCGTCTGTGCAGAACCAAAAAAACTGTCAAAAATGGCCTCTGCAGCACACAGTGAAATAGCAACAAGGTAGTAACCCCAAATGATTAGTTTCTAAAATGCAAGGAAGGGAGAACAATGTGACTGACTCCTAATTGCCCTCTGAAATGACCTTACAAGCCATTCAGTTCAAGGACAATTAGTATGGGCAACAAATGTTGGCCCAGCCAACGACACCCACATCCCAAGGAAGAATTTCAACAAAGCAAATGAAGCACAATTTCCAAAGGGGTTCTTGATAACACTGGTCTGGAGCTGCAATTAATATGTAATTCTCTTTAGGAGCCTCCATTACTGCACTGAGGAGAGTCCCAGTGGCAAAGCCATGCTGTTTTCTAGATTACCTGGTTGAATCTGGCACAGTTATGGAAGATTAACCTCATGTCATCGATAAAACCACCCACAATCTGGTATTCGTTCTTGGCCAGCCTCTCCTTCACCTTGCAGAGCCACATAGGGTGTTCAATTGTATTGTTGTACATTGGAATCTGGGAAAGACCAAGAATGAGCAGAACAGTCCAGAGAATCCTCAAGAGTATCAACATGAAACAACCACTGACTATTGCTGTAGATGCAAGACTCTGGACCAAGAATAAATAGAACACCATATGAAACCTGCCAGAGCCAAGAGAACTAATAGAATATATGAACCCTCCAAGTGCATAGGAAAAATTACATACATTTAAAATCAAAATGGAATGTGTATTTCCCCACCCTGATTAAACACCCAATCCTGCTTCAACTGGAGGGTTTGGCTGGTCACAGAATATAAAGTTGCTTTATGAGGAATGTGGAGTCATAGACTGGGAATGGCAAAAATATACGTTAAATATCAGTGACTGAATGACCAGAACTGTATATGGAAGTGTAAGAATACAGACAGTGAAAAGTGCTGTGACTAAATTCCTAGGAGCACAGAGCAAGAGTGAGTGCATCCAGAACATGAGCAGCATATCATTTGGAATAAAGAGGATGACACCGGGAATTATACCAGTGTTTCTGGGGAATGAGTGCAATTCTATATGACACAGAATGGTCAAAGAACAGCACAATGGGCTGAATTTATGGGCCTCACTGAGGTCAGAAACAATGGCCTGGTTCCTGGCACCGATCATTTCCAATCCTGGCCGTTTTAGCCAAGCCCCTTATCAAGAGCCTTGCTAAACACACAGATTGGAGGCTGTCCAAGATTTTCCAATTTACCTCCAATTTCTCAATGTGAGGGGAATGGGGGGACCCAGCAGCAGCTTGGCTGGGGTGCTAGTAATGCACACAGGCCGACATGTTCTGCACGGTCATGGGTAGACTCAAAGGTCACCCTGAATGGGAATTTGCCCAGCAGTGGTGGTCTAGTTTGTGTATTTGTTTTTTTTAAAATTTAAAATGTCCAGTGAGAGGGCACCAGGATGTTGAAGCAGCATCTTACTTCCCAACCATTGGAGCTCTGCTTGTTTCAAACTGGAAGGCCACTAATTGGCCCTTCAGCTTTGGGAATCTACCTAATGTACTTAGTTAGACACAGAAGCTTGCTCCATGCTGATTACAGAGGAGCTTCCGTTAAAACCACAAAGAATGATTGCTCCCTGCCCCAAGGGCAGATTCAGAACCTAGGAAAAAAACCCCTCTCCTGTTTCCCACCCTGTGAAGGAAAGTCCTGCCCTATGTGTGTACCACATTGACCGGGAATGATAAACCAAAAGTCAGGATGATTCTGATAAGGAAGAATTTAATCTCGAAGGAATGATTAGGGAAGGTAATGAGAGGGTTGGTTTATAAAGAGAGGCTGAGTAGACTGGGGCTATACTCATTGGAATTCAGAAGAATTAGGGGGTATCTTATAGAAACATATAAAATTATGGAAGGAATAAGTAAGATAGAAGCAGAGAGGTTATTTCCACTGGCAGGTGAAACTAGAACTAGACACTTAGCCTCAAAATAAGGCAGAGCAGATTTAGGCCTGAGTTGAGGAGGAACTTCTTCACCCAAAGGGTTGTGAATCTGTGGAACTCCCTGCCCAGTGAAGCAGTTGAGGCTACCTTGTTGAATGTTCTTAGGCAAAGATAGATAGATTTTTGAACAGCAAAGGAATTAAGGCTTATGATTAGCGAGCAGATAAGTGGAGCTGAGTCCACAAAAAGATCAGCCACGATCTTATTGAATGGTGGGTGGATTAGGCTTGAGGCACCATATTGTCTAAAACTGATCCTAGTTTTAATGTCCTTATGTAAGGGCATTGTTGGAAAGGAGACTTTTGAATTTATCAAAATGTTGAAAGCATTATTTTGAAGAACATTGCTAACATTGCTGTCGGTGTAGAACACTTTTGAACTAGGTTCTCATTCACTAACAAGTTCCATTTCTATAGCACAGCCAACAGATAAACTCTTCGGAGTTTTACAGGGCAGTATAAGACTGGATTTTAAATAGGAGAAAAGTGGAAGTGTCGGCTGGGGGTGTAAATACAGGGAGGGAAGGAAAACAGTGGATGGGCTGTGGGATAGATTTGTACTAGACAGGCATACACACTTATTCTAATGCACATTTAATGCATGTGCTAGCTCATATGCGACATTTCAACACAATCTTGATAAACTTATATGGTTTCATATATATTTAGCAATAGTGAGCAAAATATAGCCATATGAACTCTGATACATTACATGTGTCTACATGATGGTTGTCATACATACCTTTCTGCATGCTCTCGGTCTAACACAATTAGTACGTGCATTAGTTCAAACATGCACTTAGTGCATTCAATAGATTTAGCGCATCTTTATTCAAACCACATTTAGCATGCATGCTAACTCTTACATATTCTGCTGATTACAATAGGCATTTTCACCCTCACACTTACTTTACAGAACTAAACACAAGTGGACTGCAAATGTTGGTGACTCAGGTCAAACACTTACAGTGTCACAGGGATTTTTGTCAAACACCACACACTCTGGGTTACGATATAGCTGGAGTAAAATATATTCACATTTCTGTAATTAAAAACAGTCAGTTTAATGCAAATAATAAATGAGAACACACAGGTTAGCATTAGCTTTTTCTTCTTTAAGATGTAAATTCAATTATTGAGACGCCCTAAATACCAGCTCTGGATTATAACAACATCAGTGACTATTTGGTCATAGGAAGAATCACAGTTGAATGTAACCCTGTCCTTATCCAGCACACCCAATATTCAACAGGAATTCTGAAAGGTGTTCAGAGAGAAATCTGGAACAATATTTATCCTCCTGAACATCAGGGTACTGAGGCCAACTGGAGGCCTCCCATGGACATGTAGTCTAAGATCAGCTAGCTCAAACAAAAGCCAGGCATCATGGCCTTTGTGGCTCAGTACAAAGATTGGGGAATTAACCAAGGTTAAATGATTCCTCTTGTAAAACAAAAATTCAAAAGCTGGCTTTTATACATGTACCCAAGAGCAAAAAGGTAAGATTCAATGCATGCAATTTATAAAAGTGCAGATTAAATCTCCCATTTAATTGGATAACAGAAGTAGATGAAAGCATAACATGAAAGGTCAATGGGTACTAATAGTGTTTGAACAATTAATACCCTGTTGGGAATAGAATGTGCAGAGTGACGAATTAACCTTCTCAACATTCTCCTGAGGTTCAGACCTCATGGAGTGAAGAATAGACATTCAAATCATTGCATTCACTGTATGAAAAAGTAATCTTCACACTATCACTTCATAGGTTTCACAACTTACTGAGTGTCAATTATATGGATGGGATTTCATGCTGTTACCACACAGACTTACCAGAATGTATTTTGGTGTCATGGCTGATTGATGTACACTGAATTCACTGTGGGAGATACTTGGCCTTTTTTCATTTGCTGATAACTTGTTCATTTTGCAGTGAGTGCAGACAAATTTCCCACTGGAATTAATTGGCAAAATTGAGATCTTTAAGTGAAATCTTTCAATTAAATACAGGCCAAAAGGAAATGCAGTTGTCCTCACGTCAAAGTTTGTTCCTCTATGCACTAACTAACTTTACTTCATTCACTAATTTACAGATCCCTTTCTTCCATACATCTTATTGGTCAATATTTAGTTAAATGCTTGTGTGGTCTGGGGTCATGTGTTTTTTTTTTGTTTTTATTCCAATTCAATCCAATCAAGTCCAATTCAGAGTCTCAATAAGTGACACATTCCTGATCCAAGCTGACAAGACAGGGCTCTCACCTTCTGACCTGGGCTTGATCTACATGATCCAAGCTGATTGGAGTAGGTATAGCTCCTCTCCAAGGCTTGATCTCATTTGCATCTTAGCAAAAGGCCGAGATGCCGCTTTTAAAAATTGCTTCAAATGAAGCTGAAATGTAACCTAATGTCTTCAACCAAGCACAGCATCTCAATACTACACTCGATCTTAACCAAAAGACCAGCGGCATGGTGGTTAGCACCAGGGTTCTGGGTTCGATTCCTGGCTTGGATCATTATCTGTGTGGAGTTTGCACATCCTCCTCATATTTGCGTGGGTTTCCTCTGGGCGCTCCGGTTTCTTCTGAAAGATGTTCTGGTTAGGTGCATTGACCCGAAGAGGTGCCAGAGTATGGTGACAAGGGGAATTTCACAGTAACTTCATTGCAATGTTGATACAAGCCTTACTTGTGACTAATAAATAAACTACTTTTTTTTAACTTTACTTTCTCATATCTTTCAGAAATGTTATGAATAATATATTTTTTGTGTTAAGAAAGGGAATTTTTTTTCCATTTCATTTGGGTTTTATTTATGAATCTTTGTGCTTGGGAGACTGGAGATTTGTGACTGAAAGATTTCATGTGTTTTGGTTTGCTTGTATATATTCATTTTTGATGAGGTTTCATGACCCTTGAACTTAAAGAGATGGGTTAATAGGGATTGAAACATCTTGGAAAACAAGTGGAAAAGTTCTACTGTTGCCTAGCAATCCAGTAACACAAGACACAGTCTGGACTTGACAGGGGATGTGGGATTTTCCAGTCCATCCCGTCAGCAGGAACTTCCAGTTCCATCAAAGGCAACCCCACGCAGCGTGTTCCCCAGTGGTGGGATGAACAAAACATACAAAAAGCCATGGACGTTGGCAGGACTGAAAGATGCAGCCAATGGTGAGCTGCCTCCACCGCCAGAAAACATGCCTGAGGGCTGTGGGCTGGAAAATTCCACCCAAAGCATTCAGTGTGGGTCAGAGAAAGAGAAGATGGCAGGGCGGGTCGTTTAAGCTCTCTGAGAAGTAAAACTGCAAGGCTACTGCAACAGTAGTTAACTGAATAATTAGTTACAGGATTCAAGTCTCCTGATCAGTTAAGCAAAGATGGTACTAGGCTGCATGGCCGACAGAATTAAATTAAAGCCTCTGGTAATTGTCAAACATCAAACCATGCCTAAAATCATGTTCCCTGCAGAAGGCTTTGTGCAAATCTATGATAATTGTTGGATGTGTGAGAATAAAGTGAAGTAGTGGATTAATAAATTATGGAATAGTGTCCGAGTGGCCTACACAACATAAAGAACACAGCTTATTTATGTAGGACATGTTCATCTCCCATATAACCACTTAGATCAAGAGGCACCTGTAAAGAGATAACATCAACATTGCAATTATATCTGGGGAGGGGTCTAATGTCTAAAGTTCCTATTTGGATGTGGGCCTTAAAAAGCCTTTCAATGCTCATATTGGTGCTGAGTGGAATAGATGGATGTTTGAAATGATCTTCACAAAAAGTGGATACATGTATGCTGTCCAGCTTGATGTCTTGTGTTGTTCTGTCATCAAATCAAGGGATGTTGTTAATGCACAAACTG